>NC_044210.1:16862081-17462081 GCF_900880675.1 Sparus aurata
TTTGTTGGATTTGAATCTGGTCCGTCAAACTAAACAGCTGTGAGAAAAGTCTTTCTCTGTCTGAGCCGGTTGGCTGAAGATGTTTGGAAGTCTGAGAGCCGGATGAAAACTGAAACACTTTCAGAGATCACAAACTAAACTGTCCTGATGAAGTTTTTAAACAAGTGCTGAAGAGATTTGAGCTCATGTTTGATGCTTCTGAACGTTGATGTTCAGAGCAAAGAGTCCAAAACTTGTACAAATTGTTCCTTTTGTTTAAATCTGACTGTTTGTGAAACGATCAGCTGACGAGTTTATAATCAGACTGAAAGATGTCGCACAGCATCACTGAAATGTTTCTCCTCTATAAAGTAGCTCAATATAAGAAATCAAATATTTACAATATTAATGAGGTAATAAGACAATTTTTCCAACAGAACACTGTTTGAAGCCAGAGAGGTGGCAGGGTCCGCCACATATAAACACAGTGAAACAGTATAAAGTTTGTTTTTAGTTTGTTGATCAGCTGATGAAGATCTTTGTCTGCTCGTTGTTGTTTCTTCCTAAACTACAGACTGCTCCTTTAAACTTTCTTTCCTGGCATCAGAAATCGAGTGAAGAACAAAAACTTTGACTTGATTTTAGAAAATATCTGAAACAAGTATTATTCTGCTGATTGCAGCACAGCGAGCACAACTTAAACTCCTCTTTTTATTTCATTATTCTGACTTGTTTCAGGATAAAAGACGTTTTTTAAAAAGATTTTTAATATTCTTAAAGCTTAAACATGTTTTCTTTTAGAGAAGGAACAAATAAATAATAAAACAAAACAGAATGAGTGTAAAAGTTTGCTGAGACATGAATTGATGATGAAATGAAAGCAGGTGGCAGCACAGAATCAGTGGGACTCAGAGATCTTCTGTCCTGACGACTCTCATCAATCTGTATGTGACTCATTTGTTTAACACTCACATTCAATCATTCATTTTCTCTTCATTTCTTTTGTTAAACGCTTTAAGTTCTCACCAAATTGTTCAATGCTTCAACATGTGTGTGAATCAATAAGTCATGTAGTGATTATGGGTCGTTCCAACCAGCCAACTCACCCACAATCCAGAACTTTTCCCGCTTCTCCAGAACACTTCATGTAGAAACTTAAATGAACTGAATGTGATCATGCAGCTGAACTCCAAATACTTTTTAACTTGTGGATTTTTCAACTTTGACTCTCTAAACTCAATTTCAGGATTTTGGTGAATTTGAGACAAAACAACTATTTGGATTTTACAAGTTGTCATGATTTGAACAAAAGTTTCAACACAAATGTCTTTAAAAAGAATGTGTGACATGAGCTGGCAGGTCCTGGGTCAGTCGGTGTGGAGCGACCCGTATCTACAGAACATCTAAATATCTTATTTTACTCTGTCCTTTACTGATGTTCTGAAAATAACACATGTCATACTTTCCATACGACTTCAGTTTTTATATTTAAACACTTTCACCTGAAAAACATTCAGGACGTAAAATCAAACGTCTCTAAAGCTTTATTTAACAAGATGTGTGTCACTCACATGTTGATGTTTCTGCTTGTTTTATGTGTTTTTATAATGATGAGAAGAAAAAAAACCTGTGATCGTGTTCATAACTCATCTGATGGTTTCCATGGTGACATAATAAACAGATGGATGTAAAAACAGGTTGTTTATCAGGATGTTTTATTACAAAAACTGAATATTAACAGCTGATTAGAATACAAAACAACAACAAGTCTGTATTATTATGTATATATTCATTAAACTGTCTCATTTGCTGATGTGGTTTTTCTACTGTTAACTTCATGTTATTTATTGTTTTAAGTGTTTTTACCGTTCTGACAACAGATGTGACACGTTTAACCAGAGTTTTCACTTTTACTTTGAAAATACTCAGGATGAAGAATGAAAGAGGTGGAAACTTTTAGAAACAGGTGAGCATCATCAAAGAGATCATATGATCTTTGATGATGCTCATGTTACTAAAAGGTTTCCACTTTTCCCAGAGATGATAAAGAGCTCTGTGAGGAGCTGTTGTCTGTAACACCACTGAGACACATCGAGAGGAGAGGACATATATGCAGCAATAAAGGAGATGTTGAGACAGAGAGGTGTCGATCTGAACCAGGTGGTCTCATCACCACAGATGGAGCCCCTGCCATGGTGGGAAGAGAGAAGACGACCCTGATCTCAGAGCTCACCACGTCTCATCCATCACACTGTTCTGTGCGCTGAAGTCATGAACAAGAGCAGCTCAAGAGTCAGACAGCAACACAGATTTCACTGTTTCTGCAAGATGAGCACAACATGGAGACGGTTGCTGTGTCGGCTGACATCACATCACACCTTCATGAGCTCAAGTTAAAGCTGCAGGACCGGAAACATTCAGTGGTTCATTGGATGAAAGCTGTCAGATGTTTCCACAGGAAGCTGCACATTCTCACAGCAGATGTTGAAGGAGAGTGAACACACTTCCCAAAGCTGCAGAACACACTCAGTCTGAGAGAGATGTTCCTCCCTGTGTTGACTTCATACACAAGCTGAGTGGAAACTTCAGTAAAAGCTTTGACAGCTTCAGCCTCGGGCAGCAGCTCCTCCTGCTGACCCACAATCCTCTCCTCATCACAGAACTTTACAAAGGAGGTGACACAGACGTTGAGGTGGGCTCATGTGGGATCTCTGCAGCTGGAGCTCATTGATCTGTGAGGAAGTGATGCATGAAGAGCATTTAGAGGCCACTGACCTGCTGCTTTCTGGCTGCTGCACACTGTTTTCATGGTCTAACCAAAGCAGCACTGCACACCTGGACCACGTTTGGACCCACTGACGGCTGTGAGTCGGCTTTTTCCACCGTCAACAACATGAAGAACGAGTCTGGTTCCAGGCTCACAGGTGAACACCTACAGATCTGCATGAGAACGGCACCGACTCCATTCAGCCAAGATTGAAATCAGTGGCAGGACCATCACATGCCCATTCCTCTCAGGAAGACAAGTCAAAGAAAAGAAGCAGATATTCAAAGAGAAAAGGCTGTTTGCACTTTTTATTGACTGTTTCTGAATATGTTGACGTGTTTTCACTTGAAATGTCTAATTGAAGTGTAAAAAAGGTTATTCTGAGCTCTGTTTGCACTTTTTATTGCTTTTATACTGAGGCTTCTGTTTTCTTTAACTTGAAATAAAGGCCTTAAATTCATTCGCCTGGGACGACTTTATTTCTGGTAAAATATCTGGTTATGACTGTACAAGTGTTGAACACTGAATGTGGGGAAGACTGTAAGACACAAGCTGGACTTTGTGAGGTTCAGACCTTTTACTGGGAGGAAATTTTAGTAACTTTAAAACTTTGATTGATTGATTGAATCAGAATTGAGGTTGGAACTGGATTTGTTCAAAGAGAATCAACTCCCCCACAGAAATGGTACATTCCGGGGCGGGGCCACTGCAGTGCACCTGATCAGCCACCTGTAGCCTATAAAGCTGAGCTGCTGCCACACAGACGGTCTTTTGTTCCTCAGTGTGGCGTGTGTAGTGATGTGTCTTCTGTGTCGAGTAGTCCAGGAAGATATTTGTGAAGCGCGTATCGAGGTTTGTTCGAAGCCTCACGAGCCGGCTACCACGTGACTGATTCAGGAACTGTTTTGTGGTTTTGGCGTTCAATTCTAAATTTAAGGGGCAACAAAATGCAATGGAGGTCCCCCGTTACCTCACATTTGTGTAGTTTATGTTTTTTCTTTGCGATCTATTCGTGTCGGCATTTGACTTTACGATGGAACCTGCAAGAAAGAAAAGATTTTCACTGTCTGGGAACAATTTGAGCTGATCTGCCATAATAATGTATACACGGTAATGACTAAATGTGGCAACACAGCATATCCCTTGTTCTGATTTCTTTCTTCTCATGTCTGGTATTTTAAAAGGTGAAGTGTCTGTGTTCCAAAGAACTTGGATACAACAACACCTCCTCTATGCTGAGGCATTATGGGGTCTTACATGGGAACAAGGAGACCAACCAAGGTGGACCAAGCTCAGGTAAGCATTTTAGGATGCAATGATAAGACAGCATACAAACATACAACTACAACAATTATATTTTAAATGTGACTAATTGGCAACTGTAATTGAATACTGCATTTTTTGTCATCAGGAGGAAGACTGATGTGGATGAGGCATGGTCACCATGGTTACTGAGGATTCCCAGCCCTTCACTAATGTGGAGGACAAATGGTTCAGAAATCTTTGAACTGCTTGCCTCAGAAACTTCACATTTTTAAGTTTCCATCAGTATGAAAGTAATCTGGTGACAGTAGCGTGTATATCCACAGGCACACTGCAAACAGGAAGTTCTGATAACTAATTCAGCAAAGTTTAATTGAGCTCCTGAGATGTTCTGTGGACTACGACACTTCACCTGACTCTCCATCAGCACAGAGTTGAAAAGACGAGGACTGAATTCCTATTTAGTTGAATTTACCCTTTAATATCTGACAGCAGCTCTGGGTAGATACAGATGAGGATCATTTTAAACTCAGAAAAATAAGAACATGAACAAAAAGGAGAAAAATTAAAGCTTTCAACCCCCCTGATGATAATTCATGGAGCACTTTCTGAATCAAATCACACATAAAAAGAAAATATAAACGAGTAAAGTGACAGAAAACAGTGAAACAGGTCAAAGACATTTATTAAAGTGTGTTTTTGTGGGGGGCGCTAGTGAGCAGCGCATGGAGAAGACGTGCTTTCAGGGGCTCTTCCCTGCCAATATGTAAAATTATTATTCTGACAGTCTCGTACATAATTCTATCAGCCTCGGGAACAACTGTACACAGTAGTGGCCTAACCAGTTAAGTTTATGCAACGACATGCCGAGGAAGTCGTCAAAAAACGCCGAGCGGCCTCCACCATCCTCTGCTTCGTCTAGCGCTAATGCTAACAATGCTAGCGCTAATGCTAACAATGCTAGCGCTAGCCAGCCAGTTCATGACTCCAGCGACAGCGACACGGAGCTGTTGCCGTCAATATGGGAGAAAGTTTCCGACAAGATCCTGGGACACATGAACGGCAGGTTTGATAAACTAGAGCAAACACTTCAAGTAGTGCAGAGCTCTCAAAGGGAACTATTGGAGAAGGTTGAAACAGTGGAAGAACGAGTGCTGGACCATGAGAGCCGCATAACCTGCTTGGAGAAGGCAGTCTCTGGCCTGAAGGATGAAAACAACGTGCTCAGGCTAAAGGTGGAGGACCTCGAAGGCCGGTCGCGTCGCAACAATATCAAGATTATCGGCATTCCTGAACAGGAAGAGGGCGGTAAACCAACCGAATTCATCGAGGCATTAATCCCGAAGCTTTTTGGCAAAGACAGTTTTCAGTCACCGGTGGTTATCGACCGGGCGCACCGGACCCTGCGGCCGCCGCCCAGCTGGAGCTAAGCCTCGCGCCATCATCGCCAGGGTCCACTTCTATCGGGAGAAGGAGCTCATACTTCGCCTCCGGAGGGAACGACAACTAGAGTACAAAGGCAACAAGGTGCTAATGTTCCCGGATTACACGCCTGAGGTGATGCGGCAGCGGCGTGAGTACACCGAGGCCCAGCGGATGCTACGGGAGCTAAAGGTGGAGCACAGCCTACTTTTCCCAGCGAGGCTCCGGATAAAGCACAAGGAGCGGTTCAAGGTCTTCAGAACACCGAGTGAGGCAATGACTTTTATCAACACTGACTTAGGCTGCGTTCACACTGCAGTTACAAGTGACCTGAATCCGATTTTTTCGCTCATATGTGACCCATATCTGATTTGCTTTTGACAGTGTGAACAGCACAAGTCACATTGAATCTGATATATTCTAATCAGATTCAGGCCACATTTAAATGTGGTACTCAATCGGATACGTATCGGATTTTTTTGAATGCGACCGCAATCTGAACAGCCAGGTCGCATTTAATGCGACTTTGACGTCATTCTGACCCGCGCTGCACTGTTTTGTAAATGAATGACAAATAAAGTTGATTACTTCCTACATCAGAGACTGCCGTCCGCACACCGGCCGCACTCACACAACTCATTGCTTTTTATTGCTAATAGGCCTATGTCACTATCTTCATTTATTATGAAGTATATTTTCGCTTGCAGCAAACACATTTAATCGTTTGTCTGATCTTTTTACACGCACTATCTGTGGTGCTGGAATCCCCACTTCCAGCCGCACTCTCACAACTCTGAAATAAACTGTGGCCCATGGGTGCGATCTGCCGGGGAATATACCTATGTATTTTTGATTCAATAAACATGAAATTGATTGTGTATCCATCTCTTAAAGCCATAGACGGATGATCATGACCACGGGCCTACACACGCAAACTGTGCGCACGCAAAGGCGCCGAAAGGCAAGGGCGCAAAGGCTGTTACATAATTACATTGAATGTAATAATGTCCGCAAACGTAATAAACCTCAAACACCTAATAATACTGACCGTGCGTGCAAAATCCAACTGCTGACCCTCCGCTCCGCTGTCACACAACGGATCCCCGTCCGCGCTCCCTCTCTCTTGCCCGAAAAATAATTTCCATGAAGAAAACATCGCCTGACATTTAAATTTAAATACCCCTTGACAGTACAAATCTCAAGAAATCTGGATGTTTTGCTCATTTGTAAACACAGCACTTAGAATCTAAAGGTTTATTAATTCAATTCATTTCAAATTCGCTTTATTGGCATGAATGCCACAACAACAATATTGCTCCAAGCACCAAGAACCACGAAAAGTATACCTAGCACAGCAAATAATAATAATAACAATAATATAACAATAACAATAAATAATAATAATATAAAAATAATAATAATAATGGTAACTTTGAACATTATCACAATTAAGTTATCAATCTGCGATATAAACAAAATGCAAACATTACAGACTTCTAACCATTTTTCTAAAAGTGTCTGTTTTTTAATTGAGAATAGTTTTTATATAAATTACACAAAAGGAAAAGAAAATGTGATTTGTTTTACCTATTTCAGCCATAAGCGGTCATATTGACCGCACATAATTTCGCGGGATATCATTCATTGTCTCTCTTGTCTCTAACTTTGTTAGCGGTCTCCAGCTGTGCGACTGTAACACAACTTTATATGAGGAAGGACTAACACTAATACCCTTATTGATTGTTATTTCTTACACTTACAGAACTGTTTACGACTCGAAACAATGTTATTATATATGACGTTTCTGACCAAATTTCGCGGCTTCAAATGCATCAAATTCCCACATCCAGTTACGCAGGCAGCTGTCCAGGGTGCTGAACCAGGTCACAGACAAAGGCTGCACTCTGCATTCTGAAGTTTGCTGGGCTGATCTGTCCCCCTTGGTTTCTCATCCACTCTGTTGTGGGAGATCTCCCACAGAGCAAAAGAAATACACATTTTTTCTCTCTCGGCTGAAATCTGGCTTGAGCCCACTTCACCCAGGCGCGAGCCTGCAGCCCCGACTCCTGCTGACAACAGACCGGGGGAGAAAACAGACATTCCTTTGCTCAGAACCCATATCAGGCTGTGTCTGAATATGTCCGAAGATCGGTATAACGCATTGGAGCAATTTTCATACAATTTCGGATATTTAGCATGATAAAATAATTTCAATTCAACATAGCCATTTGTCCAGCTGAAGCATAATGAGCGTTATGTCATTAATATGAAGTAGGCTTGTTTTGCGGTTAATCAGCCACATGATCAGTTCGAACCCACAAAGGAAAAAAGGATAAATGCGCAGCCTCCGTTTCCTTTCTGAATGAGTCCGTTTGGAGTGTGGCGGGGTCTTTGAAAAAAGGGAAACACCGCCATTACGATGAATTTAAGTCTATGTTCGGAACAGCGGGGTTTCGGAAAGGCGGGTGTAACCCTTACCGGTTGCCGTTGCCATGTTCGCTTCCATAAACAGCTGTTCTAGTAAAGTAAAGGCCACTGAAGCAGATTTCTGTAACTTTTTTGCTAATTTAAATGTTCCCCAATTAGATAGTGCGGCGAGAGATGACTTAGATGCCCCATTTTCTGAAACTGACCTCTTGAATGCTATTCGAGCCTTCCCCTCTGGAAAAACATCCGGCCCAGATGGCTTTGGCTGTGAATTTTATAAACCATTTCGTGACAAAATAGTTCCACTCATGCAGAGAATGGTGAAAGATTCTATGAGAAATAAGACGCTCCCCAGTTCATTATATGAGGCAAATATCTCCTTGCTTTTGAAAGGGGGAAGGGAAGCGGTGGATCCTGCAAGTTACAGACCGGTTGCTCTCTTAAATTGTGATCTGAAAATAATAACTAAAGTTTTGGCTACAAAATTAGGTAGGCATATTTCCACAATTATACACCCTAATCAGACTGGATTTATCCCAGGTCGGTTTTCTTTTAGTAACGTCCGTCTGCTTTTAATACAATATATTCAGTACATGGGGAAAATACACAGGCTGCTATTTTATCTCTTGATGCCCAGAAGGCATTCGATCAGATCGAATGGCCTTACATGCTGAAGACTCTAAAGCAATTTGGATTTGGGGAAAGTTTTATTGAATGGGTGAAAATGATTTATCTTAAACCAGTATCCTCTATTCTCACTAATTCAGATAGGTCCCAACCCTTTGAGTTACAGCGGGGTGTAAGGCAGGGCGACCCTCTTTCTCCTCTTCTCTTTGATATTACCTTGGAACCACTTGCAATAGGTATAAGGGGTCACCCAGATATTCATGGTGTAAAGTTTGGTAATGTCGAAAGCCTTGTTAATCTGTATGCTGATGATTTATTGATCTGTTTATCAGACCCAGTGGTCTCAGTTCCCAACCTCCTGAATTATATAGAATCATTTGGTAAATTGTCTGGGTACACAATTAACTGGGACAAATGTGAGTTCATGCCATTGACTAACATGTGCCCTATTTTGTGAAATCTTTGCCATTTAAATTGGTTACTACCCATATTAATTACCTTGGCCTTAAGATTTCCAGAAACCCCAAACTCTTACTGAAATTGAATTTTTTGGATATGGTGGATAAACTAAAAGCTAATATTAAGAACTGGAAACTGCTCCCTCTCTCAATGATTGGCCGTATAAATGCCATTAAAATGGTTGCACTTCCAAGGTTCTTGTATCTTTTTCAAAACCTCCCTATTTATTTGCCGTTACATTTTTTTAAACAACTAGATTCAGTTGTCCTGTCATTTGTTTGGGCAGATAAACCCCCTCGCATTTCTAAAGCCCATCTGCAGAAGAACGTAAAAAGCGGGGGTCTTGGTCTCCCGATTTTTAGGCATTATTACTGGGCTGCAAATGCAAGGGCTCTCATTTTCTGGCAGGGGGGTTCTCCTCATGATGACTGTTCCTCTCCGCTCTGGTTAAAAATTGAATCCATGTCTGTATCACAAACTTCGCTCCCAGCGTTGCTCTTTCAATTGCACAGCCATCCCACAAGTTATTTGGTAACAATTTTGTTCTTAGCAATTCTTTGAAGATATTGAGTCAAATAAGAAAAGCCCTTGGATTACCAAATGTTTCATTAAATGCACCAATAGCGGGTAATCATTTGTTTAAACCAGGCTTGACGGATGGGGTGTTTCTGGACTGGAGAAAGAGAGGCCTACGTTGCATTTCTGATTTTTACATAGATAACAATTTTGCTTCTTTCCCTCTGCTCCAGGCTAGATATCACCTCCCTCAGTCACATTTTTATCGATATTTACAGGTCAGACATTTTGTAAGAGAACATGTTTCGGATTTCCCATTAAGACCACATAATTATAATTTTTATGATACATTTCTCTTACAACCAAACTCCAGGCATTTGATTTCCCGCTTTGTTACTGCTTTTGAGATGCCAGTGAGTACCAGTCATCTCAGGGATATATGGTCAAAAGAACTGGGAGTTCCACTGTCAGAGGAACTATGGGAGGAGGGCCTGTCCAGTATACAGAAGTGTTCTATAAACTCAAGATATCGCCTAATTCAATTTAAAGTCGTACATAGACTGCATTACTCCAAAACTAAACTTAATAGAATATTTGAATCAGTGTCTCCCATGTGTGATAGATGTAACAGAGCCGAAGGTTCACTCTCACATTTATTTTGGTATTGCCCAGTGCTGGACAGCTTTTGGAGCGACATATTCAATTGGTTCTCTAAGCAATATAAAATAATTATTCAACCAGACTGTAACCTTGCTATTTTTGGTTCCTCTGAAAGGACATCGACCCTCCCTTCCCACTGTAAGCAGGCTCTCAAAACAGGCATGGTAGCAGCCAAAACATTAATTTGACTTAACTGGAAATCTCCATCATCCCCTTGCTTTAAGAGGTGGCTTAACGAAATGGTTTTTGTTTCAAGGATGGAACAGATTCGCCTTAGTAGAGGGAATGCACCTAAGCATTATGAGAAAACATGGAAACCATTTTTGGCCTTACTTGATGAGACCTAAATGACCAATAATATGAATCAGGCTGCTATGTGGTATTTGTAATTCATTCAGTTTCCTGTATTGTTTCTGTACTGACCAAAGCTTTGATTTTCCTCTCAGGGTAACAATGTCAGGTGTTGTATGTCCATTTTGTATGTAGGTTTTTGGTTTTTTTGGTTTTTTGTTTCCTTTCTCTGTCCTTTGTTTTTTGTAAAGAATTAAAAAAGTATGTTTTTGTGTCTTGTGGTGCTTCTCCTCTGCTCTGCTGCCCTTTAGCTCCCTCTTGTGGTGAATCTCGTGTCCTGCGCTCTCAGTCTGACAGCTCTGACTCTTCATCCAGCCCTGAACTGATCTTATAACAAAGCTGCTTTTATATTCAACATGACTAAGAAGTAGCTCATATTACAGTAGTTACTGTTTAATGTAGGCTGGTGCAAACTGACACGTTTTACAAGGAAATAAACATCCTAATGTTTTGCATTTTAAAGCCGAATTTACAAGAAGTCACCAGTGATTAAGGATTTGTCAAAATTATATTCAAGGATATTCATTGAAATGTGCCGTATTTAATAATGAATGGTGTCCACATCAGCTGTGAAAACATTCTGACCAACACATTCTACTCTTGATTGGAACTTCAATACCCAGAAATCCTCTGTGGTGACGTCACTAACAGGATGAACATGTCAACCCCCAGACTCCCTTATGAAATCTCTCCATTTAGTGAGTTTTTCAGTTAGGAGACACTTTATAACTCCCTGAAACGCTGTTTGTGACTGATTCTTCATTATTTGGGCCTTCTTGTAAATTCGGCATGTGTCAGCTCGTTGTGGGTCGTGCTGCAGCCCCCTCAGTCTAACAGGAAGACTCCCAGTCAGTCACACGCCTCTCTGGCTGTTTCCTCCTCACAGTTTACTTTCACTTTCTCTGACAGTTGTGTTGCAGATAGTTTTCTCCGTCTGAACCTCCAGTTGAAGGTAATGTAATGAATCTGACATGTTCGACTCGCTAACACAAGCTCTACTTTTCATTGTTACACCGGAAACAGCACAAAAAGTGAAGCTCGTTGTTTATTTCTCGACGAACTTATTTAAGTTTAAACTCGGGACGACGGAGGAGAAACAACTGCCGATGAGAATATCCACCATTTTGTGCCGATACCTGCTTACTTACTGAAACACAGCCAACACAGACTGACGACAGTTTAACTACCTTGGTTAAGCATCTTTGAGTATCTAGAGTTTCACTGTAGAAGCTTAACTTCTTATCATTATTCATATTATTACTCCGCGGTGTGTTACGACATGTGACCTCAGCTCTCAGCTACGTCACACAGGTGAAGCACACTCGCAACCATAAAGTAAACAAGTGTAATGTTCGTGACATAGGTCTATATTATATATTATATTATATTGTTGAGCTTGTAACACATTTAGTCACACATGAGGTTAAACTCAGATCGCTGCTCTTTGTATCAGAGTAAGATGACGAGCAGAATCTGTAAAAGATTCACTACATAAAAAACATGTTGGACAACTCTTTTCTTACAAGCATTAATATTTTATTGATCACATATATATGAATATATGTAATATATTTTCACATAAACAAGAAATAATTTTTAGGCTCGATATCGAGACACTTTTCTCCCTGAACTCAAAATGAATGCAGTTAATTTATCACATGCAGGTAAAATCATGTTAGATGTAATAACAGAAGTAGCAACTAGCAAAGTGTTGGTTGTCTATTAACAATAATAATAATAATAATAATAATAATAATAATAATAATAATAATACATCAGTGTCTTTATTTTTCTTGATGTTTTTCTGACATTAAATACATTCAAGTGAAATATTTATGAACAAACTCAGACGACAGGAAATAAGTTAATAAATAGAAACTATTAGAGGTTTAAATGATTATTATCAACAGAGGTGGATTGAAACTTAGTACATTTACTCAAATACTGTATTTAGGCTCTAATATTTCTTTTTATGCAACTTTATATTTCTACTCCACGACATTTTAAAGGCAAATATTTGTCTGACAGACTTTAATTCATAGTTAGTTTTCAGTTTCTCCCTCCTGTCCTGCCAAGTGAAGACTCTGTGCCGTTTGGTCTTTAAGATGTCAAAACTTGTGGAGAACACTTGACAGTTTCTTAGAGCCAAACGTTGTTTAGAATAATAATTTCATTGGTGTGTGTGTTGCTGTGTAATCTTTGCTTCACACCTCTTGAATTTAGTCCATTAAACCACTGATAACCACTGACCAATCAGGAGCTGCGCTGTGTAATTCTGCAGCTCATCTTAGTTTTTAACATTTTCATTTTATTTGTTGAATGTTTCAAACATTTTGTCCTTTCTCTATTTTTCAAAGGTCACTTTATACTTCTTGTTGTGAAATAATTGTTTTATGTTCAAATTTTCATGGTTGAAATGAATAATAGTCAATTAATGTTCAGTTGATGTGCAGATGAATGATTTGTGTTTCCTCTCCAGATGAAAGTGTGTGTGAGATGAGCAGCATGAATCAGTGTGAGGACAGAGAGGAGGGAGGCCCTCCCTCTAAAACCACTGGACCTGGACCTGGACCTGGACCTGAGCCCAGCTGTGTGTCCTTCAAGAGTGATCGGTCAAATCCTTGTCTCACTGATTTTAAAGGACAACCAGCTCCTGCTGTAAAGAGGTGAGCTGTTAATAACATTAATATGTGACTGATTCATGTTTTAACTGTGGAGAAAGATGTTTTTTGAAACCTGATGTTTATTTTCAGCTTTGTTCTTCTTCACTTAAATGTATCTTCTCACTTTAGAAAGCTGCCCAATAGAACCAGTCTTCAACTCTTCATTTCAGTTTATTGAATTAGTTTGGTCCAAAATTCTCTGAAGGTTTATTCCTGATGTTTTCCACTATTTTATGGACAGAAGCTTCTGTGTCTGAAGACTAGAAAGTGAATTAACATCTCTGGTGGTCTTCTTCTCTGTCCAACAGGAGACCAGCCTCTACTGGACCTGGACCTGGACCTGAGCCCAGCTGTGTTTCCTTCAAGAGTGACGAGTCAAAGGATGCAGGCATCAATTTCAAACAAGAGCATTCCTCAGACAGACAGTAAGTTGTTGTCATGTTGCTCTCTGTTGATGTTTGTCCTCATTAAATCCAGTCTGACCAGTTGTCCTGATGGTCTTCATGTTCTCAGAGTGATGATGGAGGTCAGAGCAGGATTAGTATTAAAGGACAGGTTCACATTTCTTCATGTCCTTGCTAAACCACTCTGACAGGACAGTGTTCCTCCTGTGGACAAACAGCAGTGACTCACCTCCTGCTGAAATCTGACCCTGCTGCTGAGGAGAGGAAGGGCTGTGTGTTATATCTGACGTTACAAGGGCCCGACCCATCAGGACTTCATGGGGCCGGTACCAAAATCCATATTAAGGAGTAAAAAACTCTGATAACTGATATATCCGCTGATTAGATATAAAATATATGAAAACAAATAACTTATTTTCTGATCTCTTAAATATAGTTTAAACACTTGAGACAAAGATATGAACTGAAGACAGAACATTTTACTGTTTTACAATATTTATTAAATACATAAAAATAATAAAGTTTTACAAATATGTCTAAAATCACATGGAGCATTTTAAAACTCAGACTTTAAATATTTGTCATATGTTGACATGAATGTAGCTTATATTTACAAATGATGAATTTACTAGTTGCTTTGTATTTAGTCCGTTGTGTCGTTAATCACGTAAAATAACCCACAAAATATTCAATAAATGACTTTCAGGTAACACAAATCAGACAACAATGAATTTCAGAATAGAGTTTGTATGAAAAACAGTAATGAAAAATATGAAAAAAAGTAATTAAGTTTTTTGGTATCAGATTCAATGTTTTGCAGACACAATGTGACTGATTCTTCGTGATTCCTCCACAGAGTCGACCAGGAGAGCTCAGAGGTTCCCAGAGGTCCGTCTGTCCAGCAGCATCAGACACACCTGGACTCTATATTTATGGTCTGTACATGAACAACAACTACTTTTACATCCAGTCTGTTCACAATAATCTCCATGCTGCACTTTACAGACCAGTGGTGAATCTGTCTAACATGTATCTGATGTTAAATGTTGTCATTCATATAATATTCTGTTTCAGCTGCTGGAGGAGAACATTGTCACTTTTGTGAAGAACGAGCTGAAGAAGGTCCAGAAGGTTCTGAGTTCAGATTACCCAGATTGCTCAGAGAGTCAGAGGGAGGATGAGGAGGTGTTGGATGGTGAGGATGAAGAGCAGAGGAGGAGCAGCAGAGAGGCATTTCTGAAGATCACACTTCACTTCCTGAGGAGAATGAAGCAGGAGGAGCTGGCTGACTGTCTGCAGAGCAGTAAGAGGATTTCTCTAAAGATTTAACATGATGGATCAATGAGACAATTACTGAAGTCTGATGATGAATCTGTTCATATATACAATCTTTGGGGGGGGATTGACATATTTTCTTCATAAATAACTTAATGATCTTTTTGTTGTGTGTTCATTTAGAACATCTTGCTGCAGTTTGTCGGCATAAACTTAAATCCAACCTGCAGAAGAAGTTCCAGTGTGTTTTTGAGGGGATCGCTAAAGCAGGAAATCCAACCCTTCTGAATCAGATCTACACAGAGCTCTACATCACAGAGGGAGGGACTGCAGAGGTCAATAATGAACATGAGGTCAGACAGATTGAAACAGCATCCAGGAAACCACACAGACCAGAAACAACAATCAGACAAGAAGACATCTTTAAAGCCTCACCTGGAAGAAATGAACCAATCAGAACAGTGATGACGAAGGGAGTGGCTGGCATCGGGAAAACAGTCTTAACACAGAAGTTCACTCTGGACTGGGCTGAAGACAAAGACAACCAGGACATACAGTTCACATTTCCATTCACTTTCAGAGAGCTGAATGTGCTGAAAGAGAAAAAGTTCAGCTTGGTGGAACTTGTTCATCACTTCTTCACTGAAACCAAAGAAATCTGCAGCTTTGAAGAGTTCCAGGTTGTGTTCATCTTTGACGGTCTGGATGAGTGTCGACTTCCTCTGGACTTCCACAACACTGAGATCCTGACTGATGTTAGAGAGTCCACCTCAGTGGATGTGCTGCTGACAAACCTCATCAGGGGGAAACTGCTTCCCTCTGCTCGCCTCTGGATAACCACACGACCTGCAGCAGCCAATCAGATCCCTCCAGGGTGTGTTGACATGGTGACAGAGGTCAGAGGGTTCACTGACCCACAGAAGAAGAAGTACTTCAGGAAGAGGTTCAGAGACAAGAAGCAGGCCAGTAGAATTATCTCCCACATCAAGACATCACGAAGCCTCCACATCATGTGCCACATCCCAGTCTTCTGCTGGATCACTGCTACAGTTCTGGAGGATGTGTTGAAGACCAGAGAGGGAGGAGAGCTGCCCAAGACCCTGACTGAGATGTACATCCACTTCCTGGTGGTTCAGGCCAAAGTGAAGAAGGTCAAGTATGATGGAGGAGCTGAGACAGATCCACACTGGACTCCAGAGAGCAGGAAGATGATTGAGTCTCTGGGAAAACTGGCTTTTGATCAGCTGCAAAAAGGAAACCTGATCTTCTATGAATCAGACCTGACAGCGTGTAGCATCGATATCAGAGCAGCCTCAGTGTACTCAGGAGTGTTCACACAGATCTTTAAAGAGGAGAGAGGACTGTACCAGGACAAGGTGTTCTGCTTCATCCATCTGAGTGTTCAGGAGTTTCTGGCTGCTCTTCATGTCCATCTGACATTCATCAACTCTGGAGTCAATCTGTTGTCAGATGAAGAGCAGTCAACATCCTGGTGGTCTGAAGTCTTTGGATTCAAATCAACACGTTGCTACCAGAGTGCTGTGAAGAAGGTTTTACAGAGTCCAAATGGACATCTGGACTTGTTCCTTCGCTTCCTCCTCGGTCTTTCACTGCAGACCAATCAGAATCTCCTCCGAGGTCTGCAGACACAGACAGGAAGTAGCTCAAAAACCAATCAGCAAACAGTCGAGTACATGAAGCAGAAGATCAGTGAGAATCTGTCTCCAGAGAGAAGCATCAATCTGTTCCACTGTCTGAATGAACTGAACGATCGTTCTCTAGTGGAGGAGATCCAACAGTACCTGAGATCAGGACGTCTCTCCACAGATAAACTGTCTCCTGCTCAGTGGTCAGCTCTGGTCTTCATCTTACTGTCATCAGAAAAATATCTGGACGTGTTTGACCTGAAGAAATACTCTGCTTCAGAGGAGGCTCTTCTGAGGCTGCTGCCAGTGGTCAAAGCCTCCAATAAAGTTCTGTAAGTGTGCAGAAGTTTTTTCAGAATGCACTAAGTGTGCTGTTATTGACCCAAATAGAAATAATTTTTTTGTTCTGCTCATTATTCTTTATCCAGACTGAGTGACTGTAACCTATCAGAGAGAAGCTGTGAAGCTCTGTCCTCAGTTCTCAGCTCCCAGTCCTCTAGTCTGAGAGAACTGGACCTTAGTAACAACAACCTGCAGGATTCAGGAGTGAAGCTACTTTCTGCTGAGCTGAAGAGTCCACACTGTATCCTTGAAACTCTCAGGTCAGGATTCAATATTTTATGTCATTTTTTCATGTAGTTTTACAATTGGGGCAGGTCTTGATCACACTCCTAATATAATTCAATTTATTTAAAAGACCCAATATTTCCTCCATGGGCAAGCACTTGACACAGAGGTCAGAAAAAAAAGCCTTTTAACAGGTAGAAACCTCGAGCAGAACCGGACAGAAGCCCCACTACACTGCCTCTTCAAGGCAGGAATCTTGCGTCCATATTCCACCTCACTGTAGGTGTGAAAGTTACAAAGGTGGAATGGGGGGACGGTTTCATTCTGCCTCTGATCCTAACGAGGTTGTAACAGAGCCACAACAGAGGTGAGACGACATCTGTGTGGACAGGAGTGTGATGTATTGATAGTGTCCACAGTCTGACAACTTTTCAGATCCTTCACTCATCAAAGTAATAATACAAAACCAATGACACCGCTAATCTATATATATATTTAAAATATCGGTCAGTCAGTCTATTCTGCACTAATCCTGACTTGCATATCTCAACAACCATTGGATGGGTTGTCATGTGGGTTTTGACATTCATGCTCCCCTCAGGATGAACTGTAATTACTTTGGTGATCGTCTCACTTTTTATCATCATTATTTTAATCTGTACAATATGTTGGTTCATGACCAAATATTTGCAAACCTAATGGCATTTCCATCAGCCTCAGTTAGACTCTGTGTTCATTGCTGATTAGTAAATTATTGAAAACTAAGATAATGAATATAATAAATATTAAACCCTTAAACTCAGATGTGCACTTAATCATCAGGACCGTCAGCTGATGTGTGATGTGTGTTGTTTTGTGTGTCTGCAGGCTGTCAGGCTGTCTGATCACAGAGGAAGGCTGTACTTCTCTGGCCTCAGCTCTGGACTCCAACCCCTCCCATCTGAGAGAGCTGGACCTGAGCTACAATCATCCAGGAGACTCAGGAGTGAAGCAGCTGTCTGCTCGACTGAAGGATCCAGGCTGGAGACTGGACACTCTCAGGTATGTAGAGTCCTGCTGCAGCCACAGACAGTCAGTAGCCCCATTCACACTGCTGCGCCAATTCTCCGCCTCTGTGAAAATTTTTCGGGGGTGGTTAGGGGTGAAATTTAGCTCCGGCACTGATCGGCGCATGTAATAAAAGCTTTGAAATATCTGCATAATGCAGGACTCTTATTGTGAAGGATTCATAGGAATTATTAAACGCAGGAAGATGGCGCGACAACTTTGCATGAATGGACTTTTCATTTCTCTTCTGTGGCAGCAAACAACACATGGTTTCAGTCACTAACTGAGTCTATCCACACACTTTATGTCCGACTACAGTAATAACAGCAGCACTTTACTGTGACTGCAGCAACGTGCTCGTAGCTCTGTCGTATACCAGAGACACTCACTCCCTACCAACACAACACAGAGTAGTGTTTGTTGTCACAAGTTATAGAGCTGCAACTAACAACTATTTTCACAACCCATTAATCACATAAGACAAAAGCAGATGTTTTTTTTTTAACATTTCCATCATTTTAATTAATTAATGACATTTCTCTTACATTTTCCTCTTTAGTCTTGTTCAGTTCACTTTCAAACAACTACAAATTGTAAAAGCAATATGATGTGTTAGAGGTGATGAAATGTCTCCATTATAAGATGCATCAAGATGCAGAGACAGAGCATCATCAAACATGAAAGACGCTGCAGATGGATGCAGGTTTTGTTTGATGATTGAAAAGATGCAGCTTTTCTTTTGTAGACTGCTGTAGTGTGATTATTGGATGGACTTTCAGAATAAAAGTGGCCGTGTGCAGTGATATAGATCATTGAGGTTGACGAACGCTGAGATGTATCGAGAATCGTTGACAGCTGAATCGTAATGGAATCATGAGACCGGTGAAGATTCACACATCTAAAATGTTTGTTACATGAAGAATGCAAAAGTAAAATATAGTTCGTTTTCCACCATTGATAGTGGCCTCATGTGAGTTAGCAGCATACTGAGGATACCAACAGTCAGAACAGCTGCTGGCTGTGGTGTCATGGGGCGTCCTTCCTCACAACGTAGTCACCATGTTGACTTGTTTCTTTGTCAAGTGACAGACACAATATTATATCATATCAGTTTGCACAGTAGCACAATTCTCATGAAGCTCAGTGAACTCAGTACACACCTTGTTGTTTTAGTTCATATCTGCTGATGTAAAGAGCAAATACAGATCAGACCTGTACAATAAAACACAACAACAACAGAGCAGCACTTCCACACAACATGTGAAAAGTAGAAACATATTAGAGAAACACAGGTTAAACATGGAATAGATTACATGTTAAACATGTAATAGATTACAAAGGGTTTGTTGAGCCAGTCGATGCAGAAACATGAACAGTCCTACTAGGGGAGAACCCAAAGAGCTGTGATCCAGCAGCAGTCTATGTTCTGCTGCCACAAACTGAGGGACAGTGAGTGACAGTCAGCTGACAGTTGTTCATCTTATATGTGATGACACTTATTATTTAGTGTTGTGCTGTTATTGTCAGCTTTGGTCACAGTTATATCTATGTTGTGTTTGATCTACTTGACTAGTTTTTCCACTACAATGTTCTTCTTCTTTTCTTGCTTTGGATACATGTTTCGTGCCAATAAAGACATTTTGAATTTGGATTTGAATTTAGAAAAAGAAATAAAAAGATAAATGTATGTTTTGAATGCAGCCTGAGCCATGCACTGAGAATAAAAAGACATTTAATATATATTTTAACAGAACAGATGTGCTCAAGTTTCTATTGTGAAGAAATTAAGACTTCACTTCCGACGATCTCTTATTATGAAATATTCTAAAACCTCCTCTGATGTCCTCCAGTGTCTCTGAGCGTACTTCAGCTAATTACCCACCAGGGGGCGACACTGATCCATCACAGACCTGAGAGCACAGACGGAAGCTGTTTCTGTCTTAAACGTTGGTTGTTACATTGAAACCTGTAATGTAGCCGGGCCCTAATCTTGTGTTTGCAGGAACAACAGGTTTACTAATGGATGAAGTGGATCAGGTCCAAAAGTTCATCCTGTCCAAACTTTTGTCAGTCAGCCTGTCCAACAAACAAATCCTGCTGCTCATTAAAACTCTGAACAATAAGTGACTAAAGGGACAGACACCCAGACAGGTTCTGGGTTTGAAACCTTTACTAAGTCACCGTGCCGAGTCTCCTTCACCCGTAGTGGCTCCGACCTGCTTTCTCTTCAGGTCTCAGTGATGTGGTGCTACCGGGCCATGTGAGATCAGCTCTGCACATCTTGTAGCTGTTTTCTTTGAAGACTTTAATATAAAGTGCTGCCACACTTTTGATGACTTGGCTCGTACACTTTTCTCTTCTATAATGTTTATAGTTTTTGTTCCTCCGTGGCCTCTGATATGTTGCAAATGTGGAACGGAGCCGATTCAGAAAGGAGATGGCAGAACTCTGAGTAGCTTTCTGTATAATCACCTGTGCTACACGAGGCGTGCCATTGGCTGGCTTGCTGCTCCCCAAGTAGGAGACAAGAACTGCAGCACTGAATTGTTTTCCAGATGTATTTTCCGCTCTACGTCTTTGACTATGACGTAGGGCTGGATGAAATGGCTGAAAAATGTATCACAATATAAGTGTTTCATATAAGTCGACATCGATAATTATTGATATATTTTTTTTTACCCATTTCAAATGAGATAAATTTGAAAATTAACATTTAAATGTCGACTACAGGTGAGATTTCTGAAGAAAAAAAAAGCGACAAAATAGTGTAGAAGCTGACATTGCTGCTTGACAATATGTTAAAGGGATAGTTTGGGTTTTTTGAAGTGGGGTCATATAAAGTACATAGCTGTAGTCAATCTGTTCCCTTCCGTAATCACTGATCGGCGGAGCCACAGTTTGGAGGAGCAGAGAGCCGCTCCAGCCCAGACGCTCAGCTCAGTACTGCAGTGAACGGAGTCCAGATGCAAAGCGAATTTTAACCACCTAAAACAAGGCCCACCAAAAAAAGTCTATATTATTGCATTGTACGTTGTATAGAGAAAATTCACACCGCTTTACATCGACATCAGACTGCTCTTTCTTTTGGCACTACATTTTCTCAACCGTAGAACCTCCATATCCATATATGTATGGAGGTTCCACGGTCTGTGTCTGAAATTGTCAAGTTTGTTTTCATCGAAAGTAAAGAGAGTTGCATGCATAATCCTCTTGTCCGGCCTAACACTGTATTTCGCTGCTCGCAGATCACCTGTTTCTAACGGAGTTCAGTGAAATTATCGAACGTTCTATCGAACGTATTTTCTATTGATATTGATCACTTGTTTATCGCGATAGATATCGTTGTTGTTTTATCGCCCAGACCTACTATGAAGTGAAAGGAGCTCGCTCCGTGTCAAAGCGTCTGCATCACAACATAAACCAACTAATCCGCGATGAAACTGGTCGGCAACTATTTTTATAATTGATTTAATGGGTTAGTTGATGCAGCCCTAAAAACTTCTACTATTGGATTCAAGTTGAACACTAGACTTCTTTGAGTCCTCGGCAACAAACCTGCCAAGTATAAAGTAGATTTGATGAACGGTTCTGGAGACATGTGAACCACAGACAGACAGAAAGATAGACAGATTCCTGGCTTCATATTCAGATGTTCCTCTGGTCACATCTGGACACATCATGTTCACCACAGCAGATTTCAGACTAAGAGACATTTTCTGTCGTTGTTTCTGCTTTTAATGGCATCAAACATGACATGAAGTTCTCCTCACAGTAACTATTACTGCTGTAATAAACATCAGATATCAATCCAGCACCAAACTATAGTAACATGAACATGTCAACACATGAAACCATGAAACTGTTTCTATCACAAACAGGTTCAGTGACACTTGTGAGGTTCTGGAGGGAAACAGTCTGGGAGTCTCTGTCACTTGGTTTTGTGGCAGAGGTCGGAACCAACGTCCAATGTTTTCTGATTGATTTATTCGTATAAATTGTATTTGTTTCTTTGCACAGTAAAACAAAGCAGCAGAAACACAGCAAGAACAAAAAGCAGACTGTGCAGCTGAGATTCAGAAAAGCCCTCCAAGCTTCAAACAG
This sequence comes from Sparus aurata, assembly GCF_900880675.1. NCBI lineage: Eukaryota > Metazoa > Chordata > Actinopteri > Spariformes > Sparidae > Sparus > Sparus aurata. Next base: position 16,884,256 of record NC_044210.1, read on the forward strand.
GAATCGGACCTCAAAAGTTCTGACGTCCAAATACAAAAGTCCTGTAATATAGAAACATAAGCACAATTTGACATTGGATCAAACAGCAAGCGTAAGGTCGCCCACAGGAAACAGCAACAACATCCAATAAAATAAAGATGAAGTGATAAATCCAACAGGAGGTTTGTGTGTGTTCTCAGATGTTGTCGTCCTCTTTCACACACACCAACATCCTGTGGCTCACTCTCAGTGTGTGAGGAGAGTGGCAGAGGTGAAGAGGTTCAGGGAGAACAGGGAGAAGCAGCCTGATGGACAGATTGTGTTTCTGTGTATGAGAGTCATGTCATGTCCATGTTTGCATGCTGAAAGAGGATGTGCTGCTCTGACCCCCCTCCTCCTTTCAGGGTGGAGCCTGCTGGAGTCCGATGGTTGACACCAGGTCCGTGGAGATGTGAGTGTCTTTTTACTTTCATTCATGAAAACACTGTGACATCACTCATTCACATCTATGATGTCATCATCACACTGATGACACATTAATAACTGCAGCTGTGTTGTGTCTTTTTCTCTCCATCAGATTCCTGTGAGCTCACAGTCGACACAAACACAGTCGACAGAAGGATCGAACTGTCTGACAACAACAGGAAGATGACATTTGTGATGGAGGAGGATCAGTCATATCCTGATCATCCAGAGAGGTTTGAGTCCGTGTGGCCTCAGCTGCTGTGTAGAACTGGTCTGACTGGTCGCTGTTACTGGGAGGTCGAGTGGAGAGGAAATGTTTCTATATCAGTGAGTTACAGAAGAATCAGAAGGAGAGGAGACAGTGATGACTGTGAGTTTGGATACAATGATCAGTCCTGGAGTCTGAGGTGCTTTGATGATGGTCGTTACTCTGTCTGTCACAATAACAGACAAACAGACATCTCCTCCTCCTCCTCCTCCTCCTCCTCCTCCTCCTCCTCCTCCTCCTCCTCCTCCTCTGGTAGAGTAGCAGTGTATGTGGACTGTCCTGCTGGCACTCTGTCCTTCTACAGAGTCTCCTCTGACTCACTGATCCACCTCCACACCTTCAACACCACATTCACTGAACCTCTTTATCCTGGATTTGGGTTCTACTGGTCCAGTTCTGGTTCCTCAGTGAGTCTGTGTGGTGTTTAGTGTGCAGAGTCTCCTCCTGTCACAGAAACATTGTCAGTGCTGAACAGTTGAGTCTGTACAGGATCACAGTCACATCAATCTTTCAGCTTCTTGTAATAAATTCATCAGTCAACTTTGTACAAAATGATTCAAACTGATTGAAAAGATTCTTCATTTACATTTTAAACTTCTTCCATTAAATTGTGTAAATTGTGTTGACTTGTACTTTCTGTCATGTGTTGTTTTGAATTCTGGCTCTTGTTACAATAAAATCCAGAACTATTAGTGAAATGTAAGAAACAGAAAACATTGACTCGTCTGCAGCTTTAATTGTAAAGAATCATTGTGAACAAAGTTGTGAATGGACAGTAAAATCTGATCAAATGTACTCGACACTCCACCTGAAACACTCTGACTTGTTTCATGTGTTTCTAATGATGAAACTAAAAGTTTGATGGTGTTGGTTAACACATGTAATTATGTCCGTAGTGACGTGATAAACTGCACAACATCTGTTCATTTCTGTGTGATTATTATATGAGAAGAAAACAAATTTTAATGACAATCATTGTGTTTCTCTCAGTGTTTTGTGGCTGTTGAAGTCCGGCTGTATTTTCAGGACGTTTGTTGGATTTGAATCTCGTCCGTCAAACTAAACAGCTGTGAGAAAAGTCTTTCTCTGTCTGAGCCGGTTGGCTGAAGATGTTTGGAAGTCTGAGAGCCGGATGAAATACTGAAACACTTTCAGAGATCACAAACTAAACTGTCCTGATGAAGTTTTTAAACAAGTGCTGAAGAGATTTGAGCTCATGTTTGATGCTTCTGAACGTTGATGTTCAGAGCAAAGAGTCCAAAACTTGTACAAATTCTTCCTTTTTGTTTCAATCTGACTGTTTGTGAAACGATCAGCTGACGAGTTTATAATCAGACTGAAAGATGTCGCACAGCATCACTGAAATGTTTCTCCTCTGCTAAAGTAGCTCAATGTAAGAAAATCAAATATGTACAATATTAATGAGGTAATAAGACAATTTTTCCAACAGAACACTGTTTGAAGCCAGAGAGGTGGCAGGGTCCGCCACATATAAACACAGTGAAACAGTATAAAGTTTATTTAGTTTGTTGATCAGCTGATGAAGATCTTTGTCTGCTCGTTGTTGTTTCTTCAACTAAACTACAGACTGCTCCTTTAAACTTTCTTTCCTGGCATCAGAAATCGAGTGAAGAACAAAAACTTTGACTTGATTTTAGAAAATATCTGAAACAAGTATTATTCTGTCTGATTGCAGCACAGCGAGCACAACTTAAACTCCTCTTTTTATTTTATTATTCTGACTTGTTTCAGGATAAAAGATGTTTTTAAAAACAGATTTTTAATATCCTTAAAGCTTAAACATGTTTTCTTTTAGAGAAGGAACAAATAAAAAATAAAAGCAAAACAGAATGAGTGTAAAAGTTTGATGAGACATGAATTGATGGTGAAATGAAAGCAGGTGGCAGCACAGAATCAGTGGGACTCAGAGATCTTCTGTCCTGACGACTCTCATCAATCTGTATGTGACTCATTTGTTTAACACTCACATTCAATCATTCATTTTCTCTTCATTTCTTTTGTTAAACGCTTTAAGTTCTCGCCAAATATGTTCAATGCTTCAACATGTGTGTGAATCAATAAGTCATGTAGTGATTATGGGTCGTTCCAACCAGCCAACTCACCCACAATCCAGAACTTTTCCCGCTTCTCCAGAACACTTCATGTAGAAACTTAAATGAACTGAATGTGATCGTGCAGCTGAACTCCAAATACTTTTTAACTTGTGGATTTTTTAACTTTGACTCTCTAAACTCAATTTCAGGATTTTGGTGAAATTTGAGACAAAACAACTATTTGGATTTTACAAGTTGTCATGAATTGAACAAAAGTTTCAACACAAATGTCTTTAAAAAGAATGTGTGACATGAGCTGGCAGGTCCTGGGTCAGTCGGTGTGGAGCGACCCGTATCTACAGAACATCTAAATATCTTATTTTACTCTGTCGTTTACTGATGTTCTGAAAATAACACGTGTCATACTTTCCATACAACTTCAGTTTTTATATTTCAACACTTTCACCTGAAAAACATTCAGGACGTAAAATCAAACGTCTCTGAAGCTTTATTTAACAAGATGTGTGTCACTCACATGTTGATGTTTCTGGTTGTTTTATGTGTTTTTATAATGATGAGAAGAAAAAAAAACCTGTGATCGTGTTCATAAACTCATCTGATGGTTTCCATGGTGACATAATAAACAGATGGATGTAAAAACAGGTTGTTTATCAGGATGTTTTATTACAAAAACTGAATATTAACAGCTGATTAGAATCCAAAACAAACAGACAAGTCTGTATTATTATGCATATATTCATTAAAATGTCTCATTTTGCTGACTTGGTGTTTTTCTGCTGTTAACTTCATGTTATTTATTGTTTTCAGTGTTTCTACCGTTCTGACAACAGATGTGACACGTTTAACCAGAGTTTGATCACTTTTACTTTGAAAATACTCAGGATGGAAGAATGAAAGAGGTGGAAACCTTTTAGAAACAGGTGAGCATCATCAAAGATTGTATAGTCTGAGGGTCTTAGCAGGAAGTAGACGGAGCCGGAATGATCTCCTCTGTCAGTAGAAACACCTGGTTTCACCTTTTAGAAACAGGTGAGCATCATCAAAGGTCGTCTAGAGTCTAGATGATCTTTGATGATGCTCACCTGTTCCTAAAAGGTTTCCATCTTTTCCCAGAGATGATAAAGAGCTCTGTGAGGACCTGTTGTCTGTAACACCACTGAGACACATCGAGAGGAGAGGACATATATGCAGCAATAAAGGAGATGTTGAGACAGAGAGGTGTCGATCTGAACCAGGTGGTCTCATCTCCACAGATGGAGCCCCTGCCATGGTGGGAAGAGAGAAGACGACCCTGATCTCAGAGCTCACCACCGTCTCATCCATCACACTGTTCTGTGCGCTGAAGTCATGAACAAGAGCAGCTCAAGAGTCAGACAGCAACACAGATTTCACTGTTTCTGCAAGATGAGCACAACATGGAGACGGTTGCTGTGTCGGCTGACATCATATCACACCTTCATGAACTCAAGTTAAAGCTGCAGGACCGGAAACATTCAGTGGTTCATTGGATGAAAGCTGTCGGATGTTTCCACAGGAAGCTGCACATTCTCACAGCAGATGTTGAAGGAGAGTGAACACACTTCCCAAAGCTGCAGAACACACTCAGTCTGAGAGAGATGTTCCTCCCTGTGTTGACTTCATACACAAGCTGAGTGGAAACTTCAGTAAAAGCTTTGACAGCTTCAGCCTCGGGCAGCAGCTCCTCCTGCTGACCCACAATCCTCTCCTCATCACAGAACTTTTCACAGGAGGTGACACAGACGTTGAGGTGGGCTCATGTGGGATCTCTGCAGCTGGAGCTCATTGATCTGTGAGGAAGTGATGCATGAAGAGCATTTAGAGGCCACTGACCTGCTGCTTTCTGGCTGCTGCACACTGTTTTCATGGTCTAACCAAAGCAGCACTGCACACCTGGACCACGTTTGGACCCACTGACGGCTGTGAGTCGGCTTTTTCCACCGTCAACAACATGAAGAACAAGTCTGGTTCCAGGCTCACAGGTGAACACCTACAGATCTGCATGAGAACGGCAGCGACTCCATTCAGCCAAGATTGAAATCAGTGGCAGGACCATCACATGCCCATTCCTCTCAGGAAGACAAGTCAAAGAAAAGAAGCAGATATTCAAAGAGAAAAGGCTGTTTGCACTTTTTATTGACTGTTTTCTGAATATGTTGACATGTTTTCACTTGAAATGTCTAATTGAAGTGTAAAAAATGTTATTCTGAGCTCTGTTTTCACCTTTTATTGCTTTTATCCTGAGGCTTCTGTTTTCTTTAACTTGAAATAAAGGCCTTAAATTAATTCGCCTGGGACGACTTCTATTTCTGGTAAAATATCTGGTTGATGACTGTACAAGTGTTGAACATTAAATGTGGGAAAGACTGTAAGACACAAGCTGGACTTTGTGAGGTTCAGACCTTTTACTGGGAGAAAATTTTAGTAACTTTAAAAGCTTTGATTGATTGATTGAATCAATGAATTGAGGCATTGGAACTGGATTTGTTCAAAGAGAATCAGACTCCCCCACAGAAATGGTACATTCCGGGGGCGGGGCCACTGCAGTGCACCTGATCAGCCACCTGTAGCCTATAAAGCTGAGCTGCTGCCACACAGACGGTCTTTTGTTCCTCAGTGTGACATTCGTAGTGATGTGTCTTCTGTGTCGAGTAGTCCAGGAAGCTATTTGTGAAGCGCGTATCGAGGTTTGTTCGAAGCCTCACGAGCCGGCCGTACCACGTGACTGATTCAGGAACTGTTTCGTGGTGTTGGCGTTCAATCCTAAATTTAAGGGGCAACAAAATGCAATGGAGGTCCCCCGTTACCTCACATTTTGTGTAGTTTCTGTTTTTTCTTTGCGATCTATTTGAGTGTCATTTGACTTTACGATGGAACCTGCGAGAAAGAAAAGATTTTCCCTGTCTGGGAACAATTTGAGCTGATCTCCCATAATGTATACACAGTAATGACTAAATGTGGCAACACAGCATATCCCTTGTTCTGATTTCTTTCTTATGTCTGGTATTTTAAAAGGTGAAGTGTCTGTGTTCCAAAGAACTTTGATACAGCAACACCTCCTCTATGCTGAGGCATTATAGGGTCTTACATGGGAACAAGGAGACCAACCAAGGTGGACCAAGCTCAGGTAAGACATTTTAGGATGCAATGATGAGACAGCATATAAACATACAACTACAACATTGATTCATATTTTAATTCTGACTAATTAATGACATCTGTGATTGAATACTGCATTTTTTTGTCATCAGGAGGGAAGACTGATGTGGATGAGGCATGGTCACCATGGTTACTGAGGATTCCCAGCCCTTCACTAATGTGGAGGACAAATGGTTCAGAAATCTTTGAACTGCTTGCCTCAGAAACTTCACATTTTTAAGTTTCCATCAGTATGAAAGTAATCTGGTGACAGTAGCGTGTATATCCACAGGCACACTGCAAACAGGAAGTTCTGATAACTAATTCAGCAAAGTTTAATTGAGCTCCTGAGATGTTCTGTGGACTACAACACTTCACCTGACTCTCCATCAGCACGGAGCTGAAAAGACGAGGACTGAATTCCTATTTAGTTGAATTTACCCTTTAATATCTGACAGCAGCTCTGGGTAGATACAGATGAGGATCATTTTAAACTCAGAAAAAATAAGAACATGAACAAAAAGGAGAAAAATCAAAGCTTTTCAACCCCCCTGATGATAATTCATGGAGCACTTTCCGAATCAACTCGCACATAAAAAGAAAATATAAACAAGTAAAGTGACAGAAAACAGTGAAACAGGTCAAAGACATTTATTAAAGTGTGTTTTTGTGGGGGGCGCTAGTGAGCAGCGCATGGAGTAGACGTGCTTTCAGGGGCTCTTCCCTGCCAATATGTAAAATTATTATTCTGACAGTCTCGTACATAATTCTATCAGCCTCGGGAACAACTGTACACAGTAGTGGCCTAACCAGTTAAGTTTATGCAACGACATGCCGAGGAAGTCGTCAAAAAACGTCGAGTGGCCTCCACCATCCTCTGCTTCGTCTAGCGCTAATGCTAACAATGCTAGCGCTAATGCTAACAATGCTAGCGCTAGCCAGCCAGTTCATGACTCCAGCGACAGCGACACGGAGCTGTTGCCGTCAATATGGGAGAAAGTTTCCGACAAGATCCTGGGACACATGAACGGCAGGTTTGATAAACTAGAGCAAACACTTCAAGTAGTGCAGAGCTCTCAAAGGGAACTATTGGAGAAGGTTGAAACAGTGGAAGAACGAGTGCTGGACCATGAGAGCCGCATAACCTGCTTGGAGAAGGCAGTCTCTGGCCTGAAGGATGAAAACAACGCGCTCAGGCTAAAGGTGGAGGACCTCGAAGGCCGGTCGCGTCGCAACAATATCAAGATTATCGGCATTCCTGAACAGGAAGAGGGCGGTAAACCAACCGAATTCATCGAGGCATTAATCCCGAAGCTTTTTGGCAAAGACAGTTTTCAGTCACCGGTGGTTATCGACCGGGCGCACCGGACCCTGCGGCCGCCGCCCACAGCTGGAGCTCAGCCTCGCGCCATCATCGCCAGGGTCCACTTCTATCGGGAGAAGGAGCTCATACTTCGCCTCCGGAGGGAACGACAACTAGAGTACAAAGGCAACAAGGTGCTAATGTTCCCGGATTACACGCCTGAGGTGATGCGGCAGCGGCGTGAGTACACCGAGGCCCAGCGGATGCTACGGGAGCTAAAGGTGGAGCACAGCCTACTTTTCCCAGCGAGGCTCCGGATAAAGCACAAGGAGCGGTTCAAGGTCTTCAGAACACCGAGTGAGGCAATGACTTTTATCAACACTGACTTAAAGAACTCATCTGAAGACTAGTGCTACACTTCTCATTCAAATAACTGTGTTCAACACACTGAGAGACTGTCATTCTGATTCTTCGGACTCAGGTCAGTTATGTTTGGCAGCGGAACTGGGCTAAGTTAGCTATCACAGCTTTAACAGCGAGTTAGGTTTGAAGGCAGGTTTCAGGCCGTGCGTGTAGCGGCCCCGAGCATGAAGGGATGTCTGTGCTTCGTTTGGGGAAGTGCTTGCGGGCGGGTAGGGGACATGTTCAGGTTCATGGGTTTGTTTGAGGGTGTTACCTCAGGTTACAATGGATGTACTTTGTGTGTCTTGTTTTATTATATTTTGTGCACGTTTGAGAGGATACCAGATTGCTTTTATTATAGGGATAATGTCAGTATCAGATAACGTAACACGTAGCAGCATAAATGATAAATTTACATTGGTCTCATGGAATGTAAAGGGATTGGGTCATGTGATTAAAAGGGGTCGCGTCTTCTCGCATCTCAAGTCATTAAAACCAGACGTAGTTTTTCTTCAGGAAACGCACATCGGTGTAAATGAGCAGCGCAGGTTGAGAGCAAATTGGATCTCACAAGTTTATCAAGCACCTTTTACCCGCAAGTCTAGGGGGGTTGCTATTCTTTTCCGAAAAGATATACCATTTAGTCTTGACTGTATGACAGCAGACCCATATGGCAGGTATTTGATGATATCTGGACACATAAACTCCCTTCCAATAACGTTGCTTAACATCTATGGTCCAAATATCGATAATCCTGATTTCTTCCGTAAAGCATTTGATTTGATACCGGACTCCACCCCGAATGTTATTATTGGAGGAGACTTTAATTGTTATCTGGACCCGGTCCTGGATAGGTTTTCTACAAAGCCACCTCCCACTATAGCTTCAGTGGGAATTCTGAATGATTTAATTAAAACAAGGAATATGGTTGAAATATGGCGCCTGCAGCATCCTACAGATAAGGAGTTTTCTTTTTATTCTCATGTCCATAAGTCTTACACTAGGATTGACTACTTTCTGATAGCTTCTGAATTACTGCCTAGTGTTACTAATTCTACGTATCATAATATTTTAATATCTGATCACAGTGCAGTTTCTCTTAACTTCAGAAATATCCTATCTAGACCAAAATACAGCTGGCGCTTCAACCCTCTTCTTCTTGAAGACCAGTCTTTCATTGAGCATATGAATGCACGTATAAACGAATTTCTTGTTACAAATGATAATGGGGAGGTTTCGGATTCTGTTTTGTGGGAGGCCTTCAAAGTAGTTACAAGGGGCCACATTATTTCATTTGAATCCACCAAGAAAAGAGAATTTAACAATCGTCTTAAGGACATTGAAAAAATGCTTCCTGTACTGGAAGAGGCTTATAAATCTTCCCTCTCATCCGCTGATTACAATAAGATCTTGAAATTGAAATATGAATATAACACCATTCTTAATAAACGTGTTGGTAGTCTTTTATTAAAAAATAAACAGAAATATTTTGAACTTGGAGATAAACCAGAGAAGCTGCTAGCTAGCCAACTTAAAGGCGAAAGGGCTAAACAGGCCATTCATAGGATAAAATCCAAACCAGGCAGACTCCTAACCAATCCGAGAGAGATAAATGCGTGCTTCAGGGACTTCTATAAGGAACTGTATTCCAGTAAAGTAAAGGCCACTGAAGCAGATTTCTGTAACTTTTTTGCTAATTTAAATGTTCCCCAATTACATAGTGTGGCGAGAGATGACTTGGATGCCCCATTTTCTGAAACTGACCTCTTGAATGCTATTCGAGCCTTCCCCTCTGGAAAAACATCCGGCCCAGATGGCTTTGGCTGTGAATTTTATAAATCATTTCATGACAAAATAGTTCCACTCATGCTGAGAATGGTGAAAGATTCTATGAGAAATAAGACGCTCCCCAGTTCATTATATGAGGCAAATATCTCCTTGCTTTTGAAAGGGGGAAGGGAAGCGGTGGATCCTGCAAGTTACAGACCGGTTGCTCTCTTAAATTGTGATCTGAAAATAATAACTAAAGTTTTGGCTACAAAATTAGGTAGGCATATTTCCACAATTATACACCCTAATCAGACTGGATTTGTCCCAGGTCGGTTTTCTTTTAGTAACGTCCGTCTGCTTTTAAATACAATATATTCAGTACATGGGGAAAATCCACAGGCTGCTATTTTATCTCTTGATGCCCAGAAGGCATTCGATCAGATCGAATGGCCTTACATGCTGAAGACTCTAAAGCAATTTGGATTTGGGGAAAGTTTTATTGAATGGGTGAAAATGATTTATCTTAAACCAGTATCCTCTATTCTCACTAATTCAGATAGGTCCCAACCCTTTGAGTTACAGCGGGGTGTAAGGCAGGGCGACCCTCTTTCTCCTCTTCTCTTTGATATTACCTTGGAACCACTTGCAATAGGTATAAGGGGTCACCCAGATATTCATGGTGTAAAGTTTGGTAATGTCCAAAGCCTTGTTAATCTGTATGCTGATGATTTATTGATCTGTTTATCAGACCCAGTGGTCTCAGTTCCCAACCTCCTGAATTATATAGAATCATTTGGTAAATTGTCTGGGTACACAATTAACTGGGACAAATGTGAGTTCATGCCATTGACTAACATGTGCCCTATTTTCGTGAAATCTTTGCCATTTAAATTGGTTACTACCCATATTAATTACCTTGGCCTTAAGATTTCCAGAAACCCCAAACTCTTACTGAAATTGAATTTTTTGGATATGGTGGATAAACTAAAAGCTAATATTAAGAACTGGAAACTGCTCCCTCTCTCAATGATTGGCCGTATAAATGCCATTAAAATGGTTGCACTTCCAAGGTTCTTGTATCTTTTTCAAAACCTCCCTATTTATTTGCCGTTACATTTTTTTAAACAACTAGATTCAGTTGTCCTGTCATTTGTTTGGGCAGATAAACCCCCTCGCATTTCTAAAGCCCATCTGCAGAAGAACGTAAAAAGCGGGGGTCTTGGTCTCCCGATTTTTAGGCATTATTACTGGGCTGCAAATGCAAGGGCTCTCATTTTCTGGCAGGGGGGTTCTCCTCATGATGACTGTTCCTCTCCGCTCTGGTTAAAAATTGAATCCATGTCTGTATCACAAACTTCGCTCCCAGCGTTGCTCTTTTCAATTGCACAGCCATCCCACAAGTTATTTGGTAACAATTTTGTTCTTAGCAATTCTTTGAAGATATTGAGTCAAATAAGAAAAGCCCTTGGATTACCAAATGTTTCATTAAATGCACCAATAGCGGGTAATCATTTGTTTAAACCAGGCTTGACGGATGGGGTGTTTCTGGACTGGAGAAAGAGAGGCCTACGTTGCATTTCTGATTTTTACATAGATAACAATTTTGCTTCTTTCCCTCTGCTCCAGGCTAGATATCACCTCCCTCAGTCACATTTTTATCGATATTTACAGGTCAGACATTTTGTAAGAGAACATGTTTCGGATTTCCCATTAAGACCACATAATTATAATTTTTATGATACATTTCTCTTACAACCAAACTCCAGGCATTTGATTTCCCGCTTTGTTACTGCTTTTGAGATGCCAGTGAGTACCAGTCATCTCAGGGATATATGGGCAAAAGAACTGGGAGTTCCACTGTCAGAGGAACTATGGGAGGAGGGCCTGTCCAGTATACAGAAGTGTTCTATAAACTCAAGATATCGCCTAATTCAATTTAAAGTCCTACATAGACTGCATTACTCCAAAACTAAACTTAATAGAATATTTGAATCAGTGTCTCCCATGTGTGATAGATGTAACAGAGCCGAAGGTTCACTCTCACATTTATTTTGGTATTGCCCAGTGCTGGACAGCTTTTGGAGCGACATATTCAATTGGTTCTCTAAGCAATATAAAATAATTATTCAACCAGACTGTAACCTTGCTATTTTTGGTTCCTCTGAAAGGACATCGACCCTCCCTTCCCACTGTAAGCAGGCTCTCAAAACAGGCATGGTAGCAGCCAAAAAATTAATTTGACTTAACTGGAAATCTCCATCATCCCCTTGCTTTAAGAGGTGGCTTAACGAAATGGTTTTTGTTTCAAGGATGGAACAGATTCGCCTTAGTAGAGGGAATGCACCTAAGCATTATGAGAAAACATGGAAACCATTTTTGGCCTTACTTGATGAGACCTAAATGACCAATAATATGAATCAGGCTGCTATGTGGTATTTGTAATTCATTCAGTTTCCTGTATTGTTTCTGTACTGACCAAAGCTTTGATTTTCCTCTCAGGGTAACAATGTCAGGTGTTGTATGTCCATTTTGTATGTAGGTTTTTTTTTTTTTTTTGGTTTTTTGTTTCCTTTCTCTGTCCTTTGTTTTTTGTAAAGAATTAAAAACGTATAAATAAAATATTCAAAAAAAAGTATGTTTTTGTGTCTTGTGGTGCTTCTCCTCTGCTCTGCTGCCCTTTAGCTCCCTCTTGTGGTGAATCTCGTGTCCTGCGCTCTCAGTCTGACAGCTCTGACACTTCATCCAGCCCTGAACTGATCTTATAACAAAGCTGCTTTTATATTCAACATGACTAAGAAGTAGCTCATATTACAGTAGTTACTGTTTAATGTAGGCTGGTGCAAACTGACACGTTTTACAAGGAAATAAACATCCAAATGTTTTGTATTTTAAAGCCGAATTTACAAGAAGTCACCAGTGATTAAGGATTTGTCCAAATTATATTCAAGGATATTCATTGAAATGTGGCGTATTTAATAATGAATGGTGTCCACATCAGCTGTGAAAACATTCTGACCAACACATTCTACTCTTGATTGGAACTTCAATACCCAGAAATCCTCTGTGGTGACGTCACTAACAGTCTGAACATGTCAACCCCCAGACTCCCTTATGAAATGTCTCCATTTAGTGAGTTTTTGAGTTAGGAGACACTTTATAACCTCCTGAAACGCTGTTTGTGACTGATTCTTCATTATTTGGGCCTTCTTGTAAATTCGGCATGTGTTAGCTCGTTGTGGGTCGTGCTGCAGCCCCCTCAGTCTAACAGGAAGACTCCCAGTCAGTCACACGCCTCTCTGGCTGTTTCCTCCTCACAGTTTACTTTCACTTTCTCTGACAGTTGTGTCGCAGATAGTTTTCTCCGTCTGAACCTCCAGCTGAAGGTAATGTAATGAAGCTGACATGTTCGACTCGCTAACACAAGCTCTACTTTTCATTGTTACACCGGAAACAGCACAAAAAGTGAAGCTCGTTGTTTATTTCTCGACGAACTCGTTTAAGTTTAAACTCGGGACTACGGAGGAGAAACAACTGCCGATAAGAATATCCGCCATTTTGTGCTGATACTTGCTTACTTACTGAAACACAGCCAACACAGACTGACGACAGTTTAACTACCTTGGTTAAACATATTTGAGTATTTAGAGTTTCACTGTACAAGCTTAACTTCTTATCATTATTCATATTATTACTCCGCGGTGTGTTACGTCATGTGACCTCAGACCTCAGCTACGTCACACAGGTGAAGCACACTCGCAACCATAAAGTAAACAAGTGTAATGTTCGTGACATAGGTCTATATTATATATTATATTATATTGTTGAGCTTGTAACACATTTAGTAGTCACACATGAGGTTAAACTCAGATCGCTGCTCTTTGTATCAGAGTAAGATGACGAGCAGAATCTGTAAAAGATTCACTACATAAAAAACATGTTGGACAACTCTTTTCTTACAAGCATTAATATTTTATTGATCACATATATATGTAATATATATAATATATTTTCACATAAACAAGAAATAATTTTTAGGCTCGATGTCGAGACATTTTTCTCCCTGAACTCAAAATGAATGCAGTTAATTTATCACATGCAGGTAAAATCATGTTAGATGTAATAACAGAAGCACACTAGCAAAGTATTGGTTGTCTATTAACAACAACAACAACAATAATAATAATAATAATAATAATAATAAAACATCAGTGTCTTTATTTTTCTTGATGTTTTTCTGACATTAAATACATTCAAGTGAAATATTCATGAACAAACTCAGACAACAGTAAATATGTTAATAAATAGAAACTATTAGAGTTTTAAATGATTATTATCAACAGAGGTGGATTGAAACTTAGTACATTTACTCAAATACTGTATTTAGGCTCTAATATTTCTTTTTATGCAACTTTATATTTCTACTCCACGACATTTTAAAGGCAAATATTTGTCTGACAGACTTTAATTAATAGTTAGTTTTCAGTTTCTCCCTCCTGTCCTGCCAAGTGAAGACTCTGTGTTGTTTGGTCTTTAAGATGTCAAAAGTTGTGGAGAACACTTGACAGTTTCTTAGAGCCAAACGTTGTTTAGAATAATAATTTCATTGGTGTGTGTGTTGCTGAGTAATCTTTGCTTCACACCTCTTGAATTTAGTCCATTAAACCACTGATAACCACTGACCAATCAGGAGCTGCGCTGTGTAATTCTGCAGCTCATCTTAGTTTTTAACATTTTCATTTTATTTGTTGAATGTTTCAAACATTTTGTCCTTTCTCTCTTTTTCAAAGGTCACTTTATACTTCTTGTTGTGAAATAATTGTTTTATGTTCAAATTTTAATGGTTGAAATGAATAATAGTCAATTAATGTTCAGTTGATGTGCAGATGAATGATTTGTGTTTCCTCTCCAGATGAAAGTGTGTGTGAGTTGAGCAGCATGAATCAGTGTGAGGACAGAGAGGAGGGAGGCCCTCCCTCTAAAACCACTGGACCTGGACCTGAACCTGGACCTGAACCTGAACCTGGACCTGAGCCCAGCTGTGTGTCCTTCAAGAGTGACGAGTCAATAGATCTTTTCATTAATTTTAAAGGACAAGAACCTCCTGCTGTAAAGAGGTGAGCTGTTAATAACATTAATATGTGACGTATTCATGTTTTAACTGAGGAGAAAGATGTTTTTTGAAACCTGATGTTTATTTTCAGCTTCTTTCTTCTTCACTTAAATTTATTTTCTCACTTTAGAAAGCTGCCCAATAGAACCAGTCTTCAACTCTTCATTTCACTTTATTGAATTAGTTTGGTCCAATATTCTCTGAAGGTTTATTCCTGATGTTTTCCACTAGGGCTGCACAAAAAATCGTTAAAAAATCGCGATCTCGATTCACACATACACGTGATCTCATTTCTACACACGGCGATTCTGAAGCATTTTATATCTCGAGCTGAATCACAAAGAAATGCTCCTATTTTCCTCCTGGATTTTTTAAAGCGCCCCCAAACGCAGCACTGCCGCTGCCTCCTCCCTCAACCTGTGGAAAAGCGTCTTTGCAACACGTGATTCAGTGGAGGGAGCCCGCCTGCAGTTGAGTGTTTGGAAGGAGTGAGTGAGAAGCCGTTTTTAGACGGGGCAGCAAGCTGCCAATCTGGCCGTCCTTCAGGTCCGCGGTTTTAGACAGAGGGCGGCAAATTGGGGGTCTGTTTTGGTCCGCCGACTTTGCCGCATCGGAGGGTACACTTATTTACACCTCACCTGCTAGATGAGCAACTGGACAGCCGCTGAGATCCGGGAGATGCTAGCGGCTCCTGGATCTCTAGCTGTATGGTCGTGTTAGCTTGTTGTAGTAGCAACAAGCTAGGAACGGTCGCTACTTTCAAATTAAAAGCCCCCCGCTAAGAACCCAGTTCTTCGAGCTTCACGTCACGTCACATGTTTACGCCTACCTCAGAGGCGGCTTTTGGAAAAGGAGGAATATTACGCCTCCGTTTTGGAAAGCCGACCACAGCAGCTATCACATATCACCTAGCCAAGGATACAGCCCCAATAATCACTGTATAAGTAAGGGATAATGGCCGACGAGGTGTGCATTAACAGAAAAGAATCGGACGACGCGGAGGCGGTTGCTTCCGCGAAGTCCGATTCATTTCTGTTAATGGACACCTCGTCGGCCATTATCCCGCTTATACCATGGTCACTTGCCAAAGAAAAGAAATTCGGACCATTAATTTACATTTTCATGCGTTCTACAATCAAAATATAAAGTTTTTCACAAGCCATAACTTAGTTTCCCTGGTAACGCCTGAGGGTTTGACTAATACCTGGAACAGTCATTACTCTCCCGTAAGGTTCTTATGCAACGGAAACGTTGTTCACTCCTCCAGTAAATAGGACGGATCATAAATACGACTTGGCAACAGGAGATATTCTAGTCCGCTCAGCGATGAGCCAGAAAGCTATCGCTATGCTAGCAAGATTCAAAGTCAATAACATTGCATACGGTTGACAAACAGTAAATATAATTTGACAGTATGCTAGCTAACACGACTAGCTAACTAACCAGTCATGTCATTGTCCCCAAATCAATAGCAAGATTTCCACGAACAAATGACCGGCCGTGTGTATTGTTACTGTGGCCGCAGCCTGGAGCAGAGAGCTGAACAGCGAACGGGATGTGAGATTATTTGCATATCAGCAAATTTAGAAGGGAAGTGAACTTTCTGCAGCTTGTGTGTTACAGTCGCCACCCTGTGGTGTTCAGAGGATACTGAAGGACTGACGGACTGCACTCAGTGCTGGAAATAAAATATTCAGATTTGATAAGCCAGCTAGCGCATTGATTTACAGCGGTGAACAGTCAATTTGACTGGAACTACTTAGTAGGTGTCCGTATATCACTTTTTAACCTACACCCTCCAGCCAATCAGAATCGAGTATTCACCCAGACCATGGTATAACATGAGGTATTAAAGGATGCCCTCTCATCTTGGAGACTTTTTTTTTTTTTTTACTCTTGTAAAAATCATTTTTCATCCAATGATAGAACTTCAACAAAACAAAAAAACCTTTGCTTTGGCAGAGGCATACTAGTATGCCTCTGCCATACTACAGTTTTTTTTGTTCAAGTTCATCAGTGCAATAAACATTTTGTGAAAAGAATCGTGATCTCAATTCTAAGCAAAAAAATCGTGATTCACATTTTTCCCAGAATCGTGCAGCCCTATTTTCCACTATTTTATGGACAGAAGCTTCTGTGTCTGAAGACTAGAAAGTGAATTAACATCTCTGGTGGTCTTCTTCTCTGTCCAACAGGAGACCAGCCTCTACTGGACCAGAACCTGAACCTGGACCTGAGCCCAGCTGTGTGTCCTTCAAGAGTGACGAGTCAATAGATTGCTTCATTAATTTTAAAGGACAACAACCTCCTGCTGTAAAGAGGTGAGCTGTTACATTTAAATATACCTGATTCATGCTTTGTACACCAGATCCTGCTTGTCCCGATCAGTGGATGAGATCATTGATTTCAAACAAGAACATTGGTCAGACAGACAGTAAGTTGTTGTCCTGTTGCTCTCTGTTGATGTTTGTCCTCATTAAATCCAGTCTGACCAGTTGTCCTGATGGTCTTCATGTTCTCAGAGTGATGATGGAGGTCAGAGCAGGATTAGTATTAAAGGACAGGTTCACATTTCTTCATGTCCGTCCCTCAACAACTCTGACAGGACAGTGTTCCTCCTGTGGACAAACAGCAGTGACTCACCTCCTGCTGAAATCTGAGCTGCTGAGGAGAGGAAGGGCTGTGTGTTATATCTGATGTTACAAGGGCCCGACCCAACTGGACTTCATGGTGCCAGTACCGAAACCCATATGAAGAGTAAAAAACTGTGATAACTGATATATCGGCCAATTAGATATAAAATATATAAAAACAAATAACCTATTTTCTGATCTCTTAAATATAGTTCGGACACTTGAGAAAAAGTTATGAACTGAAGATGGAACATTTTACAGTTTTACAATATTTATTATATATGCAAAAATAATAAACTGTTACAAATATGTCTAAAGTTACTTGGAGCATTTTTAGACATAAGTATAACAAGTCATGTCTACATGAATATTGCTTATTTTTACAAATTATGAATTCATTATTATCTTTATAATTAGGTCATTGTGTCAAAAAGACATAATGAATCATTTTTTCATTCTCCAATGTTGGACTCTAGATTGAATACAAGTTTATTGAGACTCTTCACCAGTTTGCACTGGACAGTTAGCATCCAGCTAGCTTGTGTTAGCTGTGTTGCTGTCCACAGTATTAAACAGGTCAAGAGTTGGAGGGACTAAACCAGACAAGCTGCTGAACCAACCCAGTAAACTGACTGACTGTTGATTCACAGTGGGATCAGCAGTACGACCAACACTTTGATGTCAGAGGAAACCATCTGATTCAGTGATGTCATCAACACTTTAACTCAAAGGACCTTCAGCTTGTGTTTGTCTCTGAGTGGACAGACACAATGTGACTGATTCTTCATGATTCCTCCACAGAGTCGACCAGGAGAGCTCAGAGGTTCCCAGAGGTCCGTCTGTCCAGCAGCATCAGACACACCTGGACTCTATATTTATGGTCTGTACATGAACAACAACTACTTTTACATCCAGTCTGTTCACAATAATCTCCATGCTGCACTTTACAGACCAGTGGTGAATCTGTCCAACATGGATCTGATGTTAAATGTTGTCATTCACATGATATTCTGTTTCAGCTGCTGGAGGAGAACATTGTGACTTTTGTGAAGAACGAGCTGAAGAAGGTCCAGAAGGTTCTGAGTTCAGATTACCCAGAATGCTCAGAGAGTCAGAGGGAGGATGAGGAGGTGTTGGACAGTGCGGACGAAGAGCAGAGGAGGAGCAGCAGAGAGACATTTCTGAAGATCACACTTCACTTCCTGAGGAGAATGAAGCAGGAGGAGCTGGCTGACCGTCTGCAGAGCAGTAAGAGGATTTCACTAAAGATCTAACATGTTGGATCAATGAGACAGTTTGTCTCAACAGATGGAGGAAAAACATGGAAAACATGTTTATATGTGCTACTTTAGGGGAATGAAATTGTCATATGTTCTTCATAGATAACTTACTGAACTTTCTGTTGTGTTTATTTAGGAAGTTATTCTGGAATTTGTCAACTTAAACTCAAATCTAACCTTCAGAAGAAGTTCCAGTGTGTGTTTGAGGGGATCGCTAAAGCAGGAAACCCAACCCTTCTGAATCAGATCTACACAGAGCTCTACATCACAGAGGGAGGGACTGTAGAGGTCAATGATGAACATGAGGTCAGACAGATTGAAACAGCATCCAGGAAACCAGACAGACCAGAAACAACAATCAGACAAGAAGACATCTTTAAAGCCTCACCTGGAAGAGATGAACCAATCAGAACAGTGATGACAAAGGGAGTGGCTGGCATCGGGAAAACAGTCTTAACACAGAAGTTCACTCTGGACTGGGCTGAAGACAAAGCCAACCAGGACATACAGTTCACATTTCCATTCACTTTCAGAGAGCTGAATGTGCTGAAAGAGAAAAAGTTCAGCTTGGTGGAACTTGTTCATCACTTCTTCACTGAAACCAAAGAAATCTGCAGGTTTGAAGAGTTCCAGGTTGTGTTCATCTTTGACGGTCTGGATGAGTGTCGACTTCCTCTGGACTTCCACAACACTGAGATCCTGACTGATGTTAGAGAGTCCACCTCAGTGAATGTGCTGCTGACAAACCTCATCAGGGGGAAACTGCTTCCCTCTGCTCGCCTCTGGATAACCACACGACCTGCAGCAGCCAATCAGATCCCTCCTGGGTGTGTTGACATGGTGACAGAGGTCAGAGGGTTCACTGACCCACAGAAGGAGGAGTACTTCAAGAAGAAATTCAGAGATGAGGAGCAGGCCAGCAGAATCATCTCCCACATCAAGACATCAAGGAGCCTCCACATCATGTGCCACATCCCAGTCTTCTGCTGGATCACTGCTACAGTTCTGGAGGATGTGTTGAAGACCAGAGAGGGAGGAGAGCTGCCCAAGACCCTGACTGAGATGTACATCCACTTCCTGGTGGTTCAGTCCAAAGTGAAGAACGTCAAGTTTGATGGAGGAGCTGAGACAGATCCACACTGGACTCCGGAGAGCAGGAAGATGATTGAGTCTCTGGGAAAACTGGCTTTTGATCAGCTGCAGAAAGGAAACCTGATCTTCTATGAATCAGACCTGACAGAGTGTGGCATCGATATCAGAGCAGCCTCAGTGTACTCAGGAGTGTTCACACAGATCTTTAAAGAGGAGAGAGGACTGTACCAGGACAAGGTGTTCTGCTTCATCCACCTGAGTGTTCAGGAGTTTCTGGCTGCTCTTCATGCCCATCTGACATTCATCAACTCTAGAGTCAATCTACTGTCAGATAAAGAGCAGTCAATATCCTGGTGGTCTGAAATCTTTGGAGACAAATCAACACGGTTCTACCAGAGTGCTGTGGACAAGGCCTTACAGAGTCCAAATGGACATCTGGACTTGTTCCTCCGCTTCCTCCTCGGTCTTTCACTGAAGACCAATCAGAATCTCCTCCAAGGTCTGCAGACACAGACAGGTAGAAGCTCAAAAACCAATCAGCAAACAGTCAAGTACATGAAGAAGAAGATCAGTAAGAATCTGTCGCCAGAGAAAAGCATCAATCTGTTCCACTGTCTGAATGAACTGAACGATCGTTCTCTAGTAAAAGAGATCCAGCAGCACCTGAGATCAGGACGTCTCTCCACAGATGAACTGTCTCCTGCTCAGTGGTCAGCTCTGGGCTTCATCTTACTGTCATCAGAAAAAGATCTGGACGTGTTTGACCTGAAGAAATACTCTGCTTCAGAGGAGGCTCTTCTGAGGCTGCTGCCAGTGGTCAAAGCCTCCAACAAAGCTCTGTAAGTGTAGAGATGTTTTTTCATAATGCAGTAAATGTGCTGTTATTGACCCTAATAGAAATATTTTTCTTGTTCTGCTCATTATTCTTTATCCAGACTGAGTGGCTGTGACCTCTCAGAGAGAAGCTGTGAAGCTCTGTCCTCAGTTCTCAGCTCCCAGTCCTCTAGTCTGAGAGAACTGGACCTGAGTAACAACAACCTGCAGGATTCAGGAGTGAAGCTAC
Organism: Sparus aurata; assembly: GCF_900880675.1. Taxonomy (NCBI): domain Eukaryota; kingdom Metazoa; phylum Chordata; class Actinopteri; order Spariformes; family Sparidae; genus Sparus; species Sparus aurata. The sequence continues at coordinate 16,904,852 of NC_044210.1, forward strand.
TATTACCTGGACTGCAGAGTCCACACTGCAATCTGGGAAGTTTGAGGTCAGATCACTGCTTTTTTTGAATAATTTATATAGTTCTATAAACTCAGGTATCAGCTTCTCTGAGTTCATGAATTCTGTGTTTTAGAGAACCTCATTTACAGTATATTTAAAATGTATTTATGTTGTTTGTTTCGGGCATGTCAATTCATAAGCATCACATTTCATCATTGTTCAAATAATACAACACACATGGCCGAAAGGGAAAAGCGGGAGAAGCCAAAGCTTATCAAGTCCCGCCCCCATTACCCACAGGATAAAATCTTCATTCTGATCTTTTCTTGTCTTTTGCAAATTACTTTTTTCTTTTCTTCTCTTTTTTTCTTTTGTTATGACCTTTGACAAAACATATTACAGCAGTAGCATACAGAGCTGAATTCAAGCTCTAGACAGTACATACAGATTACATGTGTGTCTGCACATGTGTCCATATTAGTCCATCATGAGTGAACAACAGTCTCATCTTATGGCCTCATCTTATAGCCAGGCTTGCCACAAAGTCAGAATATCCAATTGAGAGAGAGCAAAAGTCCAGTGTATTTATTATTTGTTGAGATGGTGTTGGGATGGTGTAAGAGCCCTTTAATGCATTTTCATGTTATTCATTAGTCTCCTCTGCAGCTTTTATGGCTGCTAGCTTCGCCATGTCCTCCCGATTGGTGGCTACATCAACTCGCATCTGTATCACGAAGTCGCGGATTGTTGAGATGTGAGAGCGTATCCCGACCACAGCACTCCGAGTATTGGCGTTGTCCGCCCTCGCACTGGTCTGCTCAGTAGCGATCTTTCTCATTTTCCAATATTGCATAAAGATTCCAAATCCCAAAGCGATCGTTCCAATTGTCATGAACGTGAACATGTACACGTCCTCGACATCTTCCACATCCAGTGCGGCAAGGCAGAGGACTCTCCAATTTTCCCAACCATCCTTAACGTAGCCGGGTGAGTCAGTCAGTCTCTTCTGCACTAATCCTGACTTGCATATCTCAACAACCATTGGATGGGTTGTCATGTTAGGTTTTGACATTCATGCTCCCCTCAGGATAAACTGTAATTACTTTGGTGATCTTCTCACTTTTCATCATCATCATTTTAATCTGTACAATATGTTGGTTCATGACCAAATACTTGCAAACCTAATGGCATTTCCATCAGCTCTAGTTAGACTCTGTGTTCATTGCTGATTAGTAAATTATTGAAAACTAAGATGATGAATATAATAAACGTTAATCCCTTAAACACAGATGTGCACTGAATCATTAAGACCCTCAGCTGATCTGTGATGTGTGTTGTTTTGTGTGTCTGCAGGCTGTCAGGCTGTCTGATCACAGAGGAAGGCTGTACTTCTCTGGTCTCAGCTCTGGACTCCAACCCCTCCCATCTGAGAGAGCTGGACCTGAGCTACAATCATCCAGGAGACTCAGGAGTGAAGCAGCTATCTGCTCGACTGAAGGATCCAGGCTGGAGACTGGACACTCTCAGGTATGTAGAGTCCTGCTGCAGCCACAGACAGTCAGTAGCCCCATTTACACTGCCGTGCCAATTCTCCACCTCCGCCTCTGTGAGAATTTTTCAGAGGTAGTGAGGGGTGAAATTTCGCTCCGGTTTGACAGTTTAACTGGCGTTCAATTTAACTGGCGACAGTCCCAGGTGTGCTGGAGGTGTGGTTTGAGAATACCATCTCGAGAGGGGTCCTTGGCCATGTCCGCTAACCAGGAAAAACATTCCGATCACCCTGCTTATGGATCCAAGTCATGTATATGTGTATTAATTTTGACGTGGCTTGAACACTACTATTCCACACGGAGATGCCGGGATCTGCGACCTGCAAACCACTGTTAGATGAGCTCTACAGAGCACACAGTGACAGTGTAGGTGACTGTGTCGATGCCTGTCTGAAAAAACGCAACTGTCTATAAATCGTCCGAAAGTGCATGTTGTCGGTCTTATATCTTTGTCGTGAATGTCTGTGCTCACAAACAACTCGTGGGTGGAACAATCTGAGGCATTTGTTCACGCCGAGAGGCTCGAGAGCAGCGTGGAGACGCTGTTAGCTGTGGCGTTGAGTGCGCAGCATCCAGGTTAACTTGTGACACCTGTTTTCATTGAGTATTTCTTTCATTCCACACTGCGTTCAAATGGTTACTTAAAGCCATCGTACCGAGCCGCATACATTGTTATTAAGCTGAAGGCAAGTCGATGTGAAAACTGTCATACAGCCTGCAGAGTATGTTGACATTCAGCCCGAACTCAACATGAGGTCAGTCAGCTGCAGCAAAGCGTGAGACGTCCAGATCAACCTGTGATACAAACGCTGATCGACTCATGTCGGTCCTTCACTTAGGCCTGGGCGATAAACTGAAAATTTACCGATACCAAGGAAAATGACAAAACTAGTAACACGTTACCGGCATCACTGATTGTGTAGCTTAAGTGCAACATGGAGCATGAAGATGTAAAGAAAAAAATAAAAACAGTAGAATTAACTGTGAGCAAGTTTGGAGGAAAGTCGGAGGTGTGGACCCATTTTAAACAAGTCGTGGACCGTGATAATAACATTTGTCGGCTTTGTCGAGTGCATTAAGTGAGGCACTTGTTGCATTACTCATTACGATTTCTGTAGTTTAATACAAAATAATTGCAGTTCTTTCAATATCTTCCATGTCATGGGGCCCAGTGACTCCAGCAGCAGATTGTATTAGTAAACTGGACGAATGAGACACAGGTCTTTTTATTGTACTTTAGTACTTCCTCTATTTTATATGAATATTAATATGCAGAATTTTTTTTCTCAGTAGCTTCCATGTCATGTGACCCTCTGACTTCTGAAACAGATTCTGTGTCTATCAAAAATATATAATGATAAAGAAGATAATGGTAAAAAAAAGTTCTCTAATGCTCAAGAGGTTAACATATTATTAAGCAGCAATGTAAACTTCTCCACTATTTTGTCTCATGTCTTAGATTCTGATTCTGAAGTCCTCAAAATGTTTATTTATTTACATCCAACCTCTTCCACCACCTGCAGTACAACCACGTGATTCAATTCGAAGAAATAAAAAAAGCGAGAAGGTTAGAATTTGTTTATAAGGGACTGTATATTTTATACTTTTTAACTTGTTCAGTTGTTGTCATTTCAAGTAATCTGTGCTTTTCAGCTGTTCAATCGTGTGCTTATCAGTTGTTCTTAACTACTAAATAAATAATATAAATCTTAACTACAATGTACTTTTACAGTCCTTTAAAGTGGCATTTCTGTAAATACACAGGACTTTTTTCCCCTTTTTTTAGGTGCGGGGGTTTTACTTATTGTTCATTTATCGTTATCGAGGTGAGTTGCTCAATATATCGTGATATTGATTTGAGGCCATATTGCCCAGCCCTACATTCACTCAACTAAATGAATAGAAATTTCCCACAAAGCAACATTACAGGACCAAACTAGGGATCGACCGATTATCGGTTGGGCCTATTATCGGCGCCGATATTCGGCATTTTGACGCATATCGGCATTGGCCTTTTTTTTAATCCGACGGCCGATAAGAGATCAATTTAAAACTGGGTTATTTTGGCTCTGATGCAGCCGAGCCTCTCTGTCTGCTGCCCCGACTCTGTCTCCAGCATTGTCCCACCCACAGCACCATCTGATTGGTTACAGGCAGAGCGGGTAACAGCCAATCAGTAGTGAAAGCTGTGCATGCACAGTGCTCACACACAGCTGAGAGGAGAAAAAGTTTAGCCACCACGTAAAACTGGATTCACAGCCCGGCTCTGTTCATGGGGGCTTGGTTCCGAAGGTAAGTTAAGGCAGCAGACTCTCCCGAAATTGTAATAAACCTCCCAGTCCTCTACAACTCACAACTACTAGTTACATTACTGTGAGCCCGTTAACGTTACATAAACATAAGCGGCAGCTCTGCTGCACGCTGTCCCTCCAGACGAGCCTGTTAATCACTAATATCAATATGGAAATAGTCAGTGACAGTAGAAGTCTGTGTGAATGAGTGAGAGAGTAAAAACCTAATAAACTCAATTCAGTCCAGTTTTATTGCAGGGAAGCACGTTGAGGTGAAGGCTGATTAGCTTTTAATTAGCGTAACGTTAGCCCACCGGTCCGCTTTCTCCTTCTCTGGCTGTAGACGCTCAGCAGACTGTAGAAACTCTACAACTCTTGCTGATGATATTGATAGGGAAGTAGTCAGTGATAAAAGTAAGAAGTGTGTGTGAGTGTGTGTGAGAGAGAGTACAGCACGTTGAGGGGATGGCTGTGTGTGTTTGTGTGTGTGTGTGTAAGCCACACGAGAAGCTGCAGAAAAGCAAAACAGCAAAGCATCGTCTGTCTGAGAGTAAACTGTAGGGCAATAATGGCTGTTTAACTACCAAGTTATTTTACTTTATCTTTTTCTGTGTTGATTGAGTTATCCTAAGCAGCAGAAAATGACATATTGTCATGTAGTGTGTCCTGAAGCTGTCTTTGGCAGTTTCTTGTAGAGAGAAGCAGGATATTGCTGTTCAAGACTTAAGACATAATGCAACTGCATCATAAAGCCTACATGAACTGCATGGTGTTCAGGGATGAATAGTCTCTTTTGCTATTGTACTAGCTATAGTTACTGTTTTTCAAACACTTACTGCAGATGGATAGACTTAAGTCTATGTTTAAAAACACTCAAAGTTAAGTGTTGGAGTTTGTATTATTCAAAATTTTTATGCCAATATTTTCCCTTTTACTGCAAATGAATATCGGCTCCAAATATCGGTTATCGGCCTCCTTGACTACTAATAATCGGTATCGGCCCTGAAAAAACCATATCAGTTTATCTCTAGACCAAACAAAAGTAACGTAGTTACTGTAACTGCCTTTGACAGCTTATATTAGGAAAAAAATACTGCAGTTATACTTGGAGAAGCATCTGTCCTCCCGTCTGTCGTCTCTTTCGTCCTTCCGACTCTAAATCACATTTCTGCCTGAAAAGCAGCGTCTGTCACCGACAAAAAACTTTAAACTTTGAATCAGTTTCACTCTCAGCTGTTCTGGAGTTGTGTTAAGGTTCTGCTGGTGGAAATCCAATGTTTCCTGATTTTGCTGCTTAAAAATAAAAGCTTTGAAATAACTGCATAATGCAGGACTCTTATTTTGAAGGATTTATAGGAATTATTAAATGCAGGAAGATGCTGTGACAACGTTGCATGAATGGACTTTTAATTTATCTTCTGTGGCAGCAAACAACACATGGTTTCAGTCACTAACTGAGTCTATCCACACACTTTATGTCCGACTACAGTAATAACAGCAGCACTTTACTGTGACTGCAGCAACGTGCTCGTAGCTCTGTCACATACCAGAGAGACTCACTCCCTACCAACACAACACAGAGTAGTGTTTGTTGTCATAAGTTATAGAGCTGCAACTAACAACTATTTTCATAACCCATTAATCACATAAAAACATAAAAGCAGACTTTTAGTTTTTTACATTTCCAGCATTTTATTAAAAGAATAAAACATTGCTCTTACATTTTCCTCTTTAGTCTTGTTCAGTTCACTTTCAAACAACTTTCCAGATTGTAAAAGCAGCATAAATTTATTAGAGGTGATGAAATGTCTCCATTATAAGATGCATCAAAATGCAGAGACAGAGCATCATCAAATGTGAAAGACGCTGCAGATGGATACATGTTTTGTTTGATGATTGAAAAGATGCAGCTTTTATTTTGTGGACTGACAGCTGTGTGCAGTGATATAGATCAGTGATTCTCAAAGTGTGGTACGCGTACCACTAGTGGTACGAGGACTCCGTCTAGTGGTACGCCAAAGAATCACTTGATTAAATATAAAATTAAAAATAAAAAATTAAAACGTGAAATACCATCCAAAATATCAGACTGGATGAAAATATCTTATCAACCGATGACAATAAAATGAAAGGACATACAAATTAAGTTAATAATTTTAAAAAGTTTGCAAGTTCTTCTGGGTAGCCATACGTAGTGTACGTACACGTTCCCGCTGGTTCCCGCTGACAGACAGTTATCCGCCGTTGGTAGCTACAGGCTGTGATGGGAAAAGGTGGAGGTGGCTTGCCTAATAATGACGAGTACGACAAAACTACTGTCGTGGCTTAAATCCGCGAATGGAAGCGTGGATCAGGAGAGAGCGAGAACTGAAGAGGATGTGTGTGAGCCGAGCGCAGGTGCTAACAACAGTGGCAAAACCAGCCCCAGAACATATGCTAGCAACAGCAAACGGCAGAAACCAGTGAGGAAATATGACGAAAACTACATTAAACTGGGATTCATTTGGAGCGGAACAGAGGAGCTGCCCAGGCCGCAGTGTGTTGTATGTGGCGACATTCTGAGCAATGAATCCATGAAACCATCGCATCTCAAACGGCATCTTGCAACCAAACACACGGCACATAAGGACAAACCAGTGGATTTTTTTTTTACGAAAATGTGATGAACTGAAGCAGTCCAAGTCCACCATTCTGTACTATGGTACACCCGCCGTAGCCAAAGCACAGGAAGCTTCATATCATGCCAGCCTCTGGATCGCCAGAGCCGGTAAGCCGCACACAATCGGGGAACAGCTGTGTTTACCTTTAGCCAAAGAGATGACAAGTATCATGTGTGGAGAGAAAGCTGCCAGAGAGTTAAACTTGGTGCCGCTTTCCAATGACACCGTGTCAAGGAGAATACACGACACGGCTGACGATGTTAAAAAGACACTGATTGAGCGCATTAAGAACAGTCGATATTTTGCCATACAGCTTGACGAGACTACAGATGTTGCAGATTTGGCCAATTTATTGGTATATGTGAGGTATGAATATGACGGTGTGGCGCAGGAGGACTTTATGTTCTGTAAATCACTGGAGACCAGAACTACAGCAGAACACATATTCCAGTTACTGAACGCGTTTATCCAGGAGCACGGACTGGACTGGAAAAGGTGTGTGGGTGTATGCACTGACGGAGCGAGGGCCATGACCGGTCGGAACAGCGGGGTAGCAGCTCGCATCCGAGAGGTGGCACCTGAGATGCGCTGGACTCACTGCAGTATTCATCGTGAGGCGCTGGCAGTGAAGAGGATGCCTGATGACCTGAAGTCTGTGCTGGACTGTGCTGTAAAAACTGTGAACTTCATCAAGGCCAGACCGATGAATGCTCGCTTTTTTCATGTGCTCTGCGAGGAGATGGGCAGTGAGCATGTCCAACTCTTGCTTCATACTGAAGTAAGGTGGCTTTCAAGAGGAAAGGTGCTTTTGAGGCTTTTCTAATTGCACAGAGAGGTCCAGATGTTCTTGCAGGACACAAATTTCCCCGTCAGACATTTTTGAGGATGCTGTGTGGCTCAGTCAGTTGGCATACTTGTCTGACATTTTTTCACGTTTAAACGACCTGAATTTGGGACTACAGGGACTCTCCATCAATGTTTTTGATGTGCAGGACAAAATCAATGCACTGCTGAAAAAGTTGGAGTTATTTGAAATCAAAGTCAAGACAGGTGATGTTTCAGCTTTCCCTGCTTTGGAGAGTTTTTTGTCTGACAATGACCTGATGCTTGATGATGGAGTCAGGGAGAACATTGCTGCACACCTCACATCACTCAGACAACAGTTCTGCAATTATTTCCCAGTGATGCCTAATGATGAAACTAGCAGCTGGATGAGAAACCCTTTCAACATCGACACCCCTCAGATGGCCTCCATGGACTTAACTGTTGCTGAGCAGGAGAGGTTAATAGAGCTGTCTTGTGACAAAACACTGAAGGCATCTTTCAGAAAGCACACTCTGTTGGACTTTTGGATAAAGCAGTACAGTGAATACCCTGTGCTTTCTGACAAGGCTGTGCGCTTTCTCCTTCCTTTTGTGACCACCTACCTGTGCGAGAAAGGCTTCTCTTCTCTTGTTGTCATAAAAACAAAGTATAGAAGCAGGGTGCATGCTGAGCCAAACCTGAGACTGAAGCTGACCTCCATTGACCCAGACATTGCAGGACTGTGTTCACAGAGGCATGCACACCCATCACATTAAGCTCATGTAAGTTGTCATCAATACTCTGTTTCTATTTAACTACAGCTGTTACTCTTAATGCTTTTCTTAAATGTTGTTGTATTCTTAATCGTATTGTTCTTCCTCTGTTTGTGTGTGTGTGTGTGTGTGTGTTTCTGTTTCAGAAAGCAGTCACTGAAGTTAAGAAATGGCAAGAACTGCAGCTATGCATAGCCTGTTTTGATTTTTCAAGTACATCAAGTACAGTACTTTTTTTTTTACTTAACATTTAAGTACAGTACAGTTTTATTTAACTTTTAAGTACATTTTCATTTGATTTTTAAGAACTGTCTTTTAATATTTATTTTAGTACAATGTTTATTTAACTTTTATGTGCAATTAATTTTATTTGATTCATTATTTAAGTACAGTGTTTTATTTTCCTATATTTAAACACAGTGTTACTGTTCAAACTGTGTGTAATGTTACAGTGGCCAACAATATTAAATATACCGGTACTTGTTAAATAAAACCTCCCCCTTGTTTTTAATTAATACTTAGGCCTACTATGCTACTGTATTTTAATATTGGTCATTATGGTGGTACTTGGAGAGCCAAGTATTTTCTGAGGTGGTACTTGGTGAAAAAAGTTTGAGAACCACTGATATAGATCATTGGGGACAACGAACACTGAGATGCATCGAGAATCGTTGACAGCTGAATCGTAATGGAATCGTGAGGTGAAGATTCACACCTCTAAAATGTTTTTTACATGAAGAATGGTGTTTCACACACACCAACATCCTGTGGCTCACTCTCAGTGTGTGAGGAGAGTGGCAGAGGTGAAGAGGTTCAGGGAGAACAGGGAGAAGCAGCCTGATGGACAGATTGTGTTTCTGTGTATGAGAGTCATGTCATGTCCATGTTTGCATGCTGAAAGAGAATGTGCTGCTCTGACCCCCCTCCTCCTTTCAGGGTGGAGCCTGCTGGAGTCCGATGGTTGACACCAGGTCTGAGGAAGTGTGAGTGTCTTTTTACTTTCATTCATGAAAACACTGTGACATCACTCATTCACATCTGTGATGTCATCATCACACTGATGACACATTAATAACTGCAGCTGTGTTGTGTCTTTTTCTCTCCATCAGATTCCTGTGAGCTCACAGTCGACACAAACACAGTCAACAGAAACATCAAACTGTCTGACAACAACAGGAAGATGACACGTGTGGAGGAGGATCAGTCATATCCTGATCATCCAGAGAGGTTTGAGTCCAGATGTCCTCAGCTGCTGTGTAGAACTGGTCTGACTGGTCGCTGTTACTGGGAGGTCGAGTGGAGAGGAGGAGTTTATATATCAGTGAGTTACAGAAGAATCAGAAGGAGAGGAGACATTAAAGACTGTGTGTTTGGACGGAATGATCAGTCCTGGCGTCTGTACTGCTCTGATGATGGTCGTTACTCTGTCTGTCACAATAACAGAGAAATAGACATCTCCTCCTCCTCCTCCTCCTCCTCCTTCTTCTCCTCCTCTTCCTCCTCCTCCTCCTCCTCCTCCTCCTCCTCCTCCTCCTCTGGTAGAGTAGCAGTGTATGTGGACTGTCCTGTTGGCACTCTGTCCTTCTACAGAGTCTCCTCTGACTCACTGATCCACCTCCACACCTTCAACACCACATTCACTGAACCTCTTTATCCTGGATTTGGGTTCTGGTCCAGTTCTGGTTCTTCAGTGTGTCTGTGTGATGTTTAGTGTGCAGAGTCTCCTCCTGTCACAGAAACATTGTCAGTGCTGAACAGTTGAGTCTGTACAGGATCACAGTCACATCAATCTTTCAGCTTCTTGTCATAAATTCATCAGTCAACTTTGTACAAAATGATTCAAACTGATTGAAAAGATTCTTCATTTACATTTTAAACTTCTTCCATTAAATTGTGTAAATTGCGTTGACTTGTACTTTCTGTCATGTGTTGTTTTGAATTCTGGCTCTTGTTCCAATAAAATCCACAACTATTAGTGAAATGTAAGAAACAGAAAACATTGACTCGTCTGCAGCTTTAATTGTAAAGAATCATTGTGAACAAAGTTGTGAATGGACAGTAAAATCTGATCAAATGTACTCGACACTCCACCTGAAACACTCTGACTTGTTTCATGTGTTTCTAATGATGAAACCAAAAGTTTGATGGTGTTGGTTAACACATGTAATTATGTCCGTAGTGACGTGATAAACTGCACAACATCTGTTCATTTCTGTGTGATTATTCTATGAGAAGAAAACACATTTTAATGACAATCATTGTGTTTCTCTCAGTGTTTTGTGGCTGTTGAAGTCCGGCTGTATTTTCAGGACGTTTGTTGGATTTGAACATTTCCATGGTAACAGCGAGCTCCACCAATCAGAGACATCGCTGTTACATTATAGGATTGTGGGTAGTGTAGTACTTCTCTATGACATGGCGAATAAAACGTGTTTTTCTCAAAACAAGATTGATATCATACGGACTTGTGACTTCTACAGGATCATATATCATCGTTTGACAATCTGATAACTTGTGGTAAGTCTACTTTGGATGGTTACGACATTATGGCCAATAATCAAAATCTATATGCAGAATATGAATGGCATTTTCACTTCCGGAACCTCACTGTTGAGCTCTATTCACACAGAAAGCCGATGCTGCGGCTCCTAAAGAGGCGTGATGGTACACGTCATGTTGATGACGTCGGTGTTTCCCTCTGTTAATTCAAACCCGCGGACAGTTTATAATCATATGGATGCTGTTATAATGTGTAGTGATTGAGATCCTGACCCACCAAACATGGAAAGTGACAGAGTTACGTTTTTTGCGCTAAATTACATAAATACATAATCACCATCAGTAAACAGGACTGTCTGACTCTGACACTCGCGGGGACGGAGGCTGTTTTCTGGGGAAAAGTTCCCTGAAGTCTCGGTCCGGAGTGCTGACGGTCGCGGTGATTAATTTTAGTCACAGACACTCGGTTAGTTAAAGTTTTTTGCCGGTGACAGACGCTGTTTTTCGAGCAGAAATGTGAGGAAGAGTCAGGAGGACAGACGCTTCTCCACGTGGTATTTGTTTTCCTCATATAAGTTGCCAAAGACACAGTTTTTTTTTTGTTTGTTTGTTTTTTTTATTTAAACAGATAACATTACATGAAAAATGATATACTCTCATAAAAATAACAGTATATGATGTTTTAAAGTAAATTCACACCTCCTTTCACAGACCAAAATGACAATTACCTGTGGTGTATATCACATTGCAAAGGTAGATATACAAAATAAAAATAAAAAAATAAAAAAGAACAAAGGAAATGGGTAGTAAATTATAAAACAAATGAAGTAGAACATATAGCCCAGGAATGTGTACTAATTAATACAAGGGATTTAGGAAAGGTTCAATTTTGTTATAAGTGTGTGCAGTTTATTTGCATTGGGATTATTTATTTGTTTCAGACAGTTTTGTAACAAGGAGAATTCATTCTTAAGAGCAAACCACGAAGGGGGGGATTTGGCATACCGACATTTGTGTAGCCTATATAATATTTTGTAATAATAATGAGATTATTCACTAAGAACTCAGTTTTTGTGTCTTCGAGGATTACTCCGATTTGAATATTTTGAAAGGACCAGAAGTCAATGTTTCTGGAGGCGGACGATATGAAGTCGTGGAGGGATTTCCACAAATTGTGGACCGTCTCACATTCATAAAACAGGTGCTCTGTTGTTTCCAGATTCGTTTTATATATAACAGTTTTCTACCATGAATTTAAATCTACTTTTCATAAATTCATTTGAATGATAGATGTAGTTTATGGTTTTAAAATGAACTTCTTTACACTTTGGGGGAATTGGGAATCTTAAGTATTTTGTTCGAATAGTTGATATTTCAAATTTGTTATAATCTCTGAGGGTGAGTGAGCTTTTTGTTCTGCTTGCATATAAGGTGTTTACCAAGTACTGCCTTAAAAACTTATTGTTACATTTTTCATTTACGAGGTCTAAATCATCAATCTTCACTCTGTGTAAATTTGGAGTTGGTATGTTCCAAATACGCCCTCGCTCCGCGCCTCCAGATTATCTGTTCACACTGGGACGGCTCACCACTAATGCGGCCCTGATTCTACCTCCAGAGGCGGATCAGCGCCGGAGCGAAATTTCCCCCCTCTCCGCATCTGACACTTTCACACGGAGGAGAGTGCGGAGAATTGGCGCAGGATCCCCGCATGCTAACGGCAGTGTGAAAGAGGCTACAGAGAGAGCTGCTAGCTGACTGGGTCCATACGAGAGAGACCGGAAGTGTGACGTCTCAACCTCTGATTGGGCAAACGGCCTCAACTCAATTCAAAGAGCTTTATTGACAAAACAACCATTGACACACAAGCAGTGTGTTGTTAAAATGCAAATGAATTACAAAGCAGGTTATTTTCGCACATTCAGATTTGAATTTTTCGGAAAACAAATCTGAATTCTTTTGCTTCTAGGAGTTGTCTTTGAAAAAAAAATCTGACTTTCTTTATAGATTTCCTTTTCATGTGTGGAACTGGTACTGATAAGAACATCTGACAAGAATGACTAAAAGAAAAATACTTCAGATATTTTTTACACATTGCTGAAGTTAAATGTAACTACATTTCTATCTGTGATAGAGTAAGACATCAGGAAGAATATAAAATAAAAACGCACCATGTTTTATTCATTTTAGTTTTTAATTGAGCCAAAATGTTGAAGAAATGGGTTTGATTGGTCCCTTTTTGTCTGATGTATTTCATGTGAGATAAAAATTGTTTTCATCATTGCTAATTTGATCCCAAAATATTGTTACAGTTAATCATTTAATTGACCCTTCATATACTTGTTTTCGTGCTCGTTCAGCCTGCTGTGTGGAGTAAAAACACTCCTTATACAGTGATGCATGTGTGACAAAGGGAAATAAAGGTCACAGCTGACAAAGCACACGCAGTCAAACATGGAACACAAATAAAGTTTACTGTTGTCCAGGTGATGTCTGGCGTGAAAACACATCTCACGTATAATGCATAATTTCAGACCTCAAACACATTGACACATATAGGAAAAGTAAATAATCAAAAAACTAATCAAAACTACTAGTTAAAATTTAGACACCCTCAGTACATACTGAACTTAGCAAAATATGTCACAATAAACTCTTCCATACCCATTAAACAAAATTAACATTTAAACATGTTTGAAAAATTTTGAATATATCTAGAAGATTACACAGCAGCCTTTTCAAAATAAAATGTAGTTCAACAGTGTTTGAACCCCTCGTCTGAAAATGAACAATGATTTTAAACTAAAATAAACAATATGTCAACTATTAATGCAGTACCAAGTATGATAATATACACCATAACCATACCTACGTTTATCTGAATCAAATCAACGGAAATATGCAAAAGACACAACAGTGAAATCTCTTAATTAAAAAAAAAAACATGACTGAATTCATAAATCAAAAGGAATTCATCAGAAATCACAAAACATCACTTGATAAATGGGAAAACTTAAAAACACAAGCGTGATGATTTAAACTCTCTTTTCTTTGGACATTACATGGTAACGAACAATTTGACATGTTTCACTGAAACAACCAAAATCTGCCTCATTTTGGCAAATTATACATCAATAGACTGGACTGTCTGACTGACAGTGTTTTTGAGCTTCACCTAAGCGTGACAATACTTCCCTTTCAGGATCTGACGCACCTGGAAGAAGAAGAAACAAAACAAACATTTCATGTTATGTAGATAATGTGACATAAAAGTTCACTGTTATGCAACAAGAATCTGGCAGATAACAAACAGTTCCTCATTACAGGATGGATCTGTTTACACACCGTACCTTTTCACCAGTGAGTCCTTCTGGCGTCAGCTGGGACGGCAGTTCGTTCTCAAAGTTCCTGGTACCGGGGTCCGCCCCTTTTCTCATCAGCAGCTTCACCGCTTCTACTTGACTTTTATGATTTTGCAGAGAGCTGACGACGTGCAGGGCTGTGTTTCCACTGAACGTCTACAACAATCAAAGTGCAGATGGAATCAGACAGCACACTACAGGCAGTTTGTGTGTTCCACTCATCGAACTGGAGTTCACAACAAAACAACTTACCTTAACGTTTACAATTGACAGTGAAGTTGGCTGGTCGAGTAAAATGTTAAACAGCTCCACATTTGCCTCCTCGGCAGCCATGTGAAGACACGTCCGTCCACTTTTCAGATCCTGTGGGGATGAAAAGTGTCAGGTCAGGGTCGTTAACGTTGATGCAACATTGCAAACTTATCATTTTGATTTAAAAGTCACTGCTAAAGTTTGTTAAAATGTCACTCTTACTGCCCCCGTGGATCTTGCTAGCCTGCTAAGAGATGTATTAGCAGCTACTTTATGATGTTCAAACAAGCGCTTTTTTCAAGTCTTAAACAAGCAACTCTGTTAAATGCCACAATCATGAAAACACAAGCTACTTAACCGTTATTCCTTAATTAATGCTGGAGTTATGTGCTTTGTGCTAACGTTACCAGCTAAAGGAAGCCAGTAGGGCCTTAGCTGTGTGCTTTGTGCTAATGTTGTGGCCAAGAAATTTTCTAAAAATATAACAAAAAAAAAAATGCTTCTTAAGTAGCTTAAACAAATCCCAGCTTTCACTTTGACATGAAGTGGAAATGAAGCGGTTAAGTCAAAGTTTCAACAGTTACCTTTGACCCGATGGAGGCGCCCATGAGAAGCAGAATCTTGATACATTCAACGTACGTCTGCTTCCTCTGCACCATCTCCTTCGTCATGTACAAACAGGGATTTTCCAGATGCCTCAGCTCTTTAACAACGGAGTTGTGAGACATGACTGCTGCATGAAGCGGCGTTAAACCTCCAGACAGAGAAAAAGAGCATCTCATTACAAAAAGACACCAGAGAACCACCAGAAATAACAAGTTCACAGGTGAACAGAGCAAACTTACCATCATAATTGAGCATTTCAACATCAATCGGTTGGCCACTCTTCATTAGGGTCTTCCAGATGCTCTGTGGAGGTGTAGAAAACATAACAATCACACTACAAGAAACAATTTGTTGAGATAAAACTTAATGGTTCATTGAATTGGATTAGTGCACGAAGCTAAGAGATGTGAGCAAGATGTGGGTTAAAGTAGAGGTTAATTTTTAATATTCCTCATGACGTGATCAAAGGTCTATGGAAATCACCTCTGATAAAAATGGCTCAACAGACGTGGTGTTTCACATTAACAGCACTTAGTTGTGTTACTAATTAACAGGTCAGATAAGATACACATTACATAGCATTGCAACAGTTGGGTAGTTAAAAAGGAGTCCCCTGATAGCAGAGCAGCATTTGCTCATTGCCAAGTCAAATACTGTGATACACTGATTGGAAATTAATTAGTAACTGATGACAAATGTGTTATTCATTCACCAGCGAGGACTGAAAGGACTTAGAAGTCAAACCCTGTGGGTTAAGTTTGCTCCATACAGGTTGTGAGGTAGTTGATTCAAGCCAGAACCGGTTCTGTTTAGTCAAGATTTAAATGCTGCCAAACAACTGTTGAACCTTTGAGTCCGATCCTTCATATTGTTGAACTTTTGAGTACAAACAAAAAATATTGTTGAACTTTTGAGTACAATCCTTCATATTGTTGAACTTTTGAGAACAATCCTTCATATTGTTAAATCTTACACTCCTTCATATTGTTGAACCTTTGAGTACAATATTATTATTGTTGAACCTTTGACTACAATCCTCAATATTGTTTAACTTTTGACTACGATCCTTAATAATGTTGAACCTTTGAGTACAATCCTTCATATTGTTGAACTTTTGACTACAATCATTATTATTGTTGAACCTTTGACTACAATCCTCTGCGATTTTTAAATGTATTCACTCTTTGAAGATTAAAAAACACCCAACAAGGATGAAGTTAAGTGTAATTAGCAAATGTCAGAATGCTGACACCCTAAAGTAAGATGGTGGATATTACAATACAGCCAGTATTTGAGCACAGTCTCTGTGATCATGTTAGGGTTATTCTGACTTTAGCATCTCTATATCCACTGGACCAAACACAACCTTTGGTAAGTGTTAGTAATGTAGCCTCCATAATGTGTAAAACATTGACGTCTGGGTTAAGAGATAACAGAATTACCCAACATGAAATGCCTGTGGTAAACTTGGTCTAGTTGTATACTTTCAAAAAATCCTGATACACTGATAGCAAGATGTGCTGACGCTTTACCTGAAGACTGAGAAAGTGGCCTTTCTCAGCACACACATGCAGCGGTGAGCGTCCCCAGAGGTCTCGGGTGTTGATTTGCGCTCCATGTGTCAGCAGGTCTTGGACAATCAAGTGCTGATTGGCGGCCGCTGCTATCTGAAGAGCAGTCTGTGTACAGAAGCGCAACACAATCACAACAACTTGGATTAACAGTCAACACTGAAGACTGTAGTGGAACCAGCATGAAACACAAGTGTTTGTACCTGTCCATTGTGTTCTTTCGTGTCCAGCGAGCCACATCGAGCCATGTTTGTAGCGAGCACATAAGCCAGAGCCCGTTTACCTTGTGCCACCGCGATGTGAAGACAGCTGGGAGATTGAAAGGGAGATAGTGAGTCAGAGTCGACGATGCACACTGCAAATTATGTCCATGTATGAATGTTTAGGCTGTGTTGTATCAACTTGGATTGGCAGAGGCTCAGCAATTCAACGATTTATCCATTTTATCTGATTCTTTTTTCGTAATGTCAGGTTGATCCATTACTTTTTACTAAATATTTAAATTAATATATTGCTGTTAGTTATTTCAACTCTTTCCTCAATACTTACAGCTATTTCAGTGCTTTACTCATTACTTTTTGTTAACTACTTAGCTCAATATTTCAACTATTTATTAATTTTTAGCTAACTATTTCAATTTAACCCTTTACTTGTTATTTATTTATTTATTTATTTAACAGGGACAGTGCACGGCTCTCAGCCGTACCAGAATTAGCTACTAGCTAAATTTCATCTGTATCATCTGAATTTCACTTGTAGCTATGTCAACTGATTATCAGTTACTTTTAGCTATCTAAAGAATTTACCCATCAGCCTCAACCTACTTGAAGCCATTTAAACTGTTTCTATGTGAACTATTTATTCATTGATAGCTTAATATTTTAACTTTTTATCAATTTTTGGCTAATTATTTATTTATATTTACCCATAAATCTCACCTTTAAGCTAACTTTTTTCAATTTTTAATATTTACCCTCTACTTTATTTCATTCATTTCAGCATACAATTACAACTGTTTTTTTTTCTTTTTAATGATAAGCTATTTTAACCTGTACTTTTAGCTATTTTATTGTTAAATTCGTAACAATCTATTTAATGTTACCCTGTTGATGCATAACTTTAAACAAAATATTAAGATGGACTATTCCAACTTTGCAACATTATCCGTTCTTTACAGCTACTTGTTTATTCACTACTTTATCTGTTTCAGCTATTTATCTTTTACATTTAGATATTTCAGCTGACTCATTGCTTCGGCTAACTATGTCCAGTGTTTATCCATCACTTTCAGCTGTTTCCTGCTGGTCTAAATAAAGAATTCACTCCATGTATACATACGTGTCACCATCCCCATCCTGGGCGTTCAGCAGCTCAGGAGACATCCCTCCAACTCTCCGAGTCGCTTGCTGTATTTGCCAGTGAAATAAAGTCATGTTGACCTCCGAGGTTGGAGAGACTTGTTCCTGCAGAGCTGGACATTGCACTTGTTGTCGGGTGATATGACCATTTTCAGGAGCGTATTCATTCATCATATTGGAGTTTACTTGTGTTGGAGGTTCAAACAGATGTGGACTGATGTCGGGGGAAAAGGCTTCAGATTTTGCGATCTTAAATTTATGCTCCACGTTGTTGCTGTCTTGTGAGCAGTTCCATTTCTAAAAGGGGATAATTTCCAAGCTGTTATTTAACTCAATACATTTTTAATTAATGACATTTGAGATATAAATATTCTAGTATCATAACACACAAACAGTTGGCACTGGCCTTCAATGATTTGCATACTAAGAGCTCATACTGTGTTGGCAGTTTGATCAGTGAACTTCTTCCTCATTCTAAAGGAACTGTACCATTTTTATCTACCACGAGTATTGCTCATAAACAAAAAACACATAGGCTAACACATTTAAGAAGAAATAAAGCAAAAATAATGCAGATCATTGTTGAGTAACAGAGTTGATTGCAACATTTTCTAGGAAAGCCAAACCCTTAAAACAATTAGACTTGTCTAATCATGCTCAGGTACATGAACAGATTCCTGTTCTTCCTGTGACTAACCTGGCGTTTCATCATCAGTAGTTCTTTCACGGTGTTTCTCTTTTGGAAATATGGTGGTGGCCTGGAATCAGACGTAAGAAAACCTGAGGGGGGAAAAAATGTAATTATATTATACAGATGAAAGCAACTCAACATCAGTCCTGACAGAAGGCTGTTAAAGATCATATTGGAAGTGTTTGACAAGTAAACAGCGGTGGAGGAAGAATTCATATCCTTTATCAAAGTAAAAGTCCTCAATTCAAAATTGTACTTTAGTAAAAGTAGAGAATTATTATCAGATAGATATACTTAAAGGTGCAGTATGTAAAAAAATGGCCACCTGTTTAATTCATACTCAACTGGTTCTGTCTCTTAATACCATTCTGAGCTCCCAGTCTGGACCACTAGCTGCTCAGCTAACTGAGCTAACTAGCAAATAACAGCAACAGTTAGCAACAGTTAGCAGCAACTATGGTGATACCCCAATGCTCACATACTGCAACTTTAAAATAACCTGTTATAACTTTTAAAAAAAAGCTAGTTATGATTATGAACAAGTTTACTGTTTGGTTTTGCAAAAGTCGTGTTATCTAAATAAACTATTTTAAAACCTTGTTTGAGTCGCTTGAAAATACCCTGTTAGAAAGCTGAAAACACAAAAAATCAGCACTCTAAATAACATTTGATGATCCTGACTTAAACTTTACTGCAGAACAAGCGCTTTTACATGTGATACTTTCACTTTTTTATCTAAGTACAGGTTTTAATGCAGGTATTTTGGAGTTTTTTTCCCAGCAAGGAGTGTCAAATCTTTCCCCTGAGTCCTGAAAACAAAACAAGCGGACTCGAATGTTCAAGAACAAGACAATTAAGGAGTGCATATTTGGTTACGCTTTCATACTTCTGAAAGAGAAAGATATCCGCTTCCCAACGTTATACAAACTGACCTTTATCGTTCATGTAGTTAGTCCCCATTGACAGAAGTCCTCTGGTGTCACTCCCTCCTGGATCCAGCATGTCTAACGAGTCATCTATTAAAAGTCCGCTCCACTTGGATCTGAAGTGTTTCGTCTCTCACACACCTGGCATGTGAAGTGGCTTGTCAGCAGGGTGAAGCGAAGGCGTGACAACAGAACGTGTCAGCCACTCACCTGCGCTTTTTCTTCTTGTCACCACAAGATCAGAAATGAGGAAGTGCCACCACACAAAATGCCCCACACCTGCACTCCACTTCCTTGTTGACAGGTAACTGAGGGTCACGTTAAAAATAAAAGTATAAAACATTTTATCACAACTCAAAGTTGATCCTGGAATGAATCCATGAAGGTGAGTCAGCCTGTATTTGGTTTCTTAACTTTTTTTATTTGCAGATAGCTTCATCTAAGTTTTATCAAGTCAAAGATAAAGTATATCTTTATCCGAAACAGTCGATCCTCAAATAGAAAAACAAGGGTCAGTTGATATGCAAACGAGGTCAATGTGCAGCACCTAAGCTGGTGAACAATACGGGCTTTATGAGCGAATCAGTAACTAAACTGCAGAAAAAAAGGAAAAGGCTCACCTGCTGGACTCGCTGAGTGGCACCACTGGAACTTCTGCAGGCTGAACTCTGAAAAGACCCCACATAAAGTAAAACAAAGTCCAGGGAGGGATTTGTGTTCATCCGTTGGTGGCACAAACCACTCCCTGCCCGACGGCTCAGGTTTCCCCATAAAGAATGGCAGGTTGTTGTTGGATTAACTCCAAATTCACTGTGTGCGCGTTGGGGTGTGACGCTGCGTATAAAAGCAAAGGAAACAAGTCCTTATTTTTTAATAAAATGGAGTTAAGACTGAATAATGTTCACCAAGAAATAGCAGCTTTGTTGCCGTCATCAAACTTGAATGTAAACATAGTGAGAGAAAATAATCTGGTATGTGAATAAACAGCAGTTCTGACATAACGTCTGTGTAGAGATGAGTTTAAAGCTACAGTGCTTACAGTGTAAACAATTAGCTACCGTGGAGCTCCCAGTCTGATCAACCAGCTGCACTGCTAACTGAGCTAACTAGCTAAGGCAGCTACAGTTAAAAGCGATTAGCAACTGGAGAATGAATTTGGCATTGTGATGTTTTTTTCCGTTCTCGCTTTGTCTTAGTAGGAGGAGGCAATGCTGGTTGCTATCATTCATAATCCCCCAAAAAGATGGAAGAGACACAGTAACTAGCTGCTTGGCTAACTAGCAACTAGCGCCACACACAATCACACAGGAGCGAGATGTTCGACCTGTATTGTTTTGCAAATTCCTTTAGTTTTTAGTGAACATTTGTCCGACTGAGAAGTAACTAATTACTTCAGCTGTCAGATAATTGCAGAGTAAAAAGTAAAATCCAAAAAACAAACATTCAGAACCGAATGAGTTTATTTCTGATGACATTAATTCTCCATTAAGACCTGTTTCTATACATCAGAGGTGACAACATTGTTTCACACCCTTTACATTTCCAACTACACCAGTTCCTCTTCACAAAGTCAGCACATGTGGAGCATCACATTTAGGGTTAAATGTCCTTGTAATGAATGAAGGACGTAAACATGATTGTACACTTTTTATACAGATTCCACAAGTTGAAGGGAACGACGTGCAGATGGGGAACGAAGGGGGCGAGACACATTTACACTCTTCAACATGAAACGATGTTACAGTTAGAGGTCCAGCATGAGAACTGGTGGCACTGTTTGCTTCCATAATTCAGTTTATTTCTCTACTTTGACTTGTTTAGTCCGTCTCATAGTATTCCTCTCCCAAAGAAAAGCACTTTCAACCTTTGATCGCAGTAATTTCCTTCAGTTTAACAAACCATCACATATTTATCCAAACGGAAACACTGGCTTTCTTTTTTTGTTCACACAGACAGACAGCCCGACAAATGTTTACTACCTTCTATGTGTTCTAGGTTGAAGAGGAATGCAGGTATGTTTATACCTGGGCCGTATGTTTATATAATAAATACAAAAAGTTCTGGAATTGGTCCAGTAGATCGTCTCAGCCGGCAGCCGCATGTAAATCCTTTGTTCCTCGCCAAATCCACCAGACTCCATTTGCAAAAACAGCAATTTAAGCACCGTGAGAACAAAACACAACAAAACGCAGGGCCCAGGTTTAAAAATACAGCAGCTTACAATTAATGTTGTTTTTTTTGTTTTGTTTTACAAAGCTCCCTTTTGATTAGGCATTAATTTAAATAAATTAAATCAGAGAAATAAAACTCCACTCAGTCGTTTAAGTGCGATAATGAAGATGTTTGCATGATTTGACAGAAGTTCTTCATGTCAACGAAGGTCATGTGACTTTTTGATGCATCCAGGCAGATAAAAAAGAAACCAGGCAGTTAATCAAACAGATATGTGTCGTTTCTCTCATTTGTTTTTTGCCGTTTTCATAATCTTTCCAATGTCAACAAACATTTTGATCTCCAAAATAAATTACTGCTCAGTTTTTGTCCATTCAAGGCGGTTTTCAGCTGTGGGAGTTATGTTTTCTTAACGTTTCAAAATCACTTGTCACTCTTTGTGAAGAAACAAAAACCTCCCGATTCATCATCGCCACCTTTTTACAAAAGTATGTACACTCGACTTCATCGCTTCATTAACTCCCCTCCCTTCCATCCCTTGTTTTCACTTCAGTACAATCTAACTTGAGCTTTCTGTGCCTCAATCCAGACAGCTGAAAAAATAAATATTAGACTCTGTTAGTACACAGCTCCCGCAGGACAAAACCAAAAAAATATAAAGTGCACTACAAAATACCTCTGTAGCTCAAAGTGGAGGGTCTCGAACGACAAAACATCACGAGGTGGCTGTCAGGCGCCCGTTCAAGGGGTAACAGTGAAGTGACAAACGACATGCAACGGAAATCAGACAGTGAACATTAAGTTTCTACACAGTGAAGCTCAGAAATTAATATCAAGATCGTAACATAAACAATACTGCATGCACGCTCCTGCTAAGATTCTAACGTACCGATGTGTCCGCTGCAAAGAAAACGCATTAAAATAAAAAAAAGGGGGAAATTAATAAAAGAAAAAGTCCCGTTTGTCAGTTCAGATGCGTCCTGGTTTTTCAGTCGGACTCAGCAGGAGCGACTTCCTCCTGGAAAATAATGAGTGCAACCGAGAGTGAAGTGGTGGTCCGGCGTGAAGAGCGTCTGTTCCACTTTCCTCTTTACTTTAATGCCTCCGGGGAGTCACAGCCTAGTCGTGGCCTGATGTCGACAGAGAAAGAAAGAAGACATTTTGCATTAATCAAGTATGACATAACATTCAAGCTAGCTCAAGTTATGTAACAAAACGCCTGCAGATGTTTACTCATCGAAATACAGGACAGCACGACTACTTCCTGGTAGAGGAGAGCATCAGCTGTTGTTCTGATTTATTAACAATGCTTCGTGACGTTGACACCGACCTGCCAGGTATCGTGCACCGACTAACATCAACATGCTGCCCATGATGTAGAAGCCCAGCGGGGCGCTGCTGAAGATGCTAGTTTCACCTGGAAGAGAACGACAAGTCAAAAACTAAAACTTGTGGCCGAAATCAAAAGAACAATGTTAATACAAATTCTGTCCTTCATACCGTTTCCATTACCGACCGGCTCCGTCGTCTCCCAGTTCATGGACTTCTGCACCGCCTTCTTCCACCGAGCGTACCGAAACTCACTTTCTGCAGAGCACAAACGCAGAGACATCTTTATGTTTAACGCAGGAGCTCCCGAATGCACACAGAACATGACGGGCAGCAGCAGCTCGGTGTACCTTCAGGGTTGATCTGAGGCTCGAACTTCTCCGACGTGACTTCGCTCAGGTCCTCCGGGCTCAGACTCCAGACGCTCACGCCCTCCGCTGCCCCCGCTGCCATCGCTGCACCCAGAGCCGTCGTCTCAGGCATGGACGGCTTCACTGGAGATGTAAAATGGTAACAAGAATATAAATATAAGTCATAAAATCAAATTGAAAATGTTCTTTATCGTTTCCTCCACATAAGCAGTAACGCTTCAAGTGGGCGTCACAACCGTTAGCGTCAAAACGACGGTTACGCTCTGTGTGTCGTGACCCATTTATTACACTTCCACTGAGCTGTAACATCATTCTGTCACATGCTGATAAAAATCCTGTCTCCGTCTCCAAACATCCTGTATCTCTGATCTGATCGCGCCGGTGGCAACAGAACCAGTTTGGTCGCTACCAGAGTTTGTTTGTTTTGTCTATCAACCGATTCTTCTTACTGCACACATCAGGACAGGCCGAAACAATTTTAATGCCTGTTTTACATCCATACTGAGGGAAAAAAAAGGATTAAAATGTAGGAAAGGAAAATCAGAGTCTGAGAATTTCTTGCAAAGTAAATGAATTTACTCACAGAACTGCTGACCGGGCTGCACCGTTTGGATTACTCATTACTGGCTCCATGTTGGTTTCATTTTGTAGTTTGGGCCAAATGAATGTGAGATCAATATGTGGAGCAACAAATGTAAACTAAAGACTTTTTCAGGATTGAATAGCAGCAGTTAGTCCAGAGAGGACTCGTTTTATAATTCAGTTATTTATTATTTTCTCTGGCTTGCCCACAAACGCATATGTGGTCATAACAATGGTTGTAAATCATGTGAAATTCCATAATTTTACTAAAAAATTGTAAAGTTTTTAACATGATTAATCTTGAGGTTGATAAAACGTGATGTAAAATGACCTGTGGGAGCATTTCTGCCTGATTTCTGTAGATGTCTGTTGGTTGTTTAACAGTGAAGACCATGGTCCCACCTTACTTACATCCTTTGCTGAATAACTTAAAAAAATAACATCTCATGCATTTAAGAACCTGTGTAAACCCCGTATGCTAACACCTGGATGTGGATCTTACCAACAGGGATGCAGAGAATGTCCGCCTGCAGCTGCATCAGCAGCCTGTTGGACGTCATCCCTCCGTCCACCTGGAGCTGAGTCAGCGGGATGCCGCTGTCCTGGTTCATGGCGTCCAGGATCTGCATACGAATACCCACATTTTTAAAATAGCAGTTCTGTGACTTACATGGCGATCAGACTTGCCAATTAGAGGCGGAGCTTACCTCTCGTGTCTGGAAACAAACAGCTTCCAGGGCAGCGAACGCAAGATGACTCTTGTTTGTAAACTGAGTTAAGCCGCAAATGATCCTGTGACACAGAGGAAGAGTTGTTTCAGCCGGCTGTGGGAATCAGTTTAGACCTGTTAACTGCAGGACGGGGTCGGTGTCGGTCTTACCCTCTCGCACTGGGCTCCCAGTACGGTGCGTAAAGACCCGAAAACGCAGGAACAAAGTAACAACCGTAGGATGTTCCGACTGATGCAGCCAACTTCTCTGCACAGGGAGAGAAACTTTTAGTATCTCTTCACAGATAATCTACAGGTTGAATGACACCACAGTCGAGGAGACGCCACATCTGATTCGTCTTCAAAACGTACCGAGCTCTTCTGACGATCCGATGATCCCGAGGTTGTCCTGCAGCCAGCGGACCACAGCGCCCGCGATGGCCACAGAACCCTGCAGGAAAAAGAAAAATGTAGCTGTGAACTGAACGATCAGGAAAGACAGGAAAAGGGGAACATGAGTATATTCAGGACGCTGTACCTCTAGTGCGTAACAGGCAGGTTTGTCCCGGCCGAGTTTGTACGCCACAGTGGTCAGCAGGCCGTGATCTGACATCACGGGCTGCGAAACAACAGACACGAGAAGAAGAAGACAAGATACGATGTGTGCACGATTTAAAGAGTGATTCAAATACAGACCATCACTTGTATACGTTATAAATAACTAGTAATAGTTCAATTTTGTTGCATTTTACTGGCTTACAAGATGACTGAATGCATCATGTTTTGCTTTCTTAAGTATATCAAAATTAAAGTCTTCCATAACGTACCTTCGGTCCAGTGTTTCGCAGCAGGAAGCAGCCGGTTCCGTACCTGAAACATGTAACAAGACAAACGTTTAGTCGAGTGTCCAACAACCACATTTGAAGGGAGATCCGTCGTTTAAAAAACAGAGAAAAAGCAGCTCACGTGTTTTTCGCCTGCCCGTCCTGAAAACACATCTGTCCAACCAGCGCCGCTGACTGATCCCCGAGACACTGTTGTTAAAGAGCGGTCGTAAATCTGTCAGCAAACTACGAAGTAAATAAAGTACATGGAGACGATGCTGGAGAGTGAAAACAGAGACGAACCTACCCCTGAAATGGGGATACCTGAGAGAGCTCCGGATTTCTGTCGAGAGAGAAGAAGATCTTAATAACTGCGACACTGAAATCAGATTACAACGAGCATTAAAAGATCTTTTTGTGGGTTTTGTTTCGTCTCAAATTTGTCGTATTTTTATACCAAACTTCAGACAAAAGATAATTGTGCTTTAAAAAATTGTATGAAATGATGATGTTCTGGTTTTCAGACACGACTGATTACACAAACAATTTGTACACAACAGCAGTTCCAGATAAAATCAGTCATAAATGGAAAAACATCATTTTTAAATACAACGTTGGCCCGACAACAACCAAAAAGAGACTCGCTCATTATTTGACTACATGAAGCCAAATAACTAAAATATACAGATTTGAACTCTACCACAATATTTGGACAATAAAGCACATTGTGACATGAGGAGGGGAACCAGGGCAGCCTCTGTAAATCAAAATGTCTTCACTCCCAAGTTGTCAGTTAAGTTAGAAGTTTTAGAGACACGACACACCGTTAGTAAAAAAAACCAAAATGTACCAAAGAGTGAAGAGATTTAGAGACGTGATGGGACGGTGCAGAGGACGATGTCCACCAGCCGAGCAGCATGCCAACAACAGAAGCAATGAGGGACGAGGGGACGCCATCCAGTACATTTCCAATGTTTTATCTGTTGGTTTCCATGTTGTCTGTTTGGTTAAACTTGCCACTAGGTGGCAGCAAAGCAAGCTTCGACTCCAAAACTGACGCATCTTAACATCACAACAAATCTAAATCCATTATTTACTTTCTTTTAGCTCCGTGTTTGGTATCCACCACCTGCTGAGGGAAATATCCGACTCTTTAGCAGCTAAATGTTTTATTACGTACGCCAGCGAGTTGTTAACTTGTCTGTTTGTTTCTCAGGTGCCGAGGCACGATGCCTAAATCTGGTTTTTGGTGAGTCTCTTCGCAGAAAACAGCATCCTGAACAACGCTAACGAAGCATTTAGAAAAAAGCATAAAAACACTGAATGCCTGGAGTACAAAATCAACTTTGGCTTCCTCAATCTACTCATAAAGATTATGATATTCTGATAAACCAACTGTGGTGTAGTTACTGTGTTACTGTTAACGTCCATGTCAAATAAATCAACTCAACAGTTTATGTATTACGTTAGCAGAGCTGTGAGGATTAGTCGATTAATCGATTGGAAGATTGAGTCGTCTTTTCAGGCAAATATGTCAGAACATTTTTCAGCTGCAACTTTTTAAATGTGATGATTTGCTGCTTTCATTTTTAGTCATTTATGACAGAAAAGGAAACAATCTGAAGATCTCTCTTTAGGTTCTGGAAAAATTGGGATTTTGTTGTTAATTATATGGACTGAACAATTAATGTTTTAAGTGTAAAACCAGCAGATTAATTGATAGTCGTTAGTTGCAGCCCTACATGTTAGTACTTACAACCAAGCAGCAGTGCAGTTTGTGCAAAATCTGAGTGTTTGTGCAAGTTTTCCTACAATCATACTGAACAACGAGCCTCCATGTGAATGTTGGAAATGCACTGTGTGATGGCGAGTGTTCGCTTTGGCCACGTGGAAGCAGGACGGGTTAATTTTTTGCACGGTCGGGGGGAAAAAACAGTGATGGCGAGTTTGACTGTACTTACCCGGCTAGAACATATTTTCTACCAGTGAGAGAAAAGGAGACAATGGCACACACAAAAAAAAAATGCCTAAAAGAATTTCTCAGTCAACCTTCATGCACTTAGAAACAGTCTGAACGCACGTTAACTGAGAACAAGAACACAGAAACAGAACTGTCATCTTATTAGTGGCCTGTTGCACGAGACGCACTCTGTCAACACAACGCTAGAGACACAGCAATGAAACCATCAGGGTCAAAAGTTAATATAGTGAAATCTAAAGTAGACTAGATGTGTTAAGATATCGGCAGATCGATGCGTGCTCACCATGAGACCGTATATTTCTGAAGAGCTTCTCACTCTGGGCAAGATCTCCATGGGAATACCAAAATATCTGCCGGGAATCAAAAGAGCAAAAATCACGTGATTAATATATTATTTCTGCTTTTTCTTTTCAAAATAAAAATGCAGCATGATGGAACAAAAGTAAAAGTGAAAGACGGCTGTCGTACTTGCAAAGTTCTGGGTCCCAGTCCATGGTGTGAATGTTAAACAGCATGGTTCTGCTGGCGTTGGTCACATCTGTGCAGTGGACGCCGCCTTTCTTCCCTCCTGTCAGACACTGTCAGACAGCCGTCATCAACACAAACAAAGAGTCAGTCTCCAGATTTGTCATTCAGATAAAGGTTTGGGGCTCCAAGTCGTTCCTTACCCAGATGAGCCAGGAGTCCACGGTCCCGAACATGGCGCGGTGACACACGACGGCTTCCCGGACCTCGTCTACGTTGTCCATCAGCCATCGGAGTTTCACGGCGCTGAAGTACGTGCTGATCGGGAGTCCGGTTTTATGCTGCAGGAGGAAAACAGCGTCAGTGCTGCAAGTTTCCTTTAACGCATAACTGCACTCGACAACAACAACAGAAGAAGAAAGGAGCTCACCTTCAAGTGGTTCTTATTCCTTCCTGGAGTTTTGTTAATTAGACGTTCGACTGTCGATTGCGTCCTCAGGTCGAGCCACACTGAGAAAAACACTTCTGTTAGTTCACAGCAAAGGAGGACAGGATGTAAAAACAACATACAGAGACCCAAAACTTTACCGATGGCATTGTAGAGCGGCTCCCCGGTCTCCTTGTCCCAAACCAGCGTGGTCTCTCTTTGGTTGGTCACTCCGATAGCTGAAGAACGAGACTTAATATCATGAAACGCCTCTTTGATTTAAATGTTCTGCTTCAACAGGCGGCAGCGTTAGCCACACGTGTGACTACCTTTAATGTTTGAGATGTCGATGTTGAGCTGGGTGAGCTTCTCGCACGTCCGCTCCATGCACTCGTACACCGACTGCAGGATCTCTTTGGGGTCCTCCTCCACCCAGCTGACAAGACAATCACAACATGTCAGATCTACACATTATCTAAATTGTGAGTGCATCTTTGAGGAATCAGATCTTTTTTTCTAACTTACCCTTCTTTTGGGAAGCTCTGCTTGATCTCCACCTGATGGTGGCTGAGGAGCTCTGCTGTTTTGGAATTAAACACCTTCAGAAGAGAGAAAGCAGGAACAGAAGCAGAAGGTGAGCCGGCGACACATCACTCGATTCTTAATTAATACAGGACAGGCAACATTCTTAAAGACAGCAATGCAATTCTCTGTTGGACTTTCTACTGCAGTGCAGCACTGTTCTCACTCTGCAGTTATGGAGGCTTTGCTTTGCTCGCGTCACCTCTTCACAGCACAATTATCACAGCTATAAATACCTCCGCACATGTTGTGTGGCTTCACAACCCAGAAGAGACACACACATACACAGAAATGTCGTTGTTTTGTCAGTCACAGTCAAAAGTCAGAAGGTTTTCAATAAAAAAGCATAAAATATCACAGCAACCAGCAAATATGCACATTAGAGAAGCTGCAACAATGAAATGTATAGATTTATGCCTTGAAAATGACTTAAAAGACAATAAAAGACTAGTTATCTCTGGACTGATCTAGTTGAATTTCTTCCACAACCACAACCTGACATGACCTCCTCACTCTCACTCTGCTGCTGCCTTCAGGCTCTGCTGGCAGTATGACAAGAATGTGCTGCAGCAAACAGATGACAGAGAATTTCATCTGTGGTTTACTTTCATTCCTGAGTGAAAAGCAAAATCCATTTATCCACCATTTAATGGCAGAACACATAGATTTAACAGCCTTAATATTAAAATATTTCAAATGGCATTCTGCATGAGGGAATTAAGCATTTAAGCCTCTGTCACATCCCATCCTCCCAGGAGCTTATATGGAGCACTTAAAGGCAGCATCATTTGGAGATTTTAATTTACAGCCTTTATCAACAATAACACAGCTAATTTAGTGACATTTAGACGAAATGAACACAGGTCACAGGCTGCTAATGTAGCTGTAATGCTACACGCTCTATAACAAAACCACAAGGTGTATTATTCAGCCAAGGACACCTCCAGCTTCAACACGTTTATGAGCCAGACATTGAACACATCACAGCTAGCTAACACTGACAGCAGTCCCGGTGTTCGTCTCACCAAAAACCGAGTGGAGCTCGTTCCCTGGTCAATGGCAGCGACCAGCGGGCCCAGCATTATCCGGTGTGAGGACGCGGCCATGGTGCCGTTCATGGGCAGCCCCGGAGCTTCGGCACCGAACTGGACAGGAAACCGATTATCCACCACCGGTAAAGCGGCTCAAGCTCAACCAAAGACGGGCAGTGGGTCAGTCGCGGGATTCAACCGTAACGGTCGTGCTGGCCTGGCGCTCAGTGATGACGCAGGCACATGCGAACGGTCTGTAAAAAAAACATTAAATACCATTAAAACATCAATAATTCACTGCTTTGCCACTTTATATCTTAAATTAGCGTTTAATCGTCACATTCAGGTAAATAAAATAAAAAAGGGACATATTTGTTGCGGACATTTATATGAAACATGATGTAAATATGGCTCTCTTGCAGTATTCTCTGCTGTTAGGTGGCACAAATTCCACAAGTCTGTCTATAAATGAATATATCTTGACACTGCTAGTCAAGGACAAAGGCGGATTTTTCCCCTTGCGACGACATATTTAGAAATAGAAGCCTGACATTGACGATTGTCATTGTTGGGGATATTTGTGTATGTTAAAGTGCAAAAGGAGGCGTTCCCATACCGGGAGTCGAACCCGGGCCGCCTGGGTGAAAACCAGGAATCCTAACCGCTAGACCATATGGGACGATGAGAATAATGGAAGAATCATGTGCTTTCATACATACCTACTTAAAATGGCATAATCAGGTCCTGCATTCCACATTGCCCCGTCTAATATCCTTGTTATTGTTACTGTGAAAGTGTCATCCACTTGCCATTGGAAAAAAAATGTATATGAACCAAATTGGAGTTTTAAAAAGAACACTTAAGATTCATGTTACACCACTTTCTCATTTTTAGATAGCTCAAATCTTCTTTTAAGGAGTCTGTGGTGAAGTCTATGAAGGGTGCACGAGGGCTTTGTTAGCCTGCTGCTCCACTAGGGGGCAATAAAACATCAAAACAAACCGGTGTAGATTTATTTTCTTCTATTTTTCTTTTCTTGTCGACTCTTTAGCTCTTTACCAGATTGAAAACGATTGTTTTTGTTTGTTTATTTAGCTATTTCAATATATTTACGACGTTTTTACATCTGATATCCGTGTGAGGGCTTCGTCTGTGCGGCGACGTGCGATGTCGTCATCACTAATGGACAGTGTTGTGATTCTTGAAATGTGGGAAGCGGTTGTGTCTTTAGTTGGTTCATTATAACGTCTTTCTCGTGATTTAACCCCCCAAACTTAAACATGTAAGTACAGAGATACAGTCAGACACTTGTTATGAAGTTAAAATATGCAGCACAGTCTGTTAAATACTCAGCAGTTAGCAGAAATCGGCAAGTTAGCAGCGTTAGCTGTCCAGGCTAAAGCTAATCCAAGTCAGGGATGTTTTGTTAGCTAATGCTGGTTTTGTACCTTTTCAGGGCTGACTACTGGAAGTCACAACCGAGGAAGTTCTGTCAGTACTGCAAGTGCTGGATTGCTGATAATAAGCCTGTGAGTTGGATAAAATACACAGTAAATGTCGCTGAGGACAAGACAGTGTCCATACATGTTATGCTAATATTTGTTTTGTTCTGCAGAGTGTCGAGTTCCACGAAAGAGGGAAGAACCACAAAGAAAATGTGGCTGCAAAAATATCAGAGGTAATGACGATTACATGCAGTTATTCCTGTTTAT
The DNA here is from genome assembly GCF_900880675.1 of Sparus aurata. Lineage (NCBI taxonomy): Eukaryota > Metazoa > Chordata > Actinopteri > Spariformes > Sparidae > Sparus > Sparus aurata. The sequence goes on from NC_044210.1 coordinate 16,936,380, forward strand.
AAGCAAAGATGGAATCACGCCACCTGTCAGGATTGAAATGCTACTGATCCTCTGTCTGCCTGCTCATTCAGAAACACTCACATGCTCATAGATTCATATGTCTCCAAGCTGCACATTATTTATAACCTAAAGTAAAAGTGAAGCCTCTCAGTGACACTCACACAGGCGTTAGTACCAACATCTTGCCTGTCTTGGCACCGCATTCAGGACTGGCAGCAGAGATAAGGTCCACACATGACACTCTGCCTCCTGAAGCTGTCTTCTGATTGGTCACCAGCGGCTGACACTCATCTCATCATATCTCTCTCCGTGCAGATTAAAAAGAAGAGCATCGACAAGGCGAAGCAGGAGGAAAAACAGTCCAAAGCATTCGCAGCGATGGAGGAGGCTGCGATGAAGGCGTATCAGGAGGATCTGAAGAGGATGGAGAGGGAGGCTGCAGGTGATCTTTTACATTTTGATGAAACAGTGTTTGAGGTGAAGCTTTTGCTTTTTGATGGCTTTTTTAAATCATGTGTTTGTTTGTTTTTTTGTTTGGATCAGGTTTACCACCCATAGAAACTCCAGAGCCGAGAGTGAAGCCACAGGTGAGACCTCAGGTGAAGCCACAAGGGAATCCTCAGGCCAAACAACAGTCAAAAAAACAGCAGTTTAAAGGGAGAGCTAACAAGAAGCCCAGAGAGCAAACGGCAGCACCAGTTTGGGTCGAAGGAAGGTCGGATGATGGAAGCACGTACTACTACAACACAATAACCGGAGGTGAGGATCGCCTGAAAACACCAAGACGAAACTGTCCTGTATACCGCAATATATATTCTTATTTTTGGACGTCTGACTCTTTTTAAAATGTTCCATCTTCTTTGTATTTTGACTACAGAATCTCAATGGGAAAACCCAGAGAGTTCCCAGGGAGAAAGTTCAGCCTCCGTTCCGCCTGTACAGCCTGAGGTTAGTATTCGCTTTTGCTTTGTGCATTTTTTGCTTATGAAATTTAGCATAAATGAGGTTTTATGCTCTATTGTTCTCTGATAACATGCATTTATGTGTTTGTCTTTAGAGCTCTACAGGTTCTCCTTGGATGGAAGCTGTCAGTCCTGATGGTTATACTTATTACTACAACTCAGAGACTGGAGGTAAAATCTTTTTCTAAGCATCTGAAGTTCAATTTTACTACTAGATTTCTTGTCTTAGTCTTCTGTTACTGGCTTATAATGACACGCTTCATCTTCCTCACCTCTCAGAGTCCAGCTGGGAGAAGCCAGCAGGCTTCCCCTCCAATGTGGCTTCTGGATTGGAACCCACCAAGGAGGAAGAGACTCCGGAGGAGCCTGCAACCCCTCAGCCGGAGTCGCTCTCAGGAGGGGAGGAGAGCTCCAACGGGGCACCGCCATCTCAGGAGGCTGAACCCTCTGAAGAAGCCGGCCAGCAGCCCAAAATCCCAAAGATCTCCTTCAGGGTGAGAGTGAATGAAACTTGCGAATCTGCTTGTCAAGATTCTGTGGAGAAATTCCAGCTCTCACAGTTTTGCTCATTTTCAGAAAAGGAAAGCCGAAGACGAGCCCTTGGAAAAGGAGGAAGAAGATAAAGCGAGCGACGATGCTCCTAAAGAAGACGCCGAAGAGACGAACAAAGATGAAGCGGTCCAAAGCGTGACAGCAGAACCCGAGGAGGAGAAGAAAGAGGTGCCACAAATTGTGACACAACCCAAACGACCAAAAGCTGCAAACCCATACGGGACCTGGGAAAAGATCCAGGAAGAGGAAGATCCATAGTAAGTGATGTTTGAATGAGGACACTGATACAAAAGACTGAATATACATGTCAACCTCTAACTGTTCCCTTCTTCTTCCTCTGCAGTGCCAGTGTGGACTTACAGCTGCCTCAGGTGGAAGGAAGCTCAGCCGGCGCTGCAGGCGACCTGCCGCCGGAGCCGAAACCGAAGTTCAGGGAACGCATCATCACCTCGCTGGGAGACGAAGGCGGACCGGCTTCATTCAGGAAAAACAAGACACAGAACGGAAAAAACAGAAGCCTCCGACAGAGAGACAACGACGACTGAGCCGGGCGGAAACACTTCAGGCATGAATGCAGCAGAATAAGACTTTTACACCAACACAGGAACTTTTACATGCAAAATTTTGAATTTGAAGCGTATTAAATGTATTAGAAGACTGTGTAGTTGTTTTTTACATGAGAGCACAATTATCTTTTCTTTTTAAAATTGTTTTTAGGTAACTCGGCCGGAGAAGGACGAAGTAAAACCTCATTGTTGTTGTCGTTGTTCTCACACTCTTACAGTCTTATCTTCTTTCGGACAAAATTATTTTTTAAAAGTCAGAACTGTGACTTCCATCTTCCTTACAGAGAAACTCATAACTATTTCTATTTTCATATCTGTACTTTTTTTTTTACTTTGACAAGAAAAGGAGTAAGTTGTGTTTGTGGAAACATTTCAATATCTGTCAGTTAAAATGTTTCACTTTCATAAAACAATATAAATATGAGTGATTAAAGATGGGAATATTCTAGAAGTGTCCTGGTAATTGTCAGCAACATTATTTCAAGAATTCAACAAAATAATTTATGATAGAAATGTGTTTCATTTTTTAAAAATGGAGCAACTTGCTGGAATCAAGAAAACATTTCTGATGAGATCAAATAGTGGACGTTGCTGGTCGGCTGGCACACACATGCAGGGCGTGACGCTCTTATGTCGGGAGTGTGTGTATAAAGTTGATAGGTGGTTTCACCGCACCCTGATTGGCAGAGAACCAGGAAGGACACTTGGCGACAAACAGCACTGCGGTCTGTTTACAGTCAGCTGTTGTTTAAAGAATTTTTATGAGACAAAATACATAATTTAACATTTTATTAAAAAACAAAAACCTCTTTTAGCACTTTGTGCAACATTGCATCCTTTGATTTTTGCACACATTTAAATATTAACATTAAAATAATATAATTCAGCTGTGGTTTGCAGTCAAAGTGTTGTAAGACACAATCGAGAACTCCATCCAGCTCATGACAGACGGTACGTCCGGTTCTCTGCGTCGTGGTGGGCGTCAGTCTGCAGATCGTCCAGACTCTGTCGGTTTCAGACTGCTGCTGCTCTCCACCGCCTCCAGCAGCGCCTCCGTCTCTGTGTGTCTGAGGACGTCACAGATCAGATCGTGGAGCGCTTCGCCTCCTTTCATGAACTCCTACACGTGGACCACAACCAGAGAGAGCTGGAGTAAATAAACCAGACTACACAGGACAAATAACACAACAGCCGTACACTCCGTCACTGTCCAACCTTAATGTCTCTTGTAACGTATCCAGTCCTGTGATCTGTGACACGATCCTGGCTGAAGTTGTAGGAACGGATCCTGTCTGACTGAGAGCGTGAGCCCACCTGGAGTCAGACATCAGAGGAAACCGGTGAGAAAGATGACGTATTAAAGATCTGTGAATATACATGTAATCCTGTGAGAGGAGGTCTGTCACCTGCTGTTTTCGTGCCGAGTCCCTCTGCTCCGTCTCTTTACCCATCATGCTCTGGTAGAGCCGGGCCTTCAGCATACGCATGGCTCTGTCTCTGTTCTGCAGCTGAGAGCGAGTCTGCTGACACTCAGCTATGATACCTGTTAGTGTAACCATGAAAACAGACGTCAAAACAAGCCTGATGTGAAATCACATGAAACCTGAGCTGTTTCTTTTTGGTGTTCTGGGATGTTTTACCGGTGGGCAGATGAACGATGCGCACTGCGCTGTCTGTCGTGTTCACACTTTGTCCTCCAGCACCTCGAGATCTGAACGTGTCGATGCGAAGATCCTTTGGATCGATGTGGACGTCAAACTAATGATGTACAGAGGAAACAAGAACAGTTAAGTTCACTTTTAAATGAACTGATGAATAAGCTGGTAGTGAGGAGATGAGGGTCGTGTGTACCTCCACTGGCTGAGGCAGGATGATAACAGTCATGGTCCCTGTGTGGATACGCTGCATCCTGGAGGAGAGGCCCACCTCAGGGATCCTCTGCACCCGGTGAGTTCCTCCTTCATGCTTCAGGTGTCTGTACACACTCTCACCAGCTATTCTCACCGCTGCATGATGCAAACCACCTGAGCGAGACGATCAGTTAATGTAGACACGGCAAGAAAACAACAAGAGGAGCTGCTGCAAACAGACATGAACACGTTGATGTGCAGGTTGTATTAAAGTCAATGGAGAAAAAGTGTTTTCCTTCATTTTCTGAAGGACGGCGCAGATATGTTGGGTTCTAGTGTGTTCCCTCCATTCATCTCCCATAGACTTCAATACAACCGGCACCGCGATATGACCTCAAGGCAAAAGTGAAGTCATTTTTCACAAAACACATGACTTACCATATTCAGCAGGTGTGTAGTTCAAAACCTCAAAGTCCCAGTTCTTGTACCAGGCGTACCCCTGGTACATGTCGAACATCTCTCTGGTGAACTGCTGACAGATGTCACCTGAAACCACACCAACAGGTGATAAGAGAAACATACTGGATGCTGTTCTTGGTGAAAAAAGCGGAGCAGATCCTTTCGTACCTCCTGTTGTCCGTCCTGTGACGACCTCCAGCAGAATATTACTGGAGTCGAGAGGGTCGGAGGGCACCAGAGCTTTGATCAGCTGGACAGAAAGAAGATCATTAACTAAACACATTCATACACATTGTTTACATCATTCCTCTGTGTTGCCTTACATCTTCTCTCAGGGTCACGATCCTGCTGGACATCTGTGCTTCTTCCTCTTTCAGCAGCTGTGTTAACTGCTCATCTTCATCTTTGGCACCAGCTGAAGCTGAAGAGTGACAGCAGGGTGATTTATCATATTTGGATGATTGTTACAGGCAGAAGTGCACAAATCAAACGCACCCACTCACTGTGCAGCAGTGACAGGACCTCCTCCTGGTCTCTCAGGGCTTGTTCGATCCTCTCAAACACGTTAGCCACGGGCAGCAGCTCTGTGTGTCTCTTCATGAGCACCTTTCTGTCTGTCTCGTTGAGGTGAGCGTGTTGTAGCTTCTCACTTAGCTCCTTATATTCATCCATGAGCTGTTGCAGATACCTCTGAACAGACTCGTTCTTGTATAAGTCCCCCAAATCACTGTGATAGAAGCGTGCCGGTGCTAGTGTACCCCAGTGTGGCTCCTCTGTCAGGCTAGCATGTCTGTGTCCTGTCAGTGTCCTCCATCTTCCTCCTCTTCCTCCTCCTCTGCTGCTAAAAGCTACGCGGCTACACAAAGTGCAGATCCGAGACCAGCGAGTGACGAACATCTGACTACATTTAGAAAATAATTAAGTGAAGAAAAAACAATCATTAACCGCTTTGTTCCATGTGTTTACAAAGTGTTGCTGTTAGCTAACGCTCGCCGGAAGAGAGACCGGATGTACTTTAGGGGCGAAAGAGGTCGCGAAGAAGAAGAAGTGCACTCTGGGAAATGTAGTTAGCGTGTCGACCGTTAAGGTTTTTATGATTTAAAACGCTGAGTTATTAAAACACTAGAACGCTGATTTTGTTATTTCATTTTTTGTCAATTAAGTTAGCAAATTTAACTCGTCAATATCATCTTCGCTAAACTTTGACTTGCTGTTAAAGTTTGACATTTTGTCAGTTAGCTAGCTATGTTAGCTAGCATTAAGAGTAGCTGGATGCCCTAATTTTGTCTAATGTTTAAAGCTAGCCATAATAATAATAATAATAATAATAATAATAATAATAATAATAATAATAATATGGCTATATATTAACTGTCATTTAAAAGTCGTTAAACAGGCTTACTGACAAAAAATAAGTAAATACAACGTTATCTTATTTTCATGATAGCTTTCACATGCTGGGTAATCACTTAAAATACAAATATTCTTATTAAATTGTATTCCCCCCTCCCACAATAAGCAATTGAAAACTATCATTTTCATTTTCTCCTCTTACCAAAGTTTGAAATTTAGTCAGTAAGCTATGCTAGCTGCCATTACAAGTAGTTTGATGCCTAAGCTAGTAGTGCTTGCTCACATTTTTTTTTAAATGTCTGAAAATGGTAATATATTAACTATAATTAGATTAGATTAGATTTGTGGGTTGATTGGTTATCACCGGGGTATTAATTAAGAAGTAATTGGCAATACTATTATCTTAGCTACTATCTTAATTGTCTGCTCTTGCTAATGTGTTATATTTTGTCCATTTGCTATGTTAACTAGCATTAAAACTAACCTCATGCCTAAGATAGTAGTATAAGCTAATATTTAACATCTAAATGATCTTTCTAATGAAAATATTAGTAAGAAGACTAATTATAGCTAGCCTTGATAGCCAATTATTTAGTAATTAGCCAACTTTTAACCTGTTTTGCTGTTTGATTTCGCCATTTTGTGATTGTTTCCCCAAAGCTACAACCCAGTTAATAATGTGTTTGTTGCATTTTTTAAAGCAATAATATTTTGTCATTGTTTTCAGGGTGTCTCCTTTGTCAACATGTCAATTTGACAAGATTACATTTAGGAAATACTGCTACAAAAACCCACTTGGCTGAGGGCTTGTGCTTTCTATGTTGAAATCTTGGCTGCTAACTTCATTAATGGTATCAAAAGTTAAAACTGTTTTGTTAACTGTCCCTCAGGAACACAGGAGAAGCCTGAGTTTGTATTAATTGAGGTGGTGGAGGATGTGATTCAACATGGCTATGCCCAGACTGAGGCCCTGAAGAGGAACCAGAAGACACTCAGCACCCTGCAGGTTCACCTTTACCCCTGAAGCTAACACTGCTAAACTCCATTACGCACATAAAAAATTTCCTGGCATTTATTTAGCTATATAAAAGTGTCTCACATGACCTATTAACAGTGGAAGTGGTGCCCCGATAGATATAAATACAAATTTGATTGCTGTCTTGTGTTGCTGTTACTACTTTGGACCAACAGGGGGCATCAGTGTCAAACACAAGTTTAACTTAATCTGGTTCAGTTCATCACAAAACCCTCAACTAGACTGTTAAACAGTCGTTTGATCCCAGGTGTTAATTTAACGGTTACTGCTGATCAACAACAACAGAAAAACACCAGCTGAGATATTTAATTCTTTGTCTTTTATCACATTATTTGCTTTCCTTTCATAACAGGACAGCATGTAAGTCACCAAATTGGGGTCAGCATCATCATCAGCAGGACGTGGGATGGGATTTTAGGTCGAGCGATGACAGTGAACTTGTGTTTTGTCCAGTCAACAGTGACCCGCGCTGAACAAAAGCCAAGTGTCGGTTCTAACTGTCCGCATGTGATGGAGTTGTTTTTCGGTACATGCTGTTCCAGCTTCCGCTTCACTGGGCCGCTTGACGGGCCGCGAGGTGACAGTCCCACTGCCGGCTAACAAGGGCGTGACTGTGCTACTTCAGCCAGAACTCCAACCTAATTGAACAATGAGGCTGCCTCGTCAGGAACCTTCTGCACAAATTCTCTGTACGTCTTTTATAGGACAATTATATAAAACCATGACACACCACTGAATCACATTTTGATGCCTACGAAAATGTAGACCAGTGGTGCAGAAATGACCAAACTAGAGCAAATTTGATTTCTTTATTTCACAGTATTTTGTCTCTCCTCCTTCTCTACCTGAGCACACCTGAGTGTAACCAGCGGTTTGGTTCTCGGCCCTCCATGCACGATCAGGTTCTGTTGGTTTAGTTGGTTGTGTTGGTGGTTCAGTTGTTTGATTCTTTTGTTTTAGGATTAGTTCCATTTAGGTCTCTGGAGCTGAAGCTTGTTTAATTGCTCACCTTGTGTCTGGCGTCCTTAATGTGTTGCATCCTCCGACGTCCAGTTGAGCCTTGATTTTGCCGTAACAAGATTGTTTATTGTTTTCTTGATAAATCAATTAGTCGTCAGTCTGTAAAATGTCAGAACGTGGTGAAAAATGTCGACACGTGTCTCTGAAAACCCCTAAAGATGTTGTTCTTAAATGTCTCGTTTTGTTCGAAGATATTCGCTTTACTGTTCTAAAACCAAAGGAATATATGGTAAATATTCACAATTTGTATTGTTTTTTAAACTAAATATTCAAACAGCATTTTATGTCATCATTTCTGTAGATTTTCAGGTAACAAATTCATCCAATTTGACACATAAAACCAATTATTCCATGAGTATTATGTGTAAAAGTTTTTTTAGTTTTTTTTTTACCTATGCTTATAATTTACAACCAGGGGAGTCTGTTTGAATGTGTGGGACAACATGTGATGAATTACCTGAAAGTCAGGACAAGTGTAGGATTACCCACTCAACCACAAATTATACTTTCGTGGGCCGTTTCCTCAAAACGAAGAAATCTGACCTCATTAGCACGTCGTCGCCTGACAGCCCTCTGCTCCGTCCTCACATATGTTCAGCGAGCTGCCCAAAACGTCCTCTCAGAAAAGGACAGTCCTGTATTTAAACACATACTGTACACTCTACCCTTTACAACGCGACCTTTTAATTCTATTTCCTCTTCCTCTATTTCCTTTCCGAGCATCGTCAAACAAGCTGCGCCGCACTTGCATAACGAGGGGTTCCCACTTCTATTTGTGGGGGAAACTATTTAGATGAATGCCATTCCTATCCTCCTCAAGCTAATTAAGCCCCCAGCTAATTAGTGGAATGAATTAAACACCAGCTCTTTCTACCACATGCTGGTTTTATTCATTTGGCTGTGGCACATTTGTCTACTCCCACTTCGGCTGTCACTTCAAAATACAGTTTGGCTGCCAAAATGGAGAAGAAAGTCTTTGTTTAGGGATTCACAGACATAAACTGACAAACATATGCCAGTTTAGAGAGTTTGTTTTCCTGTAAAGACATAAAATAACTTTACTCGAGTGTATCACCCGTAAAAAGCCACTTTTTACAAGTACCTCAACTGTTCTCATCCTATAAAAAGACTCAAAACCAGCCAAGAAACTACTTTCACCTTGTGTTCACCTTGTGTTGATAAATGAGTCTGCCACCAAAAACGTGCTTGGCAAGCTTTCGCCTCGACTGAAGAACGGCTGAGCTCATTTACTTCCCGTTGTTGAGTGGATGTGCTGTTTATTACCTTCGCCTCTCCGGCAGAACCGGGTCCGTAGAGAAGGCGGTGTATAGGGAGGATAAAATACCTACTGATTGCAACATTTGGCGTCCGTCTCGCAGCCTTCCTTTCGCATGTTAAGCGTCAAAAGATTCACATAAATTGGGATCGACATCTTAGATGAGAACACGTCTTCTTACGCATACAAACAAATAGATTCTCAACAAACAAAATCCCTAAAATAGTGACTAACAGATGGAAACTGTTTACATACGCGAGCAGAAAGCGTCTTCTAATGGTTACATAATGCGGACATAATCTCATGCACCTTTTTTCTACTGTTGATGTCAAGCTATAAATCTTCACCCGAACAGAACACGACAACCTGTAATTTAATATTCCAGTCCGTGCTGCATTTTGTTTTCCCTGTACAGCACCTCTAAAGGTCGCGCCGCGTCTCGTGCACGATGAAGCGCGTCTGCCCGGCACCTTTATGGCCGTTAGCGCCCCTCGTGCTGGCTCGCTGCCCGCGTACGTCGCGCGGATGCAAAGCCAGCTGACCCGGAGTGTGTGTGAGAAACCGTTACGTGCATGCCTTCCAGAGTCATGTGTAATAAATTCCTGAACTCTCATGACTGTAGGCTGAGGAGTATTTACTGCACAGTTTGACAGAGTGGCAAACGTAACGGTCGGAAGAATAATCGCTTACGCAAAGTGGGAGTTTTCATCACTGGTTGTCGAGGCAATCCAACCTGAGGGGATGTTTATCTCACCTGCACATCTAAAGTTTGCAGATTAACTATCTGGAAAACCCCTCAGAGATAAACGCCGGCCTTCTAAGATGAGCCCGAGGTGTGGCGAGGTTTTAAGACATCAAGACAACTTTTAACTTGCTTCAAACACAATTGTGCGGGAAACACTCTAAGCTTGAGTGGTGCTGGGAGATGTATTTTTAATCTTCAGGTAAAGCCAGCCTAGCAAGTATTTCCGCTAAGCTAAGCTAAGTGAGCTGACAGCATGTTTTAGCTCTATATCCAGACGTGAAAGTGTCATCCATCTTCTTATCAACTTATCAACCCGCCGCCACTGAAGACAAACTAACGCCGGATGTTTTCACGTTTTAAAGGCCGCAAACCAGAACATTCTGGTGCTGTTTTGCTTTCGTTTCAGCATCTGCATCCGAACTTTTATCAAACCGATCACCTGACAACAGGAAACCTTGTGATCAACTGACTCACTTCAAGCACTTGTGTGTGTGTGTTTGTGTACATAATCAGCTGAGAAGTGCATAAACACACTGAGCAAAGTTTTCCTCTGAGACATCAGCGGTTTCATCACACCCGAGAAAAGGTGCGGAGGAGTTTTTACGGGAACTCACACACAAACTGCCCGACCTATCAGAGTCAGAGGAGAGTGTGCTCTTTGTTTTCGCTCTCATCCTGGAAAGATGAACTCATTTCACACAAGGATCAATTCCCAGAGAAACCTACACCTGACTGCTACCTGTAATTGTTTTGTTGTGTGTTGAAGAAGCTCAGAGCTTCACAGACTCCCCTGGGCGACAGCTCAGTCACCTTGAGTGTAGATCTCCCTCCAGGGACATGAGGGAGTTTATTTACCTTCTTTTGTTTGTACAAGTAATTACTGTCTCTGTAAAGTTCTCCAGACATCTCCGAGAAGTGTGTGACGGGGCAGTAATCCTGATTTAAGGGACAGGCCCCTGGTTTGTGTCAGTGCAGGGAAAATAAGTGCGTGGATTACCAAATTAAAAAGGAGTGAGGACGGGAAATCCGTCAGAAGGCGGGGGCGAACTCACACAGGGAACCACTGTGACTCTGCCGGCCTGTAATTGCTCCCATCGGTGCTCGTTAGACTAAACAGCAGGTCAAGTTTACCGACAAAAACCTGCTGACTTCTACGCCAGCTCTAAACATCCTGGCAAACTTTCACATCGCTACAATCTGCTCGGACACGCAATAACAAAATGTCCGAGTGTGATTCATTGATGACTAAAATCATCTTTTTCTTCTTTCCATGGAAAACAAGCCCACCGGGCGGGTCACAAGGGCGTTGTTGAAGTATTCTCCTGTGGTTGAAGGGTGCCCACCTTTTTGCACAGAAAGGTGTGCGGCGCTGCTGTAAGGTGTGGTTGGGCATTATCCTGAGGAATGTTTTGATTTGCACAGGCACGAAAATGGACCACAGGTGGTTGTGAGTTTGCGTCTGGAATGTGGGATGAGAGCATGACGTGGCTAAAAGGTCTCGTTTGACTCCAGGAAGAAAAAGCCCGGGCCAAAAATAGATGTAATAAAGGAAGCCTTTAACCCACAAACACGCCTGTAATGGAGCCCCACCCGGGTCTGTACCTGAGCAACACAAAACAAACACACACTACAGTGTCCTGATGTTAAAGACCTAGTATTCAGGATTTGTCAGTTGCTGGTTGTAAACACACCAAAGTGTTGGTATTTGCAGACGGCGCTTTGGGTCACGAGCCACAACCAAAAGAAGTGTTTGACCAAGAGGCTTCGGGTTGGCGAGCCACAACGCAAGCGACAATATTTGACGACAACACTTCATGGTTGGCGAGCTACAACCAAAAGAACCGGTGTTCGATGACAAGTCTTTGGGTTGGCGAGCCACAACGAAAGCAACGGTATTTGACGACAGCGCTTTAAGTTTGGCGAGCTACAACCAAAAGAAACATTGTTCGATGACGAGGCTTTGGGTTGGCGAGCTACAACGAAAGCGACGGTATTTGACGACAACACTTAATGGTTGGCGAGCTACAACCAAAAAAAAAACGGTGTTCGATGACAAGGCTTTGGGTTGGTGAGCTACAACGAAAGCGACGGTATTTGACGACAACGCTTCAAGGTTGGCGAGCTACAACCGATAGCAACGGTGTTCGATGACGGTGTTTTTAGATTGGCGAGCCGTCACCTCACCACACCTGTATTTGACGACCGGGGAATAAGACTCCAGGATCAACTGTCTTTTCCCAGAATCACCGACGCCCAGATACAGCAAAATAAATAGAAAAAATAAGAAACTTGAGGCCGAGGGCGGGTCTCTGCAGACTCCAACAACGCCACAAACTTCTTGTGAGTCATATGTGGTGATTGAGACGGATTATTATTTAGTCAGCACAGTTTAGCTATAAGTAACCCATTTCTTACATCGTATGTTCGCTTACAGAAACATGACCACTCGCCTCCGCATAGTGACGGAATACGTGACGTATTTAGAGTCAAACGAATCCCTCGGTCACACAACAACATACATACAGTATGTTGTGGATGTGGATGTGTATGTATCTGGTCCCGCTGCCAAATGTACATCAGGAGGCGTGAACAGTCAGTGCTTCACACCCACCCAGCCAGCAGTGAGTCATCTTTCCAAGTGCTGCTCAGCGTTTTGCCTTCTTAAATCCTCATCCAACACCAGTCGTGGTGGAGGAGGAAGATTCTCAAAGTAAAGATACAGTAGCAGTGTTATCGTCAAACTGGGTCAACCAGCCTAAAATCTTTATTTGCAAAGAAACCTGCTAAACAACGAATGTGGTGCTGTGACAAGTACAATATTTACCCAAGAGTCGTGTATTTACTTTCCACCCTGCTAATCAGAACAACTTGTCACTTGTGTCTGGGCTCACAGTGATTCATAGGTGTGTGATGAACAAGTCAACACATTCTAAGATGAATAGTATCATTTCTTCAAGTGGAGGTGTTAATAAGCTCATGAACATACAAAACTCCCGACTATTTATTTCACGTGTCCTGATAAAGAGAGCAGAGCCTCCTGCTCCACAACTGCATCAATACGTTGCTAATCGTCCTCGGTTGTAATCTGACGAGGGACACGATGATCCAGATTTAAAAAAAAAAAAAATCCTGATCCTAAATGTCCTATATTTGGGAACAGGATTTAACATTCGCCTTCTCATTTTGCAGCAGCACACTTGGTGAATAAACAGTGTTAATCTAGGACGCTGGATGCTTTAAACGTGAGATGAGGAGGCCGGTTTAGCTCCTCCGCAAGCTAGAAAAAGTAGGACAGCTAGGGGGAGCAGCCGGGAGTCCCGGGTCGGCCATTACGTCACTAGAACAAGTGTGCGTGCCGGCGAGAGGACGGGGGCTTCGCCTCGGCTCACTTCCTGTCTGTACCCTAATTGCAGACGGAAGAGTGGGGCAGTAAATTATGAATGAAACCGAGAAGGAAGCAGCGGAGCATCCCCTCCTTCTCCCACAGTGTTGTCTTCTTCCTCACATGATGGAAAAAAGCTCCGCTCTGTCCTGAACATGCTGTTCCATATGTATTCTCCCCTCGCACAGAAACCACAGCTGCTGTTTTATCACAGTGCTGGGATGTCTTTTTTTTCACCGGGCATTGAATGTAAATCCTTTTCACCCTCCCCGTTTCTGTTCCAGAGATGTTCCTATACGGCCGAGAACCAAAAGAACAACCGATGTAACACCAAGTACCCTGAATGTACAGACAGTTCTAGCGGTCTTGATTATATTATACGGAGCAGATTCACATTTTTACAACCTGAAAGCATCAGCGTATGTTTAATAAAGCTGGGTTTGAAACTGTGTTGTTGGACTTTTACCGTCGAGAACGATCCAGACGAGTTCTTACAATCACCAGCAGATAAGATTCAGTTTTTCGCAGCACGCCGCAGTCGCAATGCGTTTTCTGTCAACCAGCAAGGATTGGCTTGCCAGAGATGAAGGTTGTTGTAAATACAAATATTCATATTGTCCTGAATTGTGTTGTTCCTCTGACTTTTCACTTCTTTTCAATCAGGTCATAAGACAGGCCTGTTTTAAGGCCGAATACCTGCAGAGACATCACTCTTTTGTTTCGCTTGTTTGCTATAATGCTCAACTAAAATGCACCTGCTAGCCATCAGCATGTAGTCATAGCATAGCATGTTAGCATTTAGCTTTTATCCAGACTCTTTTTGGCTTCTCAGCTGCAAACTGAAGCTCCGGCTGCATGTTTTCTGCATCAGTAGATGAAGTACGTGCTGTTAAAAGGCCCTTTTTTTCAAAACACCAGAAATGTAGGTTAAATATAGGACTGCTAAAACATCCCTCTGGCTTCAGGCTATCAAAATAATGACAAAGAAGGAGGCAGCTGTTTATGGCTGGACTCGTCCTATGGCTCCAGACCCAGATAAACACATCATGCAAACAAACCCAGCAGCTCTTTTCAACTGCTGCCTGTGAAGAGGCAGCTTGTTTACCACTCGGTACTGTACACCAGGTGTTTGTGGGCGGTCAGACGGCAATATTTGCCTTTTTTTCCCTGCTGGTGTGTTCTTTTAAAGACAGAGAGCATCGGTGGTCTGGGTGGCTGCAGGTCCCACAAACCACTTAGTTTGCATGAAGAGCGAAAGAATGGAAAATCCATTACAGCTCATTTTTGGCTTTGTCAGACTTCCAGCGAGGCGTTTTCGTCGTAGCAGCGCGTGAATTCTAGTCAGGCTTCGTTCATGTCAGTCACCTGCAGAGAGAGACTCCCCTCGGGAAATAATCCTTCAGAAATACTTTGCATAACAAGCTCTGCTGTCATGTCGTTGTGTTCTTATCACAGCTGCTGATGTCTAGTTAGCTTTGACACTTCGAGCTGTTAAAATGACAAATGACACACGGCTACAGAACAGCACGACAAGCGAGTAGAACCTGAGATCGTCAGTGTTTTACACATGAGCCCACGCGCTGCTGTATCGTGACTGAACCCCCTCCTCTGCTTTGTGTGAGTCGCACTGAGCTTCAATTCCCACATTTCTAAACTTACAAATCCACTTAATGAGATCTCGTTTGGGAACATTTCTGAAGAGGAGCTATGAATAAGTCAAGGTCGGTTAATAGAGGCATTAAAAGGGTGGTGACACAGGTGAGAGTGTGAAAGAGGCGAATCAAGAATGTGTTAATGGTGGGAAACTATTTGAGCAGCGATGTGAGTGAGGACGGATGTGTTACCTCATGGAGGTGTAATAAATCTAAATGTTATGGTGTTGCAGGGATGTCTGCTGAAGTTAGCATGCTAACCAGCTAGCCCCCAGCCTGTCCTGTCTCGTGCTAGCTGCCATTTTGTGCCTAAAGAGGCGAGAGACTGATATAGTTTCAGTTTGTCTCCCTCGATGAACTAAAACAAGCTTAATTGTGTCGTAAACCAAAAATAAAAAACCCACCAAATCAGACAAACAAAATCCTCAACGCAACATCGGCTTAAAAGGCCCCTTAGCTCTCCAGCTAACTGAGCTACTTGCTAACAGAAGCTAGTCGCTGCAGCTGAGCAGCAGTTAGCAGATTGTTTTGGAGCTTCCTTCAAATTAGGGCATTTTTCTGAATGTTTCGTAAAAAGCAACCATCTGAGGAAGTTTCCTAGAAAGAACTACATGTGTGAACATCAAGTAAATACAAATTCTTCTTGAGGGAACAAAAGCATCTCAACTTAAAGTCGATGTTTAAGTCTCAACTCTTAAATTGAACATTCAAACAGGCAGTTTTTGAGAAATGTACATCGTGCAGAAGGCGAAACATCACGTTCTGTTTCACAATCTGATTTAACTTCATGTTTCTTCCCAAACTGGACACAGAAATATCGTCATTTGTTGTGTGTAATCAGTAATAATCACAGTACATCTCATATACTGCAGGCTTTATGTTTCATGCCTGCACCTGTTCTGTCGGAGCAGCACTGCAGAGGACACGATGTTCTGTGTGACCCGACCAACGGAAATATGAAAAAACAATGCAAGTTCTGTGCGTGTGTGCAAATACGAGCTGGGCGGACACATTCTGATGCATCCATATGTACACGGCTGGATGTACAGAGTGTGCTGGAACACCCTGTTCTCCTCAAAGCCTAAAGCCCCTCAGCTGGAGAGAGGGTGGTGAGGTGGGAGTCGCCCACTGCCGGCCTGACCTACATATCAGCTCGCCGTTTGTGGAAATCTGTTACATCTTCGTATCGATCTACGGGGGAGATGTCTTTTTGTCTGTTCGGCTTCCTCCATTGATTGTCTCTTTCTTCTTCTTCTTCTTCTTGATGTAGAGAGTCAGTGGCTGCATAAACAGTGTCGTCTCAGGACAGCAGACAAACCTGCTGGTTGTCGGGTCGAATCTCCACAGGCAGATCCGGATGTCTGCGTATGAACACTGAGCAGAAACGTTTCCATAAGAAGACAATTCAACATATTTTTTTAGACCTCTTCCCATCAACTTGTAACAATTTCAGGCTTTGACTGACAACTTCTGCTGAGTCCCGACCAATCAGAGTACAGATACAGATACAGATACAGATTATTTAGGTGTAGAAGAAGAAGTCTTGGCCGGGATATCATCGGGCCGCACCAGAAGCCCGGGGGTTTAATTCACAGTCTGATGATAGCTGATGGGTTCAAGAAGATGCAGAGAAGGCAAACCGTGTTCAGATCGGCCCAAACTAAACAGCTTCTTGTACATGACATCATTACGTTACACACAACACACCAATAAACAGTCCAACGCTGATTCAACACTGTCAGTAATGTTGGATGTGTCGATGTGAATATCTCTCTCCTCTGCCTCCATCTTCCTCCTGCTGATGCTGCTCCACGTGTCGCTGACTGCTGCCTGGAGCTGGACTGAAAACGTGCCGCAGACCCGCAGAGTTACAAAGAGGCGGCGATTTAAAGGGACACGTCGAAATTTCATGTGGGAAGAATCGTCTCATCGACATGAACCTTGACCTGTGATCAGCGGCACATAATGTTTTGTCTGCTTCGTTAGTGGACACAGCGGTCGATGATAACGTGCATAGGAATGCATTTTCAAGTGGCGGTTGAGTTGATTGCCGTCTTTCCAAAAAGATAAATGGAAGTGGAAGTGAAAGCAGGGGGTGAGAAGTTGAAGGACGGCACGAGGAAGACAGAGACGTCTGCTGATTTTTCTTCCTGTATCTGAAATAGGAAGCAGACAGGAAGCGGTGGAGATAGAAGCTGACCTCAGACCAGGCGGCTGAACACTGTGTTCCAGACGGAGGCTGAACGAGGGTTAAAGGACAACGAGGACACACACAGAGACTCTCAGCAGCAACGAAACTGAATTAAAGTCGTATTACAGAGCGAGTTCGCGTCACGACATCCCCACCCGGCTCGATTTATCTCGCTTAAATTGATGTTTATGGTCGAGCTGCAGGAGAGCAGAATACAAAATCCCTCCCAGAATAGTTCTGCTGCGAGAAAACAAGATGCAAAAGAAGCTTTTCTTTGTGTGTCCAGTTGATCTGAGAACAAATATGCTGTTGGGGAAAGTCTCGTTTCACTCCGCTGTGTCAGATTATCTGCACACCCACTCGCCGCTGCCGCAAACAAAAGGTGGGATTTGTGAGTTTCTGTGCAGAGCTTCGCACGCTCCTGCAGATGTGTCCGCACAGACGGGCACATGTCAGCCAGATGACGCCTTCCACTGCGTATTTACACAAAGCTTCCAGGATCTGGGCTGATCTCAGGTCAGGGCTGCTGCCGGCTTTCACCAGATCTGTGCTCCCTGCTTCGTTGACGGGCCTCGGGCTCCATCCACCATTTGGTGCACACCTGCTCAAACACACCCGCTGTGGTGAATTTGCATGCAAGTGGAAAGTCTGAATTTTCAAGCACATGCTGCAAAAACACCTGAAAGATCAAGTGTTTCTCAGTGAGGTCGATTGAGTGTCGACAAGGAGCGTCACCCATCGCCCGCTGAGCGCTCGAGCTATTTTCGAGCTGTGGTTTTAGGTCACGTTTCTGTGTCACGCAAGGTCGAGACTTGTGTTTCCTCCGAGCGCTGAGTCGACGTGTCCACACGAAGGCGAAGGAAGGACGTATTTTAATGCACATGCTGGCATTGCGACAGCCGTGCGTGCTGTGCACACTGTGACTGTTGCTGATCAGCACATTGTCTGCAGGGAACGGCCGTCTGCACTTGACTTCATGAAACAGTCGACGTTAGTCTGTTCAAGGATGGAAATCAATTACTAGTGAAGTCACACTGTGAAGCAGTTATCTCTCTGTCGAGCCGCGTCCACGTCTGCACAGCTTTGTTGCATATGCAGTAAAACGACAATAGAGGCAGATTTACAGATTCAAATTATACGTAATTATAGAAACAACTGGTCCTTGATCTCAGTCGGTTGTAGACAAAAGGAGCTTATCTTTTCTGTCTGGTCAGCATCGATTGTTCTGCCTCCAGCAGATGTTATCAGCTGTTGCTTGCTAGCTAATTAAGCTAACGTTGTCTCCAAGTGACTTTAAAATGTCCGCAGTCGAGAATCTTCATATGCTTCATATATCTTTTCATATGACACATGATGAAGCCGAGTTAATACTCAAATTCTGATGCTAAATTAAATTAAATTAAAGACGTTGACATAAAGAAATAGTGACGTTCTGTTATCTATACTGTTAAGAATAAAGCATGTTAGTCTTGATGTTATGATGATTTATTCAAGATCAGACTGTTATTTCTCTCAAAGCGGCTCCTAGCTTAAATACTAAGTAAGCTAGATAGCCAAGCATGCTAATAAATTCAGCTTTTGTTTATGCAGTTATGCTGTTTTAATCTATTTCTTACAATTTCCTCCCATGTTTAGACACTTAGATGCCCTGTATAACCCTCAAACAATGAGTGTTCCCCTAAATCTGCTAAAAACCGGGTAAACAAAGTGCAAAGTACCCGAGTGGAGGCACAGTGCCGCCCTCAACCCAACAAAGAACAGAATAGAGCTACTAACGTTAGCTTAAACTCTAACAGTAGAAACTTTTAAACCTTAACGTTTTGGAAGTAATGCTTGGTTACTAACGACTGGAAGAAAACAAGCTAGTTAGCCATACAATGCTAATGATTTTAGCGTACATTTAAGCTGGTAAATACACAGTTTAATCCACTCTGTACACTTTTTTTCTCTCGTATTCATCACACAAACTCTTTCTATGCCCCTTAGCAGGAAGTTTGTGATCAAAAAAGGTCATAAAATATTCGCCTAAATGTGTCAGAGATGGAGGGAAAAAACAGCGTAGCTCAGACACGGAGCTGACGTGAACGGGATGGAGTCAACGTTTGATGAAATATGCTTTTAGGGGTGATATTGATGTGTTACCGGAGTCTCTGTCAACTTCTGTGTGTTGTATATTTCATCATATGTCTGCACAACATTGAATTTCAGCGGTTAAAGCGAAAGCTAAAGCTCCGTACAACATACTAACCTGATTGAAGATTCTTATATACATTTATTTTTTCACACAAATTAAAAACAGATATATTTTATGATCTGTTAATTATCTGAACGGGCCTGTAAACTTAAAGTCCTTCAAGCGTCCTTCTAGTAAACAAGAGCAGTGTGTGCCAAAAAACAACCTGATTAAGAGGAAAGCTCTTTAAGTTGAACATAGCGTCGTCAGGCCTGTTGTCGTCTCTCCTGCTGTGTCGGTTCGACTCTCCTGCATAATGACTGTCTGGCTGCAGGGACGCTGGATTGACTGTACGTCAGCCAAAACAAACAAAGGATTAAAGAAAGGGGGAAGAATCTAACTTTCATTCAGAGGCACAGCACCTTTCACTGCCGTCTGCCTCACTCACCTTTCTCCTCACGCGAGCCACGACTAATATATATTCCAAAATGAACTCTAGTCAGGTTACGAGAGACTCAAACCTTTTCATTACAACTCGTCTGGCAGAAACCAAACACACACCAGGAATGTAACCTGCTTTTTCACACGCCTGCAGAACAACACAGACTTTAAGACAACCGGTCCAACCAGATAGAGATAAAGAGATAGTTCAGATGCCTGATCGCGGGAAAATCATTACAGATTGTGTTCATGTCTGAAAGGAAATGCAGTGGCGCTTAAAACAAACCGTGTCACCACGGGATTAGAGTGGTAAAGATGGAGATTTGAGGATGAAAACTTCTCCTGTGTTGACAACTCGTCAGGAGCGAGAGAAGGTGCTGAGGGGAGGAAAAAGTGGAGGATGAGAGAGGGACGTAATCCCCTATAATCCCCTTCTCCCCCCTCAGTGGGGCGCCGGCAGCGTGCCTCCCTCTCGCTCTGCGCTGCCGTATGAGGTTTGTTTTGAAATTTCAAAGCGCTCTCAGCAAGGCGGCGACGGCACGTGCCTCCGAGAAATGTGACTTTGAGCGGAGGACAAATGAGGACAGCAACTGAAGACCTGCCGCCGCTGACCTTGAGCCTCCAGAGAAACACCAAAGATTACCGACTGTGTGCTGAGATTCACAGTAACAAATTCACTCGAGTCCTATTTTTATGGATGTTTTCCTCCTTTCATCCAGTGAATTATTCGTTTTCAGGCAGAGTCAGGGACGTGAACACAGGCCAGATACTTCAGAAGTACACTCCAGTTTGTGCAGACGTGAGAAAATAGTCCTCCTCGACTTTATTTTGGCGCTGATGTCAATTGACAGGATGAGAAAAGGAAACCCGCTGACAATGAGAAGAAACGAGTGACTGAGATTAAAATGTCTGAACCGATTGTCGTCTCAGTTTGCATTTTGAGCTAAAGGTTCAACTTGTTGGAAAATAATATGTCTAAACTCTCATCTGCGATCATAAAGAGCAACATGCACTTTAAATTTCTTGAGTGGAGGTAAAGGAACTGCAGATGTAGGCGTTAGTGAGTCTGTCAATTGAAACATTAAAGAAATACAAAAATAATTTGAGACAAACTATGGACTATCTAACCTGAGAGTTTCAAGTCTACAATGTGGACTCTCAAGTCCAACAGACAGATGCTTCACTCCTGAATCCTGCAGGTTGTACACCAAGACACAGATGAAACCATTAAAAATAGCCGTTTGACTCCATCATGCTGTTGTTTTCTTGCGTCACGTTCCTTCAGCCCCAACACTGAATGAACGAAGTTCGAGCTGCTTGAATGGAGACAGATATAGAAAACTATTTGCGTTGTGTGAGTACAGGGGCAAAAATTTGCGTGTCCACCCTGGTGTCACATTTCCGTTACTACCAAGTGGAGCTGGAGCTGATGAATCCCTGATGCTGATTGTACTAAATGCCAGATGTTTTGCTAGTTTGGTTTAGCATGTTTCAACAGTTTAATTCCTCTGTTAAGGAACAACATTAGCTTTTGTGCATTTCTGTGCAGCACGCCGTTTGAGTGTGGACCTCGTAGGATGACGTCCCCGTTAATATGACGGTCAGGACCGTGTGAGACCGATGGCCACTGTGGTTTCTTCAAATCCACATCCAAAAAGACGCCGTATTGTTGCTCTTCTGCTCTTCCTCTGTGCTGTTCATGCTCTATTTACATCCAGCCATGTGTTTCACGCCTCCCACCTTCAGCCGCTTCCCAAATACACGGTCATGACCCGGCTTCTTCATCCAATAAACTCTGGCCTCTGCATTAGAGCCGCTAACTGTCCGAGAACGTCCACACACACACACATATTCATACATGTTTCCAGGGTTTTTTACTATTGCTGTCACATGTTTCACCAAATGACTCACCCTTCGTCTGTGTTTTCAGTCGAGACTTCTTGAGTCCTGTGGCAGCTGACTCGAGTTAAAAGTTAGCGCTGATTAGGCGCACATGTGTGCTTACATGTGACAGTCAACTCCACCTGCCATCTCGAATTGATTCAGCTAATGTGTGTGTTTGTGTGTGTGTTATTGAGGGATTCTCTCCATAAAACATCAGATTAATGTGTCAGAGTGGCATTTAGAGGAAACACTGTGAACGAGCCCTTCAGGCCTCAAAACACAAAAATTAAGTCAACTCTTGCGACAGGAACGATGGAAAACACGACAACATGAGGTCAACCAAAGGTATGAGCAGAGCAAAACAACAGTGACTCATCACGGAGACGTTCAGCCATCCAAACAGTCGTGTTGCTGACTGATGTTTCCCCACGGACACAAAAACAATCGAGCAATCAAAGCTCGGTCAGCGAGATTAAACAGTCGACTCCACGATCTCTCAGCATGAAATGTCTTCGCTAAACAACTGGAAACAACGTTAGCGGGACGGATGTGATGTCTTTCCAATAAGACACCGGCCAATGTCAACATTTCCATTTCATTCTGTTCGTTCTTTGTCATTATTGGTGGCGTCGATGCACCTTAATGCTCGCTGCTCCCGCCATAAAAAATGACTAAGAAGAAGACACAGGAACTAGCTTGCTAGCTACAGCTACACGGTCACGTCGCTTGCTGTGTGTTCACATGTTCAAAGCTGTATTTTCCCCTAAACTGAGCCGCAATATCTGGTTCTGGCTCCTCGGTATATTTGGGATTTCGCAGCGATGTGTACAAACATGAAGTGTATCTCTGATGCCCCCCTGAAACCGGACAGGCTAATCCCCCTCCCCACGGAGCGTCTCTGGGGGGACAGTCTGGACGCTCTGGGTTTAACCAGCAGGCCACCTGCTTTCTCAGCAGTCAGGAGCAGCGCAGAGGGAGGTCCAGTTCAGGGGGTGTAAAGAGGATTTTTGGGGTCAGTACTGGGGCAGGGTGGTCTTTGTGTGTCTGGAAACAGTAGTCCAGAACAACAGGGCGTATGTTTATCAGGTTATGTGTGTAAGTAACCTAAATATCCAGCTAAGATTCAGGACTTCGTTGATGAATCGCAGCAGAAAATGTAAAAAAAAAGTCGTCCTCTGTATTTGTGCCACCAAACATCAGCGGCGACACAAATAGACGAGGTTAATCCGCGTGTGATCCCTCGGCCTCAAGAGTACATCCTGTCCCAGCGGCGGCATGCTTGAAGAAAACACCTTTTGTCAATGAAACAGGATTTGCGAAAGTGCCATCTGGACCTGAGAGCGCGTCTCCTCCGGGCCAGCCAGCCACTTCGAGGTCAGGGACCCGAGGATGGAGCGGTGCAGATCAAGGACCTTTAAATAGATGTACATTAGATCAGTGACCACAATTAATGAGATTTTGTCCCTGGACACGCCAAACTTGGGCTCTTTATCCTTGTTGTAAAAACAGGAGGCAGACAAACTTGACTAGAATAAATTAATATCACATCAAGTGTCGTGTTTTTATTAAAGCAACTAAGAAAAAAACGACCAAAGACCTCATTTTGGGTGCCTGACGAGAGGAAATTAAGTGTCGCCTGGAAAATGTTGCTATAAATACAGCTGCCGTACCTCCAGGTTAAATCATGACCTCCAAAGTAAAAGCACTACTTTCTTCTTTCACTTTAATTTGTGCTTCTGATTTGCTGTATTACACAAAACTTTCCTTTAAAGGTGCAATATGTAAGACTAGGCTACCTGTCGGATTCATGCTCCAAACAAACAGGAGCGTATCCCCAGAGTAACCGCTAACTGCTGCTAACTCCCATTAGCGAGTTAGCTAAGTTACAGTGCAGCTAGAGGCTGTTTGTTGGGACTGGGAGCACTGGAGCAGGGTCGGTGTTGTTTTCTCTGGTACCAGCACCTTACAAAGTGGCTAGAAGCTAGCAGATTAGCATGCTAACGTCCGTAGATATCACTGCAACATAATACAGAGACGTCTTTGTCTTAACATTCTGTTGAGTTCATTTAAAATAATAAATGTTAATATTGCACCTTTAAAACCAATACAAACGTAGTTGCTGCCTCAAAACACATTTTTTAAATAAATACTCTTCATGGAAACTGATGTGAAGGATCGCAAAATTATACTTAATGGTACTCCTGCATGACTACACCTTTACAAACGTACTGTTGTCGTGGTAAGTTTCTCAATTTATGATTATTTTATGGAGATTTTATCGTCTTTATTGTATTAAACTGTATTGTTGTAAGCTTTTTTATATAATATGTTATGGTGTTGGGTTATACAAGACAGCTAACCAAGGCTTTTTCTTGTTTTAACATTTAATAGGTTTGCATAAATACAGTGTAGTGTTTTTATATATATATAGTGGTATTTGTACATGTTGGAAGGAGATTATAAAAAGGACTTACAGTAATCCTATATTTTCTTTTACATTAATGCCATGGAGAGCTGCATACGTCCATACAGGGGATTAAAACTGAGACACACTGTGGATTTATGTGTACCAATATATTATATCTTGTGTTTTCCCCTGTTGATTTTTAGCGCCATATTCAAAATGCTCCTTTATTATTATTCCCATGAGAATATAACAGCTTGTCCCTCACAGATAAATGTCTATAATATTAAATAAACTATACATTTATACCACCAGAATCGTTTCTAAACACATTTACAATTCTCACATGTTCTCATCATATATTCCTGCACGCTTCCAGCATGTTGGTCCACGTGAGGCAGTTGTGGGCGGGGCTTCACGGTATAGCTCCAAAGAGGCTCGGTCCTATGTGACCAATGGCAGCTCCTCCTATAGATAAATATTTACATAGCGGTCCGCCCACTGCGCATGTGTAATGAGGCCTTGCTGTGAACTGGGATGTCTGGGTGAACTGGGAGGAAGTGGGGGTTAATTATTATCTGGGAATTGGGGAGCTGGTTGGTTTCAACGTTGACCTACATTTTTTCAATCAGGTTTAACGATTTAAAGGCAGAGTTTTAGGGTCAATTCATGACTTGAAGTATTTTTCTTTTGTACCCTACATCCAGACATGTCTTGCTACATCACAGGGTGTGGTACGGTTTAATTATTTATTTAATGTACATTTTGTAAAAACAACATTTTTTATCTCACAAATCGTCCAGTAGCATTTTTTTAATTTGCTCTGTTTTGTACGTCCTTTCAATATAATTTGTTATTGTAAAATTTAAATCTGTAAATAAGTATAAAACAAAAATCTAAAAAAATATATGATTCTTAATGATTGGTACAATCTTTCTGCTGCTCTTTACAGTCAAACCTCTTTGTAATGTGACAGAGTTTTATTGTTATATTTATCTTTTAACAAAAAATCTAAATGTTTATGTTGAATTCATCCCCGTGGTATCGTGAATCACTATTTTATAAAGAAATTCCAGTATTGCGTCAACACTAATGTCAACAAAGGTAACACTTACAAAAAGGGTTCATGACTTAACAGCATTAACACCTTAACAAACATTAACAATTCATTTAACTAATCATTTACTGACTCATGTTAACTAAGTAAACATCTTTATTAACCATCTACCAACACTAGTAGCTACCTTAATAAGTGTTTACACATTTGTTAAGTTACTCAATGCTTATAAGGGTATAACTTAACTATTGTTTAATGCTTATTATTGTTTATGTTAACTATTGTTTACTGCTTATTATATATATTAACTGTTGTTTAATGCTTATTATTGTATATATTAACTGTTGTTTAATGCTTATTATTGTACATATTAACTGTTGTTTAATGCTTATTATTGTATATATTAACTATTTAAACAATAGTTAAGGACCAATAATACTACTACGACTATATTGAATGACTTGTTTACATTTTGTTATTGTACTTAACAATACAATGTTTAAACGTGTTAAGCTACTCAATGCTTATATTACTTAACTATTGTTTAATGCTTATTTTTGTACATATTAACTATTGTTTAATGCTTGTTGTTATATATATATATATTAACCATTTAAACAATAGTTAAGTACCACAATAATAAGACTGTATTGAATTACTTGTTACATTTTGTAATTGTATTACTTGTTAGTGCTCAGTAATAATGTCTATTATTATATTGAGTAATATTAATGATCATTTGTAAACCATTAAATAATGTATACCTTGATTAAATGGTTGACTGTTCATTGACTGTGTGTTAATGTTTATTGCTGCATTACCAAATGTTAAACAATGTATCTTTATTGTAACGTTTCACCACAACATCTCGTCTTTAGAGGTCCAATTTGTAAGAAAGTAGATATTTTTAGTGGAGCCATGTTAAATACTGAGGCTTTGGGATTGAAGGTCCAGCAGAAAGAGTGAATCAAACCCAAAAGAACCTAGAAGGTGTTAACAAAGAAGGAAAAACAGTCCACTTTTTTGTTTTCATTTTTATTTGAGGTGCAACTGTCTAGTGCAATTGTAACGTCACATTTGTGATGGGCTGAGGAACATGCACAAAACATCGACAAACTTGTGCTCGGCATTTTCCTTTTTTTAAATTTCTTAAAAACGCCAAAAAGTGTCTCGATTTTGTGTTCAGGCGCTCCCAGTTGCACTACGAGCAAATTCAAAATGCTTGGCTGTACAAAAAGACGAAAGAAAAGAAAGAGACAAAGAAAAAAAAAACAAAAAAAAACAACACCATCGCCATTCATTTAAAAAAAAAAAAAAACAACTACACACGTCTCAATATGGTAAAACAGTCCAGGTAAATTTGAGCGAGTGAGTTAAGCGACGGCAGAGGAGAGAGTTCACGTACAGTACGAGGCCGTGAGACAGCATCTTGGTGTGGAGGTAAATATCCTCTTCTGTTCCCACCCTGAGTACTGACATCACAGGTAGTTCAAAACCTGGCAAAACCATAGATATATATATACATATATATCTATAAATGTATATTTAACAACTAAAAAAAGCTTCTATATATGTATCTATGGTTAGAAACCAGGCACTTGGCAGAGTTTAATTGGAAATGTTTAATCTGTACAAAGTTCATTACCTAGAAACAGTCATGTCCGACTTAATTGCCTCTCCATTAATTATTTTTACAGATCACTAGGACTTTAATTTACATCAACAAGAAGACAAAAACAAATCCTAAACCCTCCCTTTATAAAATTTCCCTGCATAAATGTTTAATGCGCCATCCAAGAAAGGGAGGAGGAGGAGAGTGTGTTCAGGGTGGGGACGGAGACACGGACCTCCAAAAAGAACACGGAGTTCTCGAAGGGAACAATAAGACGCAGCTAATATATATTTAATAATTCTCTGTAACCCGCCCCGTCAGCCACAAATAGCGAGATTCCCCCCCGTCGTCTTCAGATGCTGTGAGGGGGTGAAGACCCAGAAAGAAAAAAAAAAACGTGAGCTGGACTCTCTGACTCCCATTCCAGATGGGTCGTACGATTCATTAAAGTTCGTCCATTGTCAATAACATCTGGAAAAAGTGCACAGACCGCAGCACGAGAACATAAAAACCAGAGTAAAAAATCTAAAGTGTGATGCAGACGGACAGTGCTGGGTTGAGGGGGGCGAGACGATGGCACACTTTCCACGGGTCACGCTGCGAGGGATTCGACAAGAGCAAGGCAGTTGCTACCCTGATTGGCCAGGGCCTGGCGTTAGGCTCCACCTCCTTTCCATGGCGGCCCTGAACAAAGGTGGCGATGGAGGGTGGACTTCCTGTCAGCTCTGACGATTGTCTGAAGCATAGGATACACTCACACACACACCGGTGTAACTCCACAGTCTTTCAGTTAAATTAAAAATGTGCAACAAAAGAAAGTCGGTTTAGTGTCCGCCGGTTGAGTCGAGACGGTGGCATAGAGTCAGTTCACAGTATGGCAAGACTCCTCCTTCCTCCTCTTCTTCTTCTTCCTCTTCTTCTTCTTCTTCTTCTATCATCCCCCTTGTATCTCATCCTCATAGGGGGGAGATCCTCCATCGTGCAGCTCTGTTATGCAGACGTGCTGGAGCTCTGTGAGGAAGGGAGGGCTTGTGTCGTCCCGGTCGGCGCCGGGACCGCAGGCTGGCCGTTGCCGGTCGGGGAACCGCCGGTCTGGACCTGCGCCTGGAACTGGGCCATCTGCTCGGGGCTGGCCAGGTTCTTGAGCAGGTTGTTCTCCTGCTCCAGCTGAGAGTTGCGCTCGATCAGCTCTTTGATCTGCTCCTTCAGCACCTCCACCTCCTCGCGCACGGCGTACATCAGGTGGCTCTTCACCAGGTCCTGAGAGAAAGAGCGACACGGTTAACATTCACACTCCTTCCTCCATGTTTCTCCAGCGAGGAGGACATCATGTTCAAACCACATCTGACAGCTTATTAAACAACAGAACATTCAGAAAAAAACATTTCATTTGCTTCCTTTTATTGCAGTACACCACGAACCCAAGATAACAGTCCTGCAGCGACTAGTCAGCAACTATGATAGATTGATTGATTGATCTTTATTTCAATATCATCCTAAACATTTCTGGTGATGTTGGACTGTTTGTCAGATAAGACAAGAAGCTAATGGGCGTCACCTTTGACACTGAGGTATTTTTTATTGGCGTGTTTTCACTATTTTTTGATATTTTGCAGACTGAATTACCTCTTATCAATAAGCCGTGAGCTTTATTAGACAACAAACTGACCTAAGAGACGATGAAATGAGAATTAAAGCAAAAATGCTAAATTCTGTGGTTACATTTTCTCAGATTTTTTTTTTTATATCAACAGATTTTGAATTATTGGATCTCTACTGGAGTTCTTTTCACTTTTTTCACATGTCTCATCAATTAATCAAAAGATGTATTAATCAATCAGCTGACCAACGTGTCAAATGAAAGGAAACTATTTGGGTGATTTGGTGTTTTACCTGCTTAAATGTCTGATTTTTGACATTATGTACAGTGAATGAGCATGAACTCATCATCATGTCATGACACAGTCCTTGTTTTTTGAGTCACATGAACCTTCTGACTTCCTAAACCCTCCTTCTATATTTATAAAAAATGTAATTTTGGCTCGTCTATGTTTACGTTGACTCTATAAATAAACACAGTTCCACAAGAGACTTCCTCCTGCAGGAAAAACTGACTCAAACACATGTGAGCGACTACAAAAAACACGCCGCCAGGGAGGGAAAAGAAATTGCGTGACACGGCAGAGCAAAGGCTAATTCTGCATCGTAAATCACTTTTGCGACACACAGCAGCTGTCTCGGGGAAACGAGGGCTGCAGTTTTAGGAAGCGCTCTCCCATCCCATGATGCTGTGCCAGACTGCTGAAGCTGAAGGGGGGGATTTGCGTTTAATAATCTGAGCATCCCCTCCTCTGTGGACCCGACCATCCTCCTCCTCCTCCTCCTCCCTGCCCCGGTACGCAGCCAGCCAGCGAGGGAACAAAATGTTCCTGCACCGGGATGGGAGGAGCCTATCACCGGACGAGTTATTTATACCGAGCCGCGGGGAGGCTGCTGCTTGCCTAGCAACACGGGACGGGGAGGGAGGGGGGGGAGAGAGGGCGAGGGAGTATGTATATGCATGAGAAAGCCAGGGAGAGAGAGAGAGAGAGGGAGAATAGCGTGTGAACCTTAGCCTGGCCCACATCAAGTTGCCAATAAGCTGGAGGTCATCGTCCAAATCGTGACAGAGCAGGAAGCTTCCTGTCGCCTCCGATCCACAGGAGCAGGTGCAAAACATGCAGGACGGCTGCGGCGGCTCGGTTTAAAGAAAAAAGCGCCATCTTCCCCTTCATTCATTCATTCATTCATTCCTCAAGAGCAGCTTTGTGTCTCCATCTCCATCTTTAAACATCTAAACATCACTTATCCTGCTGCCAAAATAAAAGCCCCCTACATATTGCAGGAGCTGCAGGGGAGCAGTGTCAGTCCTGCAGGTTACATAACAGCAGCAGCACATACATGTCCAGCCTGACACCTATTTACAAACACTGAGGGGGATTCAAACACAACTCACCATGGCTTGCTCGATCTTGTTGTCGATGGCCACCACACTTGCACCAGAGGAGCTGAAACACACAAAGGAAACACGGTTATAGAAGATGCACCATGGAGGAGACGAGGAGGAGACGAGGAGGGAGAATAAGCAACAAAGCAGATGGAGGTCTTTGAAGGCGGACGCGACATTTACCTGCTGTCGACCCGCACAGACGCGCTCTCCTTCCCGAGCACAGAGGACAGAAACGAAATCGAGAAATTCCTCAGCTGACAAACGCCAAGATCCATCGCCACCGTGTAACACTGGGAATTCATGCTACCCCGTCCATAAAAACCCCGACAGGCGAATCATCCGGCGGTAGAAAATGAATAAAAAAAGGGTAGAAAAATCAGCGCATTATTGTGATTATCGATGGCGGCGGGTCGGCTCGTCTGTCCGGGTCGCGACCGCAGCGCTGCCAGCCGGGACGGAGCACACAAAGACTGAGCGGAGCGGCGGGCTGCGGCTCCGCACACACCGCGGCTCCCTCTCCTCATCATGTATGCAGGGGAGACAGGAGCCAGCGGCCGCGCGATTGGCCGGCGAGCGAGCTCATTAGCATAATATATGCGATGGGGGCGGAGGGAGCTTCTACCTGCTGCAGCTCGTCTATAAGAGCCCGCATCCACGAAATACAGCCACAAACGAGCTAAACGACAATTCAACAGGACATATTTAGATTTTATTGTCATGTTTAATCTGTAAAATGTGATTTAAAGCGCAGGTTTCCTCCTCAGGAGTGATGGGAGAGCTTCAGTGACGCAATGTCTCCCCCTATTGGTTATTAGCTCTCCTCCTCTTCAGGGCTCCTCCGTGTAATCTGAGTAAATGTGATCAATTGCTGACCTCAGCCTGTCCAGATGTCAGGTGAGGAGGAGATGAACATTGACACTTAAAAGGAAGTGAGGGTGAAAAAGGGGGTCAGGTGGCGCAAACAACAGGAGGATAAGCTCCTTTGTTCTCCTCTGATGGGAGTTAAAGTGGGAACACACTGTTCTCTGCAGAACAACAGGACCACCCCCCTCTTATTCTCATCGCCGACCAGCCGCCAACGCTAATCGTTTGGAAAGTTTTCTGAATGTTCTGGAGAAGAGTGACTCCTCGGGAAAACAGAGACGATGAGTCAACGGTGATCAGTCGAAAACGAGCTGAATATTTGAGAGGTTTGGGACTAAAACTGACAAAATCAAACGTATTATGAGAAGAAAACATAAAGACTCAATGCATGACTGAATAAGCACATAAATCGAGGCATTAAACAACATACAAAATGTGACATAAATGTATATTTCTGTTCTAATTTACGTCTGTATTTACTGACTTTACTGCATTTTCCTCCTTTATTTTCCCTCTCATTTATTTTTGCCATGTATTCATTAGTTTCTGTCAGTTTCTGTCCTCAGTATCGGACTGATGGTCGGACAAAAACAAGACATTTAAAAGACATTTTGTGTCGAATATTTTGGGACACTTGAGCCTGAACGATCAATCGGTTTGATCAGACATTTTTTACTTGTTTACTTGAGCAATAAAAGTGCAACTATTAATTTAATCACGAGCTGTATCAAGTAAGAAAAAGAATAGTTTCTAGTTGTGTTACTCCTCAGTCTCTATTTGTAATCAATCAAATGATTGTTTTCTGTCAGTAAACTAGAATAATTTAAAAACATATTCAAGTTTACAAAGATATAAAGAGCAAATCCTCACAGTTTGACGCTCTGACTGTTTAATGACTGATGATTTGATTATCAGAACTTGACCACTGATTTTCTGTCAATCAATCATTGAACTGACTTAAGTTTTTCAGCTCCAGAAGAAAACAAACTATTGTCTAAATATGTCACGTGGGGCTGAAACAATTTGTCGGTTAATCGTGTAATTTTTAAAGCTACGCTGGTAGAAATGAATTGTCTGCAGCATCTAGAAAGTGTCTATTTATATAGTTTCTTATTCTACTGTGATATTAAACTGGAAATCTTTGCGTAGAGCTGCAACAAGAGTCGACTAGTCAACTGGTTTCAGTCACTTTTCAGGTTTAGCTAGTTGCAGCTTCTTTAATGTGACGATTTGCTGCTTTCCTTTGTCCTTTAAGACAGTCAGTGAAGAGTGTTTGGGTTTTTTTTGGACTGTTTGTTAAAAGAAAAACAATGTGAAGACGTCACTTTGTGCAGTTTTAACCAGTTTTTTAGACTAATTTTACTGATAATTGTTAGTTGCAGTCATTAACAGTTGAACTGTCACCTCGAATAATAAAGATAATAGTTATCTGCAGCCCAAATATTTCCCTAAAATAACCTCAATCTCATTAAGGGGAGCACTAATGTGATTGGACTGCATGAAGGTGTGGTCTGGTCGTTCCCATGGAAACACACAGGTGAGATAAACAGCGCACAAAGAAGAGGAAGTAGCTTTTATGTAAATCCCTGCGGTGGAGATAAAAAGAGTGAAACTAGGACTGTGCCTGCAGCCGGGGTGCGGTCTCCTCCTCGCTAACTGACCTCTAACTGCTGCTCATTCACATTCACGCCGCTTAATGACTTTGTGCTGAAGGGCGTCAACAACAGCATAAAGCTGTAAGCGGCAGTGTCCTGCTTTAAGCACCTTAGATGTTATATCTGTCTCTCGCTGGAACATTCATTAAGTGGTGGCCAAGTTCGTCGAGCGGGAGTTTGGACTTCACTTCCTCCGTTTCGGTCTGGTCGTGGGAACTTTGACGGGATTGATTGAGTGATTTTAGAGAACAGGGATGTAACGTTTGTTCTCCTTTTTGTCTTTTGTTGCTTCCACATTGTCGACACCTCATTCACACATGCGTACACACAGACATGTTGGGAGGAAACGTGGGCTTTCTGTCGGCTGTGGACTTCATGTTTATGACAGTCGGGAAATAAATATTGTGCGAACTGGATCGTTTGAGGAACTGGAACGTGGCGCTCGTCTCTGGCAGTTTGAGATTGGAGGCAACACATTAAAACTAATAAAGCAGTCACGACTATTGGCCGGGGAGACGCTGCAGAGAGCGAACACCGGCCAAACACGCTTCCACGCTCGCATGTACGAGCAGAAGTAAGAACATCGTGTCCTCACACACCTCCGGGGGGAAGGCTGAGCGGGAGTTTGAACATGCTGCGGTGACGTGATGCAGGTAGAGGCGGGCGCCACGTTCCCGAGCTGATATTAATTGAGAGCTGCAGGCCAAAATATTCAACCACGACCACACATACACAACCCCCCCACGCCGCCACCGTTACAACGTGACAACACCACATCCATCGTTACCTCTTCAGATGCTTCTCCAGCTCCCAGAAGAGCAGCTTCAGAGCCATGGCGTTCCTGCCCTGCGCTCCTCCTGCCCCGGCCAGCCCCTTCTCTCTCATTGATGCCCCCTTTCACTCCAAAAACACCCCCAAAACAAACACCACCACCACCACCACCACTGCACCTCCTCCGTCCGCCTGACCTGCGCCCTTTCGGCCCCCTGCTCCCCTTAAGCAGCGAGCGCTTCACATGGGGGGAGCCTGAGCAACAATGGAGACCCGGTTGGATGGAAGTGGGAGTGTTTGTGCGTACAACGGGAGCGCGCCTTAGCGGGTTAAGTCCTCCTGATTGCCCCTGAATCGCATATAGACTCTCTGGCGATTGGGTGAGCGGCGAGGAGGGGGAGACAGGAGGGTGGGCCGTGATGTCACCTCCGCCCTTCTGTTGTTACATAAACCGTCAGCAGAGATTAGCCTGATCCGTCCAATAGGATGAGCTACTTTTGACCACACACCACATTAGCGCGCCTTGCAACGCCACTCCCTTTTCTCGCCCCTTTCTTTCCCCGTCCATTCCCTGCAACATCCCCCGGAAACAGGACCCCCGACTCTCACGTTCACCCTCGAACTCCCCGAGAATAAAAAACAAACATCCACCCTCTGCCTCCGCCCGTCAGCCGTCTCAATGTGTACGTTGCGCTCACTGTCACCTCTCATCAGTGGATGCACGCCGGGCGAACACGCCCCCCTCGCAGTGCGGGCGTCCACTGGAGCGCGGCTCACGTGTAGCTCCATGTTGGCGGCGGTTCACATGACAGCCAGAACAAAGACGATCATAACAAGGTGGCTAGAAAACTCGAGAGAACTCAGAGGACCACCGCTGTATCTCAGCTGTATGTCAGCGCTGAGGTAGAACTGAGTAGAGGGAGCGTGGAGAACAAAGGGAAGTCAAAGTGAGGACCACAAAATGGCGGCGAGAGGGGGGGGGGAGTGAGTTTGTTGCACGCAGTGAAATTATTAACCTCATTAGGCGGAGGTCACGTCTTCCTTTCTCCTCTTTACTGTTAACAATTGAGGTCCGGAGACGTCGAGAGGAACGGGAGACGAAAACAAAAGAAAAGTCTTATTTTCACTCAAACGCGACATTATTGATTAGCGGTGTATCGTTCGGCGCACATCTGTACATCGTGTACTCGCAGGTCTTAGGTCAGTGTACGCATGCCCGCTCAGAACAAAAGAATCGGAAATACTCAATCGCGGAGGGCAGCTTTTTACTTCCAGCCAATGGGGTCGACGGCGCGACAGCCTCGGCTCGCCCAATGGCGAGGGGCGTCGACGTCGTGGCATCACCGACTGAGATGCTCTCATTCATTATGCATCCATCATGTCCATTCGAAGCTTGTGTGTGAGGCATGTGCAAGAGGCCTGACCCATATATTACCCAACCGCTGCGTTGAAGCTTCGTGTACGTTCACGTTAGAAAAGAAAAGCTGAAGTTGGAGCGACTTTAGCGGCAGATTAAAAATCTTCCTCGCCGCTGATGCTCCGTGAAGCTGTGAGATGTTATTAGTTAGGTAACGAGCCTTCACCCCACCCTGTTCCACATCATGAGCAGCGTCTTCCGCTACATCACATCCATATTAACTTTATCTTTCCTCAGAAACAGGAGGAAAGAGAAGGCGGTGGTGTACATCTACGCCACACCCTGTGTGGCGTAGATGTACACCACCGCCTTCTCTTTCCTCCTTTTCATTTAAAACTTCTTTAGAGAACATAACACGATATCTTCGCACCTTTTAAAAAACTACGAAGAGGTAAGAAAACAAAAAAAAGGCACGTCGAGATGTTCTAGAAAACCTAAACGCCTTCTCCTGTATTTGCTGTACACACACACTCGGAGGCTTTTCTTTCACCCTTTCTCCGCGTTCCCCCTCTCACAAAAAGCACCCAGCAGGGTGTAAGTAACGCTTCCGCCTCACTTTTATTGTGCGGTTCTGGTGAAAGCGGAGCTGCCCGGGCTCGATCCAGAGGAGAGCCGTCGCTCGGGCTGCAGTGTGTGGTCCTGAGAGGAAAAAAAAAAAAGGGGGTCCGACTCTGCTCGATAACCGAGGGGGCAATTAGGGG
Source organism: Sparus aurata (assembly GCF_900880675.1). Taxonomy (NCBI): domain Eukaryota; kingdom Metazoa; phylum Chordata; class Actinopteri; order Spariformes; family Sparidae; genus Sparus; species Sparus aurata. Next base: position 16,971,392 of record NC_044210.1, read on the forward strand.
AAGTGACAGCATGAGAGGAGACCGCAAACACGACTGGAAACTATCAGCTCATTTCAAGACGCAAAAAAAACAAAACAGCGCTTCTATTTTTTTATTTTTCCCATCCTCTCCCCACATCCCAGCTCGTGTGCCGCTCTGCGATTCGCTCGCCTTCTTCCGCATCACTTGTCCTGAAACAGTTGGGAGACGTGAGCTTGCGTGCGCCCGTGCATCCTCCCCGCCTGTGTGTTCTTGTATCAGCCGGTTTTTGTGTGTGTTTGTGCGTGTGTGTGAATCTGTGTGTGTGTGTGTGTGTGAGTCTGTGTTTGCAAAACTGGCGGAATCCGGTTTCGGAGGCTTTGAGCGCTGGCATTTACACGGAGGAGAACCGAGGCCGACAGCAAGATCAACCCCGCTGCACACACACACACACAAAAACGCATGCTCAAGCACGAGTAGTGCGTTTTTAATCGTGCAAATGTAAATAAAGTATTTATAAGGTTTGTGTGCAATCATGTCTCCATGTCGGTAGCCGATCGACAACAGCCATCTATTTGTTTGCGGGTGATCTCCGTTGATCTTTGCCTGAACGCAGATGAAACAAAAGGGCAGCAACGCCCCAAAAAACTGGGCTCTCATGGCATCGTGGAGCTCCGGGGCGGCGACCCTCTGGATTGTGAGCGCATCGCTGCTCTGCCTTACGTAACCAGCCTCGCCGCCATATGGACGACTGGCGAGCGGCAGGAAGGACGGAGGCTGAGCTCTGACGTCTCTGACACCGTCGACATGCCTCGCTCATGTGATGGATGAGGTTTTATCTTTCAACGCCGCTCACACCTCCACCGAGAAGGATGGACACATTTTCAACAGAGTTAAAAATAACAGAGGGAGGTTTTTTTTTTTGGTCCTTCTACATTTAGAAAGAAATGATGGAAAGATGACAACTTCCCCACATGATGACAAATCACTCTGAATTTACGGTCGTCTGAAATTTTTCCAGAAATGTGGAAACTAATTTTGAGAAAATGCCCTTTAAAGAATCTGTATTGTACAGTTATAAAATGGTTATTAGGGGAAATATCACCGTAAAACTTCCAAACAGAGTTTATTACTGACATCAAATTGAATATTTATTGCATTAAAAGTTTCATGTTTAAAACTATAAATTGGGGTATCTCATTAAATATGTGATCATTGGCACGAATATCCAGAACAGAATTATCAAATAAAATAACTCTTAAATTGTATTTTGGATGTTTTGTTGTGGAATTAAAATATCCAAATCTGTCAAAACTGACCAGCGCATCAACATAAAGAGTTTTCACCTAAAATTTAGATCATTTTTGGACAAATCACCTTTTTCTGATTCAAGCAGTGCAGGTAGTTTATAGTATATATGTGGTTTAGTGCTGATAATAAGGTTAATACAGTTATTAGAGTTAGATTCATCTATATTTTGCCAACAGGTAAAAGTAAGTTTAAAGTAAAAAGGCGGTATCTAAAGAAGACCTAGTAAATTCATCTTAACAGCTATTTATACACTTTTAAAGGCCTAATATGTACAAAATCTGAGACTTTTTAAAGGACTTTTGTGAAAAGGCCTGTCACTATGTCTAAAGAAGCCTAAAGTGAAGCCAACAAACTGCTTATTTTATCTCAACAACAGTCCAAAACCCAAATACATTCAGTTTTCTATCACATTAGACAAAGCAAAGCACATCCTCACAATTTGGCAGCTAGATTTAAGGAATGTTGAGCATCGCAGCTTGAAGAGCGTCTAAAACAGTAAGAACGATTAGTGAAAACGATGCAGAGAAGCACTGAAACAGACAGATAGGATTAGAGGATTACACCAAATCTGGCTCAAAACTATACAGACATCTCCGCTCATCATTTTTCAGGTTTTTTGTCTAGATACCCCAAAACTGCACACACACACAAGCACAGCAGAAATTGGGATTCAGCCCCTTTACTTCTCCTCTAATCCAGGCGTTACATTAAGTATTACACAATCTGATCCGACGTCAGGCTGACAACATTAAAGCGTCACAGGAAGTTGTGTTGAACTGACCCTCGGTCACGCGGAGCTGCACAGTGTTTCTGTTTAAAGGTTCATGTAAACAGAGCTGGAGAGCTCGCTGGCACCGTGCTAACAGTGAGGATCTTCTCAGCGGCGACTGAGAAACTTTGCTCGAGGCGCTCTGCGGCGCTGCAGCCGTCATGCGGCGATGTGAATGTGATTGAACAGTCGGAGGGGTCGAGGAGCTGAGACTGAACAAACAGAACCGGCTGCACGCAGAGTTATTATTATTTCTCTTTACAGCGAAGTCGGCTCTTTACCGGGAAGTGTCGGTATCTTCAGGAGGAGGTAATGTTTTAAGTTGACAGGTAACAGAGTCGTCATGTTACCGTGAAGTGTCTTTTAAAAACACACAGAAGAAACTGGAAAGGAGAGATAAATACTCTGGACAGCAGGGACCTCAACATCTCAGTTTAGGAGGATATTTAGGAACATTTCTGGGGGGAATCCTCTCTAATCTTACAACAGGACTCTAGCTATTACACTACTGTCCTAACTGAAGAATCAGCTAAATGAGGATTGCAATAACGCTGTTCCCAAATTTAAAATAAAAGCCACTAACTGTTGTTAGGTCTGTTTGGCAATAAACACAAAGACGAAGAACAACTTGACGACTGAAATTCTACTCAGACCTTCACTGCTGGAGGAGCAAAGCCTGTTCAACACTGACGCTAGCCTGTTAGCTCCGAATGTCCTCGACCATGAATTACTGGGTATCCATCTTCTCCTCCACCTACACGTTTAATGCCTCAAAAGCTCAAAGCCTAAATTAAACTCCTGTCTTCTCTTGTCCATTATAGCGAGCTAGCTAGGAAGAATCGAGCTCACAGTTTTAGGTTTTTCCTATTTTTCCCCAATCTTTGGAACTTAAGATAGGACAAGTTGTGAGGCGTATGTTCTGTAACGAGGCCTCAGATGCTCAGTGATGACGATGGAAATGCCTGATGCCCCTCGACTGAACCTGACCTCTAAATAAATGTATCCAACAAAGCGTCACATTACATTAAGTTCCATCTAGTCTCCCAGGGTGAAGCCCAAATGTGACACAAGTCTGGAGACAACACGCACCAGATTTTTCCATTTGAAGTATTATTACCACCCTGGTCTTAAACTACAGCCGAGGAGTTCAACCTTGTTTATTTACAGACGAAAAATCCCTGCAGACATGGGGTAACTTTAAAGAGTAAGAAAACAAACACAGCCGTAATGAAAACCAAGCATCATTCTCTGGTCTCGCATGATGTTTAACTCATAGAAAACATTCAAAATCCAGCAAAAATAAACTCCAGTGAGAGCAGAATATGTGCAGGAGTGCATCGCTCTCTCTCAGTGAAGCTCAGCTGGATACTTTCAGTTGTTTTGGTACCAAACATTCAATTACAGGACTTGAAATATCACATTTCTTTCAGCTTTACTGACTTTTTTTTCCCTTTGTGGGAAAAGCCGGAGGGTGAAGTTATCTAAGACTGATGTGAACGAGAGAGAGAAAACAGCAGCACAGGTGTTGTTAAAGTGATTGTGGCACGACCAGTTAAAACAGGAGACGTTCCCTCCTCTCTGCTCGACTTCTTCCCTCGGTGTAAAACTTCTGAACGATTAAAAAAGAAAAAAAAAAACCTCCAGTGAACACCGACCATCCTCGTAAACACGCTGCAGCTGAGGGAAGCACGCAAGACGTGCACGGACACATATAGCGTCCTCTCCGGCCTGTGACTTCCTTCAGGAATCTGCAGCTCTGCGTGGAGGCACAAGGCGAGCAAACGTGACATCCGACTGCTTGGCTTGGCTGCGCGCCCCCACCCTCCTCCTCCTCCTCCTCCTCCACCCCCGAAACCCTCAACCACCGCAGCCTTAAACTGAATCTGTCAGCGCCGGGTGAAGCTTGAAGATTCAGAGATGTCAGCAAAGCCTGAAACCACCGTCCCCTGCAACGTTATCTCAAAACATTACGGTGTCTGACATGTGATGCATGCAGGAATAATTAAATCAGACCAGTAACGTGCAAAGCAAAGACTCTAGAACAACTTCAGGGCTGCAAATATCTCCTGATACTTTCCTCAATTAACAATTCAACTGCTCGCTCTGCAGAATATCTGAAATAATGATTTCCAGGACAAGATCAGTAACATTTTCAGTGTTTCTTCATGTCAGATTGCAGATTTATTCATTTAAAAGTGTCCCACTTTGGCTCTGAAGGGTCAAAGGCAACATGCACACCACTTGTTTTATCCCCCTCATGCGGCGCAGAGATTCAAATCCTCCCAAAAAAATCACATTTCAGCGATAAAGAGTCAATTCTAGATTCTAAAATAAAGCCCTTCTCTAAAAATAAGCACATCTACTGTGTAAACAACCGCTGCTGAAGATCAGATTATATCAATAATTGTACTGCAGCCATAAAACCACGCGTGTTGTTATTCACTACACACCCATCTCTGAGTGTTTTCACAGAGAGAGGATCCCAAACCATTCATGTTGTTGTGAATCATGCATCGCGTGCAGCAGGGAGGACATCTCCACTTAGCTGCGAGGCAACATTTTGGGTCAGTGCGTCTCAAAAGCACGTCAAGGTTATGTAAACAACTGGGGAGGATTCATGAGCCGAGGGCGCCACCTTGTGGGGTAACGGCGGTACGACAGCGAGCGAGGAGAACGACCGTTAACATCGATGTCTCTCCTGTCACTTCCATTAACAGGCGGATTAGATCACCGCCTTCAGATGTGGTTTATTGCTCCTGACGTGCAGGAGAAATCAGCAGCAGCACTAAACTGAAGGCAATAAACAGGAATGAACTCAATGACTTTAAGGCAGTTTACAATTTAAAGATACAACTGAAAGTGCTGCACACAAGCAGGCAAAACCTGGAAACATGACGCACTCAAAGACAGGAACGTTAGAGTTCATGTTCGAGCACATCTGTTCTCACCTATGATATAATAACTACGTGGAGTTTACAGTGACGTATATCATGCTGCTGTCAGGCTGAAAGAAACGCCCAGCAGAGACGTCAGATTGGAACTGAAGACGCCTCTTGGATGAGATGTGACACGTCTTCAAAGAAGTCCAGTTGCCTACGATACAGAACTTATCGTACGTGCACTGGAGGTTTCCACAGTCCACTTGTTTCTGCTGAATACTGGACCAGGACCGGCTCGAAACTGTTTGCAGTATCACAAATCATGCCTCTCAAAGTCTGTCTCTTAGATCTTCTTGTTTATTTTTCCCAACCGGATCTCCAGGGGAGGTGTAAATAAGGTTTTGTAGGTTTGTTTGGTCAAAACACAAATACAAATGTGTTTAACGTTATAGAAACCTTTTGGGTTCGGACCTGGATAAAGAACGCTGGGTTAATCTGGAAATGATAAACAAGGAAGTTAAGCATGAAATCGTGAAAGTATGGTTGAGAGTCGGCATTGAAGAGGACGTTAAATCGGGTTTTGGACTTGCAGGCTATTAAATCTGCTCCTGAGGAGATGGTTAACAATAATTACTACTAAATTACTATTACTTCTGAGACCTGACATTGAAATGGATCGATTACAGATTACTGTATGTGTAAATATGTGCAGACTATTTGTTTAATATCTGTTTTGTAAAGAAAAGTACTGACGATTTCATTTTCTGCGCTACATTTCTTAGCGAGCATTCACGGTGTCGCTGTTTGCACGATGACAATTTAAGCTTCAATCTGTCAACATGAAATCTGATTTATGTTCTGTTTTGTTTTGTTATGACTCATTTAATCTTGTGTAAACTAACTACAGTACCCGACATTCTTAACTGTGGGTGTGCTCCAAGAAGACCAGAGGTTTAACAAACACAGTAGGTTTGTTGTTCGGTGTGATTCACTTCGTAGGTGTGTAAACATGACTCACTAGTCTGCTGTATATGTTAGAGATATTCTAAACCACCTTCTCATCAATATATCTGTGGCCATATTCGGTCGTGGCAGTCGAGATTCATGGGGCCTCGTAAAACGCTCAGTTTCTGGTTAGCGAGCCAATAAAAAAGCAGGTGTGTAAATGTTAATGAAAACATAAATCATGCGTCAGAGCCGGTATAACTACAACGCTTGGCAGGCGGCTTATTATCACTAAACAGAGATTAAGATGAACCGCCTCATAAACAGAGTCACACAATGACATCAAACACACGGCGAGGATCTTTCACTGAACCAGCTTAATATCAGAACATGATCTTGTATCACTGTTTATCACTTCACTCTGCATTCAAGCGCTCAACCTGCGACTGCTTGCTTGTGCTTAAACTGAGTGTTTACTTCATTAAAATTGTACTATAAATATAAAAAGAAGGCTGCTAATTACAGAGCGGCGTGTGAACGTTTAACGGCCGAATAACTCCTTGATCTTTTATTGCTCCAAACGATGAGATCACACAGAGAAATTGCCCTATAAACGCACTTTGACTCTGGATTTATCTTTTTATCTTTTACATTTATTCGGGTGCGAAATACACGTTAATATTTTGTGATGTGCTGACAGAATCGACGCCTGGGTGAAGGAGTTATTTGCAGTGAATCTTGCAGTAAACGTGTCGACCGAAGAATGGAATATTATTGCTAAATTACGCCTCCAACACACTCATGCACACCCACACAGTCGGAAGGTATAATTTTGGTCTTGGCTCGTTAACAAAGCGTGCAGGACTGGAAGATTAGAAAGACACGCTCCGCGCTCTATTTCATCTTCAAAACAACCTGCAGAGTCACATGTTCTTGCTTAAAAACAGTGGCGAGCAAAGCCAAGTTCCCTCTGCAGACTCATTTTTTCTCTCGGTGGTGCAAAGGGACAAAGTGTGTCCATGAGGTGTAAAGTATACTGGAAGTGTATGTGCTGCGAACCAGTTCTGGCAGCTATCCAGAAGTCCGACCTGCAGGCTGAAATTCCACCCGAGGAGCCGATTAATGTCACTGACTGTGCTGTTAAAGCTCCTCTCGCACACATCAAACTCACTCGGACAGACAGCGAGCAGGCAGGTGAACAGAAACAAGCAGAATCCTGCACGACGCCGACACACCCTCACGTCACTGCTGTGAAACCTGACAGCAGTCAGTCATGCACACAGTCGAGCTCGGTCAGGTGTTTTCAAAGTCATGACAGCTGCGACAGGAGAGCCCACTTGACTCTGACAACAGGTGGTAACTACTGAAGCTGAGAATATAAACAGCTGATTGAAGCTCGAGGTACAAAAATCATCCAATGAGTTGCTGCTGTTCAAGTCATTTATGGATGTAAAAAAAAAGTTTTTTGGCTTCAAATACATTCCTCCACAAGTCCGTCATTTACAGTCACGCCAAATAAGAGTCGATTAATCGACCATTTTCTCTCAAATCACTGAAATTCTCTGATGTTGGTCTCTCCAATGTGTCATCTTCTGCTTTTTCTTTATTTTATATAATTGTAAACTGATACAGACCTGCAACATTTAGTTAATTCACTTAGTGGACGAGAAAAAGAAGCATTGATGATGAGCAAATGAGTCAAATATTTGTTGGTTGCAGCTTCTTAAATGTGAGCATTTGCAGCTCTTTATGAAGAGTCTTTGAATTTTGGCTGTTTGATCGGACAAAAGAAGCGATTTGAAGGCAATTAGGAAGCGATTAATCAGAAAAATAATCAACAGATTAACTGATAATAAACCCTAAACTAAACATCTTTGAGGTTTGGACTGTTGGTCAGACAAATAAAACAATTTGAGGACGACACCTTGACCGTTAGTCCAAAGACTCTTCATTCACTGCCAGAAATTAGAAAGAAAAGCAGTAAATCGTTACATTAAAGAAGCTGGAATCATGCAATGTTTGACACGTGCTTGTTTAAATCTGCATCATGTGATCTGAACTATGACTACTGACTGTTTACGGTGCCCACTTCACTCTGCTGCTGCTCACTCTCAACTGTAAATAAGGGTGTAAATGCCTGACCCTTCGGCAGAAAACCTGCATGTAGGCTTCATCAGGGTGCAGGCCTGCAGTGAAAGGACGGCGAGATAAAGAGTGGAAAGAGAAAAAGAAGAAGAAGAAGAAGAGGGGAGAGCAGTCTGCACAGCTGACATGATGAACCAGATCTCTGGACGACATGACCACGACCATCACAAAGCACACAGCCGAGACAGTGTCCGATTCACGACTAGACAGATAGACAGAAACACACTTACACAGAAGGCATGCACACACAGTCATGACGGGGCGCCTGACAAAAGCCTCCACACAGTAAACAGTCCGGCTCTGTCTGCAGCTGAATCTGACGGAGACTGTGTCAACACTGAAGCAGCAGTTATAGCGCCCTGCGTCGCTCCGGTCCTCGAGGTCAGACACATTCTGGACAGCTGAGGAAACACAAACGGTCGGCCTCGGCTCACCTGCTGGGCCGATAATTGAGTTAGAAGTGCGTTTACCGGTTCGCACGGCAACTGAATTTCAGGAGCTGATTAAAAGTCACGATACTCGAGATTATGATTCAATTATGGGTGCTTGGGTGAGGCCGGCTGCACGTGGACTTCCTCCGTACCCTGCGGGCCTGTATGTTGTGCACACAACATGAATCTCCTGCTAAACCAGAACACAGTGTTAACAATGGACTGCTGCCACAACTACGATTTATGTGACACAACTCCCTCCCCCCACAAGAGCCCTCGATACCGTCTCCACAGCACACACTCACATCTTCAAACTTAGAATCGCCCGCAGCTGAAATAAACACTTTAGAGCAGCAAAAGTAGTACAAAGACACGACTGAGTAATCGCACAGTCCCCTCGGGGTGGCACTAATCAACAGATCCAGCGTCTAATAAAAGACTGGGGAGGGAAAGGGGAGATGCAAATGCTGAACAAGAACGAAAACACAGCATGGAGCAGAACCGTCCTGACACAGAGAGTCATGGAGGCTAATGGAGGTGGATGTTTGACAGCGCAGGGGTCAACGAGGGCAGAGCATGTGCTGAGTCACCAGCTCCCTCAGTGACTCAGCAGCACCACCGCTTCTATTCCAGCCCATGATATTTTTATAAAAGCAATGTCCAGAGGAGCTGCTGCCAATCCGAAAGGCTGGCGGAGCGACCTCGGGGGACGGGAGGATCGAGAGAATATCACATCAGACCTGAATGAAAGTGCTCAGCGGCTGTTACAGAAAAACCAGCGGCAGGATGTGAGGAGAAAGATATTTTGCACTTTTTTTCAAGTATTTGTGATGAAATCTAACCCTGAAATATGATCACCTGATTGCACCACGGATAATAACTTCCACCTCTCGTTTACGTCATCAAAAACAGTCTTAATATCAGAATTAATAGTTTGGCAGCACATCCTCACCTGTCCTCCTCTCCTTCAGCGTGCTGAGTCCTGAGGCCCGCTGCAGCCACCGCCATGAAAGCGCTGGCCTCGGCGGACATCCCCATGTGAGCCAGCGTTCCGGCCGTGCCGCCGACCTCCGCGGCCCCATCACCTGCTGCACCCCCCAGCCTGGGCAGACCCAGCAGGCCTTGGTGGTGCTGGAACAGAAACTTCTGGGCGTCCTCCAACTGGGAGGGTTTTATGGAGCTGCCTCCCCCGGGAACCTGGCTGAAGGTCGCACCCGGGGTGAGGAGGGGTTGGAGGACAGCCGGGAGAGGCATGTAGGGGGCGGCACTGGTGTGTGCTGCTGGGACTGTGGCGGTGGAGGGGGCTTGGTGGGTCTGAGGCTGTCCTGCAAACGTTGCCTGGGCAGGTGGAGCTCCCTGACCTTGAATGGGCAGCTGCTGAGTAATGCTGACGGCTTGCTGTGCCGTGACCCCTGGGACTGGACTTACAGAGATTCCCGTTGTTACATGCGGCAGCGGAGGCTGGACTTGGGTCTGGAAGGGAGCAGTGGGCTGGATGAAGTCTGGCTGTCGGACACTTCCAGAAGCCATGACCCCCGAGTGGAGCTGAGGTGCAGGGTAACCTCCCTGGGGATCCACAACGTAGGGCAACTGCTGGGGTATTCCAGATGGAGGCTGGGTTACACCAGCTTGTGGTGCTGCTGTAGGTATAGTGAGAGGAGCTACTGGTTTCTGCATGTGAACCTCCTGTGGTGTCACGTACGTCAGAGGAGTGGTCTGAGCCAGACCCTGCGGTGGGCTCTGCATGGCTTGTGGACTTGTGAAGTCCTGGCTCGGCTGCTGATATGGCTGCAGCGTGTGAGGTGGCTGCACAGCCGGTACCCCCTGACTTATCCCCTCAGTCTCTGCAGCCACCTCTGCAGCTTTTGATGCCTCAGATGTAGCTGGAGGAGGAACGTCCTTTTCATAATACTCCGTACAAGTCCATCTTCCTTTGCGAAACGGCTCAGAGTTAGTGTCTAATTTGACCACCCTGAATCGAGAGCCTGTAGCTGTCTGAGTTTGGGTGTGCTGGCTTTGAGTGTTGGGAGCAGCAGCAGCAGCAGTCGGGCCTGTTCCTCCTCCAGCAGAAGCTACCTGCCCGCTCACGCTAGTGTTGTCAAAACCTGCAGGCCCAGAAGGAGGAACGGTGACAGAGGCCACATTAGAAACGTTCACGCCGCCTTGTAGATGTGGCTCAGGGGCTACTGGTTGGTTTCTCCCGCCTGCAGCTTTAGTGTTATCCACTGGTGGCCTCTGGGGCTGGCCTGGCCCGGGTTTGGAGACCATAGCTGGGCTGGACGTAGCCACGGGAGGAGTTGACAATGAGGCTTCACCTCCTCCCAGACTATCAGAGTGATGATGTTGGCTCTGGCTGTGTTGCTGAGGATAATAATGGTGAGGCATGGTCCCGTTAACCATAGAGGTGTGCTGCTGAGACCCCTGAGGGATGGAATGAGGGTGAAGAGGCTCGTTGGGTGACACCAGTCCAGGTGTGTCGACCCCATGGAGGCTGTTCAAGGTCTCATCAGAGGAGCTTCTCTCCGGCACACCTGTATCCGTGGCTCTGGACACGGACACATCCAGCATATCAGAGGAGGAGAGGTCTTCCGTGTGGGACTCATCCATATCATCATAGCTCTCGGTGTCATCTGCTAAACTGTTGTTGCCGCTCACATTGATCTGAGCTGAGGTGACACTTGTTATCTGGAAGCCACTCTTCTTCTTCACCTGAGCGCCAGCCGCTTGGGACTGGGCCTGGTGGTGGAGTCCGGGAGAGGAGGACCCAGCCTGGGTTGGATTGTCGTCCCCCATGTTGACGCCACTGCTCCCGGCAGCGGAAGGTGCAGACGCCCCGCTGCTGCCCCTCCTGAAGTGGAAGGACGCTTTCCTGCTCCCGGTCCCAGGCGGGTCTCCAGAAAAGTCCTGGTGGTGCATCTTTACCGCGAGGGAGTTAGTAAAGGCCGAGAAGTGGCTGCTACCTACTAGCTAACACAGATGCTAGCTAGCTGGGTCAGCTGCAGTACCGCGATACTAACGAGCCATAAGTGAGAAGTCAGATGATTTATGTCCTTTAAATAATCAAGTTCAACGATCCAGGTTGTGGCTGAGCCGAAACACTAGCTTATAAACGGCGTCCCTCTTCTTAACACACGCATTAATCCAACATCAGGAAGATGGAAACACTACATTCAGCGGAGCAAATAAAATAAACAAAGAATGCGAATTTTAGCTAGCTAGTTTCGTTAGCTTCGAGCTGTGTTGGGTCGCCAGCAGCGATTAGCCACTCTCTGCTACAACTAGGTGTTCATTTTCACTACCTATTACGATTCCTTTGCTGTTATTAGCAAGCACATATATATAAGTCCAACCCTGAACAGTCACTGTTCACTCAGGTTGTCTCTAAAGTGAATGTTGGAGCTTCTTAGCTGGCCGGTGTGTGTCGCAGGAAACCATCCGTCGCATCCTTTTCCTTTCCCCGGACGTCGACTGTCCTTTTTCTCCCCTGGACAAAAATCACCCTGGCCAAGAATAAACTCTCGTCAGCAGGCAGAAGTATCTCAATAATGTCCGTCGTTGCAGTGGTGAAAAGTGCACGGTAAGTCCATCTCGGTGTGTCTCACCTAGTCCGCGTTTGCTGTATCATTGCCGGGTGAGCAGCAGCAGCTAACGGGCTGTCAGTCTCAGAGGAGGGAGGAGGAATGCAAACAGTGCGGCTGCGCATGCGCGACTCTGCCCATATCGTCAAGGTTGGTGTGACGTTCAGGCTCCACTGACAAATCGGAATGTACTAAATCAAGCCCGTAAGGCGGATTTCTTACCGTAAGAAGATCGATTTATTCTGGTAATAATATTTTTCTCGGCTGAGCACATTATCATGACGTTTATAATACCAAACAACTGAGCAGGTATCAAAGTATTTATCACTTGACATACATTTCCGTAGTGAGAGATTCCATCTTACGATAGTCAGTAAGTACATGAAGGCAGCATTGGACTCTGTGGTGTTTATTTATTTTTTTGGCCCCTCTGTTTGGAAAGTGCTACTGTAAGCAAACTGTATAAACTAAACAGTGTCCATTAATGCCCTGGATTAGGTTTACATTCAGCCACATACACAGGAATTATTCACTTAAAGGGCCACTATGTAGTTTTGGAGAAGAAATTCCAACTCAGATAATCTAATATTTATAATGTCAATGAGGTAATAACTCAGAAATATTTGTTTTATCCAGAAGTGAATCAAAAAGCTGTTCTCAGAAGAAAATGAGGTCCCCAGAACACTGTTTGAAGGTGGCAGGGTAACAAAGTGAAACATCATGAAACTGTGTTGTCCTTTAATGTCAGTTTGTTCATTCAGTTTATTCAGTAATGAAAACGAAGAGTTTGTTTATTTAGTTTATTAAGGCATAAAAAAATCTTCTGCTTGAAATGTCTTCCCCAAAATGACATAGTGCACCTTTAAGTAAGAGTCCCTCAGAGCCCCTATTGTCTGTATTCAAATAGACTTTTGACAGGTGGGATGACGAGCCAATTATTGCTGACATTTCATGCAAAACAAGTCCAGACACAAAGATAACGTTAAACATTCTGCTCATATAGCAACAGCTTGTTCTGCCTGTTGGCTATAATTCAGTCAGAGGCTGCCGGCTCTATGAAAGCGACGATGCAAATCCCACTATACATATCTGACACATCAACAGCCGATCACAGATTTCGATCTACATGTCTGTTTTCGTCCCTGCCTTCTGGCAACGGGCTCTCACGTTAAACATATAACAGCAGTTATGAAAATCAAAGAGCTGAGACACGCCTGTCAGCATCATGGCTTTTCATAAACACATTACATGCACCTGTAGGGGAGGGCGGGCTATGGGAAAGTTCCACTCTGAAGTGTGATTCCAAAGGTTGCATAATGTTGAAACCACATTGGAGTCAACAGAGACAGGGGAGCCATGCGTCCTGTAAACGTTCAACCTCAACGTCCAGATTGTTCCTGGACAGCCTCGGCGTCTACTGATAAAGAGTGTAGACAGTGTTCACCTAATATAGACCAATACTTGAAATTCATTAAAATGGTTGAAAAACAAATAACCACAGGGCAATTTCCTGTTGATCAACGATGATTTAATTATACATGGATGCAATAACTTACATAATACTGCAGCAAAGATTAGACACAAATCAAAGCCAAAGGTGTCCAGCAGCAAGCACACAATTTCTACATATGATGACATGTCAGCATAAATCATGCAGGCTTAAGAGAGGGATAAAATAGTTTGGTATTACTTATAAAAACAGCGGAATTTTACTTCGTCAAACAACCCAACAGATGAAGTATGTCCAATATCACCACTTTGGCTATTATTGGCTGTCGCTATTAGCATGATAGGTTTGAAGGCCCCAGTTCAATTCCCAGCCGGCCAATGCAACAAACTTTTTCCTTTGCTCACTTTAACGCACATTCTCACGATGCTGCAGCATTTGAGGCTGTACAGGCTGACAGATATACACACTGTGATCTTTTACATATCAGCCAGAAGTCAACATTACCTAAAGACAGAATTCTTGTTGCACTGATACAAGTCACAGAATACTGTACAGCTTATATATAATTAACAGAAATTATGAATGCACTCAGTAAAAAACACCTGCCCCGTGTGAGGCTCGAACTCACGACCTTCAGATTATGAGACTGACGCGCTGCCTACTGCGCCAACGAGGCACTGAAGGTAAACAGACTCATGCAGATGACATAATCTTAGACAGCGTGTCGATACTGCCTCTGAGTCCGGACCCAGACACCGTCCCACACGGATATGGACCTAAAGTCAATAAATTATTTAGGTATTTAACATTTTCTTCTATTTTGACGGGCGCAGCTCTTCTACACCTCACGGTGCTGGTTTAACGGGTCAGGAAATCCACTGACCAATTACATGCGAGTTAAGCCAGCCCACGTGATGCTACTCAGCCAATCACATCTCTGCATTTCAGGCTATAAACATAGCGACTCTGAACACAGACAGATGAGAGAGGTGAGCAGCGACAGACAGTACTTTATTTTAACATGCACAATTTTTAAAAAGCTATTTTATTTATTTTCACTACGGAACAGTAAGGTCACCATTTATGTCCCCAATAATGTAGGACTATGAAAGAATTCACAACAAATAAATAAGGAAATGGTTTAAATAGATACATGAATATGTAATTACATGCACCAAAAATATGTATGTGTTAATTTATAAAATGTGACATTAAGTTTAAACTTACTTCTATGTATATTTAATCCCTTGTGATTTTTTGTTTCATTATTTTATTCATTTTAAAAAGGTGTTTTCCTTAAAGAGAGAAGACAATAATACACACCTACAGTATTATATATCTGTACAATTAAATGTTAAGTGACAATAAATACAGTCGAAATGTTTTTCAATTGTTTTTCTTTCAATTGTTTTTATTTGATTTGACAGACACCCGTTGATTACATGCAGACGTTGATACAACTACATGGCTACTTCAACATATAGCACATTAAATCATAATGCAAGTTAGACATAATAAGGGTTTGTTAATAAAACAAACAATAAAGTACACACACAAACAAACACACCAGGGTTATCAAATTTGACTAAATTAAATTAAATTCGGAAAAAACTCAACTAAAACTACTCAATCACTCATTAAACTAATTAAAACTAAACTGAAATAAAATACAAACTGAAAATCAAATTAAAATAAAAATGTATGAAAATGTAAAAACTGTAATAACCCTGACACTCACTCCATCTTTAATTGTTTGAGTTGCTCTGTGAATGGCAATAGATTTGATTATTTTTTTAAGAAACTCTGGGACTGCACTTTTCATTACTTTTTCGTACTTAGTGTAGGTCTTAAATTTAGTTCAAAATGGTCTTAAAAAGGTCTCATAAAGGTCTTATATTCTGGACCTTTGCTTGAGGTTTAATGCCCCAGCTCTGGTCTGTGAGAGCACCTCCACTGGCTCAGCCGCGTTGCGTATCAGCTCTGGCAGTCCGAACTCTTCCATAGCAGATATACGCGGGGGGCTTCTATTTCTGATGCCGGAGCACGGCACGTCAAATCAGCCAAATTCAGCACAGAGCAGACAAGAATAACATAACATCTGATTAATTTTCAGACTAAAACAATATAAAAATGGACAAGTCTAAGCACTTCTTCTTATTGTCGTGTTTATTACACATACGTACAGCTGCAGACGTGTTTCCGTAGTTATCTTGTAGTTGTACTGTAGTAGTGGCAGTTCTGAGGTGGATCTAAGGGGGTCCAGGGCCCCGGTAACAACATGTGGCCTCCCTACATCTTCAGGTTGTTTATCACCTGAAGCCATTTCAAACCTGGGAATCTTCTTTTCAATGTGATATTGCCATTTTAATCTGGACATCATATTCTCCTACAGAACAGCTTCACCTGAACATTTATTCACAATCATTTATTCCTCATTCGGTCAGTGGCATTGATGGGCCCTCTTTAGGTGTAGTTGCTGGCTGCCTCCTCCGTTCCTACGATCAGTTGGCACTAAACGTGGTTATGTCGACAAATTCATACCATTTCACCTTTAAGAGTTCTGAAGGTGTCGTCTCCTCCTCCGGTGGTCTTGGTGCTGGTATCTGACCGTCTGGCTGGATGCTGAGCTCCAGACAGTACAACTCCCAGCATGATTGTCCATTTTGGACGCCGGAGTGGCCGACATGCACTGAAATACACTCACGTCATGCAAGATCAAGTGAGCTCTTGTCCTTCTG
This sequence comes from Sparus aurata, assembly GCF_900880675.1. Taxonomy (NCBI): domain Eukaryota; kingdom Metazoa; phylum Chordata; class Actinopteri; order Spariformes; family Sparidae; genus Sparus; species Sparus aurata. Next base: position 16,987,596 of record NC_044210.1, read on the forward strand.
CTCCACGGGAGGTTTCTGTCCTCCCTGAGCTCGCCTTAGCACACCTCGGTTACTGTTTGTACCTCCCCAGTCAAACTCCCCACCTGCAACTGTCCCCGGAGTGGGTGAAGGACTTGTCCTCCAGAATTTGCCCATCAAACTGTTGAATGCTTCCCTGTGGTAACTCTGGAAGCTCTGGGAACATGTTTGCCTGCTCCAGTCTCACCCAAGAAGAGTCCATTTGGACGCCGGCCTGGCTGACATGCACTGAAATACACTCACGCTGTGGAGAGAAGAGACAATAATCAAATTTTTTTTTTTTTTTTTTTCATAAAAGAGAAAATGAAAATCTGCGCAAATTAAATAAGAAAGTTGACACAAAGACCAAGACATTTGTTCTTCATACCTGTCCAACCAACTGGAAGCCAGCCTTCTCCACTCCAGCTGCAGTGTGACGCTGGAGAGAGCGGTTGAACTCACCTCCACTGGCTCCGCTGCGTTACGTATCTGCTCCGTATCAGCTCCAGCAGTCCGGACTCTTAAGTGGCAGCTAAACACGGGGCTTCTATTTCTGCCGGGTTTAGGAGCATGGCCCGTCAAATCAGCCAAAATAAGCAGAGAGCAGACAAGAATAACATAACATCTGATTAATTTCTAAGACTAAAATAATTTTTAAAAAGAGTCAAATCCAATCACTTCTTCTAATTGTTGTGTTTATCACACATACATATATCTGCAGACGTGTGTTTCCGTAATGATCGTGTAGTTGTACTGTAGTAGTGGCAGTTCTGAGGTGGATCTAAGGGGGTCCAGGACCCCGGTAACAACATGTGGCCTCCCTACATCTTCAGGTTGTTTATCACCTGAATCCATTTCAAACTGGTAATCTCCTTTTCAATGTGATATTGCCATTTTAATCAGGACATCATATTCTCCTACAGAACTGCTTCATCAGAACATCACTTATTCCCAATTCCAAACGTCTCTTCACATTAATGAAACGTCATTTGAAAAAGCTGAAAAGTCAGAAAGCTGAACGGTTTCTTGAGCTGGGTGCAATGAGAATACTGGGTTAAAGTGATGCTCTGTGCTCGAGACACACACTAGTGATAATTTCCTGAAAGTTGGCACTAAATGTGCTGGTTATGTCAATAAATTCATACCATTTCACCTTTAAGAGTTCTGAAGGTGTCGTCTCCTCCTCCGGTGGTCTTGGTGCTGGTATCTGACCGTCCAGCTGGATGCTGAGCTCCAGACAGTACAACTCCCAGCATGATTGTCCATTTTGGACGCCGGAGTGGCCGACATGCACTGAAATACACTCACGTCATGGACAGAAAAGACTGCTTTCATTAACTATATTCATACTGAAAATCAAGATCAAGCGAGCTTTTGCCTTTCTTTTCCACGAGAGGTTTCTGTCCTCCCTGCTGAGCTCACCTTAGGACACCTGTGTTACCGTTTGACAGGTGTACTGCCCAACCTGCCACTGTCTCAGGAGTGGGTGAAGGACTTGTACTCCAGAATTTGCCCGTCAAGCTCTGGGAACATGCCTTCGTCTCCTCCTCTGGTGGTCTTGGTGCTGGTAGTACAACTCCCAGCATGATTGTCCATTTTGACGCCGGTGTGGCCGACATGCACTGAAATACACTCACGTCATGCAAGATCAAGTGAGCTTTTGCCCTTCTGCCCCATCGGCGGTCTCCACTGGCTCCGCCTCCAGACTCTTCCGTAGCAGATATACGCGGGGCTTCTGTTTCTGCGGAGTGGTCGCACTCACCTCCACTGGCTCCGCCGTGTCACGTATCTGCTCCGTATCAGTTCTGGCAGTCCGGACTCTTCCGTAGCAGATATACGCGGGGCTTCTATTTCTGCCGGATGTTGGAGCACGGCCCTTCAATTCAGCTGAATTCAGCACAGAGCCGACAAGAAGACAGACACCTAAACAACAACATAACATCTGGTTAATTTTCAGATTCAATCTAATTAAAAGAGTCAAATCCAAGCACTTCTTATAATTGTCGTGTTTATCACCCATACGTAAAGCTGCAGATGCACGTTTCCGTAATTATCGCGTTGTTGTACTTTAAGGTCTTAAGGATGTTTATCACCTGAAGCCATTTCAAACTAGGATTCTCCTACAGAACAGCTTCACCAGAACATCATTTATTCCCAATTCTAAACAATTCTTCACATTAATGAAATAAATGTCATCTAGGCAGTACAATTCCTAGCATGAATGCCCATTTGGACGCCGGCCTGGCCGACATGCACTGAAATACACTCACGTCATGCAAGATCAAGTGAGCTTTTGTCCTTCTGCTCCATGAGAGGTTTCTGTCCTCCCTGCTGAGCTCGCCTTAGCACACCTGCGTTACCGTTTGACAGGTGTACTGCCCCCCTGCCACTGTCTTTGGAGCAGGTGAAGGACATGTTCTCCAGAATTTGCCTGTCAAACTGTGGAATGCTTCCTTGTGGTAACTACTCGTCAATACCACGTTATTCTAGTAGGCAAAGGTGGAACGAAATGCAAAAGAGAGAACTGAGTAACTGACCCAATACAAGGTTTATTATAAAGAAGCTCTGGGAACATGTTTGCCTCCTCCACTCTCACCCAAAGACGGGGTTGGAAGGTGTCGTCTCCCCCTCCAGCGGTCTTGGCGCTGGCAATACAACTCCATGCTTGATTTCCCATTTTTGTTTTCAGAGACAATGAAAATCTGCGCAAATTAAATAAGAAAGTTGACACAACAACTATGTGATGTACAACAGATCTAGTACAGTTTATAAGTGGCATTTGTTCTTTATACCTGTCCACCCACAAGTAGCCGCACTCACCTCCACTGGCTCCGCCGCGTTGCGTGTCTACTCCGTAACCGACACGCGGGGCTTTTATTTCTGTCGGATGCCGGAGCAGTACGGCCCATCAGTTCAGCCGAATTCAGCACAGAACAGACAAGAAAACAGACACCTAAACAACAACATAACATCTGGTTAATTTTCAGACTACAACAATGTAAAAAAGAAACAAATCCAAACACTTCTTCTAATTGCTGTGTTTATCACACGTACGTATAGCTGCAGTTGCACACTTGTCTGGCAGTGCTGCACTCAAAATTCAGATGATGGGGAATTTGGCCTCATGAAACAATATGGAAGATACTGTTACAGACCTAAACATGGGATTACTGCCGAAAATGAGCAAGTTTAATCAGTCTATCCAAATTAATCATGGTTGAAAAAGACATGTAATAGATTCTCGATGTCTCTAATCTGATTTGTACGCGTTGTATAATGATATGCTAACTTTTAAGACAGTCGTGCTAGTTTAAAATGTATTTTGTCCCAAAACGAAAAACGGTGCTCTCGCTCGAAGAGGAACAAAAGTATGCCGTCTTAACATCACTCACCATTTTCCTCTATGTGTTCAACTTCTCGCTAACGTTAATTTAAAGAATTGTGAAGGCAGTACTGGGGAGTGGAAGACAATGGGGGGGTTTAGGGTTATATAAATATAGACTTATTAATTTGCAGATACTTGCATGCAAAGACAAGAAGCAAATTAGTAATTCTGGTACAAAATTAAATATTTTTTATCCCCAGCATCCAAAAGCAAAAGAAATCAGAGCTCAGAACTTTCTTTTATTAAATATTTATATTATGAACCACATTTAGACTGAAAGAGACATCTTTGAGCTCTTTTCACCAACATCCATCATGTTTTTGATATTAATTTCTTTCTTTCTCTCTGTCAGGCTTTCAGTTTACAGTTTTGTCATCTTTCCCAGACTGACTGTCTCTAAATTCAAAGTCTGGAGGTTCTGTAATCGTCCATGAAATGTCTGCAGACATGATAAAATACCTTCAACACCCATGTTGTCCACCGGGGGGCGATGTGTTCTCACTCTTTCGCAGACTGGACTCATGTCATCCTGTGAAGTTTACTTTACCAATCTATATTTGTGTGTTTTCTTTTAATCTCTGTATGTATGAGATGTGTTTAGACTGTTTGCACATTTCCTTTTTTGAAGATTGTGACGAGCACTTAACACAGTATGAACTAAAGTACATAGAAAATATGCTCGACTGCTTTATACTGACATTGAACATCTCATATTGAATATTATCACGCTGCTTGAAGACTTTTACTGCCGTGGTTTCAGATTAAGTTACCAGCACACTGAGATGGTGTTCACATTTTGTCCAGCTGAGATTATAAAGCAACAAAGGGTGTTCTTCATCGTCTATTGTCGCAGCGTCACTCAATACGCTGTCATGTAACATCACGGACGCCTCTCAGAAGCCTTTTCTCACCTGTGGCGGCTCCACCAGAGTCTGTTTGCACTGTCACAAACTGTGAAACCACCTCCTGTACTGTATGTTCTGTGTAGGAGCTGCTCATAAAAGAGGATCTGATCAAGTTACAGAAACTGACAATAGTTTACTGCAAATGGTCAAAATGGAGGTTGCAGGTAAAACCCAGAATGTGAACTGGATTCTTTCTTCAAACATTTAACATTCATTTGTTCGAGAACGTGTGTTTGAACCGTATACGAGCTGAATAAATGACGTCTTTCATTTTGTTTACAGTGATTTTTATGTGTTCTAATGTTTAAATAGGTATCAGATGAACAGTTTGAGAAGCCCTGTTTTATTTGGAGCTCTAAAAGATCATTTGTTTAGGTGTATTTGTGTTTCCATGCTGCATTTTTCGGAGTTAAATTAAGGCTTTTAGCCATGACGTTTGGTGCAGATGTTCATTTCCCCAGAGGATGAATCCTAATTACTTCAGTGATCCCCAAACTCTCCCCTAGCGCTTTATGAAGTTTGGATGTGCTTCTCCATGATATTTCTTTCAGAAGAGATTTTGGATTGTCTGCCGTGACATTTGCTGCAGGTGTTCAAGGTTACTGGAGGATGAATCTGCTCGAGTCCTCAAACGGCACCATAGGGTTATCTTATGGTTGTGCTTCTTTGTGAAATTCCTTTACGAAGAGATTTTGGATTGTTTGCTGTGACATTTTATAGACCAAAACAGTTTTTGTACTAGGTTGTAAACGGGTTTATTTCTGCTGTAAAGTTGGGCATTTTTTGGATCGATTTGGTTGCCGTTTGAGTTTGTGTTTACTGCTAACTTGCAAATGTATCATGCTAAAATGCTAAACTTTGATGGCTAACATGATAAACATTACCTCACATCCTGGTATGAAGCTAAAGTGTTAACCTCTTGAGACGTATCCACACATCGGATCGGTTTATAGGGAGCAGACAGTATCTCACACCTTAAATTATAGATTGAGATCCTTGCGACCTTTTGAAAAATCACCTTCCTGCCATCCAGGTGGAGAAGTTTATTTCACCTGGCAGCTGAACACGAACAAGCCTTTTTTGGAACGAGACACGGAGCCCAGTTATTCGTCTCCTCACTTGGTGGGCGCGAGGACACAACTCTCATATTGTACGTTTAGACAGAAATGACAGCACTCATCCACAACATAAGTGCTACCTTCAAGACGACTCTTCCTGAACCCTGACAGCCGAGAGCCAGGGAGAAGATGGATGGAATTTAAATTTGAAGTGTGCGAGCGTGACAGAGGGGGGGTCGTAACAACAACACATGCCCTGAGAACACAGCCGATGGCGAAAAAAGCAAAGTGGGCTTATCTTTACGTGTGCACACAGGAGGAGATCCAGACTGTGTCAGAGGGATTTTTCTATTCAGTCGTATGGCTCAGGTGTTGGGGAGGGCATGTTCTGACAAACCCTATTACACTGACACTCACTTTCCTTCTGCCTACTGAGCTGTGATAAAAACAAAGAGAAGATTTCTTGCATTTTTTGGGAACGAAACTCAAATTCTAACTGTAGAAAGATCGTAAATAAAAGGTGGAGGTGTGGGTTAATGGTATGGTGTTAGAGGTGTTGGTGGAGGCGTAGTAACAGAGCATCTGTCATCATGTGAAGCCTTTCTCTCTTTAAGGAATGCAGGTCTAGTCCGGAGCACAGACAGGTGCCACACTGCAGGCTGACGTGTCTGAACAGAACCAGTCCAACACATGGAAAACTTAAATCAGCTCAGGTCTATGATGCTGATTTTTATGTATAATTCTGGCTTTGTGTATATTTTGAATTTGTACCATACAGATTTTTCATAGTCTAAATTTGCGCTCTTACTTACTTTTAACTGCAGCTGCTTAACAAGAATTTCCCTCAAAGTTTTAATATATTGTATATCATCGGATCGGATTTTATCACCGCTTAACTCAGCAGCTCCGTATCAAATGACCTATTGTACAGCTCTTCAGTTATCAGCTCCGTATTGTAGTACGTATCGTACAGCTCTTCAGTTATCAGCTTTGTATCGTAACGTATTAAGCATCGTACAGTTCTTTCGTTATCAGCTTTGAATAATAACGTTATTACGTATCGTACAGCTCCTCAGTTATCAGCTCTGTATCGTATTACGTCTCGTACAGTTCTTCAGTTATCAGCTCCGTATTGTGTCATATTACGTATCGTACAGCTCCTCAGTTATCAGTTCCCTATCATATCTTACTGTACCGTATTGTATCCTATCGTAACGTATCGTACCGAACATCAACATACTTTGCCGTATTGTATATCATATAGTTCCTTATCGCATTTTATTGCAAGTTACCGTACCTTATCGTATCGTACCTTACCATAGTATCCCGTACTTTAATGTATTGTACTTTTTGTGTTTTGCGTGTTTTGTATTTAGCCTATAAATCTGATTATTTACACTAACAATTAGATAATCCAGTATTAATCAGTAAGTATGTCATTGTCAGGCTACAGTTTGGGTAGTCTCGTGAGTTATCAGCTCATCAAAATTTATTGAAGCACACTTAACTTTTCTTGGAAGAAATTGCACCTTTTTCTCCTAGTTGTCAGCTGTAACTGCAGAGTGTTGGATGCAGTAAGTTTAACAGCTTTTTGGAGCCCGAGGGAAAGGATTGAGAAACTTCATAAAGTCAGTGTGACTGTGAAGTCTGAAGGCAGATGTGTGAAGGTAGAAACTTGTAACAGGACAAGACCTGCAAGAATAAAGGTGCATACGTTAAAGAACTGCCTTAATTCAGCCAGCACAGCATTTATTCTTAATATGACCTCATTCACAATACAGTTGTTTGTTTTACATTTTAGAGGAATTCCAGTTATATTTTACAGTATTTTGTGCACTTTTTCTTTAATATTATAGTTGAAACAACTAAAAAGTAATAAAAACCCAAATTTGTAAAATAAGAAAAGCAAAAAATAAAATTTTTAAATTTTAATCAGAGGAATTGGCTAAATGATGATATAATATTGTTATCATTCATTCTCTTAAATAGGGAGTAAAATCCCCATTTTAGATAATATAATGTGATATTTTTGCTATTTCTTTAACATTTGCAGCATTAATGTGAAGTAATAATCGCCAGAATTAAAAAGAAAATGTTTGTTAGAGTTGGAATCAACATTAAAAACAAAATCATTTTTTAATAGATTAAGTAACTTTATGTTCTTTATTGTCAACAAATTGCCAAAAGACATATCATTATATTTTTAATTGCATGTTATTCAGCTGTTTTAGTCTCTTTGTGGTTGTTCTGAGCCTATTTTAATCCATGCATGTGATATTTTTACTATTTCTTTCAAATTAAACTCAATTCATAATCAATAGAATGAAAAGAAAACGTTTGTTAGTCAGAATCAACGTTAAAAACAAATGTAATAATCTATTTTTAAGAAGAATAAGTAACTGTTTGTTGCTTATTGTAAACAAATGCCCAGATAAAAAACATCATAACATTTTAAATTGCATGTTTTAGTCTCTTTGTGACTGTTTTCAGACTGTTTTAATTCATGCTACTCTATTTTTTAAAAACGTTTTATTATTATTATATTATATTTGTAGTGGTGACAATAACCCCCAGTGACTATTCTATAGACAATATTTCGACTTTTACTGCAGAAAATGTTCATCGTCAGCGCTTTTACTTTGGAAAATCCACACAGGAAGTCGTGTGATCCCTCCAGCTTGACGTCGGTCGCAGCTGCACTCGGCTTCTGTGCGTCAAGGTGCACGCAGGCTGCTCAGGTAGAGGAGCGGTCAGTTAATTCTCCTCCAGCTGCTGCTCAGACTGTCCGCGGGAGATGAAAACTCCTCCTCACAAACTCTGAACGGATTTTATTTGTTGTTGTTCGTCAGAATTATCTCAAAGCTCAGCTGAAGGATGAAGCGTGGAGGCGACAGGTGGTCGCTGCTGAACCTGCAGACCTGCATCCTTCTGCTGCTGCTGGTCGCACAGATACAATCACAGAGGAGAGGTAAGAATCTTTTTAAATGTTATTATTTAATGTGTAAACACTTTTGTTAATTCGGCTTTGTGTGTTGAAGAAAATGTCACTGCAAAATCTTCAATTTATGTGTAAATATTGTAGAAAAAGTGCAGAAAATAAGCTCTAAAATGGTGAAAAACACAATGGGGTGTGGTGTGCTGTAGGTGGCTTCTTGTTCTGATCTCATCAAGCCTACACTCTTTGATTTAAATTTTAAATTCTGACATTATCAGCCTGCATTTCTGCTGAATGTGTGAATCACTGATGAGGACTATGTGCTGACACATGATCTCTAAGCGTGGTTCTTCAGGCGGGAATGAGCCTGTGGTTGATGTGAATGTCTGGACTTGTCTGCAGGGAATCATGAATAGCTCATCACATCCCCTCCACAGTCAAAGACTCTACTGTACTCTGCTGTCTGCAGCCTTTGTTTGGTTTGTAGAAGTGGAGTTATAACAGGAGGAACATCTGTATTGATAGAGTCAAGCACCGACCTGTTCTGCTTTCATCTGAAGAACATGAAAAACATAATCTGATGTTAGCCGACTGTTATAATTTGCTGACTTTGCTTCTGCTCTGATGGGTAATCAGACAGTGGGCTCTTTGGCACAGACATGTAAAAGTCATCCTCAGAAGTCAGTCCACCAGATTGATACAGACACAAGACAAACTCAAATGATTTGTATCTCATTAAAGAGATTGTTGGCTCTTTACTTGTCACTTCTTGTCTTTTGTATTCTCAGAGTTTATAGTTTTGGTCATTTTGTGTCTCTGCGTTCATTGTTTCCTTGTGGTCATCACAAGTATCTTTGTTGTTGTAGTTGTTGTTGTTTGTGGTTGTTTGGTGTCTGTTTGTTGCCTTGTCTGTTTGAGGTAAATTTTTGCATCTCTTTGTGGTTGTTTTAAAACCATGTAGTTGTTTTGAGTCTCTTCGTGTTTGCATTATGTCTCTTTATAGTCTCTGTCTTTGTGGTAGCTTTGTAGTCGTTTTGCATCTATTTGTAGTTGTTTTGAGTTTAGTTGTAGTTGTTTTGAGTCTCTTTGTAGTCGTTTTTTGTCTCTTTGTTGCAGTGTTGGGTCTCTGTGTGGTCGTTTTGAGTTTGTTGTCATTTTTTGTCTCTTTGTAGTTTGTTATGTCTCTTTGTAGTCACATTATGTCTCTTTATAGTCGTTTTGGGTCTCTTTGTTGCCACGCTGTGTAATGTTATGTCTCTTTGTAGTTGTTCTGACTCTCTTTGTAGTTGAATCACTTTGGTCATTTGGAGTCTCTTTGTAGCTGTGCTGGGTCTCTTTATGGTTGTTTTGAGTCTTTGTGGTCACTTTAAGTCTGGTAATGTTAAGTCACGTTGTCTCTTTATAGTCGTTTTGAGTGTCTGTGGTTGTTTTGAGTCTCTTTGAAGTCATAATGTGATTCTTTGTTGCTGTGTTGGGTCTCTTTGTGGTCATTTTGAGTTTGTTGTCATTTTTTGTCTCTTTGTAGTTTGTTATGTCTCTTTGGAGTCACATTATGTCTCTTTATAGTCGTTTTGGGTCTCTTTGTTGCCACGCTGTGTAATGTTATGTCTCTTTGTAGTTGTTTCACTTTGGTCATTTGGAGTCTCTTTGTAGCTTTGTTGAGTCTCTTTATGGTTGTTTTGAGTCTTTCTGGTCACTTTAAGTCTTTTTCTGGTAATGTTACGTCACGTTGTCTCTTTATAGTCGTTTTGAGTCTCTGTGGTTGTTTTGAGTCTCTTTGAAGTCATAATGTGTCTCTTTGTTGCTGTTTTTGGGGTCATTTTTGATCTTTGTGGTTGTTTTGAGTTTCTTATTGGTTGTTTGGCCTTTCTTCTTCATTGTTGTGTCTGTTTGCGGTCATTTAACACATCTTTATGGTTGTTTGTGTGGCTTTGTGGTCATTTTGCATCATTGTATTTGTGTTGCATTGTTGCATTAATATTTAAGTTCAGAGTCAAGGTCAGAAGTAGGTTTAAGAAGAAAGGCTGAATGAGGGATATTACTTGTGCAAGTACTTGTCAGTGTGTCGTAGTGCAGTACACTACAGTGTGTTCAGTGTGTGAGGGTGTGTCTTTGTGTGTGTGTGTGTGTGTGAGGGTGTGATTTGCGGTTTGTTCAGATTTTCCCCTCTTCAGGGCTCGTCGGTCCCTCCCACTGAAACAGACACACTTGATCTTCATCGCCTAATTTTACCTGGCTGTAGTTTCCCTCCTCTCTTGGCCACACACACACACACACACACACACACGAACGCACACACACAACACGCAGAGATTATGCTGACATTCAGGCATGCCCACACATTCATGTAGAGACATATATGCAGAAACGCTCCGGCAAACTTCACACAAGAATTCAGGCTGGTACGTCGTCTTAAGTGGGTCGTTTTAAATGCAGCAGGTTTGTGAAAGGTTTTCTGGGAAATGTAGGAATCGGGCTTTGTGTCGAAGTGAGTCCACCAAATAAGGGAATTCCTGTCAAATACTGAGGATCATGAATTGATCGTTTACTGCCTAACAGAAGATGCAAAGGCGTATTCTTCACCAGAATTTACATCCTGGTTGTTTTCTCTCTCTGCATTGAGCTGATGTATAACACCTCTCAGATTTACTGTGTTTACGCGTCTTGTAGGCACTTCGCGAAAGAATGCCGGAGCACAAGCAGCCGACGTCTCTCCTGGGTGGCCGAGCAGCTCGTTTCCTTGATATATGATGCTGTGTGTTATCAAAGCAGACAACGAGTGGCGCTAATAAAAACTGCACTGTGTAGTCGGAATAAGAAGCTGCTCACATTACTGTACACTCGGGATGCGAGGGGAATATAATACAGAGGATCTGATGGGATAATTACATCTGAAGAAGAATGTCAGACAGATAATTTCTCTGGATTTTACAGTTTCTTTCCTGGATGCTCAGCCTGTCTCAACACGAGAATCATTTCTGCCATCAGTTGCATTTTAAGGGGAAATTTGTTGGCTGATTTTTTCCACTGTTGATGCGTCAGGCTCATTAAATTCAAGATCATTTTGAACATTATACTTGGCTCCAGTGTGGAAGTTTCAGTTTTGTGTAAATGTTTAAGGCGCTGGAAACTTTCATGAATGTCTTGTTTCGGCACTTTGTTTGCCAATTTATACATAAAGTATAGTGATAAGAAATGTGTTTCTCTCTCACAGAGGAGAGGATATGTATGCATATTTACAAGGAAACAAGTACTGAATGGATTTATAGATCAAACATTAAGTGAATCGATAGAAAACTGACAACCCAGTCACCACAATAAATGCTGGCAATGCATGTTCCTGCAAACCACAGAAATGTTGAACTTTTAAGTTTCAATACTTTACATTTCCAGTTTGTGTTGTGACAATTCTGTGCTTGTGGTCTAGTTAGATTCAGGCACAAAAAATACTTGGTTAGGCTTTGAAAAAGATCATGTTTTAGCTTAAAGTGTCTAATTTTGTTGGCACCATAATATAATATATAATAGGCTAATAATTGTCCTGAAGTTACATAAAAAATATCTGATATTGTTGGCACGAACATGACTGGAAAATGTCCTGATGTTCTCTCAAAATATTTTGTTGACGCGGCTGAAAAATGATGATGTCTCATTAAATATCTTCTTGGCACTAAGACATGTCACGACATCTCATCAAAAAATATATAGTTTTTTTGCCACTAACACAACATGAAATTGTCCTTAAGTCTTGTCAAAAATCTATAGTTTTGTTGGAACTAACACGGCTCCAAAAAAGTCCTGATATGTCCTCAAAAATGTTTGTTTTTGAGGAGTTTCCACAAACACAGCTGCAAAATGTCCAGACTTCGTGTCATATATATCCTTTATTGTTGCCGCTAACCTGGCTAGAAAATGTCCTGACATCTTGTTAAGAATATCCACGAGTTTCAAGCTTATAAATGTTGAAACACTATCTTGAACAGTAGTCTCTGGCTTGGCTGTAATAACACCATACCCCCCTATGAAACAGACAAATTCAAACAAAAGCATTGCTTAGATAAAACAGAAAAGGTAAAAATCTGCTGCTTTCGAGACATGTTGATCGCTATTTTATCGACTAAACGATCTTATTAACTGCATTATTTCCTGACAACAGGGGTTTTTTCCATCAAAGACTTTTAAGAATACAAAGTGTCACAGATTTCATGAGCCAGATCAACTTTAAATCCCTGTTTTATTAGATAAATCGGGGGCAGACTGTGGTAAGATTTAGTGATAAACTGAGCAGATTATTACTTCAAGCATGGTGGTGTCTTGGAATGTTATTTATGAAAACATGTCGCTGTGGTTTTGTCTCAGTTGGAGTTCAAACATGATGAAGTGTCAATGTTTGTGTTTGACTGGAAGACATGTCTGGCTCAGCTTCATTAGATGTGACATATCATCAACTACATCTGATTAAACTTCACCGCTTACTGTAGTTTTGAAGACATCATTCCTCATTAAATATCATCTTATCTTAGTGTGGCTTTTTTTGTCTTATCGTTATCATTTTAAACATGTTGTCACTTGTGTATAATATGATGTATTGTAACTTATCTGATCTTGTCTCGTTGTATGTTTTTAAAAAATGTCTTGGGTGCCATAAATCCAACATAAATGTTGTGATGCAAGCTGAATTTCTTTGATAACTTATTTTTATTTACAAGTTACCAATATTGGGGGCAAAAGAGGACAATCTTGCCATTTTCAAGCTCTTTTCACTGATTTTTTGTCACCTGACTGTTGGTCTGACTGTCACGATTTGAGGCTTCGTATTCGCTGTGAAAAGTGCAAAATGTAATGTTTTTTACATTATTATATTACTACAAACGGTTCATTTTGGGTGCATTTTAAACGAGATAAGTGGAAATTTGAAAATCTAAGATTATATGTGTTTTAAACAGTGTTGAACTATGATAAATGTTTCAATTTTGCATGCCTTTAAATCCACATGGAACTGAATAATGAGAAAAACTGATTTGACTTATTTGAATTCAAGGAAACTGTGCTTGTTTCATTGTTTAAGACTCTGACATCAGGTTTGTAAGGTGACCTGAAACAGGCAGAATATCGTTACACTTTGAGATTAAAGGTTTTAAATTGCAGTCCACAGTGGGATGGGAGGGTTGGTGAAATGAATGGGGACCGGACACTGGACACCACCATGGCTTCAAAGAGCTTTTCACTGGACAGGGAGTAGGCGGCGGTTTGGTTTTTTCCCAGTACTGTTGTTAATGCCGCAGGAGCAGGTTAGTTTAGATGCACTCTGGTTTGAATCACCAGTGAAACACTGAATTACTGCTTTGAATAACATACAGTATATGTCACATAACTAATATATTTCAAAGAAACCTTTGAGTTCAAGGTGTAGTAAAACCTCTTAGTTTAGGTAGTAGTTGAAGACTTATTTTGTTTTGGGGTTTTTGTTCAAAATACAACACACATACTTTCTTAGGCAACAGGTGATAAAGTCTTCGATCTGTTTTCATCGTTGTCCCTCGTTTTTTCCCCAAACTTTATTGGTTGGTTAGTTGGTGGGCTAACTGGTTTGTTGACTGGATGATAGTTGGTTGATTAGTTGCTTGCTTAGTTGGTTGATTAGTTGGTTGGTTGGCCTATTGGTTTGTCAGCATGATCACACTAAAAGTGTAAAAACTGAACAGATTTCCAAACCAACAAAACATAACCACCTTGGATCAGGTAAAGGTCAGAATTGAACCCAGTCTAGATCATATTGGATAGATTCAATATTCAGGGTTCACTTCACCCTGTACACACTGGTAATAAACTGTTGGGTTACCATTGACCTCAAGACTATTGGTCGTTTTGACCCAATTTTTCACATCATAAAAGCTGTAACTTTATTTTGACTGTTTTTCACAACTTGAAGTACATTTGTGGCATTATCAGGGTAAAGCTTGAGCTTGTTGTGTCTGACACTGGGTTAAAATATTCATGTTCAGGTAAATTACATTTAAACTCAGTCATTGTCTTGGCTTTGATTGGTCATCCAACTGTGTTTCTAACAATGAATACTGGGTAAAAGAAACCCCGCAGTGTGCTTGTTGGCCAAAACTCGGTCATACCTGAGAGAAAATATGTACAGCAGTAATTCAGTCTGTTCAGGTTGAATAAACCGCAGCCTCCCACAAGCTTTTTACACCAGCCTCTCCTCTTTATTTTAGCCTGGAGGACATTTCTTCTGCGCGGTGAACTCCCATTTTTATCTGTAATTACAGCTTTTATCCTGCGTGCGTCTGTAAGTCAGCAGCCAGCCTCCTTCACCCTGATTAGACCTGCAGACTGTAACAAATGAAACATCAAAGCTCTTTACAGCAGTATGTAAATAATGATAGCTTCCCTATAGACCACTTTAAAAGCCTCATAAAGGCGGCTGAGGGTGTTTTCTACCTGCTGACAGCGGAAGTGTCGAGCTGTGATCTCACGCTGACGGCTGGGAGGATGTTTTGTTTTCCATCTTTCTGAGCAGGCTGATGCGATCTGCAGGTCAGGCGGTGATCTCTGTTACTTGGGAATGTTTTGTTTTCCCAGCTGCGGATGCTGCCGGCTTTGAGGTGGTGAAAATGGCGATGATGGCGATGATGGTGGCTGCGGTTTGAATCGGCCACCTGCCCAGGCTCTTTAAGATCTAATCAGCCCCTGTTACCCACAAATAGCACCTGAGCTTCAGGGTTAATTTTAGCTTGGTTTAGCTTGGATTTGTGCCTCCTGTAGCTGAAGAAGGCAGGTTTTATAGTCACAACGCAGAAGGTGAGATGCCTCACTTTTCAATCCAAAAACTTAGCAGTGATTTTGACTCATTCCCAATTGATTATTTGTGTTTTTTCAGTTTCTTATCGAGGCTCATTCAGGATCCTTTACTTGAGATTGAACTTTGATTTTTAAGTTTAATGAGCAATAATAGTATGTCCATAGATTTGACCCTAACAAGCATAAAAAAGTGAATTTGTGATGTTGATAGTCATTTTTAATGAAAGAAACGAGGTAGATCATCTTATTTTCATTATCAATAAATCAGAGAATCAGAAATGTCTTTATTTGTTTGACCAACAATTCCAATGCCCCAAAACATTCAGTTTAATACAATAAAAGACAAAGGAACACAGCAGATGATCAGACTTGAGAACCTTAAACCATCAAATATTTTTACCTTTTGACAAAAATCAATCATGGACATGGTTTCTCATTATTTTCCCAATGTTTAACAGATCAATTAATTGATTAATTGTTTCATTTGCTAGCATAAATAAACATAAATACAATGCACCCTAACTTTATCGTCACAGGTTACTTTTAATGATAGAAATGATGGAAAGTGGCATTTTTTACTCTCAACATTTAAAATCTGGTGGAGAAAATACCTGTATTTGTCTCCCAGCGTCAGTTTGATACTCTGGTCTGTGCAGGCTGAAGATCTGATGGTTAACTTGAGTCAGAGTTGGCACAAAAGGCTTTAAGTATCCTCTCTGCACTTGAATGCATTTGAGGTTTTACTGCCTCAACCCTCAGAAACAAAAAGCTTTTTGTCCGACAGAAAAGACGTCCATCGCTTTTATTTACTGGCTCGCTAATTTTCCAGCTCACATAAAAAAAGTTTACAGGCTGTGAACCAGAGTCGACTCCGTTGACTCCTCCATTGTCATCTTTTTCTGCAACAACATCCGTCTTGTTGGTGAAACGAGGAGGAAACGCTTCCAATCGTCTCCACCGCGGAGGCCAGATCATCCAGAGAGGCGGCGCCGGCTGCCAACAGCAGAGGCCTCCGACCTCCTCAGACTGATTCACGCCGCTGTTAATCAGCCGAGAAGTGACACCCACAAAGAAGAAGCTCGCTCAGTCTGTTGTCGGGCAGATTTACTGTGCAGAGATTCACGACTGGATGAAGTTGGTTCATGGTTGCAGGCTCAGTTCACATCAGGAGATTCAGATTTCTGATTTCTCACTTTACTACACGATACTCGGCAGCTGCTCCAGTGGTTTTGCTTGAGGGAGGCTCATGTGAAGCGATGCACATCATTATTTCCATTTAACGCATGGCGAGGAGGAAGGTCGGAGGTCGAACGTCAACAGGTTTTAAGGTCACGTCAGATGCTTTCAGACATCAGGCGTCTGGAGAAAGTGTCGACAGCAGCAGGTGTTTGTTTGACAATCATCTAAAAGTAGTTTAGTTTTTACGGTACTTAGCTTTTAAAGTTCACATCAAACTTCTATTTGTCTTGTAAATCCACATAATTTTCTTCAGTACGTAAGAAATCTGCATTTGTTTTAATGTCCACTGGTTTCATTTCCCTTTGTATGTAAGCTTATGAGAAAATGACCCTACTTCTCACTTGATTTATGACCTCAGTAAACACATTCCTGATGACTTTATGTTCCAATATATAGTTTTAAGTCTTCTTCAATACAAAATGATGCTCAGTTTGTAAATTAAAGTCCCGTTTGGAGTGAAACAGACGATAAAATGGTATGATTTAGTGCATGGCTACCTTGTACCTTCTATTTTTACTCTCAACAGGACCATGATGTGCAAATTGAGCGTCATGCTGTGTTGAAGAAGACTGGAAACTAGCTGAACTTGAGAAAACTGAACAGTTGTCATGATGGACTGTAGCCTACAAGTTGCATCAACAACTATCTGGACTTTTTGTCCAAAAAACAGTCAAACCTGATTTAAAATGGAAAAACAAGTGTGCACTGTCTTGCTAACAACTGGATTATTTCTTCACTTTTCAATCCAAATTTCTCAGCAATGATTTTGACTCATTCCCAATCGATTATTGGTGTTTTTTCAGGTTCATGTCAAGGCTCATTTAGGTCGTTTACTTGAGATTGAATCTTTGATTTAAACAGTTTATCAGCAATCATAGTATGTCCAATATTTACACTAAACGGAACTTTAATGTACAAACTAAGCGTCATGAAAAAGACTTGAAACTAGAGATTGAGACCATGAACTCATAAGAAAATTGTTAACTGAGGTGCTAAATCAAGTGAAAAGTGGCGTCATTTTCTCATAAGCTTACATACGATCTAACTTCTTTTTGCAACCAGTGTAACTTAAAGTGCAGAATTTCCTCTTTTTGGGTGTTTTTTGACTTTTAATGATTAAAAATTTGAGTTTAATTCTGATTCTGGACGATACAGTAGCTGCTGTGTCTGAGCCTCAGGTTGTGGTTTGCCAGTTTATGACTCACCGTGAGCATTAGCGAGGTTATGAGCAGAACTTGCCCTCCGGTCCAACATCAGGAATTTAAAACCGCTGGGCCTCAAGTTACGAGGCCTTCTTGCACTTGACTTGAATGTCACGTCTCTTCAGGCTCACGCTGCAAAAATGTGGAGGATCCTTTGAAAGTCTTTGTCAACACGGGATTAAAATGACCTTCAGTCACATTAAAAGCTCATAATTGGTTCTTCTTTTTTAATAATCTGCTGTCAGTCACTTGAGGAGAAGGTTTTTATCTGCTCACCTCCTTTTTGTTCTTTACTGTCTGCTCTCTACAACAAACCTCCTCTTTCAACGTCCAGATTCTCCACACAAGGACTCAACTGTCTCGTCTCTTAATGAATCGCGCATTGAGGCTCGATAGCTGACCCGTCTCGCAGCCTCTCGTCTGCTTTTGTCCATGCCAGAAAAAGAAAAACCTTCTTCGACATGCCGCAGGGTGTATTTATCAGGGAGGAGAGTCACGGGTGTTGATTTCTGCCATCAGGGAACTTTTTATTTGCTGCCTCGCTTTGAAGAATTTGAGTTATTTGATAGCGGTGGAGCTGCTGCAGGTGGAGATCAGCGATGTACTGTCAGCACGGAGACATTTCTGCATCTGTAACGCAGTGAGATTTGAATAAATGTTGGTACAAATTCGATGCAGAGATTAGTTTATTAGTTTATCTCCGAAGGGCTCCAGATTTCAGACAACAGGTGGCAGCATTTCATCTTTAATATTGACCTTAAAACTTCTTACTTTCAGTGTGTCGGCCTGCGAAAGCAAAGAAAAAAGGTAGTTTTGAGTTTGTTGAAGACGTTTTTTGACTGAATGCATTAAAAACTGTGAGCAAAAAGATCTTTTTCAGGATTGAGTGATTTTTCTTCTCTTTAAGGACCATGTTTTAAAAAAGGGTGCTTTGTTTTTACATAAAGTGCCTCAGAATTTGATTATTGCTCATTGTTTATAGTTTTATTGCCTGAATAATGTCAGAAGAATGGACCCTTTGACCAACTTTCAACTACAGTTTATAGTTTTTTTTTTTTCAGTTAAACAATGACCACAGCTGTAGCAGGTTTTCGTGCCACTTCAAGTACCATTTTTTTTCATTTTGTGCTTTATTTATGTATGGAAATGCCTCAATTTTGCTGTCAGAATTGTATTTTGTAACCATATATTTTCAGATTTAGTGCTTTTCAAACAAAAATACCTGTGGTTATAGAAGAATTATCTGTACTTCTTTGGCTCCATAATGAGAACATAAACGTAAGGACCAGAAATGGAGTTGAGGGGATTTGTTCAGGTGTTTTTCTGAGATTTTCTTGCCTGTTTTTTTAATTTTGTGCTAGTTTATGTGTGAAGTTTTCTCACTTGTGCAGACAGAATTGGAATAAGACTCATTGTTTTTACTTTTTGATACCTTTCAGTTGAATAAATTAATACAATGGATCAAATTGAGCTTGTTTTCAGACACATTTTGTCTCTAAGCATCCAAATAATGCAAAAAAGTTCTGTTTCCAGCTGCAAGAAATCACCTTTGCAGTTCATATGGACTTTCTGTTTCAAATAAACACAGTTGATGTACTTCATTATATACATATATATTTTTACAATCTCATTCAAGACAAATACATCAAATTGATTTCTATTTGTGTATTTTATTCCTTGTTTTTCTCTTTCAACCCTGATAATCGCAGTCATGTGAAGCAGGTCTGACTCCTGCAGCCTCTGTGTTGCTGCCATCTGCTGGTTCATGCAAGTACTGCAAGTAAATCAATGGATCCACTAAATGGCCAAAAGTATATGGACGCATTAATGTTACAGCCGTATATGATTGTTGAATATCTCCATCCATGGAAAAACTGTCTTTATATTAAGGCCATGAAAGACTGAGAGAAATTTCCCCCAGACTCCCTTTAAAAATCACTCAATTTAATGAGATCTTGAGTTTGGAGACGCTTTATAAACTCTGTGAAACATTCTTCACGACAAATTCTTAATTAACTGGGTCTTCTCATAAATTCGGCACATGTTGCATTCAAGTTTTATTGTTTATGACTACAGTACTCGAGTAAAAGTACTTCCACCACTGAGAAGAAAAAAGAAGATGGAGTCTGTGTTTAAAGTTGCAGCTGCGCTAAATTACCAGGCCGAGGGGCTAGTCGCCACGGCAACCAGATTCCTCCAGGAAAGTAATTACCTCTTCTTCTTTTTTCACATCGCTCCGCATTCAGCTTTAAATAGTTGTCAGCCGTTTTAATTGATTGAAATCTCCATATTTGGGATTCTGTCTGAGCAGGAGTTGGAGGAGGAGGACGAGGGGGAGGAGGAGGAGGAGGAGGAGGAGGAGGCACAGAGTTCATACCTGTCTCCAGGACATAATCAGACAATGATTGGTTGCATTTCCATCTTTACACTCAGACAGTAACTGCACAGACATACGACTTAAAGGAACTTTTAGAGACATTCATCAGCCGCTCCTCACTTCCTTTACCTCGGTTAACCTCCTCGCTCGTCTTATCTGTAAGCAACATAAAGATTGAGGGTGAGAGTGAGAGAAAGTGTGTGACCCTGCTGGGTTTCCTCTCAGCAGCTTCATCGTGTCTCGGTTTAATTGGTGTATCGTGTTGCTGCCTCCCTGGTTCCCAGAGGGATTCCCCCCACAGTTCACACACTCACATGTATGTTCTCCAACCATAAAACACACTCTGGTGTCGACCCCAGCGCCGAGGTCAGCGCGAGGATGTGAGCTCGTGTTTCCTGCTACTTTTATATCTCTTCTTTTTTTTTTGGTTTACTCCTCTTGTTCCGCGCTGGGTCCGTTCTGTTTTATGAAACTGTCCATGTTGTGGCGAGCCTCTGCGTATATTCTGGTTAGATATATGTACAAAATAATAACTTGTTTATGGTAAGAAGAAGATCATGTTCTGGCCTAAAATAATCCGGTTCTGTTGCCACAAACACGGCTGAAATCGCCCCGACAAGTTGTTAAGAAGAAACGTGAGAAGCCAACATTTTATTCTGGTGTTACAGGTTTTTATTTCAGAATTTTCTTGTTTTATTTTGTAGGTTCGCCCCTCATGTGTTATGTTTTGCTTTACACATCCTGTATTTGTCTTTTTCCCACCGCCTTTCTGTTTGTACCCGTGTTTTGTTAGTTTATCTGTCACTTTCAATTCATGTCAGTGCTTTTTCTCAATTTTCGTCGGTCTGTTTGCATCTTTTATTTGTTTTTTGTGGACAATTAGACTCTTATTTTTTATAAGATAAGATATGTTTATAGTTCTACGTTAAGATCAGTTAATCTAGAAGATAACCTGCAGATTAGGATTCATTTGAGATGAGTTAGATGAGAAGATCGATACCGCTCTTGTGTTTGTGCACATTAAATCTGAAGCTACTGCCAGCAGCCGGTTAGCGTAGCTTAGCACAAAGACTGGAAACGGGTGGACACTGCTAGCCTGTCTCTGGGATAACATACCGGCCTCTCTTGAGCTTTTCAGGAGATGATCATTTAATCAAAAGTAGCAGAAAACACCTGAAGAGTTACCACCAAAATGAAATCAGCATGTTCAGACGACACGCTTTCTCTGGTGGTTGCTGAAAGGCACTCTGGGAAATTTAAGGACTCACTAAAAGGCAGTAAACGTCACAAACGGATGACATCTGAGTGTTTAAGGAGGAAATATTTGCTCTAAGTAGACGTCAAGTTCCCACAGGAGCTGCAGCGTTCAGCTGGAGTGAGGGGAGCTGCTTGTATAAAACTCCAGGTGTCTTCATGAGCTGACATTCGCTTCACTCGATGAAGCATAATGTGTTTTCTTACCCTCCTCGTGGCCCTGCAGACATGTACGACGGAGAGCCTGCAGAGTCTGAAGGTAGATATTGATGAGTGTGTCAAGCCTGAACACACCAGATGAGACTTTAATGTGCAGATACATTGTGGAAATCGATGTTTAGGTGATAAAAATGAAGCTTTTTCATGTCACAAATGTCATAACTTGCAAGTTTCGGGGCTTTTTTCTTCTTCTGCTGTGGAGAAGAAATCTCACGGCACAATCATTTGGCGACAGAAAACAAAGAAAACAAACTAAACAGGAAGTCTGTTTTTCCCCCAAACGCAGTCTCTGGAATTGCTTTTGGTAATTACTGCGAGACTGAAGCACATGAGCTTTTGTTTTATTATTTGTCTGGGAGTTTTCAGTGCTGTCTGCTCATTTACAGGCTTTGAAGAAGCCTTTTTTAAGACTCATTGTTTTCAGATTTTGCCTGTTTTCACCTGATAACATCCACATTTCGTAAAGTAGTATCAGACGATAGTTTCCCTGTGTGTTTCTGACTCAGATTACGTTCCAGTTCCATCTGAATGTTGTTGGGTTTGTTGCTGTTGAAACAAACAACCAAGACGTCTTTGTGGTTAGCGCAGCTTTAAAACATACGGAAATTAGATGATAATTAAGAGTTAGTGCAAATAGTCAGCTTTTGAGCCTGTTAGTGAGTATTTAATATGGAAATTGTTATTCTTAAAATCCAATTTACACCAATTTTCTTCTTATTCTTTTCTAAATATAATTTTCTTACCAGTTTATTCATATTTAAACTTGCAGTAATTATCTTTTTGATCACTTGGAGGCCGCAAAAACAAGCTTTGAGTACAACATTTACAATTTATCAAAAACAAAAATCATCTCCAGCTCCTCTTTTATTAGTTTATTAGATTATTTTATTGTGTCGTGTTTCAAGAATTTGTTTATAACGTTTACAAATGTTCAAGATCACGGTCCAGCAGACTTCAGGCATTTAATACAGCCATTATCTGCATGGCTAACAGTGCTAACTAGCTAATAGCAGCTAAAGTAGTAGCTACAGCCATAAATGGGGGGTAAAGTAACAAGCAGTTAGCGGTTACATACAGGAGCAATTTAATAGACCATAGTCAGCTAACAGGGCCACTAGCTGCATGACTAGCTGTGCCAACTCGCTAATGGCAGCCAGTAGCAAAATAAAGAGTAGCATATGGTGAGCAGCAGTTAGCGGCTACATACAGGAGCAATTTAATAGACAACATAAAGGTAACAGGGTCACTAACTTCATGGTTAACTGTGCTAACAAGCTAACAGCAGTTAGTAGCTACAGCTAAGAGTAGCCTATAGTGAGCAGCATTTAGTGGTTACATACAGGAGCATTTTCAGAGACCATAGTCAGCTAATAAGGTCACTAACTGCACGACTAATAGTGCTAATCAGCTCTGGGCAGCTAATAGCAACAGCAAAGTATAGCATATAGTGAGTAGCACTTAGTGGTTACATACAGGAGCGATTTAATAGACCATAGTCAGCTAATAAGTTCACTAACTGCACAACTAACGGTGCTAATTAACTCTGGGCAGCTAGTAGCATATAGTGAGCAGCACTGAGCGGTTACATCCAGGAGCCATTCGATGGACCTCATAAAGCTAATAGGGTCACTAACTTCATGGTTAACTGTGCTAACAAGCTAACGGCAGCTAGTCGCTACAACAGAGAGTCGCCTATGATGAGCATTTAAATTAAAGAAGCAGATTTGAAGGTTATTTAGACTTCTTGTGCTGATTTGTCTAAAATAAAAGCGAGATAATCTACTTAACATCCATCTTTAAAATTTTAACGAGTCGAGATCAGCTTGATAAACTCTGAAGAGGCTTTGAAGGACAGTTGAGGCACCGACTCGCATCATTTCTGTCTCTGCAGCCCTCCGATGCCAGAACACTTCATCTGTGACAGCTGGCTCGCTCTCTCTCATTTCCAGCGTCCCGGTCAGCTTCTTGCAGAACGCGTCCAGCACACATGCTGACAGCAGCAGCGATGCTTGTATGAATGCACAAATTATCAGAATGTGGCAGCTTCCAAGCCTCCAAATGTCATGCAGCGTGGGCGTGGGAGGTCTGAGGGCTGGAATGTCTAACAGCTGGATGTCGTAGCTTGGCAGATGAGGCGGGTAGCTGGCTGACGGGGGCACACAGGGCCGAGAGGAGGAGGCGGCCTGGGAGACGAGGGGTATCTCCCTCCCTCCTTCTCTCATCTTATCGCCCATCTGTGAGAACCTGGAAGTGGTACATTTTCCGAGGATTTTCTCCGATGAGGCAATGGAGTCGTCCCCCGGGAGCGGAGCTTAGGACATCGATCCAATCAGATACGCCCTCCGCGGCTGCCTCGCCATCTCAGCTGCCGTCCATCAGTCAACCCCTCACACTGCTGCGTCTGTTCATCACAGTATATTCAGCGCAAAAGGAGCAGAAAGTTGAGTTCTGCCTCTCTTTGAACAAAAGCTATTAATCACAGTGACATGTCAGCGTTGTGTAACTCAACACCACATTTTTCCCGAAGCCATCTTTTCCTTTTCGTTGTTGTTTTAAACCGCAATGAAATCATTTCTCATCTTAACCTGTCAGCTGCTGTCAGTTGTTCCTAATGACCCTTCAAAAAGCAGCCGTGTGCCCTTGTTAACCCTCGTCTCAGGTGAAGTTTGGTGGCATTAAGAAGAATTACGCAAAAATGAGAGAGAAGTCCATAAAGTACTCTTGTGGGGTCCTGACCCCCAGGTAGAAAACCACAGCTGTCCTCGTCCCACTCGCTAACTGCTTGTTCGACGGCTTTCAGGTAAACAAAAACAGCCCTCTGTTTCAGAAACACTCATTATGGTTTCATTCCCAAATGAAAGGAGCATTTTGAAATCAGACTTTGTGACACCGCTGCAGGAAAACATGATTATGTGAAAGAAAAAGGTTATATGTCTTGTAAACTTTTGATCACTCAAATTTTCCGAGGGTTTGTTCTCTCCTTTTGTCCCGAAAAAACTAAAAATGATAAACAACTTTTTATAAACTGATCGAACTTGAGAACTACTTGATTACTGTAGTAGTATTATACTTGTAGTGTACTCTAGAGAGAGATGCCTCATATAGTGGATCTCTTTCTCAAGCGGCATCTATTTTCTGCATTTTCTGATTGTGTTAAAATTCAATATCAAGCTAGCTTCAAGGCTACGCTGAGCTAATAGCCTCCCAGCTTAGTACACAAATATACGTGTGGTGTTGATGTTCTCATCTAACTCTTTGCAAGAAAGTGCAAATGTTGAATAATTCTTTTAAATGATTAGTGCGTGCTCTTACGTGAAATTGTGAGCACATCTGTATGTTTAAAAGTAGTTTAAAATCACCCTGATGCTCTGGCCGGTCGAGTGCTGACACAACATCCTGCAGGAAAATCCCAAATTGTACCAAAATGACATTTTAGATCACTGCAACCTTTCTTACATTAAACACCTACATGAATCTGTGTCATGTGATGACTGAGCGGACGGCCCTGCTGCATTTTCCTCCTCTGAACTTCAGATCTTTGCTCATTTTCACATGCATGACCACCCGGACGTCAGACGCCGAGCACAATGTGGACCAAACCTGTTTATTATGGCCTATTTATAATCAAGAACTCCACGTTACACTGAGGTTATTTCTGTGCAGGACGGGTGTGTCGTTGTGGTAACACGAACGCTCGCATGCTTTTTCTTTATGCTGGAGAAAAAAGGTCTTCGGGGAGCCACTCATCCACTCACACGGGGGAGGAGTTCTTGTGTGTGTTGGGGCAACTTTGAGTAACCAATGACTTCCATCATCGGTGTAGCGAGCCTGCCTCCACCCTCGGGTCCCCCCCACCCGTCCATGCAAGTGTTTTTTTATTTTATGAGGGAGGTTGCAGCAGCCGTGCCCTGCGAGATCCAGAGGGGAGGGTCTGTGAGTGTGAGCAGAGTTTTTATGTCTCTGTTTTCATTCAGTGGATGCTCAGTGGCCCTTGAACCGCTTGGATTTAGCTGGTGAGCGGCTGGCTAACAGGTGGAGGAACAGTGAGAGCGCTGTGTGGAGGGCTGCAGGCTGAGACACTTTGGAGGACTGTCGCAGGAGCCGGCAGCATGCTGAAGATCCAGACGTGGTTGCTTCTCCTGGCTCTCTGTGCCGGGAACCTGGAGGCCTGGTTTTGGTCCACAAAAGAGGAACCGACCACACAAACCCCAACAGTGAAAGGGACAGCAGATGCCTCCACGCCAACAGGTGCCACCACGCCAACATGGACGACAGGTGCCCCCGAGACGGCCAATGCCACGAAGAAGAAGGATGACCCGGAGGAGGATGATGACCTGTCCGGGGTTGGGGAGGAAATCCTCAACGTAGCCACTGGAATCCGTAAGTTTGTCCAGGCGTGGGACGCGACCCCGACCGCCAGGACTACTAACGGAGGCCTGACAGAGAAGGCGGAGAGCGCTAACCCTAACACGACGGGTAATCCAAACCGGTTCAGTAAGGGAAGGGTGGAGGAGGGTTCTGGGGTCGGGGTAGGGAATGTGTCTGAGTCAGATGTAGAATCAGGTGTGAAGGCATCGCCTAGAAATGTAACCGAGATTGTAGGTGATGTTTCTAAAATCAATGAGACTGTTGAAGGTATTTTGGATCTCCCGCCAACTCCCCCTGATAGTCGCATCAACGGTTCTGATCCATCTTGTCTCCCCGTGCCCTCTGATTGGTCAATTTGCTCCGGCAAACATCCGAAATCTTTCACGCTGCCCAACTTTTTCAACCACACATCTGTGGAGGAGGTGGGCGCGGTCCTACAGGAGTGGGCGTGGCTCACGAGGGAGGGGTGTCACCACAGCGCAGAGTGGTTCCTCTGCCTCCTGCTGGCGCCCAGGTGCCCTCCCCCCGCCACCGCCGGCGCGCCCCTGCACCTGCCCTGCCGCAGCTTCTGCCAGGTGCTGCAGGACAGCTGCTGGGCGTCTCTGGAGAACGGGCGTCTCCCGGTGGAGTGTCACCTCCTGCCGGACGGCGAGCAGGAGCTCGGGCGTCCGGTGTGCGTGTCCGTTAGTAACTGGAAAGGTAACCCCGGCGGGTTAGAATGTATCCTGACCGGAGATACATTTTGAACCCGATGTCACGTCACGTTCTGTCGATGTTTAAGCGTTAGTCTGTGTGTGTTTGTGCGGTGTTTGTTCTGGTAATGCACGTGTCCACGCACATTTTGGACGTCTTGCCATCTAACGATTGATTTTTGCATGTTTCAGCCAATTTGAATGTGATCGCGAGTACTTTACATCACAGCTGAACATATTTCAAATTATTGTAATGTTTTAAATGATTGCAGTTTGCCACCTCAGGCACATCTGACACTAGAGGTCTCCACTGCTGATGAAATGTCGTTATGTCTCATTGGCCGACTTCCTTCTTCACTCTGAGACTTTCTCCCTAAAAGTTTTAGCTGCAGGTGACAAAATGAAATGCAACTTTATCTTAAATAACATAAAATGTTGTTTTATAATTTGTAATATCAACGCAACATAAAATAAAGGTAAAGTCGCCGTTTAACGTTTTACACGAACAGCATCGTCGGGAAGGACAAAATCAAAAATGCAACAGATCCAGTGACTGTCTTTTTTACTCCACACATTCTTCTTCCTTGTCAGATCCTGTTGCCTGCATTACCCACAATGCAACACTGATAGTTAAGATAACAGTAGCCTGGAGACATGAGGAGCAGTGACTCAACACCCCCAGCTTTTGAACAAACGTCAAACTCGTAGTCCTCAAACCTGAACGACAGAAGGCTTCACTCAACTTTATCTTGCAGTAGTATTCTGATTTTCCCCTTTAAAAGTGCAATATGTAGACATTTTCATTTAGAACATTCAAATATTAACAAAAACTCTGATATTCTGATGCTCCATGTATGTTTTTTTGAATTTTGTCAAGGTGGTCAATTCTTACATATGCACCTTTAAATCACCCGTCACAGTGAGTGTTTCCGCTTTTATTGCTGTCACAGTTGCATTTCTGTTGCGTCTTGCAGGTGCGGATCGTTTGATTTGGCACGCCGCACTGTGTTAACAGACAAAAGCAAAAAGTTGACACATTTACTGTGACGAGGCTTGAAGCTCGGGCATGTTTCAAGTCTCTGCAGGTCGAACGTAGAAAACACACTGACATCAGCGGACGAATTCAACCAACTGATGCCTGGAAGGTTGGAAAATGTTGGCTAATAATGTAAAGTACAAACAATCTGCAGTAAACAGGTTAAAACATGCAAAAACAGCCGTGTGGTCACTGCAGTCGCCGTCGTTGTCATTGTCGTCGTCACTGTTGTGGTGTCACTTTCTGTCCGGAGGAGGTTGTTGAGCACGAACGCATGACGCAACAGCTGAGTTCACGTCACCGGCTGCATGTGACTGTCTTGTCGAAATGCACGGTTGCAGAACCGCATCTGCAAAAGCACCGTTTTTGTGTGATGAGTCAGCAATGGTCAGCAAGAGCAAGAATACAGGACTTATCTTGAATATGTGTTGTAGTAAAACAGGCGTCAAAAACCACCAATAAATAAAAAAAATGTTGCACCCAAGTTCATTCTGGTTGCATTCAACACACCTAAAATGACTTTCTGCATTGATTCAAGTCTTTTTTTTATTAAGACAAGCATTGTAAATCTATATGATACACACAGTTATGAGGCCTTTCCCCGAGTATAAACCTTTAAGACAGGAAATGCTGCAGAGGCCCACGTCCAGGGGTTTTTAGTGGCTTCATAAATTGAGCAGTACGGGAAGGACTGTTGCTGTATTGGCTCTTCTCTCAGGGGTGCTGAACAGAATGAACTCTGCTGCCTAAAACCATCTTTATCATACGTTTTCCCACAGGAATATTTAATATAAATGTCTCAGGTTTAAGTGGCAGATGGGTTTTGTTATGTTCCACGTCCTACAAGTAGCGTTCTTGTTTGGATAACCCTTAAACTCAGATATAAACCATGCTGGGCTTTAAATTGGAATGTTGTAAAACACAGATAAGTGTGTTGAATGAGGCGGCCCCGGCGGGTTCGTACGTTATGCTGCTGCACATGCAGAACAGGAGGTGACGGGACGTTATGTTACGATTGGCTGCTTTTATTGGGTGGGAAATTTCCAAACACCTGCACGGAGAGCCTCGTTCGTTCAGCCACAACGAAAGGAAAAAGGAAGAGAGGGGGAATGTGTGGCAGGGTTTCGGGGGTTTCATACATGCAGCATGTTGTCTGGTGCAGCAATAATCTCTCCATTTCATCCATCGCATCCTACATCCTGCATGCCGAGCACGCATTTCTGTCCTGGGTTATCTACTTGTCATCGTGTTTCAGAAGTTTCTGATCAGCTGGCGTGGAATTTATGTGTGGATTTAGATGCGAGTGGTGTTTTAGCTTCCAGGGGGGGAAACAATCGGGCCATCTGTGGTGGGGAGGATCGGCTGTGGATGGCATTTATGATGGCGGCTGTGGGTGGGAAAATGGTCCGCTGCGAAAGAAAGAGTGTGGCGATTGTGTTGCTCGGTTTGGGAGAAAGGGCAACGGCGTCGCGGCGAGTAACAAGAGAGCCTTGTGACTGGGATGAGACGGGGCGGCTCGAAGTCTCCGCCAGAGGTCAGAGGGCACGGCCGGTCGCCCACCCTCCCAAACCACCAACACTTGATGGGTGGTAATCAAGCGTTCGGCCGACCATTAAGAGGATGAGTAGAAACAGAGAGTGGGACAAAGTCTAAGAGAGACTTTTATGTGAGCTGGGAATTACCCACTAATTCAGTGACGTGGTTCACAGTCAGCGCACAGTGTTCTTCAAAAACAGTTTAATCGTTTTAAGCTGCATTTTGGGCCAATTTGAATTCATTTATCTTTAATCAGACTCCTTCCTGTTTGTCTGAAGTTAGAATTATTTTATTTTCAGTTGGTGGTGAGCTGGTTGTGGCTCAGCAACAGCAGCAAAGGTTGAAAACAAGTATGAGCTGCTTGAATATTACATTTAAAAGTCACTTAACTTGTCAATCGTTGTATTTTTGTTTGTGTGTTTGTTTGTTTTTGCCAAGAATCAGCTGAGAAGATTGACACCACACTCATATCTGCGCAGTAAATATGAAGCTTGAACCAGCTGCCAGTTAGCTTAGCTTAGCATAAAGCCAGGAAACAGGAGGAAACAGCTAGCCTGCTTCTATCAAACGAGAACAAAATACGCCTACGAGCACCTGCACAGCTCAGTAATTAACATATTATGTCTTGTTTGTTTAAACCAAACAAAAACAAAAAGAAAAAAACAACAATTTGTGGTTTTACGGGGGGTTTGTGTGTGGAACTATTTCTTGGAGTGGTGCAGTGACTTCCTGGAGTCTTGCAAGGAAACTTAACTTTTAGTCTTGTTGTCAGCATGAGGTTGTCAGGTGAGCAGCAGCACGACTTTCAGACTGAAGCAGGCTAGCTGCTTCCCCCAGTTCCAGTCTTTATGCTAAGCTAGGCTAACTAGCATCATATTTAATGAGCAGGCATGACAATGGTATCACTCTTCTCCTCAACATAAACAAATATAAAGAAATGACTGTACAGACAAGAAAGCAGATTAAAATGGTGCTAAGCTGCCAGCCTGGCTTCATTTTCCCATCAGGTTTCATGCCTGATAGCAGAGTGATAGCGAGGGTTATAGGGAACTAATCTAAATGCTAACGGTGTTATTATAAAATAGCCATGCATTGCTCTGTAAACATTTAATTCATAGCGATCTGGTAAAGCAAATAGAGATGTGAAAGCAGATAGAAATGATGCTAAGCTGCCAGCCTGGCTTCATTTTCCTGGGACCAGTCTTATCCTACCAAAGTTTGGTAAACTAAAGCCTAAAACTTGTAAGCCAACAATAAACTGCAGTGGTATAAACACAACAAAAGTAGATTCACATTCCTCCAGTTGTTGATACCTGTTGCTGCTCACATTTCTTCACTCAGTAACAACATTTAATCTGGACTGCAGCCAAGAAACCTGACTATCTCAAATCTTGCTTGACGCTCAAAGAGAAAGCGAGATCCAGCTGATGTCATCTGAACCCGCTCACTGATCCCCCCATCAGTCAACTTTAATTTGACTCTCAGCTCTCGGCTTATTCAAACATGGATTAAGGTCTGACTGGGGAGCAGAGGGAAGCGGTTGGATGTCACAGCTGCGTCGCCTCCGTTTGAAGCGTCAAGCGATGCCACCCGGCTTCTCAGGCGTGTGAAGCCCAGTTGGTCCGATCCCAAGAGGCCAGAACTCCAGCTGGGGGTGTTAATGGTTGAACCCACTTGTTTAATTGGCAGCGGGAGTCACTAAACAGACAACAGGGACTTGGAGACTGAACATGTTTGTCTTTACTGGCTTTAAGGTGGAGAAAGAGAATGTCTGAACTGCATACATATCTCAGATGCTTTACTCTGTCATTAGACAATTAGATTAGCTTGTTGTTTCAGAGATTACGTCTCCAAATAAGGGCCGAAACTCTCAGATGGAGGTAAAGAAAGCTCTGTTTGAGGCATACTTTGGTAATAGTGTAATGCTCCTTCAGTATTTTGCATGCAGAAGACTGAAAGTACAAAGATTGCTCATGCAGAATAGAAGTCGGACGTGTTTTTGTGTAATTACAGAGGAGGAACGAGAAGGTTTCATTGTGTAAATACAGACGTTTTCGGTTGCAATGAGCCAGAGAGCGGAGCTGAAGTCTTGTTTCTTTAACTGAAGGCTTCTGGGACTTTTATATTTTGTTTTTCCTGTTGTAAATGAGCAATTTGTGAACTGCTTTTATGTCTCTGGTATTGTTTTGTTGGATGACATGCACTCTAAATTTGCGTTATAGATGATATCATAGTTGCAGGTCAATACTTGAGTCCCTCCACACGTTGATATACGAGCAACTTTTCACTACAGACTTTCCCCAAGTGTTTTGAAAGGAATCCTTACTTGTAAATATGTTGAACTGCCAGTTTGGTTTTAATACGTCATAACGAACCACATGAAGGGTCAACCAGCGCAAGAAACACAGTCATTATCTTTGCAGCAGCTTTGTTTTGTTGCAGTTTGCCGGAGTTTTGCATGAAGCTTCTGCAAGTCACGTTTGAGATGTTGAAGATTCAAATGTTGATTCTGCCACTTAAAAACATGTGCACACTTTATTCTGCTGCTTTCACAATAGGAAATGTAATATTTGGAGACTGCGCTACATGTTTTGAGGGTTTTATTTGGTAATAATTCACAAAAGCACAAGGAGATATTAGTTTTGAGTGTCAGATTGACACATCACTGCCAAAAGAAGTCAGAGGGATTCTTTGTTCTGAGTCATCACACTTCAGGAGTTTTTGTTTTTGGCTCGAAATGATTCAGAAGTTTTTTTCTTCTGCCTCTTCTCTTTGTTTCTTACCCCGGGGAGGTTTACGCTCTCCACTCCTGAACCTCTGGAGGAGTCCATTAGTCACACAACGACATTTCAGCCTGTTTTAACTGGCATGTCGTGTCCGTGCAGGCTTCTGGGACCGAGTGTGTCTGCAAGCTTCATCCTATCAGAGTCCCTCATGGTCCACTTTCCCATGGACATCTGACACGCATTTCCTTCCTCCGTCCATCTGTCCATGTCTCTTCTGTCTTTTTTTTTTTTTTCTTCACACAGTACAACAGGCATTGAATTTCTCCGTGGTTAAACGTTGGAAAATACAGATATGGCACTGCATTAATCCTCTGAAACAGAATACATGAGGTCATTTTTATTTTGTTTGTCGATGCCTTCGGGGCTGTGAATCATGTTGTTCTTCCTTACAATGAGTCCTGTTAGACATCAGGGTTAACATGACGATAGTTTCTCACATCTGGGTGCGATGCCAACTTCCTTTTGTCCTCTGCAGATGAGCCAAGTTAGAGAAACAGCCGATGTTCTGCCTTTTTGTATGCTGGAGCATTAATATTTTGGCCCGGTCGAAACTATGAAGTACAACCTTGTCAAGACTCTCAGGAACATGAACAATGTCTGCCAACTATCCTTGTGGTTAGAAGACCATTATATAACAATAACACACATTTTTCTTGTTTAATACTCTCAATCTCAGGCGCAAATGAGTTTGTTTGTTTTTCTTGGGGACCAGAATGCAATGCAAGTTTTGGACATGAATCACTGGTTTCTGAACCCCCCACAAGAGGGGTCATACACTTTCTCTAAGTTATTACTGCTTTTATAGTAAATTCCTGGATAATTTTACCACCATGCAGACGAAAAGACACCATTTTGCTGCGTCCCGTTTCATAAATCATGAACTGGTTGTCGTAGAGTCTTCTGGGAGAAACAACTGATTCAGAATCATACGTTTTTTGGACCTAATTTTTCACTGTTACTCGTTTGTTTGATGGTTGGTTTGTTGGTTGGTTGGTCTATATATTGGTTGGTTGCTTGGTTGGTCTATATATTGGTTGGTTGCTTGGTTGGTCTATATATTGGTATGTTGGTTGGTTTGTTGGCCTATATATTGGTTGGCTGGATGCTTAGTTGGTCTATATTGGTTGGTTGGTTGGTTGGTTGGTTGGTCTATATATTGGTTGCTTGGTTGGTAAGTCTATATATTGGTTGCTTGGTTAGTCTATATATTGGTTGCTTGGTTGGTCTTTATATTGTTTGCTTGGTTGGTTAGTCTATATATTGGTTGCTTGGTTAGTCTATATATTGGTTGCTTGGTTGGTCTATATATTTGTTGGTTGCTTGGTTGGTTGGTCTATATATTGGTTGCTTGGTTGGTTGGTCTATATATATTGGTTGCTTGGTTGGTCTATATATTGGTTGGTTGGAAGGTCCCAGTATTGACACTTAATGAACTTTTGTTCTATTAATAGTTTAATCTAGAAAATAATCACATTATCAAATAAAAATTTATTTTCTTTCTTGAGGCACAAATGGGTGAAAACATCCATAAATGAACCATAAAAACTGCCTGGAAAAGTCATGTGTTTCTACTTCCTGTGCTTTTAATCACCTCATCTGCATCTCGGTTCACAGGATAAATCTAAATGAAGCCAGAGCCTGAGACCGAGACTTGTACTCTGATAAAGAAATTAGAAAAGTGTGTGTAATTGTTATATAATGGTCTTGTAACCAAGATGTAGCTGGTATGAATGAATAGTTGGCAGACATTGTTCTTGCTCATGGGAGCCTTCAGGGTCTGGTTAGTGGGAGAGCTGTGGTCGGACTGGACAGCTTCCAGATGTGAAACAGGACCTGTCTTGGGAAAAATCGGTAAACAAACTCACATGTTGGTGCAGAAGAGGAAGTTTCCATCTTGTCGTTTTTCATTTTAAAAGTTTAATCAAAAGACAGGACATAATCTGACCCACCTGATTTGTGTAACAGCTGCAGCAGCTGTTGCACACTGAGATCAGCCAATAGCAGGTGCCCTCAGTGGGAAGTTGACCACCCGGCGCGCCCTGCTCGAGGTCCAATTATGAACAGGATCTCGCTGTGGCTGCTGTGCAGGTCGAGACAACATAACAAACATTCATGCATTCAGCAGGGAGTGTGTGTGTAAGTGTTAGTGTGTGTGAGAACATGTGTTTGGGATTACTCCCTCAGTGCAGATGTGCAGTTTGGTTACGAGCTGATTGACCCATAAATAACTTTCCGTGGCAAAGTGTTGGTCGACATAATGAGACTTCGCTCTCGGCAGGTGGAAAGGTGTGCAAACACTCCTGACTGAGAGTTTACAAGAAACAGCTAACATGATGACAACAATAATGTGACTTTAGAGTGGAGAAAGTCATTCATTCATGAATTTTGATTATAAGCCCAAAGAGCATCGCAGTGGGAATCACAGTTTTCAGGCTAGCTTGAATGTTTTTATTAAGTTAGCGACTATGTTTTGGCAAACTATAATTGACTAAAAATGGAGAAAAGATGTTGAGGGAGTTTGTTTTCTCCCATTACAGCTTGAATAATTAAAGAAACAGAAAACAGAAAACATTCAGCCAAACGTAAAGTCAGCAGATTGTTTGTCTTAATTGTTTAGAGTTGGCAGTGTCGATATTTAAAGGTAAAACTAATAACAGCCCAGCTACTTTTTGTTTTACACTGATTTGTTAGCATGCTACCATGCTAAACTATGGTGAACATGCCAAGTGGTAGCCAATAACTGCATAGCGTAAATGTGTTAGCACTAGCATCATGATGTTAGCATTCACTACCAATGTGCCTAATTACAGCATCACTGCTAGCATGGTCATATCCTGTCAGTGCTATGGCTAGCTGTATAACCAAAACTAGCCAACATGAGCTTTAAATTATGTTTTTTATTGATTATCTTGGTTATACACTTTGCTGTGCTACTATTGTTTAATCTTTTTGGGCTCTTTAAGTCAGAAATGATTCTGCAAGCTGATATATTAAACATTGATTGGTTTTGATAACCATTCGCCTAATTGTTTTGAATAATCTTTTGAGCAAAAATGCCATATTTTGGCTGTTGTCAGCTTCTAAAATGGGATTTTCCACTTTTGTAACTGTAATTCTTACTTTTATATATTTAGGTTGTATTAATCTATTGGTTAATACTATTGGCCAGACAAAACCAGCAGTTTGAAGATCTTGGGCTCTGGAAAATTTTATTTTTTCTCTTTTTTCTGAGACTTCTAGACCCAAAAAAATAGTATTGTAATTGCAAAATAATCAGCACATTAATTTCTTTTGATTGAAACTGGAAGATATGTCCAATCTGAGTCAGAGTTGAGCTGCTAATGGTCCAGTCCTGTCTAGTACTGTTATGAAAGTTTGTACCACAGTAATAAATTCTGTTTTCCCCCAGTTCAGCTCAAGCTGGTCTTTGTCCGAGTTGCAGTTTACTCTGACTGAACACATAACAAGCTGTTTTTGTTACTTTCACATCATTTAGAAAACCACTGGAAACCCCCACGACCGCCGACCTCTGTGACCTCTGAACATTTAATGCACAGATTACATTTTAGCCATGAATCTGGGATGACAGGACGTCCTCAGGAGGTCGCTGAGTGGACGT
This sequence comes from Sparus aurata, assembly GCF_900880675.1. Taxonomy (NCBI): domain Eukaryota; kingdom Metazoa; phylum Chordata; class Actinopteri; order Spariformes; family Sparidae; genus Sparus; species Sparus aurata. The sequence goes on from NC_044210.1 coordinate 17,023,017, forward strand.
GTCCCCCAGGACGAAACCGTTTCTCCCTCGTGATGCCGATTTATGAGAATGTAATCATTGGTCTCGAGGCTTTTCCCTTTTGGGCTGTGTGAATCTATGGGAACTGAAGTATCAGCAGTTTTTTGTATTAATTTAATCCCCAGTGTCACAGACACTGCAGCAAAAAATGGAAACTGCAAGCTGGAACATTTGCTTGACCCTCGCCGTGGTTGAAGGCAAGCGGTACGTCCTGCTAACACAGAGAAGGAAGAGATGTGATAATAATGATGCACACATTCTTCTTGAGGGCATTTATTGTTTCTGACGTCAGACAGGTGTGGAGGTAGGGGGTTTCGCCGCTGTTCATTGATCCGACGAGCACTTTTACCCCATTAAAACCCACTGTGCAGCGATCCCTGACTGCGGTTTGCTGCTTGACCTGGAGGGTCATTGCGGTTTAGGGTTTGTTGTTCCAGAGGCACTTGTCATGAATCAGTTGTGTCGGTGACTCATTTAAAGGAGTTACTTCACTTCCTGTGCTTCCTGGAGTGAGAAATATTGCATTTTAACAAGATTTAACACATGCTAACCCGTAGTTTGGAGAAATGTTCTTAAATCTAAGAGAAACGACTAATAATCTAGGATTTCTTCTAAGAGACTGTTTAAGCATTCTGGATCGTTTGCCATCCAGATGTTACACAACAGTTTCTCAGTTTTTCTTTTTAAAGAACTTGTGATTTGCTGATCATTCCTGTGCTTCTGACTGACCGTCTTTGGAACTGATGCTGCCTTCAAGTGCACCTCATAAGCTTGTACTTTTTGAGTGGTAAATTCAACACTTTACGCTCATTTTATCACTGGTTTTTGGGGCAATTATCTGAAGATATGTACTTTGTCCAGCAGTTTTTTGATGGCTGTGATTTAGTTCCAAAAAATAAAAAAATGATAACTTAAATCAAAAGAAACAACTTATAATCTACAAATTTTCTAGGATTCTGGATAGTTTGCCATCCAGATGTTACGCTCTGGACCACAACGTTTTTCAGCTGCACTTGAAGGCAACGTTTGTCAAATTTTTTCCAAGTTTTTTGTCTCCAAGTCTAAAATTCCTTTCTTTTCCTTCCCCTGCAGTGGAGAGCGGCGTCTCTTTGCTCCAGCTAATCGGAGACCCTCCACCAGATGCGATCACCAGGTCCTACGGGCCGAGGGGGGAGACCGCTTACGTCTTCACCCCTGCGGCGGTGTCGGGCCAGCCGGCTCTGGCCCACGTCCCCAACCCTTTCTACCGCCACTTCTCCCTCGTCTTCCACCTCAAGCCATCCTCTCCCGCCGCCTCCGTCCTCTTCTCCATCACCGACGGACCCCAGAGGCTCATGTACATCGCCGTCAAGCTCAGCGCGGTGCAGTCCGGCCGTCAGAAGGTCCAGTTCTTCTACACCGAGCCCGATTCTGAGGCTTCGTACGAGGCGGCCAGCTTCAACGTGCCGAGCATGGTGGACAACTGGAGTCGCTTCTCGCTGGCTGTGTTCGAGGAGCAGGTGACTTTCTATCAGGGCTGCGACTCCGAGCCCCAGGTGGTGAAGTTTGAGCGTTCGCCGGATCCGATGGAGCTCGACGGAGGCGCCGGGATCTTTGTGGGTCAGGCAGGAGGAGCCGACTCTGACAAGTTCCAGGTAATGCCTGAATATCAGATGGTGTGTGGACGAGTTGAGTCTTATATTTGGGTCAGTACGCGACACCTTTACGGTACTTTTATCTTCAAAATACAAACTCCGAGAAACTTTTTCAAATGAAGAATGACTTCAGATTAAGATACAATACCTGAGTCTATAAGCTGTGATGTTTTATAAGTCCTTCAATGCGTTTTTTATCGGTCTAACGGTGTTTATATAGCTGCCTGATCCGAATATATAACACCAGTTGTGTCTTCCAAGTTTGGACCAAAGAAAGCTGCATTCTCAGCTGCATTTGGACGAGACGTTATCAAACCTTTATGATGTAAACATTGACTTTAGAGGTTCAGAATGGGAACATATTAGATTAAATATATTAATAAATGTATCTTTAGACCAAATTTAATGAGTGAAAGTACATTTCTAGACAACATGATCACTTTTACAGACTGGATTAGGTAAAAAAAAACAGGATCTTCACACTTTTATTTTGAGCATTTGGAAGAGAAATCAGTCTTGTAGCCATAAACTCCGGGGTGCCAGAGGAGGAAATGCTCAAGCGCTGAAGAGATGTTTTCGCTCATCACTTTTTCGGACACAAATGAGCTAAAAAACAGCAACGAATCCTCCTCCAGATGTCACCCGAGGGAGCCAGAGAAGTCAGAATAACACGCTGCGTGCTGAAAGAGCAGGTGTGTGGAAGTCTGAGCGCTTTAATTTCTCCCCGTGGCACCTCGTGGCAGAGTTAACCCTGCTCGTTCTTGTAAATCTATCACCGGACCCTCCTCACCTTTGACCTCTGACCCTGAACTTGACCACATGTAACACTCACATGGCTTTTCTTTGCTGCTATTTTTGGGCCAAAAATCATCCAAAATTGAGCTTTTTTTATGGGCACAAACTCGTCTTTAAGGTGACGAAAAGCAGCTGACACAACAATCTCCTCTGCGTGAGTCATTCTCTCGCATTTTCCATCTCTTTGGAGATTTCAGAGGAAGCTAATATCGTGACTGATTGTTCGCAACGAGTTTTGTCATCACGGTGAAATCAAAATGCATTCAGCATGTGTGTTTGTGTTTTTTTTTTTTTAGGGGTGAGATCGCAGAGCTGAAAGTGGTGGGAAACCCTCGGGCCGCTGAGCGTTTGTGCGACGACGAGGACGACTCCGACACCGTGAGTGTTTGATTTTTAAGTATGTCAGTCAAAGTTTTTTGATGTTTTTTGTGTAACGTCTGTCTTTCTCTGTCCCACAGGCGTCTGGTGACTTCGGCAGCGGTGAAGGCGACAGGAGACAAACAGGACACACCGTGAGGGTCAGTGTGTGTTTTCATTTCTTCTGCACAGCTCACAAGATGAATCGTTGAAGTTATTTGACATGAAACTACCTGAACATCTTTAAGTTTCTGGGTCTGAAAGTGTCTTCACCCTGCGTTCATTCTAACGGCCCAGCAGGGGGGCGTCTATGCTGGTTTCAAAAAGAAATCTGATTGTATGTAGGCTTATGAGAAAATTACCTGACTTCTCACTGGATTTCTGACCTCAGTAATCAGTTTCCTGATGAGTTCATGGTCTCAATCTGTAGTTTCAAGCTTTCTTCAACACATCGTGATGCTCAGTTTGCAAATTCAGGTCACATTTAGAATAAAAATAGACAATACAGCAGTCGAAGTGTCAAACTTACTTTCCACAGTGGACAAACAGTGGGGGAATAATAACTCTCGACATAACTCCATTAGTCCAGTAACATTTAGAAAGTGTACAAGAGGTGCACAATTAAATCGAGTTCACGGGAAGTTAACCGGCTTCTCTGGCAGGTTATCCAGGTAATTTTGATCCGGAAAATCAGGTGGATTAAAGTTATTCCAGCCAGATAAGAGACGTTAAGTAGTAAAAGCTAAAGCAGATTTGCTAAACAAGGCTGCCAAATGCGTACAGCTTTTTGCAGACACATGCAAGCCAGAGACTGGGTTTTAAGACTCGAGGTTTCGAGTATTTATGTTTGTGGTGCAGCTTGAGTTCACCTGGTTGAGAGAGAACCAGTAAACCAGTGAAAACATCACGTATGGGGCTTTAAAGTTTAGGTTTTAAACTATTTTTCTCTTCTCTGTTTCCAGACGACACCTCCCTCCCTCCGTCCCGTCCCTCAGCCTCCTCTGAAACCCTCAGAAGGAACCAGACGCACAGAAACAGGTAAAAGTTCACTGACGGCTGCAGATCAGTAAACACACGGCAGGAAGAAAGTGTCATGGAAGTTTTTAATCACACGGCAGCAGCTGCCAAGGAAACGTCCTGTATCATCACTGTGCTTTTATATAGAAATATGTGCATTAGGCCGCCTGTCTGGACCTGAAGGCGAGCGGAGGTTTGCTGCAGGGCGTCAGTGTTAGTGAGCTGAGACTCTTTAGCTCCCCCTGGTGGACAAACAGGCGTCACGCTGCCGGTAAAGACGTTTGTGTTGACTTTAGATTTCAGGTATCAGCCGTCGTCGGTGGATCAAAGCCGGGGCGGATCGCCGGGCCCAAGAGGTGGGTCGCTGGTGGCGGAAGGATCGGGTCACGCCTGGCAGAATGCAGCCATCCTATCACAGCATAGAATGAGCTGCTGGGTGGTGCTGTGAGCACGGTGGTGGAGGGTGGATGATCTGAACGATTCAACACGAGTTGTTCTTTAAGAGGCGTCAGGGAAATAAGGCAGAAGTTGTATTTTAGTTGCTTTCGGAGTTAAATCCAGTCGTCATCTCCTCCAAAACATCCAAATCATTCTCCTAAACGAGTGAAGTACCTGGAGAACTTGTGTTAAAACATAAAACATTCCCTTGTTTTAGCTTTTCTGCATCAAACAAAAGAAATGAAAACGATAGAAAACACATTAAAAAGAACGTGTAATGAATGGAAAGGAAGGAAGGAAGTTGAGAGGATGGGTTGTGCAGCAGCGCCCTCTGCAGACAGAACGGGTGGTTGACCCGGTCGTGTCCAGCAGGTGGTGTCGGACTGATCCGTTCCTCTCCTCACAGGCTTGCCTGGGGTTCATATTTGCTGCTTGTTTGCACTTTGAATCGCTGTTTGACTCTTTATTGTGTTCAATAAAGACGTATGTGTGCATTCTGGTGGTGGATCACTGGATCATTTAGTGAACAAACTGCTCATATTTTACAGAAATATCCCAAAAAACACATTTATTTTGTTAATTATTGTGGTTTTTATTATTATTTAAATGCTTTAAATGTTTTTGCTTCTTCTGAGCATGACTGTGCAGGTAATCTGATTACTCTCCTCTGCATGATGTATTGAAGCGCTAAAGTTCAGTTGTTCCTGACCTGCTGATTATTGATTGGGTGACCGGTTCCTCAGGTCCAGGTGGTTCTAAAGGTGAGAAAGGAGACAAGGGAGAGAAAGGCTCCACAGGGGACACGGGCCCCACAGGACCGAAGGGAGAGTCCGGCTCCGGCTCCGGCTCCGGTTCTGGTTCCTCCTCTCAGGGTGGAGGACAGAAGGTAGAACATCCGTCTGTGTGTCTGTATGTGAAGGGTTGTGTTAATAAATGAACACAATACTAAATGTTTCTCTCTTCTCTTTGGTTTCAGGGAGAAAAGGTGCGTTACCTACAGAGTGTTCTGAAAAAAAGGCTTCTTCTTCTTCTTTTTCCTCTTCGTCTTCACCTGTTTCTTCTTCTCCATCCGTTTCTTCTTCTTCATCTGTTTCTTCTTCTGTTTCTTCTTCTTCTTCACCTGTTTCTTCTTCTTCTTCACCCGTTTCTTCTTCTCCATCCGTTTCTTCTTCTTCATCTGTTTCTTCTTCTGTTTCTTCTTCTTCACCTGTTTCTTCTTCTTCTTCACCCGTTTCTTCTTCTTCATCTGTTTCTTCTTCTTCACCTGTTTCTTCTTCTTCATCTGTTTCTTCTTCATCTGTTTCTTCTTCTGTTTCTTCTTCTTCTTCACCTGTTTCTTCTTCTTCACCTGTTTCTTCTTCTTCATCTGTTTCTTCTTCATCTGTTTCTTCTTCTGTTTCTTCTTCTTCATCTGTTTCTTCTTCTTCATCTGTTTCTTCTTCTTCATCTGTTTCTTCTTCTTCATCTGTTTCATCTTCTTCATATGTTTCTTCTTCTTCTGTTTCTTATTCTACATGATATTTGTACTTAATGTTTGTCTTTTTCTCTTCTATTCAGGGAGACAAAGGTCCAAAGGTATGTGACCTACAACATGTTACCTTAACTTTTTTCCGTCTGAGGAGAGTTTGTCTTCGTCTGTCTGTTGAGAATCATGACAGCCAACTAAAATGAACTACAGTTTACAGACTTGATGATTATGACATCATATATTGTGATGTAAAAGATGTTTTCTTTGTCTTCTCCAGGGTAGTTCCGGCTTCGGATACCCCGGCAATAAAGGTGAACGAGGGGCTCAGGGGCCTCCAGGGCAACCTGGTCCTCCCGGACCTGCAGCTGAGGTGGTTCGACTTGGAGACGGCTCTGTTGTGCAGCAGGTGTCTGGACCCCCTGGACCACCGGGACCACCAGGGGCAGATGGGGCTGCAGGGCCTGCAGGAACCGATGGAGAGCCTGTGAGTAGAGAAAAACCCTGTAGTTTCACCAAATCTGAGTTTTTCTGGATGAAAGTCGCTCACTGATTGTTTTCTGTCTCTCAGGGAGATCCAGGAGAGGATGGGAAAGCTGTAAGCACCTTTGTTTTATTGAAAATATTGAGATGTTCTTGTTATTGACACATTACCGGTGTAATTTTGTTGTTTTGCTCCCGTTGACAGGGTCCACCTGGGCCACGAGGTTTCCCAGGAAGTCCAGGAACCGCTGGCGCTAGAGGAGAGAAGGTTGTATTACAGAACTGAACAAGATGGAAAGATTAATCATGTTGTCTCCTGATTTATTATGTTACAGTGATTTATTTGGCTTGATGAGGTTTGATATTTCCAGGGTGAGCGTGGAGAGGGTCAACCAGGACCCAGAGGCCCCCCTGGTCTACCAGGACCTCCTGGACCAGGCACCGCTGACCGTCCAGTACGTCCACACTGCAAACACGCTTTTCTTTCAGCAGCTTTTTCTTGTTTCACAACATATTTTTCACTGTGTTCTTATTGATTGATGTTTTGATAGACGTTTATCGACATGGAGGGCTCAGGATTCCCCGACCGGGTACGTCGATCATTTTTTTAACATTTTAAAGGGTTTGGAAGTGAAGTTTTCACACGACATTATGAATTTGTGATGTGTTTTCCAGGCTTACCGTGGTCTTCCGGGCCTCCCAGGCCCTCCAGGCCCTCCTGGTCCTCCTGGAACGTCAGTGGCACTTGGAGCTAACGGTCCAGTAGCTTTTGGACCTCCTGGACCACCTGGACAAGACGGAGCGCCTGGTCTACCTGTGAGTATCTTCTTATTTGACTGTGAGGTGACAGAATATGACCAGGATGAGCTGTTAAACTGATTGTTTGTGTGTATCCTGTGTGATGTTTCAGGGCCCTCCTGGTCCTCCTGGTCCACCGGGTCAACCAGGACTCGGAGGAGCGAAGGTGAGAGTGCAAAAATGTACCAAATAAAACATGTGGCGTCATTTTGTGTGGGACCCAACACTGCTAACGTGTCTATAATGTGTTAAATTCCCATGTAGGGTGACAACGGTGAGCTGGGTCTTCCAGGAGCTTCAGGAGAAAAGGTGAGTTTAAATCGAATCCTTCACTATCACCTGTGATTTGTCTTGAAAATGACAAAAAAGTTGTGGCGGGTGCACCAGCTAGATTCTCCCCTCTGTGTCTGTCGCCTTCCTCTAGCAAGACGAACAAGACTCCAACTTTTTCACGGGCCTCTTCTCTTACTTTGCTCCATCCTCTACGGTGTGTAATGGTCGCAGGTACTGGGGGGTCTCTGCTTCGGTGATTTCCTTCCCTTTCTCACTTTTTAACCAGTTTCCTTTTCCGCAATTAACATATATTTTTTAATATTTCCAGTTTCTGATAACCCAAACCACTCCCTTTGAGTTATATATCCTTAAACCTGCAACAGTATCCATAGAAATACTTTTAATTTAACCCCTCGCTGCTTTCCTTTCTATCTCTCTAGTTTCTTAAATCTACGTCTTTTTGGACGCTCACCTACTTTTGTGGTCCTTGTTCAGAAGTTCAGCAGAGAGACATAAAAAAACCCTGACTCTTTTCTCTTCCTTACCTCAGGGCGCTCAGGGTGATGCCGGACGAGCAGGCACACCAGGGCAGACCGGGCTGGCTGGGCTTCCAGGTCCAATGGGACCAATTGGACCTCCAGGTCCACCTGGTCCACCGGGGCCTCCATACCGCGGTGGTTTTGCTTATGTGAGTAGTGGTTAAACGTACAACATACAGTGCATTCAGAACCGCGTCTTGGTCTCATATTTTTTGCAATATGCAAAATTGTGCTGGATTTTATAAGTTGCGATGAAAATCATAATTTGGTGGCAGGAGATCCAATCTATCTCAGAGATGCATTCACAAAAAAGCCCACATTTCAGGTCCGAAGAAGACAAACACACCTTTAATCCATTTATGTACAAGCGCTAATATCAAATATGAAACACATTTTTTAAATGTTTAAGTTGGCAGGAGATCCAGTCTATCTAAAAGACCCATGGCCGCTGATTATGCCTCATTATTTGACTGAAAGTCATGTCAGATATGCAGATTTATACATGATTGCATCCTTTCCTCTCTTCTTTCAGGGTATCGATGGTAATTATGAGGGGAACAATGGTTTGCCTGGAGTCACCGGCCCACCTGGACCACAGGTACACAATCAGCTGCACGTGAGAACCCTGACCTTCCTTTTACAGCAGATCTTCTGACTCATGTTCTCCTGTATTCTGTCTTCCAGGGCCCACCTGGTATTGCAGGTCTTCCTGTGAGTACTCCAGAGTTTGTAAAGCTTTGTGTAGCTTTCTTGGAAACGTTTATACTCAAACGTGGCTGCTGTGGTGTATTCTGTACATAAATCATTGTCATTTGAACAAAAGTAACTGTTTTGTTTTGATTTCCAGGGTAAGCCAGGTTTACCAGGCACCCATGGAGCCAAAGGATCAGAAGGACCAAGAGGACCTCCTGGGATACCAGGTCTGGATGGATTCCCTGGACAGTCGGTAAGAAGGCAGATTAAGTTGTTTTAGTATACCGTGTGAATATTACCCTAGTTGTGACACTTTAAACATATTCCAGTTGTATCCTTGGCACTAAAAACAACGTGTGTTTATTTTCCAGGGTGATAAGGGAGACAGAGGAGGGAAAGGAGAGGCGGTGAGTTCTGTGCAAGAAAACAAACAAACTCAGTAAAAATTCCAGAATACTTTTCATTTTTTAGTTGGAAAGAAAATCATAGTTTGGTGGCAGGAGATCCAGTTTACCTCTGAATACTTTTCTGTTCCTCAGGCAACAGTTGAACACTATTTATACATATGTATAAGATATATAACTATATCACACACAAACATTCAACAAGTATATACTAAAGAGTTCTTCACCTTGTAATGTTTCACATGTGAAGCTTTCGGAGGCATATGTGCTTTTTTGGATGTTTCACATGTGTTTTTTTGGATTTCAGATGTGTATTTTTTAGGCTTCACATTTTTTTTTAGATTCCACGTGTTTTTCATGTGTATTTGGATGTTTCACGTGAGTTTTTTTTTTTTTCTCATGTGTTTTTTTAGGTTTCACATTTTTTTTTTATTTCACTTTTTTTTTTTGAGGTTTCAAGTTTGTCTGCCATGTTTTTTGGACGTGTGGACATATTCAATTCATATATGAATATCAATATGAAGGAAGAAGTAAAACTTTTAATGTGAACAAGTGAAATATCAATATGGAATATGTCAGTATGTCTTTGCGCCTCTTATTGATGGTTTTATGTCTGTAATTCATTGCAGGGTGTACCAGGGCGAGATGGCGGGCCACCTGGACCTCCAGGGCCTCCCGGACCTCCAGGACAGATCGTCTACCAGCCAACAAGCGACGTGAGTCGAACGTTAAGTCGTTTTAATGTGGAGAGCTTGAATACGTAACATGAATTTAACCCTCACGTAACAGCCTGCTGTTAAATCACTAAATCACTGCCTGAGTGTCTCGTATTCACTGACCATCACTGCTTGTTCACCTCGACACTAACTGACCTAACTCTGTCTTGCTGTAGTATAATGACGTTTATTGGAGCGAAGGGGAGCAGGTGAGTCGTCCACCTAACTGACCTCACTGTTAACCTCACTGAACTAGAAATATTTAAACAGGCGGACAGAATATTAGTTCTTTTTCTTCATGGTTTTTTCTTCTCTTTCTCAGGGAAGAGGTGGTGTTCCGGGTCGAGCAGGATTCCCAGTATGTTTCACCCACATAATTAAAGTTCAGTTTGGAAATATTCAATCTATTTGAGAAACATATAAGTCAAAGTATTTTGTTCTTTCGTTTAGGGGCCAATGGGACCAAAAGGAGATAAAGGAGACTCAGGGCCTCCAGGATATGCACCTAAAGTAAGAAATTCAAGAGTTTAATGAAAGAATTTAACATTTCTATTATTTCATGTTTTTTTTTTTTTTAGTTTTTTATGTATATTTTTATATTTATTTGTATAAATTCACTAATGCCTAGCTTTATATGTGTTGCATTTAATAGCATATTGTTTAAGAAATTATTATTAAATAAATTATAATTTCTTATTCAAGAAAATTACCCTTAATATTCTTTCCTTTCCAGTTGTGTTTGTAAACTTCACATTTAACCCTGTTTGTTCCGTTCAGGGACAGAAAGGAGAGCCCGGTCTCATCTTGGGGGCTGATGGGAGACCGCAGTACATCGGTGGTCTGGGAGGACAGCCGGTAAAAACTTAAGGAGTTATAATCAGTAATTGTACGTAGTAACTCAAAATCAGTGATTAATCGTCGAAAATGTATATTGATTCACAGGGCGAGAGTGGACCTCCTGGCCCAGTTGGACCTCCAGTGCGTACCACATTTTGATTTAACACATTTTTAGTGTTTTTCTGGTATTACATAAACTAAAGGCATCGAATTAATATCATAAGCCTGTATTAACTTGTTTATTTTCAGGGTCCGTACGGTCCTGCAGGCCAGAAAGGAGAGATTGGGCTTCCAGGTCGACCGGTAAGAAGATTTCATACAAATGTCACATTACATTTTTATAGTGTCAGTTTGAATTAGTGCTAACAAGTCCGCACTACCATAAGATGTCCTCAGAGCTTTTAATTCATATTAAACGTGTTCATATTTTAAGTCAAACTGTGTTTTTTTAGGGTCGACCAGGGCTGAACGGCGCCAAAGGAGAGAGGGGAGATTTAGGTGGTGGAGCTGGATATGGTTACCCTGTGAGTATCCTCAATTTGTCCCGTTTGCAGGTATTTGATCCGTTAGCACAATTTAACCAATATGGTTGGTGTTTCTCAGGGTCCTCCAGGTCCACCAGGCCCCCCTGGACCACCTGGACCTCCGTCTTCCTTCGACGGCTCCAGAGTGAGTCGACATATGAAATATTTACCATGTTCATTGGATGTTGGGTGGTTGATTTACACTTTTAATATTTGTTGCTATGTATGGAATAATAATCTTATGTTTTTATTTCAGGGACTTGATGATTACGCCAGGTATTACCCAGGTAAGCTCACTTCATATTTCAGGTTCCATGAGAGATTTCTTACCAAGAGCTACATGAGGAGATTGACACCACTCTCATGCCTGTCCGCTAAAATATGAAGCTACAGCTACCAGTCAGTTAGCTTAGCTTAGCATCAAGACTGGAAACAGTTGAAACAGCTAATCTGGCTAGCATATGAACATGTTGATAATTGGTGAGTTTAGAAATGCGAGTCGATTGGTGGATTCTGTTCCGTTTCAACAGAGCCAGGCTAGCTGTTTCCCCTGTTGTTACTCATTATGCTAAGCTAAGCTAATTATCTGTTGGCTCCAGGGATAGGGCGTGTGTGGTGTCAATCTTCTTATCGAACTCTGAATAAGACAGCAAAGAAGATGTTAGCAGAGCTCAAATAGGTTTCAAAGTCACATTTCTTTATGTCCACTTTTTAATTTCATCTCGTCAAAACGCTGTGCTTATAGTCCGGTTAAGTTTAGGCACAAAATGCTTGGTTAGAGTTGGAAAAGATCAAGTTTTGGCCTAAAATATCTGGTCTAGTAGAAACTGTCCTGACGTCTCGTTAAGTCTGTTTTACAGATGTTGAAACGCAGTCTTGAACAGTAGTCACTGGCTTAGCAGCCTCTTGCTCCTCCTGACATGAAAGTCAGTTTATATCCATGTGATATAAATGTGATAACACTGGCGACAGGGCTGTTTCCAAAGATTTAACTTAAATTGTTGTTGCTTCTTCTTTGTTTGTAGCCACTAAAGGAGAGAAAGGTGATCGTGGACTTCCAGGGACACTTGAAATTCCAGGTAGCACCACTATGTCTGTACACATACGTGTCAAAAAAGCTAAAACATTTAATGTTTGCAGACAAATTTAAAGCATTTTGTTTCTTCTACAGGTTTCGGGTCAAACGTTGACATTTACACTTTGAGGGTACGACTTATTTTTGCAGAAGATTTCAGATTTTATTGGTCATAATTTGTGGTTAAACTATTTTATTTGTTATTATCTCTGATGTTAATATTTATGTACACAGACACAGATGAAAGGTGAAACAGGCAGTCCGGGTGTGAAAGGAGATAAAGGAGAACCGAGCGGAGGTGGAGGATATTATGACTCTCGCTATGGATGGAGCGGGAGTGGACCCCCAGGAGAGCGTGGACCTCCTGTAAGATCAAGATCATGAAGCATTAAAGAGTCAGTGTTTCCTCAAAGAAATCAAAATTTGAACACTTTTCTTCCCTTGCTCCATCAGGGCCCACCGGGCGACACCATCATTGGCCCACCAGGCCCTCAGGGGCCACCTGGTCAGCCAGGAAGAGGCTATGATGGGCAACCTGGACCACCAGGGCCACCTGGACCTCCAGGAGCATCATCCCCTGGAGCTAACAGGGGCACACAGAGTGAGTTATAATCACAAACACACAAATATTCAAGATGAAGTCAGTGCTCAGGCTAATTTCAGCTCCGTTTGAATGACAGCTATTAATATTCCTGGACCACCGGGACCACCTGGAGCACCTGGGCTACCTGGACACACCTCAGGGGTGAGAAAACCTTTTCAGTTTTATTTCCTTATTATCTGACATTAGATGCTGTTAGCAGCTTGCTAAAATGTAAATTATGTCACTGGTAATTTGTTCTTCTGGAGACTTGATAAGATAAGTGATGAGTATTTAGACATTTGGTCAGTGGATTAAAAGTTACAACACAATTTGTAGCGTTTAGTGTGTTTTTGTGTTTGTAGGTGACCGTGTTGAGGTCTTACGACACCATGACCGCCACCGCGAGAAGACAACCCGAGGGCACTCTGGTCTACATCATAGACCAAACAGATCTCTACCTACGGGTCCGAGACGGAGTTCGTCAAGTCCAAGTAAACTAATCATCTTTTTTAGCTTCACAACACTTGGATTTCTCAGTTTTTCTCGCGTGTATTGATGCATTTGTTTCTACTTTTTCAGCTCGGAGGCTACATCGCTCTGCCCAGCGAGGATGTGAGTGTTTTTCCTTTATTCTCTTCATCGGAACATATAAAGAGTTTTGTTTTAATATGTATCATGCTCCTTGTTTTCAGGGTAACGAGGTCGCGGCTGTGGAGCCTCCACCGGTCGTCCCCTACTACCCGGACCACCACTCCAACACCGACACCCAGAGGTCACCTGAGGCACCGGTCCACCCTGACTCCAACCATCAGTCACACCCACACCAACATCACCCAACACATCCCCACGTACCTCACCCAACACACCCTCAACACCCACCAAACCCTGATCCCAGATACCCCACCCACCATGATCCCCGATATCAGCCCGACCCGCGGTACCCATCCCCCTCAGATCCCAGATTTCCAAGTTACTCAGAGCGGTTGAATCAACCTGACAGTAGATATTCTGTCGAGGAACGGCCTTCGTACCCAGACACTCGCTACACCGTCACTGCACGAAGACCGCCTCCTCCTGTGCACGAGACTCCGGTCCACCATCATGCGGCAGGTCCAGGGGTACGAGAGTCCACTTCTAAACCATCAGACTCGCATCTCTACTCTTAGCTTTGTTAGGAAATTAAATATTAGTCCTTGTCTTGTTTCCGCAGCTCCACCTCATTGCCCTGAACAGCCCTCAGACCGGCGGCATGAAAGGCATCCGCGGTGCCGACTACATGTGCTTCACCCAGGCTCAGGCCATCGGGATGAAGGGAACGTTCAGGGCTTTCCTGTCCTCCAGACTCCAAGACCTCCAGAGCATCGTCCGCAGGGCCGACAGGGACAATGTACCAATAATGAACCTGAGGGTATGTAACTGAGTTTTCAAACACTGGGAAATAATCTTAGACTCAGATTAGAAGATTGGTACCACTCTTGTTTCTGTCGACTATTTTTTAAAGCTACAACAAGCAGCCAGTTAGCTTAGCACAAAGACTGGAAACAAATGGAAACAGCTAGCGTGGCTCAGTCCAAAGGTAACAGAATCTGCCGGCAAGCTTCTCTAGATGTAATTTTAATGTTTTAGCTTTTGAGTTTATGTTGGAAGGATCTGTCAGGCTATTTGTCGGTTAATTGCACGACTATTCGTTGTCTTTGTCAGGACGAGGTTCTGTTTGACAGCTGGGACGCCATCTTTAACGACGGCAGAATAAAGAACAACCTGCCGATCTACTCCTTCGATGGCAAAGACGTTCTCAGTGACGGCACATGGTGAGTAATGGCCCGAACATGTATAACAAACAATAAAACCAGTGTTAAAAAGTGACCTTAACGTCTTTCCCCCAGGCCAGAGAAGATGATGTGGCACGGGTCGACCGGCGGCGGGCAGAGGAACGTGGACAGCTTCTGCGAGACGTGGCGCGTGGGCAACCCGGCGTTGACCGGCATGGCGTCGTCGCTGCAGAGCGGCAGCCTGCTCCAGCAGACCTCCAGCAGCTGCTCCAGCTCCTACGTGGTGCTGTGCATCGAGAACAGCTACACCGGCCACGCCAGGAGATAGAGACACACACACACACACACACACACACTGGTCGAATCCCAAAGTCATGCTTGTGTCCACGCCGTGCACTGTACGTGGTGCTTTGTAAATATTCTCTTACGAGTAATTAGTGTATGTTCGTTAGCCCCTCCTATATGGTGCTATACAGGATCGTTCCACGTGTCGAACCCAAGTTACGCTCAGGTGACAAACAGTAACACACCCTCCGGCAGCCATCTTTAAGGCGACAGAGGCCTTAACAGCTGGCTGTGTTTCCAAAACTCTCTCGTCTGTGAACATAAACGCTTCCTTTTCTTCGATTGTTTGTGACTTGTCAGCTAGCGGTCGCTGTAATGTTGACGTAAATATGAGATTAGCATGTTCGGTGCTAGCTAGGAAAGCCCGGTTTTGAGATGTCTTTACCCATAAATTCCGATGCAATAGAGATTAATGACGTCTATCGTCTTGTGTTGAATGATGAATATATGGGAGACACCACTGTGATCATACGTAGACATAATATCTGAACTGTCAGGTCGATTTTCACGTTTTCTCATCTTCCTGCCAGATCTAAACCAAAAAAAAACTGTCATTAAAACCATTAACATACCGAATGTACGCCTCACATACCTACATGCAGTGTTAATAATGATTAAAACAAGGTTTCCTGTTTCTTTAAAACACCACATTTACTTTTTATTTTCAGTGTTTTGTCAGTACTGGAGTGAAAAAAAACGGAGAAATTGTCAGTTAAAAGCTGTTTATTTCTTAACAAATGGTGCAGTTATCAACACATTTCAGCGTCCAAAAGCAACGTAAAAGTTATTGTATATGAAATGTATGTTTTTAACGTCTTTCCTCTTCACGCTGATGTTACCTGTCACCCATAGCACTTGAGTTAAAGTCTGTCTTTTAAAGTTTCTGCCACTGTCTTGCGTGGGAGGATATTTTCAAGTCGTATCTTTAGCAATAACAAAGGGATATTTATTTTTTATAAACCGTTCAGCTATAATGTGTGACGTGAACGCTCTCACAAACATCTTTTTTTTCTCTAAATACTTCCAGTAAATGTGCACAAACGTACACGAGTACGTTGTAGCGCGTATCGGAAACCAGTTCCGGGACGAAGCTTCCCGCTGGATAAACAGAATTGATGTACAGATATCTGATAGGATTCAGCCATAAATGTTTGTCGATGCACTGTTGCTTTTTATGTTTGTTTTATTATTTTTTTAAATTCAAGAACAGTGAATGCACTGCAGCCAGCTTCCAGTGGAGAGGATACAAACACTGGTGTCTCACTGTCCTGGAGAGTAGAGTGATGTCTTTGTGTACTAACGGTGCCATAACACATGCAGTAAGATTTGTATTAACTGTAATTCTGTGTTTTTGTTTTTCTCCTTTTGTGAGCAACATTGTGAAATGCTGCATCTCATTGAATAAACCTGTGTGGAAATTGTGTCTCAGGTGATGCGTGTGGTGACTGTGTTGAGTTTTAAGACCAGTAGGTTCAGTCTGAGATGACTAGAAACACAAAATGATGCTGATTTGATGCAATTAATTACAATTATGCAAAATCTTGCAACATTTATGATGACTTAAACACTTTTGTTTGGCTGATTGTGGATTTAAGGCTGATACCAATATAAAAACAAGATAATGTTATATTTGCTGAATAAAATAGCAAAATAAAAGTACAACAAAACATTTTTTTGATGTGATTAAAGTTAATTTTTAAAGAATTATGGCCTAGATTTGAGTTTTGGCAGATTTCCTCACTTTTCAAAAACAAAATAAGACATAGAAGACTAAACTTACTCAATATTTGGTGCATATTTAATGCTACATCTATTATATTTTATGAAACGATCATCTGTTTTGAATATAAAGTCAGTTTTGTCAGGTAAAAACAACATTTTTCCCTGTGAAATTCTCATTAGGTGAGTTGCATTGTGGGTAATGTAGGCACCAGGTCCTTTAACACACCTATAACACTGTTGGACTATTTATGGGCAATTTAAGGACAAATGATCAAAATCAATAATGCAGAACAAAAGATATCGTCCTTATTATTCCAAGAATTCTTTGCCTACATTACCCAGAATGCAGCTTACCGACTGAGTGACATCACTTGAGGATATCTGTCAGATTACATGCAGTTTACTGGAGCCACAATAGTCTTCAGACTACTTTTGTTCACATATGCATTCGTTCTCCTCAAGAAAGAGCTGTAAAAACACTTTAATGTGAACAACTGGTGAAGTTGCCCTTTACTAACGTAATTAAATGTATTTTATTTCTCCTGCTGATGATTGATGTTTGGCATTTAGTGTCCTTATCTCTCATGCTGCAGACAAGATGTGACTCATAGTCATATGATGCTGTGTGAGACAGCTGACAGTTTCCTTTTGTCTGTGTCGTCGGCTTCCAGAAATACAGTGTACAAGTGTTTCCTGCAGAATGTCAAACACAATATTTAGTATCTCACCACCACAGTGTCCCGTGACTCATGACTCCTTATGTTGTGACTTTGACATAAACATGCAACAGTTTCAGGTGAATGTGGGCTTATCGATGCAAATGATAGCTAGCAGGTAGTGCCAACATTAGCTAAAGCATTAAAGGGATAGTACTCTAATCGCTGTAGAAACACAACAAAAGTGCAACATCGACATTGATTTGAGGGAGAATTATGCTCTATGTTTGGTGCAGTGGTGGAAGAAGTACTCAAGAAGCAAAACCACAGTGTAGAAATACTCAAAAACTACAAAAACGTGTGCATCAAAATATACTTGAAGTGCTCATTATGCAGACGTGGCTGCGGTCTTGTGCCTGTTTTTGTTAACAGGAATGCACAAACAGTTTAACAGGAAGGAGGTGGAACAAGAGAAAGCAGAAGTTTCTCACGATTGACGGTCAAAGTTATTTTTAGGAATAAAAAAAAAATGCAGAACAGATATCCTGAAAGGCAAAAATGATGGTAGGATCTGTAGATAAATCAGCTCCAGCCTCAACAGATGCAACACTGAAGTGATGCATTTATTATTGTAACTCAATTTGATGCTAATACTTTTTTCTTACACTTGGTGCAGAAACACTGAATCCAAATGATTTTAATTGTCTAAAATGAGTCCAGTTTGAATACAGGAGCTGCTATATTGACCTCAGTGGTTGTTAAAGCCTCAATGTGCTGGTTAGTTTCAGTGTCAGTGAGTCAAAGTTCACAAGTTTCTCTTTATGACTCAGCTGCACTCAAGTCAAACCCTCGATGTGGATTGCTTTTAACCCTGGGTGTCGACTTCAGGCAGACTCCTGAAACTTTCTACAAATTCCACCTGATACTGAATGATAAACACACTTTAATCACTCCAAATCATACCTGGATTAATTTTGAAACGCTTATATCTACATTAGAGTAGTATTGATGTTTTTGCCTCAGGGTCAGATGAGGACACTTCCTTGATAGCTGCCTGCAGTGACTGTTCAGGGCAAAGTAACACCCTTTAAGGCTGGATGTGACAACCTGTGTTATCAAGCTGGGAGAGTCACTTGGATTGATCTGGATCTGGACTCAGATGTAGTACTTTCTTTCTTTTTCTACATGTGACTGACCTGCAAGTTTTAAGGAGTTGGAGGTTACTTTCATTTCAGTGTGACGCAGTTATTTCAACCTCACAGAAGGTAAGAAACCTTCCTGGTTTATTCAGTTTTGTTGTGTATTTCTGTTGCCTCTTAGTATAAACATCAGCTGTTTTCCATTTTTAAAGCTGTTTTATATATAAGCCACAATAACGTTACAGTATTTCCTCTGAACACAATAAAGGCTGTGCTGCGATCGATGCTGCAACTGTTTAAAGATAATGTTTATGAGAAGCCGTCTAGGCCAAAAATTCACTTTTCACTTGCACATACATCTAGATTTTTATTTCCTGCCACCCATCTATCTTTTCTGGCTGTCACAAGCATTGATTTCGAGCTGCAGGTTAGACTGATTCGGAGATGATAATCAAGCAGAATAAATACCAAACATTCTCTTCTTTCCGCAAGCACAATAATGAATGTGACTTTCCCAGATTGTGATAGTGGCAGTTTGGATATTACCACTGGATGAAACATAAACAACATAATCCCTCTCAGCGTCTCTTCTATAGATGAAGAAAATATCTGCGCCTTGACATGGATGTTAATCCAGCAGGTAAGCATCTATAAACGTTGAATGGATAATTGTTAACCCAGACCATCTCATGCATGTTGCCAGAACAATCATGATCAAAACAAGGAAGGATTTTCCAAACTGTCCAGTCCAGTTGGTATCATATGACTCTGAGTTTAGCAGCTCATTTTATCGCTGCGGGTAGTTTGACTGTTTCATGCATGTACGCTGAATAAAACTGGGAAGTCATGGAAGAAAGGAAAAATATGGCAGCAGTGCAGGTTGTAACGATACCGAAACTTCTTTCTATGCACCAGGGGCGTAAATTCCAGGAATGCCACGTATTTAACATGCAGGCAGGCACATCAGAGTTAATTCTTTTACAAAGAAAGCCCAGATGAAAACAAATACTGTATGAATATGCCCATATTTCATCCATTTCACATGATGACAGATTGCACCTCCTTGCCAGAACCGGTTTCATATTACAGTGGAGTGTTTGTACACCTGAGTCACATGTCTGCCTTTTGTTCTACTCTGTATATGTTCAGGCTCGTAGATAAAACTGTTACCTTGATGCAGAAAACATGTGCAGGCATATCATTTTTTCACCCAGAACAGCAGAACTGATGAAGCATTGTCACTTTCAGTGTCAGTCTGAGTAAGACTGCCATTTGATTATGTTTATGTAAAGGTGAAAGCTCTACAATGGATCTGCCTGAAGGGCTCGATGAGGGAATCCTCCCCTCAAAAGTGACTTCATTTGGGGGACATGACAGCCCGACCGAAGCTCAGAGGTGAGGCAAGGCCCTTAACTTTTCAATCAGACAATGAGAACTACATTTTACTGATTATTAAGAATAAAAACATCTGTGTTGGGGTTCAGCTCAGAGATGCAGCAGAAGAGATCAGCCTCCCCTGTACCCAGCTGCTACTCCATGAAGTCACGGGAGCCGCCTCTCGCTTTCCAAAAACAGTCTTCTGAAACAGAGTGAGTCAACTTTTGTCTTTGTACTGTGAAAACGTTGAAGTTTAGGGTCAAACCAATTTTTTCCTGCCATTTCTTGAAGGATTCAGGAGGAGAGGCCAGACTCTCCTGTGCCGAGTTTTGTGTCCATCAGTTCCCGGGAGCCGCCTCTCGCTTTTCAAAAACAACATCCTTCTGAAACAGGGTACGTCAATTTACTGCTTTATATCACTGATATTAACGGACAAAATTAAAGAACGTTACGGTCCAAAGATTACTGTTTTATTCAAAGAGTTAACACCAAAAGTTATTTGGGTCTGTTCTGGGCTGAGATCCATCCCCCATCCAAGTTTTTGCAAGTCCGACACAGGTGAAAACATAACCTCCTTAGCACAGAGGTATCTGTGATCACTTGAAGATACTGCGGTGTGTTTTCCTCCACAGACTACCACAGGAGATGTCGGATGTTCGCGCTGGTCAGTCTCCTCAGGAAGACCAAACAGACAGGGACTCCATATTTAGGGTCTGTAAATGTACCATCACTCTTACAAGTAACTGCAACAATCACAAACGTCTTGTCTTTATTTCACTATATAATGCATTTTATAGAGCAAGTTTTTATTTCATTTTCCAGCTGCTTGAGGAGAACATCGGTGATTTTGTGAAGACCGAGCTGAAGAGGATGCAGACGGCTCTGAGGTCAGAGTGTTTAGATGACGAGGTGATGGACAGCAAGGACGAGGGGGAAGATATGAGGAGCAGTAGAGAGGCATTTCTGAAAATTGTACTGTGCTTCCTGAAGAAAATACAGCAGGAGGATCTGGCTGACGCTCTGCAGAAGAGTGAGTTTTATCTTTGGAAAAAACGCCACTTAAAAATATGTGGTGTTTTTTGCTGGTTTGGAGATATCTTTTCAAACACATTTTTATCATAGCACTCACTACAGTTTTTTGCTCGTGCAGAATCTCCATCAGTGTGCCAACGAAAGCTCAAATCTAGCATGAAGCAGAAGTTCCAGTGTTTGTTTGAGGGAACTGCTAAAACATCAAGTCCAGTCCTTCTGAATCAGATTTACACCGAGCTCTACATCACAGAGGGAGGGACTGCAGAGGTCAACGATGAACATGAGGTCAGACAAATCGAAACAGCGGCTAGGAAACCAAACAGACCAGAAACAACAATCAGATGTGAAGACATTTTCAGACCCTCACCTGGAAGAGACGAACCAATCAGAACAGTGATGACAAAGGGAGTGGCTGGCATCGGGAAAACAGTCTTAACACAGAAGTTCACACTGGACTGGGCTGAAGACAAAGCCAACCAGGACATACAGTTCACATTTCCATTCACTTTCAGAGAGCTGAATGTGCTGAAAGAGAAAAAGTTCAGCTTGGTGGAACTTGTTCATCACTTCTTCACTGAAACCAAAGCTGCAGGAATCTGCAGGTTTGATAAATTTCACGTCGTGTTCATCTTTGACGGTCTGGATGAGTGTCGACTTCCTCTGGACTTCCACAACACTGAGATCCTGACTGATGTTAGAGAGTCCACCACAGTGGATGTGCTGCTGACAAACCTCATCAGGGGGGAATTGCTTCCCTCTGCTCGCCTCTGGATAACCACACGACCTGCAGCAGCCAATCAGATCCCTCCTGGGTGTGTTGACATGGTGACAGAGGTCAGAGGGTTCACCGACCCACAGAAGGAGGAGTACTTCAGGAAGAGATTCAGAGACAAGAAGCAAGCTAGCAGAATCATCTCCCACATCAAGACATCACAAAGCCTCCACATCATGTGCCACATCCCAGTCTTCTGCTGGATCACTGCTACAGTTCTGGAGGATGTGTTGAAGACCAGAGAGGGAGGAGAGCTGCCCAAGACCCTGACTGAGATGTACATCCATTTCCTGGTGGTTCAGGCCAAATTGTGGACCATCAAGTATCAAGTAGAAGCTAAGACACAGCCACACTGGAACCCAGGGAGCAGGGAGATGGTTTTGTGTCTGGGAAAACTGGCTTTTGAGCAGCTGCAGAAAGGAAACCTGATCTTCTATGAATCAGACCTGATGGAGTGTGGCATCGATATCACAGCAGCCTCAGTGTACTCAGGAGTGTTCACACAGATCTTTAAAGAGGAGACAGGGCTGAGTAACAAGAAGGTGTTCTGCTTCATCCATCTGAGCATTCAGGAGTTTCTGGCAGCACTTTATGTCTTTCTGACTTTTACCAGCTCTGGCATCAATCTGCTGTCTCAGTCAAAAACCTGGTGGTCTAATCTACGAAGGGACAAATCTAAACTATCATACCTATATCAAAGTGCTTTGGACAAGGCTTTGCAGAGTCCAAACGGACACCTGGATCTGTTCCTACGCTTCCTCCTGGGTCTTTCTCTGCAGGCCAATCAGACTCTACTACGAGGCCTGATGACACACGCAGGAAATGGCTGGCACGCCAGTCATGAAACAGTCCAGTACATCAAGAGCGTGATCAGGAAGAATCTGTCTCCAGAGAGAAGCATCAATCTGTTCCACTGTCTGAATGAGCTGAATGATCATTCACTCGAAGAGGAGATTCAACAGTACCTGAGTTCAGGACGTCTGTCCACAGACAAACTCAGTCCTGCTCAGTGGTCAGCTCTGGTCTTCATATTACTGTCATCAGAAAAAGATCTGGATGTGTTTGACCTGAAGAAATACTCTGCTTCAGAGGAGGCTCTTCTGAGGCTGCTGCCAGTGGTCAAAGCCTCCAACAAAGCTCTGTAAGTTTAAGACCTTTTTGGAGTGGCAATTAATATCGGCCAAAGAAATGTATTTATTGTGTCATAAGTAAAGTTTAAATATGGAGAAATGGTTGTTACAATATTTTAGAAGTCAATCAGTCTTTGTTGGGAAGCTCTAAAACCTCCAAACCCAGCAAATAGTCATTGTAGAAGCTGCACGTTTGATATTTAGAAAAAAAATACACAGGCTTTCTTGAACTGATTTATGTTGCATGTTATTCTTCAGGCTGAGTGGCTGTAACCTGTCAGAGAAAAGCTGTGAAGGCCTGGCATCAGTTCTCAGCTCCCAATCTTCAAGTCTGAGAGTGCTGGAACTGACCAACAACAACCTGCAGGATTCAGGAGTGAAGCATCTGTCTGTTTGGCTGGAGAGTCCACAATGTAGACTGGAAATTCTGAGGTCAGATCATGTACTGTTTGAAAAAGTAATCTTCTGTAATTCTAGAAAAGGCTTTAAATGTGTATTTCCCTGACATTTCCTGAGCAAATGTTGTTCAGTAAGACACTCAATCATTTCCTTTTTCTCAAAATGTTCATATTTATTTTATCAGGTTGAATCACAACAATCTCGCAGGGACATGCTGCCAGGAGTTATCATCGGTTCTCAGCACCAAGTTCTCTAGTCTAAAGGACCTGGACTTGGGTTACAATGACCTACAGGACTCGGGAGTAAAGTTGCTTCTTGCTGGACTGGAAAGTCCACACTGTGCACTTGAGAAACTCAGGTCAGGGATAGTAATTCTAATGATATATCAGTAATATTTTACAGTGTTAGTGACAGTAAATGTATGTTTTGTTGTAGAGTATTTGTTAATCTGTCTCTAAACTGACTCCCTCAGGCTGATTGGCTGTAATTTATCAGACAAAAGCCGTGACACTCTGGCTTCAGTTCTCAGCCACCCATCCTGTACTCTGAAAGACCTGGATCTGAGTAACAACGATCTGCAGGATTCAGGAGTGACCCTCTTCAATGCTGGACAGCATTGTTGTCTGGAAACCCTCAGGTTCGATTACATTCTCGTGTATTACAAAGTTAAGACTAAAATGCTGCTTGCTGTTTGTTCTGGTTTTATATATTTATATATTATTATTAATCTCTGATAATCTCAATAAAACCTGAGATATTATTTCCCATGATTTTACTAGGTTGAGTCAAACAAGGCTCACAGAGAAGTGCTGCGAAGAGTTTTCATCAGTCCTCAGCTCCAAGTCCACTAGTCTGCGAGTCCTGGACCTGAGTAACAATGACCTGCAGGATGCAGGAGTAAAGCTGCTCTCTATTGGACTTGGAAGTCCGCACTGTCAGCTCCAAACTCTCAGGTTAGTTGAATGTCATGTGGTGTGGTGGCAGGGCAATTTTGGCTTAGACCGGCCCCTCATAATTAGCGGAACACAACCTGACTAGTAATTTATGTATGTGTTCCCCGAAGGAATGTATTTTACTATTATCCCAAACCCAGCTCTAATTATTGTGGTGAGGTTTACATATGTTTACTCACAAACCCTTTCAATCCTGCTGACTTTAGAAGTCAACCAAATAATCATTGTGGAAAGCAAATAAGTACATTTACTCAACACATAGTTCTACCTCAGTTATATTCTATTTCAAGCATAATGTATCATCAACATCCTAAATCTCAGAAGTTTAGCATCTATTATTAACTTCACCACTTCTGTCTGCTCTGTGTAGTTCAATTGATTCTTTTATCCATTTTCTAGAAATTATCTCTAATATGTATTTTCTGAATGTCCCTGATATAGCAGCTCAGTTCTTATTCTTCAGGTTAAAAGGAGCTCCCTCCTTTAAAAAGCTATACCATGCATTTGTATCAGGCTAAAAACAGGGCTGCTTTATGGACTCATGCAAAGCAACTTGTCTTAAAAGCATTTGACTGTCTTACTCTTATTCAATGTGGGCATACCTTTTGCTAATAATACTTTTAAACTTTTTATCACTTACTTTAGTAATGCTTAAATTGCAAAGCTTTTACTTCTTCTTTTAATAGTTTTAAAATCAGTTTTTTAAACATGTTTAACCACAGCATGGAGGGTTGCTACAAATTCAAACTACTACGCAGCCTTTCAACACACCTTTAACCTAAATATCTGAAATGTGATGATGTAGACACTTGCTGCTCATCCAGCACTTCTCAGCCTTGACCATTTGCTATTTTATCAGAATAAGGTGCCATTGCTGCCAGATTTGGGGAAGTATGCAACACCAATTAATATTGTTTTAAAAGTTTAATAAAGTTTAATATGTACAAATGATTGTTGATGCAAACCTTTGTCATCCAGCCTTCACAATCATAACAAAATACAATAATTCTGCATGTCAACACATTTATCTACATTTTTATTACAAATTAGTTCACTAATCTAGTGTTTGAAATAATGTCACAAGTTCTCTAGCTGTCCATCACTGTGCGTTTTGATGTAAATCAGAAAAGACAATTGTCAAACAGCTGTCATATAAAAGAGAAAGAAATGACACATCTATCAAGAAGTAATGATACACACTACAGTGTGGGCAGGTTTTCATATAGTTGAAGAAAAAGTACTGTTTGCTGCTCACATGGTGAAAATCAAATGACCACTGAAGGTGGTATGATGATTTTGACTGTCAGTTATCCTTGTGTTAGGCCACTGATGCATAAAAACAACATCCCCGACCTCTAGAAGCAGCGTGACCCCATTAGAAGGGTTCACAGTACCGGATGGCTGATGTTCAATTGCAATAAAAATATTTTCTCCATTCTTGACCAACAAAGCACCTGAACCATGTGAAGCATGTCCATGTCCATATATGTGGAACTCAAAGTGGTAGGCTCCTCTCACTGGTGCAATGAAAAAACCTGTGGGACATTTTAAACAAAGAATCAACTGCTGTAACACCTGTCAACCAGGTAGATGTCGACATAGTCAAAACCTCAAATAAATGATTTGATTTTGTGACTTTGAGTACCTGTATTTGGGTTGTAGGCGTTTCCAATGTTTGTCACAACGTGTCTGAAGACCAGGGGAGTTTGTGTGTTAAATGGTCCGATAAGTCCAGAGCCTGAAGCGAACAGTGAAGCTGAGAAAGCCACCTGTTTGACTGAGAGAGAATCATACTTGTTTGAAAGTGACTGATGTTACAGCAGCAATGAGCATGTTTCACAATGAAGTTATCTAAAGGCTCATATTATTCTCAGTGTTAATGTGCTATTCACATCACACAAGGTTTTACATTCGACAAATATTATGAGAACTAAACTGTTTGAATATTGAATTGCTGGTTTAGTTGTCAGTCTTACCTTCTCCATCCCTCTTTAGAACCTCCACCTGGTTCTCTGTGACATTAGTCCTGGCTTTAATGGAGATCAGCTCTGCTGTTTGTGCTGGAGAAAGTCACATCATGACATATTTTCTGTAACCTGTTTACACATACACCTATGTTTGATAGATACATGTACTTCATCATGGCTGTCTTCATCAAGGTTGGCTTTGGTCATTGAACATTTAGATGTTGTGTTAAAAAGCACTTAAACTGGTCAGGAGAATTCAGACATGAGCAACAGAATGAATTATAATGTGTTTACTCAGTGTTTCATTGTCCTGATTTCAGAGGTAACTAGTTACATTTACTCTGTGTAACTTTTGGTGGTAATTTGTATTTTAGGTTTTAATGCAGTCGGAGTTAATGTTACTTGAGTAGATTTTTTGAGAAAAATCGGTACTACTACGTTTCCAGATAAGCATGGAGAGACAATCTTGTCCACTTTAGGCTGTAAGCTCCACGGAGTGATCTCAGCAGAGTTAGATAATGTACAGAAGAAGGAGGCAGTTCAACTTCTCTTTCTACTATTGGATAGATGGACCCTTGCTTCACAAAAGTGACCAATTAGAAGAAGTAGGAAGGTGCAGGTGAATAGACTTTTTAAAAAAAGGCTTGCAGAAGCGCAGAAGGGTGGTGGTAATTGGTAGATTTCCTAAGATCGAAGGCTCGGTAGGATTTCTGACAGAGCAGAGGACAAAGCATTGGGCAGAACTTTGCCATAGATTTGAGAACACCAGAGTGCGGCTGCACTGGTTCAGAGGCTTGATATCTGTAACATGCTACATGCTGACACCTTTGATGAAGACAGCCCAGAAACTACACTTGTCAACCTCAGTCTGCTTTAAGCTTATTTCAGTTTGTGCTAAAGACAATAAGATATCACAATAATTCACAACATAAATGTTCTTATTTTTAATTTCTGGATTTGATGTAGTATTATCTATCATTGCTGTCTACACATCATGATATCTACAGTGTTCTCCACACAGTACCTTGAAGCTCTTGCTTTAGTTTGTCCACCTCAGTCTTCTGCTTCTCCTGCTCAGTCTTCTGTAACTTCAGTTCAGTCTTCTGCTTCTCCAGCTCGGTCGTCTGTAACTCCAGTTTTGTCAGTTTCGCTGCTTGAGCTTGAATAATGGAATAAATGTCTGTATGTTAGTTTTTGCTTTAATGTCAATTTCCTTGAAAAGCTTCTGGAAATTGTTGAGTTATTGTTGCAGCCACATCAGCTGCATGACTCTATGAGATGTCACTGTCAGTCATTCAGTCAGTCCACCACTTTGACACAGACTGAAATGTCTTGACTGTTGGATAAATGAAATTTATATTTATATTTTATCTACTATGATCATCCGGTCAGGATTTCAATTAACAAAATTTAGTTAACATTTAAAAACAACTAAAACTCAATTAATATTTGATGATAGTCATGAAGTTTGGTGCAGCATTCATGTTCTCCTCAGGATGAATAGTAACATCCTCTGTGATCTCTCACCTTTTTATCTAGGCCACCATCAGGTCAACATCTTCAAATCATCAAACAGTTCAGTGTTACAACATTATACAAAAACCTCCTGTAACAAAGCAGTGATTCTTATCGGTATAACTTCCCTCACTACCTCACATACTACTGTACCTTCATTCTCTCTCTGTAAGTGGCTCATCTCCACCCTCTGTTCAGCCAACGAGGCGCTCATCTCTCTCAGCACAGCATGGATGTCCTGTTTACATCCTTGTGGTTGGTCAGTAGTATTTGTTGGTTCTCTTCTTACAGCTTCAGTTTCACCTCCAAGTGGAATAATGTGGTTGTCAGACTCTGTTTGAAGCTGAGCCGTGCAGAGAGAGCAGATCAGCAACAACAGAGGAAAACGCATTGTCATCTCCATTCTCAAAGTGACCGTCTGTTCAGTTCTTCTGTGTAGTTTCTGTGTTCATCTCAGCCTTAAATAGTGTCTCATGCTGATCAATCATTACCAGAAATTACCAGAAAACAGACACGTGCAGGACATAAGATTGATAACACTGATCACATGGAGCATATCATCAGAACAATGAAAACACAGCACACAAACATAAATGATTCATTCGAAACTGTACACCCATCAGTCAGAACATAAAAAAGACTCATTTGTGAAGTAAAGAACATTGATCACTTGTTACAATGAAATGTTCTGAGAAACCTTAGGTCCTGATATTTATGTGGATGCCACTTGATGTGCACCACAAATCATCTCCAATATGTGTTTTCTGAATTTCCCTGATATATCAGCTCAGTTCTTATTCTTCAGGTTAAAAGGAGCTCCCTCCTTTAAAAAGCTATAACATGTATTTGTATCAGGCTAAAAACAGGGCTGCTTTATGAACTCATGCAAAGCAACTTGTCTTAAAAGCATCTGACTGTCTTACTCTTATTAAATGTGGGCATACCTTTTGCTAATAATGCTTTTTATACTTTTTTCACACTTACTTTAGTAATGCTTAAATTGCAAAGCTTTTACTTCTCATTTAGTAGTTTTAAAATCACTTTTTTAAACATGTTTAACCACAGCATGCAGGGTTGCTACAAATTCAAACTACTATGCAGCCTTTCGACACAACTTTAACCTAAATATCTGAAATGTGATGCTGTAGACACTTGCTGCTCATCAGCACTTCTCAGCCTTGACAGTTTGCTGTTTGATCAGAATAAGGTGCCGTGGCTGCCAGATTTTGGGAAGTATGCAACACCAATTAATATTGTTTTAAAAGTTTAATAAAGTTTAATATGTACAAATGATTGTTGATGCAAACCTTTGTCATCCAGCCTTCATAATCATAACAAGATACAATAATTCTGCATGTCAACACATTCATATACATTTTTATTACAAATTAGTTCGGTAATCTAGTGTTTGAAATAATGTCACAAGTTCTCTAGCTGTCCATCACTGTGCATTTTGATGTTAATCAGAAAAGACATGCAAATGAAAAAATCATAAACATTTTCTGATGAAAACATTGTTGTTGTCAATCAGCTGTCATATAAAAGAGAAAGAAATGACACATCTATCAAGAAGTAGTGATATACACTACAGTGTCGGCAGGTTTTCATATAGTTGAAGAAAAAAGACTGTTTGCTGCTCACATGGTGAAAATCAGATGACCACTGAAGGTGGTATGATGATTTTGACTGTCATATATCCTTGTGTTAGCCCACTGATGCATAAAAACAACATCCCCGACCTCTAGAAGCAGCGTGACCCCATTAGAAGGGTTCACACTATAGGACGGCTGATGTTCATATGCAATAAAAATATTTTCTCCATTCTTGACCAACACAGCAGCTGTAGGATGTGAAGCATGTCCACCTCCATATATGTGGAACTCAAAGTGGTAGGCTCCTCTCACTGGTGCAATGAAAAAACCTGTGGGACATTTTAAACACAGAATCAACTGCTGTAACACCTGTCAACCAGGTAGATGACGACATCGTCAAAAACTCAAATAAATGATTTGATTTTGTGACTTTGAGTACCTGTGTTTGGGTTGTAGGCGTTTCCAATGTTTGTCACAACGTGTCTGAAGACCAGGGGAGTGTGTGTGTTAAATGGTCCAAGAGTTCCTGAGCCTGAAGTGAACAGTGAAGCTGAGAAAGCCACCTGTTTGACTGAGAGAAAATCATACTTGTTTTAAAGTGACTGATGTTACAGCAACAATGATCATGTTTCACAATGAAGTTATCTAAAGCCTCGTATTATTCTCAGTGTTAATGTGCTATTCACATCACACAAGGTTTTACATTCGACAAATATTATGAGAACTAAACTGTTTGAATATTGAATTGCTGGTTTAGTTGTCAGTCTTACCTTCTCCATCCCTCTTTAGAACCTCCACCTGGTTCTCTGTGACATTAGTCCTGGCTTTAATGGAGATCAGCTCTGCTGTTTGTGCTGGAGAAAGTCACATCATGACATATTTTCTGTAACCTGTTTACACAGACACCTATGTTTGATAGATACATGTACTTCATCATGGCTGTCTTCATCAAGGTTGGCTTTGGTCATTGAACATTTAGATGTTGTGTTAAAAAGCACTTAAACTGGTCAGGAGAATTCAGACATAAGCAACAGAATGAATTATAATGTGTTTACTCAGTGTTTCATTGTCCTGATTTCAGAGGTAACTAGTTATATTTACTCTGTGTAACTTTTGGTGGTAATTTGTTATTTTAAGTTTTAATGCAGTCGGTGTTAATGTTACTTGAATAGATTTCTTGAGAGAAATTGGTACTTTTACTCCGTTATATTTGGAAACAATGCGGCTACTTTTGTTATTTCATGCACATCATGACATATTTTCTGTAACCTGTTACCTAAAGAGCACTAAAACTGAATTCATGTCTCATGCCAGTTGTTCAGAGCTGACTTAATGTATACATTTCCAGATAAGCATGGAGAGATAATCTTGTCCACTTTAGGCTGTAAGCTCCACGGAGTGATCTCAGCAGAGTTAGATAATGTACAGAAGAAGGAGGCAGGTCAACTTCTCTTTCTGCTATTGGATAGATGGACCCTCGCTCCACCAAAGTGACCAATTAGAAGAAGTATGAAGGTGCAGGTGAATAGACTTTTTAAAAAAGGCTCGCAGAAGCCCAGAAGGGTGGTGGTAATTGGAAGATTTCCTAAGATCGAAGGCTCGGTAGGATTTCTGACAGAGCAGAGGGCAAAGCATTGGGCAGAACTTTGCCATAGATTTGAGAACACCAGAGTGCGGCTGCACTGGTTCAGAGGCTTGATATCTGTAACATGCTACACGCTGACACCTTTGATGAAGACAGCCCAGAAACTACACTTGTCAACCTCAGTCTGCTTTAAGCTTATTTCAGTTTGTGCTAAAGACAATAAGATATCACAATAATTCACAACATAAATGTTCTTATTTTTAATTTCTGGATTTGATGTAGTATTATCTGTCATTGCTCTCTACACATCATGATAGCTACAGTGTTCTCCACACAGTACCTTGAAGCACTTGCTTTAGTTTGTCCACCTCAGTCTTCTGTAACTTCAGTTCAGTCTTCTGCTTCTCCAGCTCAGTCGTCTGTAACTCCAGTTTTACTGCTTGAGCTTGAATGATGAAATAAATGTCTGTATGTTAGTTTTTCCTTGAAAAGCTTCTGGAAATTGTTGAGTTATTGTTGCAGCCACATCAGCTGCATGACTCTATGAGATGTCACTGTCAGTCATTCAGTCAGTCCACCACTTTGACACAGACTGAAATGTCTTGACTGTTGGATAAATGTAATTTATATTTATATTTTATCTACTATGATCATCCGGTCAGGATTTCAATTAACAAAATTGAGTTAACATTTAAAAACAACTAAAACTCAATTAATATTTGATGATAGTCATGAAGTTTGGTGCAGCATTCATGTTCTCCTCAGGATGAATAGTAACATCCTCTGTGATCCCTCACCTTTTTATCTAGGCCACCATCAGGTCAACATCTTCAAATCATCAAACAGTTCAGTGTTACAACATTATACAAAAACCTCCCGTAACAAAGCAGTGATTCTTATCGGTATAACTTCCCTCACTACCTCACATACTACTGTACCTTCATTCTCTCTCTGTAAGTGCCTCATCTCCACCCTCTGTTCAGCCAACGAGGCGCTCATCTCTCTCAGCACAGCATGGATGTCCTGTTTACATCCTTCTTGTTGGTCAGTAGTATTTGCTGGTTCTCTTCTTACAACTTCAGTTTCACCTCCAAGTGGAATAATGTGGTTGTCAGACTCTGTTTGAAGCTGAGCCGTGCAGAGAGAGCAGATCAGCAGCAACAGAGGAAAACGCATTGTCATCTCCATTCTCAAAGTGATGGTCTGTTCAGTTCTACTGTGTAGTTTCTGTGCTCATCTCAGCCTTATATAGTGTCTCATGCTGATCAATCATTACCAGAAATTACCAGAAAACAGACACGTGCAGGATATCAGATTGATAACACTGATCACATGGAGCATATCATCAGAACAATGAAAACACAGCACACAAACATAAATGATTCATGTGAACCTGTACATCAGTCAGTCAGAACATAAAAAAGACTCATTTGTGAAGTAAAAAACATTGATCACATGTTACAATGAAATGTTCTGAGAAACCTTGGGTCCTGATATTTATGTGGATGCCACTTGACGTGCACCACAAATCATCTCTAATATGTATTTTCTGAATTTCCCTGATATATCATCTCAGTTCTTATTCTTCAGGTTAAAAGGAGCTCCCTCCTTTAAAAAGCTATAACATGCATTTGTATCAGGCTAAAAACAGGGCTGCTTTATGAACTCACGCAAAGCAACTTGTCTTAAAAGCATCTGACTGTCTTACTCTTATTAAATGTGGGCATACCTTTTGCTAATAATACTTTTATACTTTTTTTACACTTACTTCAGTAATGCTTAAATTGGAAAGCTTTTACTTCTCATTTAGTAGTTTTAAAATCACTTTTTGAACATGTTTAACCTCAGCATGCAGGGTTGCTACAAATTCAAACTACTATGCAGCCTTTCAACACACCTTGAACCTAAATATCTGAAATGTGATGATGTAGACACTTGCTGCTCATCAACACTTCTCAGCCTTGACCGTTTGCTATTTTATCAGAATAAGGTGCCGTGGCTGCCAGATTTTGGGAAGTATGCAACACGAATGAATATTGTTTTGAAAGTTTAATAAAGTTTAATATGTACAAATGATTGTTAATGCAAACCTTTGTCATCCAGCCTTCACAATCATAACAAGATACAATAATTCTGCATGTCAACATATTTATATACATTTTTATTACAAATTAGTTCGGTAATCTAGTGTTTGAAATAATGTCACAAGTTCTCTAGCTGTCCATCACTGTGCATTTTGATGTTAATCAGAAAAGACATGCAAATGAAAAAATCATAAACATTTTCTGATGAAAACATTGTTGTTGTCAATCAGCTGTCATATAAAAGAGAAAGAAATGACACATCTATCAAGAAGTAGTGATATACACTACAGTGTCGGCAGGTTTTCATATAGTTGAAGAAAAAAGACTGTTTGCTGCTCACATGGTGAAAATCAGATGACCACTGAAGGTGGTATGATGATTTTGACTGTCATATATCCTTGTGTTAGCCCACTGATGCATAAAAACAACATCCCCGACCTCTAGAAGCAGCGTGACCCCATTAGAAGGGCTCACACTATAGGACGGCTGATGTTCATATGCAATAAAAATATTTTCTCCATTCTTGACCAACACAGCACCTGAAGGATGTGAAGCATGTCCACCTCCATGTATGTGGAACTCAAAGTGGTAGGCTCCTCTCACTGGTGCAATGAAAAAACCTGTGGGACATTTTAAACAAAGAATCAACTGCTGTAACACCTGTCAACCAGGTAGATGTCGACATAGTCAAAAACTCAAATAAATGATTTGATTTTGTGACTTTGAGCACCTGTGTTTGGGTTGTAGGCGTTTCCAATGTTTGTCACAACGTGTCTGTAGACCAGGGGAGTGTGTGTGTTAAATGGTCCGATATGTCCTTGGCCTGAAGCAAACAGTGAAGCTGAGAAAGCCACCTGTTTGACTGAGAGAGAATCATACTTGTTTTAAAGTGACTGATGTTACAGCAACGATGATCATGTTTCACAATGAAGTTATCTAAAGGCTCATATTATTCTCAGTGTTAATGTGCTATTCACATCACACAAGGTTTTACATTCGACAAATATTATGAGAACTAAACTGTTTGAATATTGAATTGCTGGTTTAGTTGTCAGTCTTACCTTCTCCATCCCTCTTTAGAACCTCCACCTGGTTCTCTGTGACATTAGTCCTGGCTTTAATGGAGATCAGCTCTGCTGTTTGTGCTGGAGAAAGTCACATCATGACATATTTTCTGTAACCTGTTTACACATACACCTATGTTTGATAGATACATGTACTTCATCATGGCTGTCTTCATCAAGGTTGGCTTTGGTCATTGAACATTTAGATGTTGTGTTAAAAAGCACTTAAACTGGTCAGGAGAATTCAGACATAAGCAACAGAATGACTTATAATGTGTTTACTCAGTGTTTCATTGTCCTGATTTCAAAGGTAACTAGTTACATTTACTCTGTTACATGTACTTTAGTAACTTTTGGTGGTAATTTGTATTTTAAGTTTTAATGCAGTCGGTGTTCATGTTACTTGAGTAGATTTTTGGAGAAAAATCTGTACTTTTACTCTGTTACATTTGGAAACAATGCGGCTACTTTTGTTATTTTATGCACTCATGCTCATTCTGTTAAGAGACAGATGGGCCCAGGTCTGCTGGAGCTTTGTTATCAGTCCTACCACAGATGATTTGGCGTTGTCTTTAAAATAAATACAGTTGTGTGTTCACTTCTTCACTTCTAAATAATGTACAGAAGAAGGAGGCAGTTCAACTTCTCTTTCTGGTATTGGATAGATGGACCCTCGCTCCACCAAAGTGACCAATTAGAAGAAGTAGGAAGGTGCAGGTGAATAGACTTTTAAAAAAAGGCTGGCAGAAGCCCAGAAGGGTGGTGGTAATTGGTAGATTTCCTAAGATCGAAGGCTCGATAGGATTTCTGACAGAGCAGAGGGCAAAGCATTGGGCAGAACTTTACCATAGATTTGAGAACACCAGAGTGCAGCTGCACTGGTTCGGAGGCTTGATATCTGTAACATGCTACACGCTGACACCTTTGATGAAGACAGCCCAGAAACTACACTTGTCAACCTCAGTCTGCTTTAAGCTTATTTCAGTTTGTGCTAAAGACAATAAGATATCACTATAATTCACAACATAAATGTTCTTATTTTTAATTTGTAGATTTGATGTAGTATTATCTGTCATTGCTCTCTACACATCATGATAGCTACAGTGTTCTCCACACAGTACCTTGAAGCTCTTGCTTTAGTTTGTCCACCTCAGTCTTCTGCTTCTCCAGTTCAGTCGTCTGTAACTCCAGCTCAGTCTGCTGCTTCTCCAGTTTAGTCTTCTGTAACTCCAGCTCAGTCTTCTGCTTCTCCAGCTCAGTCGTCTGTAACTCCAGTTTTGTCAGTTTCGCTGCTTGAGCTTGAATAATGAAATAAATATCTGTAAGTCAGTTTTTGCTTTGATGTCAATTTCCTTGAAAAGCTTCTGGGAATAGTTGAGTAATTGTTGTAGCCACATCAGCTGCATTACTCTAAGAGATGTCACTGTCAGTCATTCAGTCAGTCCACCACTTTGACACAGACTGAAATATCTTGACTGTTGGATAAATGAAATGTATATTTATATTTTGTCTACTATGATCATCACGTCAGGATTTTAATTAACAAAATTGAGTTAACATTTAACAACAACTAAAACTCAATTAATATTTGATGATAGTCATGAAGTTTGGTGCAGCATTCATGTTCTCCTCAGGATGAATAGTAACATCCTCTGTGATCCCTCACCTTTTTATCTAGGCCACCATCAGGTCAACATCTTCAAATCATCAAACAGTTCAGTGTTACAACATCATACAAAAACCTCCTGTAACAAAGCAGTGATTCTTATCGGTATAACTTCCCTCACTACCTCACATACTACTGTACCTTCATTCTCTCTCTGTAAGTGGCTCATCTCCACCCTCTGTTCAGCCAACGAGGCGCTCATCTCTCTCAGCACAGCATGGATGTCCTGTTTACATCCTTGTGGTTGGTCAGTAGTATTTGTTGGTTCTCTTCTCACAGCTTCAGTTTCTCCTCCAAGTGGAATAATGTTGTTGTCAGACTCTGTTTGAAGATGAGCCGTGCAGAGAGAGCAGATCAGCAGCAACAGAGGAAAGCGCGTTGTCATCTCCATTCTCAAAGTGACGGTCTGTTCAGTTCTACTGTGTAGTTTCTGTGTTCATCTCAGCCTTAAATAGTGTCTCATGCTGATCAATCATTACCAGAAATTACCAGAAAACAGACACGTGCAGGATATCAGTTTGATGACACTGATCACATGGAGCATATCATCAGAACAATGAAAACACAGCACACAAACATAAATGATTCATACCAACCTGTACATCCATCAGTCAGAACATAAAAAAGACTCATTTGTGAAGTAAAAAACATTGATCACTTGTTATAATGAAATGTTCTGAGAAACCTTGGTTCCTGATATTTATGTGGATGCCACTTGACGTGCACCACATATCACCTCCAATATGTGTTTTCTGAATTTCCCTGATATATCATCTCAGTTCTTATTCTTCAGGTTAAAAGGAGCTCCCTCCTTTAAAAAGCTATAACATGCATTTGTATCAGGCTAAAAACAGGGCTGCTTTATGAACTCATGCAAAGCAACTTGTCTTAAAAGCATTTGACTGTCTTACTCTTATTAAATGTTGCTGATAGTACTTTTTTATACTTTTAACACTTACTTTAATGATGCTTAAATTGCAAAGCTTTTACTTCTCATTTAGTAGTTTTAAAATCAGTTTTTAAACATGTTTAACCACAGCATGGAGGGTTGCTACAAATTCAAACTACTATGCAGCCTTTCAACACACCTTTAACCTAAATATCTGAAATGTGATGATGTAGACACTTGCTGCTCATCCAGCACTTCCCAGCCTTGACCGTTTGCTATTTTATCAGAATAAGGTGCCGTGGCTGCCAGATTTTGGGAAGTATGCAACACCAATTAATATTGTTTTAAAAGTTTAATAAAGTTTAATATGTACAAATGATTGTTGATGCAAACCTTTGTCATCCAGCCTTCACAATCATAACAAGATACAATAATTCTGCATGTCAACATATTTATATACATTTTTATTACAAATTAGTTCGGTAATCTAGTGTTTGAAATAATGTCACAAGTTCTCTAGCTGTCCATCACTGTGCATTTTGATGTAAATCAGAAAAGACATGCAAATGAAAAAATCATAAACATTTTCTGATGAAAACATTGTTGTTGTCAATCAGCTGTCATATAAAAGAGAAAGAAATGACACATCGATCAAGAAGTAGTGATACACACTACAGTGTGGGCAGGTTTTCATATAGTTAAAGAAAAAGGACTGTTTGCTGCTCACATGGTGAAAATCAGATGACCACTGAAGGTGGTATGATGATTTTGATTGTCATATATCCTTGTGTTAGTCCACTGATTCATAAGAACAACATCCCCGACCTCTAGAAGCAGCGTGACCCCATTAGAAGGGTTCACACTATAGGACGGCTGATGTTCATATGCAATAAAAATATTTTCTCCATTCTTGACCAACACAGCAGCTGTAGGATGTGAAGCATGTCCATGTCCATATATGTGGAACTCAAAGTGGTAGGCTCCTCTCACTGGTGCAATGAAAAAACCTGTGGGACATTTTAAACACAGAATCAACTGCTGTAACACCCGTCAACCAGGTAGATGTCAACATAGTCAAAAACTCAAATGATTTGATTTTGTGACTTTGAGCACCTGTGTTTGGGTTGTAGGCGTTTCCAATGTTTGTCACAACGTGTCTGAAGACCAGGGGAGTGCGTGTGTTAAATGGTCCAAGAGTTCCTGAGCCTGAAGCCAACAGTGAAGCTGAGAAAGCCACCTGTTTGACTGAGAGAGGATCATACTTGTTTTAAAGTGACTGATGTTACAGCAACAATGATCATGTTTCACAATGAAGTTATCTAAAGCCTCGTATTATTCTCAGTGTTAATGTGCTATTCACATCACACAAGGTTTTACATTCGACAAATATTATGAGAACTAAACTGTTTGAATATTGAATTGCTGGTTTAGTTGTCAGTCTTACCTTTTCCATCCCTCTTTAGAACCTCCACCTGGTTCTCTGTCACATTAGTCCTGGCTTTAATGGAGATCAGCTCTGCTGTTTGTGCTGGAGAAAGTCACATCATGACATATTTTCTGTAACCTGTTTACACATACACCTATGTTTGATAGATACATGTACTTCGTCATGGCTGTCTTCATCAAGGTTGGCTTTGGTCATTGAACATTTAGATGTTGTGTTAAAAAGCACTTAAACTGGTCAGGAGAATTCAGACATGACCAACAGAATGAATTATAATGTGTTTACTCAGTGTTTCATTGTCCTGATTTCAGAGGTAACTAGTTACATTTACTCTGTGTAACTTTTGGTGGTAATTTGTATTTTAAGTTTTAATGCAGTCGGTGTTAATGTTACTTGAGTAGATTTTTTGAGAAAAATCGGTACTACTACGTTTCCAGATAAGCATGGAGAGACAACCTTGTCCACTTTAGGCTATAAGCTCCATGGAGTGATCTCAGCAGAGTTAGATAATGTACAGAAGAAGGAGGCAGGTCAACTTCTCTTTCTGCTATTGGATAGATGGACCCTCGCTCCACCAAAGTGACCAATTAGAAGAAGTAGGAAGGTGCATGTGAATAGACTTTTAAAAAAAGGCTGGCATAAGCGCAGAAGGGTGGTGGTAATTGGTAGATTTCCTGAGATCGAAGGCTCGGTAGGATTTCTGATAGAGCAGAGGGCAAAGCATTGGGCAGAACTTTGCCATAGATTTGAGAACACCAGAGTGCGGCTGCACTGGTTCAGAGGCTTGATATCTGTAACATGCTACACGCTGACACCTTTGATGAAGACAGCCCAGAAACTACACTTGTCAA
This sequence comes from Sparus aurata, assembly GCF_900880675.1. NCBI lineage: Eukaryota > Metazoa > Chordata > Actinopteri > Spariformes > Sparidae > Sparus > Sparus aurata. The sequence goes on from NC_044210.1 coordinate 17,061,620, forward strand.
CCTCAGTCTGCTTTAAGCTTATTTCAGTTTGTGCTAAAGACAATAAGATATCACAATAATTCACAACATAAATGTTCTTATTTTTAATTTGTAGATTTGATGTAGTATTATCTGTCATTGCTCTCTACACATCATGATAGCTACAGTGTTCTCCACACAGTACCTTGAAGCTCTTGCTTTAGTTTGTCCACCTCAGTCTTCTGTAACTTCAGTTCAGTCTTCTGCTTCTCAAGCTCAGTCGTCTGTAACTCCAGTTTGTTCAGTTTCTCTGCTTGAGCTTGAATAATAAAATAAATGTCTGTATGTTAGTTTTTGCTTCAATGTCAATTTCCTTGAAAAGCTTCTGGGAATAGTTGAGTAATTGTTGTAGCCACATCAGCTGCATTACTCTAAGAGATGTCACTGTCAGTCATTCAGTCAGTCCACCACTTTGACACAGACTGAAATATCTTGACTGTTGGATAAATGAAATGTATATTTATATTTTATCTACTATGATCATCCGGTCAGGATTTCAATTAACAAAATTTAGTTAACATTTAAAAACAACTAAAACTCAATTAATATTTGATGATAGTCATGAAGTTTGGTGCAGCATTCATGTTCTCCTCAGGATGAATAGTAACATCCTCTGTGATCTCTCACCTTTTTATCTAGGCCACCATCAGGTCAACATCTTCAAATCATCAAACAGTTCAGTGTTACAACATTATACAAAAACCTCCTGTAACAAAGCAGTGATTCTTATCGGTATAACTTCCCTCACTACCTCACATACTACTGTACCTTCATTCTCTCTCTGTAAGTGCCTCATCTCCACCCTCTGTTGAGCCAACGAGGCGCTCATCTCTCTCAGCACAGCATGGATGTCCTGTTTACATCCTTGTGGTTGGTCAGCAGTATTTGTTGGTTCTCTTCTCACAGCTTCAGTTTCTCCTCCAAGTGGAATAATTCGGTTGTCAGACTCTGTTTGAAGCTGAGCCGTGCAGAGAGAGCAGATCAGCAGCAACAGAGGAAAGCGCGTTGTCATCTCCATTCTCAAAGTGACGGTCTGTTCAGTTCTACTGTGTAGTTTCTGTGTTCATCTCAGCCTTAAATAGTGTCTCATGCTGATCAATCATTACCAGAAATTACCAGAAAACAGACACGTGCAGGATATCAGTTTGATGACACTGATCACATGGAGCATATCATCAGAACAATGAAAACACAGCACACAAACATAAATGATTCATTCCAACCTGTACACCCATCAGTCAGAACATAAAAAAGACTCATTTGTGAAGTAAAAAACATTGATCACATGTTACAATGAAATGTTCTGAGAAACCTTGGTTCCTGATATTTATGTGGATGCCACTTGACGTGCACCACAAATCACCTCTGATATGTGTTTTCTGAATTTCCCTGATATATCAGCTCAGTTCTTATTCTTCAGGTTAAAAGGAGCTCCCTCCTTTAAAAAGCTATAACATGCATTTGTATCAGGCTAAAAACAGGGCTGCTTTATGAACTCATGCAAAGCAACTTGTCTTAAAAGCATTTGACTGTCTTACTCTTATTAAATGTTGCTGATAGTACTTTTTTATACTTTTAACACTTACTTTAATGATGCTTAAATTGCAAAGCTTTTACTTCTCATTTAGTAGTTTTAAAATCAGTTTTTAAACATGTTTAACCACAGCATGGAGGGTTGCTACAAATTCAAACTACTATGCAGCCTTTCAACACACCTTTAACCTAAATATCTGAAATGTGATGATGTAGACACTTGCTGCTCATCCAGCACTTCTCAGCCTTGACCGTTTGCTATTTTATCAGAATAATGTGCCGTGGCTGCCAGATTTTGGGAAGTATGCAACACCAATTAATATTGTTTTAAAAGTTTAATACAGTTTGATATGTACAAATGATTGTTGATGCAAACCTTTGTCATCCAGCCGTCACAATCAAAACAAAATACAATAATTCTGCATGTCAACATATTTATATACATTTTTATTACAAATTAGTTCGCTAATCTAGTGTTTGAAATAATGTTACAAGTTCTCAAGCTGTCCATCACTGTGCATTTTGATGTAAATCAGAAAAAACATACAAATGAAAAAATCATAAACATTTTCTGATGAAAATGTTGTTGTTGTTGTTGTCAACCAGCTGTCATATAAAAGAGAAAGAAATGACACATCTATCAAGAAGTAGTGATACACACTACAGTGTGGGCAGGTTTTCATATAGTTGAAGAAAAAAGACTGTTTGCTGCTCACATGGTGAAAAGCAGATGACCACTGAAGGTGGTATGATGATTTTGACTGTCATATATCCTTGTGTTAGCCCACTGATGCATAAAAACAACATCCCCGACCTCTAGAAGCAGCGTGACCCCATTAGAAGGGTTCACACTATAGGACGGCTGATGTTCAATTGCAATAAAAATATTTTCTCCATTCTTGACCAACACAGCACCTGAAGCATGTGAAGCATGTCCACCTCCATGTAAGTGGAACTCAAAGTGGTAGGCTCCTCTCACTGGTGCAATGAAAAAACCTGTGGGACAGTTTAAACACAGAATCAACTGCTGTAACACCTGTCAACCAGGTAGATGTCGACATAGTCAAAAACTCAAATGATTTGATTTTGTGACTTTGAGCACCTGTGTTTGGGTTGTAGGCGTTTCCAATGTTTGTCACAACGTGTCTGAAGACCAGGGGAGTTTGTGTGTTAAATGGTCCGATATGTCCAGAGCCTGAAGCCAACAGTGAAGCTGAGAAAGCCACCTGTTTGACTGAGAGAGGATCATACTTGTTTTAAAGTGACTGATGTTACAGCAGCAATGATCATGTTTCACAATGAAGTTATCTAAAGCCTCGTATTATTCTCAGTGTTAATGTGCTATTCACATCACACAAGGTTTTACATTCGACAAATATTATGAGAACTAAACTGTTTGAATATTGAATTGCTGGTTTAGTTGTCAGTCTTACCTTCTCCATCCCTCTTTAGAACCTCCACCTGGTTCTCTGTGACATTAGTCCTGGCTTTAATGGAGATCAGCTCTGCTGTTTGTGCTGGAGAAAGTCACATCATGACATATTTTCTGTAACCTGTTTACACATACACCTATGTTTGATAGATACATGTACTTCGTCATGGCTGTCTTCATCAAGGTTGGCTTTGGTCATTGAACATTTAGATGTTGTGTTAAAAAGCACTTAAACTGGTCAGGAGAATTCAGACATGACCAACAGAATGAATTATAATGTGTTTACTCAGTGTTTCATTGTCCTGATTTCAGAGGTAACTAGTTACATTTACTCTGTGTAACTTTTGGTGGTAATTTGTATTTTAAGTTTTAATGCAGTCGGTGTTAATGTTACTTGAGTAGATTTTTTGAGAAAAATCGGTACTACTACGTTTCCAGATAAGCATGGAGAGACAACCTTGTCCACTTTAGGCTATAAGCTCCATGGAGTGATCTCAGCAGAGTTAGATAATGTACAGAAGAAGGAGGCAGGTCAACTTCTCTTTCTACTATTGGATAGATGGACCCTCGCTCCACCAAAGTGACCAATTAGAAGAAGTAGGAAGGTGCAGGTGAATAGACCTAAAAAAAGGCTGGCATGAGCGCAGAAGGGTGGTGGTAATTGGTAGATTTCCTAAGATCGAAGTCTCGATAGGATTTCTGATAAAGCAGAGGGCAAAGCATTGGGCAGAACTGTGCCATAGATTTGAGAACACCAGAGTGCAGCTGCACTGGTTCGGAGGCTTGATATCTGTAACATACTACACACTGACACCTTTGATGAAGACAGCCCAGAAACTACACTTGTCAACCTCAGTCTGCTTTAAGCTTATTTCAGTTTGTGCTAAAGACAATAAGATATCACAATAATTCACAACATAAATGTTCTTATTTTTAATTTGTAGATTTGATGTAGTATTATCTGTCATTGCTCTCTACACATAATGATAGCTACAGTGTTCTCCACACAGTACCTTGAAGCTCTTGCTTTAGTTTGTCCACCTCAGTCTTCTGCTTCTCCAGCTCAGTCTTCTGCTTCTCCACCTCAGTCTTCTGCTTCTCCATCTCAGTCTTCTGTAACTCCAGTTCAGTCTTCTGCTTCTCCAGCTCAGTCGTCTGTAACTCCAGTTTTGTCAGTTTCGCTGCTTGAGCTTGAATAATGGAATAAATGTCTGTATGTTAGTTTTTGCTTTAATGTCAATTTCCTTGAAAAGCTTCTGGAAATTGTTGAGTTATTGTTGCAGCCACATCAGCTGCATGACTCTATGAGATGTCACTGCCACTTTGACACAGACTGAAATATCTTGACTGTTGGATAAATGACATTTATATTTATATTTTATCTACTATGATCATCAGGTCAGGATTTCAATAAAAAAAAATTGAGTTAACATTCAACAACAACTAAAACTCAATTAATATTTGATGATAATCATGAAGTTTGGTGCAGCATTCATGTTCTCCTCAGGATGAATAGTAACATCCTCTGTGATCTCTCACCTTTTTATCTAGGCCACCATCAGGTCAACATCTTCAAATCATCAAACAGTTCAGTGTTACAACATTATACAAAAACCTCCTGTAACAAAGCAGTGATTCTTATCGGTATAACTTCCCTCACTACCTCACATACTACTGTACCTTCATTCTCTCTCTGTAAGTGCCTCATCTCCACCCTCTGTTCAGCCAACGAGGCGCTCATCTCTCTCAGCACAGCATGGATGTCCTGTTTACATCCTTGTGGTTGGTCAGTAGTATTTGTTGGTTCTCTTCTCACAGCTTCAGTTTCACCTCCAAGTGGAATAATGTTGTTGTCAGACACTGTTTGAAGCTGAGCCGTGCAGAGAGAGCAGATCAGCAGCAACAGAGGAAAACGCGTTGTCATCTCCATTCTCAAAGTGACGGTCTGTTCAGTTCTTCTGTGTAGTTTCTGTGTTCATCTCAGCCTTAAATAGTGTCTCATGCTGATCAATCATTACCAGAAATTACCAGAAAACAGACACGTGCAGGACATCAGTTTGATAACACTGATCACATGGAGCATATCATCAGAACAATGAAAACACAGCACACAAACATAAATGATTCATTCCAACCTGTACATCCATCAGTCAGAACATAAAAAAGACTCATTTGTGAAGTAAAAAACATTGATCACTTGTTACAATGAAATGTTCTGAGAAACCTTGGGTCCTGATATTTATGTGGATGCCACTTGACGTGCACCACAAATCATCTTTAATATGTATTTTCTGAATTTCCCTGATATATCAGCTCAGTTCTTATTCTTCAGGTTAAAAGGAGCTCCCTCCTTTAAAAAGCCATAACATGCATTTGTATCAGGCTAAAAACAGGGCTGCCTTATGAACTCACGCAAAGCAACTTGTCTCGACAGCATTTGACTGTCTTACTCTTATTAAATGTGGGCATACCTTTTGCTAATAATGCTTTTTATACTTTTTTCACACTTACTTTAGTAATGCTTAAATTGCAAAGCTTTTACTTCTCATTTAGTGGTTTTAAAATCAGTTTTTAAACATGTTTAACCACAGCATGCAGGGTTGCTACAAATTCAAACTACTATGCAGCCTTTCAACACACCTTTAACCTAAATATCTGAAATGTGATGATGTAGACACTTGCTGCTCATCCAGCAATTCTCAGCCTTGACCGTTTGCTATTCTATCAGAATAAGGTGCCGTGGCTGCCAGATTTTGGGAAGTATGCAACACCAATTAATATTGTTTTAAAAGTTTAATAAAGTTTAATATGTACAAATGATTGTTGATGCAAACCTTTGTCATCCAGCCTTCATAATCATAACAAGACACAATAATTCTGCATGTCAACATATTTATATACATTTTTATCACAATTTAGTTCGCTAATCTAGTGTTTGAAATAATGTCACAAGTTCTCTAGCTGTCCATCACAGCGCTTTTTGATGTTAATCAGAAAAGACATGCAAATGAAAAAATCATAAACATTTTCTGATGAAAACATTGTTGTTGTCAATCAGCTGTCATATAAAAGAGAAAGAAATGACACATCTATCAAGAAGTAGTGAAACACACTACAGTGTGGGCAGGTTTTCATATAGTTGAAGAAAAAAGACTGTTTGCTGCTCACATGGTGAAAATCAGATGACCACTGAAGGTGGTATGATGATTTTGATTGTCATATATCCATGTGTTAACCCACTGATTCATAAGAACAACATCCCCGACCTCTAGAAGCAGCGTGACCCCATTAGAAGGGTTCACACTATAGGACGGCTGATGTTCATATGCAATAAAAATATTTTCTCCATTCTTGACCAACACAGCAGCTGTAGGATGTGAAGCATGTCCACCTCCATGTATGTGGAACTCAAAGTGGTAGGCTCCTCTCACTGATGCAATGAAAAAACCTGTGGGACATTTTAAACAAAGAATCAACTGCTGTAACACCTGTCAGCCAGGTAGATTTCGACATAGTCAAAAACTCAAATAAATTATTTGATTTTGTGACTTTGAGTACCTGTGTTTGGGTTGTAGGCGTTTCCAATGTTTGTCACAACGTGTCTGTAGACCAGGGGAGTTTGTGTGTTAAATGGTCCGATATGTCCATGGCCTGAAGCGAACAGTGAAGCTGAGAAAGCCACCTGTTTGACTGAGAGAGGATCATACTTGTTTTAAAGTGACTGACGTTACAGCAGCAATGATCATGTTTCACAATGAAGTTATCTAAAGGCTTATATTATTCTCAGTGTTAATGTGCTATTCACATCACACAAGGTTTTACATTCGACAAACATCATGAGAACTAAACTGTTTGAATATTGAATTGCTGGTTTAGTTGTCAGTCTTACCTTCTCCATCCCTCTTTAGAACCTCCACCTGGTTCTCTGTGACATTAGTCCTGGCTTTAATGGAGATCAGCTCTGCTGTTTGTGCTGGAGAAAGTCACATCATGACATATTTTCTGTAACCTGTTTACACATACACCTATGTTTGATAGATACATGTACTTCCTCATGGCTGTCTTCATCAAGGTTGGCTTTGGTCATTGAACATTTAGATGTTGTGTTAAAAAGCACTTAAAGTGGTCAGGAGAATTCAGACATAAGCAACAGAATGAATTATAATGTGTTTACTCAGTGTTTCATTGTCCTGATTTCAGAGGTAACTAGTTATATTTACTCTGTGTAACTTTTGGTGGTAATTTGTTATTTTAAGTTCTGATGCAGTTGGTGTTAATGTTACTTGAATAGACTTCTTGGGAAAAATTGGTACTTTTACTCCGTTATATTTGGAAACAATGCGGCTACTTTTGTTATTTTATGCACATCATGACATATTTTCTGTAACCTGTTTACCTAAAGAGCACTAAAACTGAATTCATGTCTCATGCCAGTTGTTCAGAGCTGAGTTAATGTATACATTTCCAGATAAGCATGGAGAGATAATCTTGTCCACTTTAGGCTGTAAGCTCCATGGAGTGATCTCAGCAGAGTTAGATAATGTACAGAAGAAGGAGGCAGGTCAACTTCTCTTTCTGCTATTGGATAGATGGACCCTCGCTCCACCAAAGTGACCAATTAGAAGAAGTAGGAAGGTGCAGGTGAATAGACTTTTTAAAAAAAGGCTCGCACAAGCGCAGAAGGGTGGTGGTAATTGGTGGATTTCCTAAGATCGAAGGCTCGATAGGATTTCTGATAGAGCAGAGGGCAAAGCATTGGGCAGAACTTTGCCATAGATTTGAGAACACCAGAGTGCAGCTGCACTGGTTCAGAGGCTTGATATCTGTAACATGCTACACGCTGACACCTTTGATGAAGACAGCCCAGAAACTACACTTGTCAACCTCAGTCTGCTTTAAGCTTTTTTCGGATTGGGCTTAAGACAATGAAATATTGCTTATTTTTAATTTGTAGATTTGATATAGTATTATAGGTCATTGCTGTCTACACATCATGATAGCTACAGTGTTCTCCACACAGTACCTTGAAGCTCTCGCTTTAGTTTGTCCACCTCAGTCTTCTGCTTCTCCTGCTCAGTCGTTTGTAACTTCAGTTTTGCTGCTTGAGCTTGAATGATGAAATAAATGTCTGCATGTTAGTTTTTCCTTGAAAAGCTTCTGGAAATTGTTGAGTTATTGTTGCAGCCACATCAGCTGCATGACTCTATGAGATGTCACTGTCAGTCATTCAGTCAGTCCACCACTTTGACACAGACTGAAATGTCTTGACTGTTGGATAAATGAAATTTATATTTATATTTTATCTACTATGATCATCCGGTCAGGATTTCAATTAACAAAATTTAGTTAACATTTAAAAACAACTAAAACTCAATTAATATTTGATGATAGTCATGAAGTTTGGTGCAGCATTCATGTTCTCCTCAGGATGAATAGTAACATCCTTTGTGATCCCTCACCTTTTTATCTAGGCCACCATCAGGTCAACATCTTCAAATCATCAAACAGTTCAGTGTGACAACATTATACAAAAACCTCCTGTAACAAAGCAGTGATTCTTATCGGTATAACTTCCCTCACTACCTCACATACTACTGCACCTTCATTCTCTCTCTGTAAGTGCCTCATCTCCACCCTCTGTTCAGCCAACGAGGCGCTCATCTCTCTCAGCACAGCATGGATGTCCTGTTTACATCCTTGTGGTTGGTCAGTAGTATTTGTTGGTTCTCTTCTCACAGCTTCAGTTTCACCTCCAAGTGGAATAATGTGGTTGTCAGACTCTGTTTGAAGCTGAGCCGTGCAGAGAGAGCAGATCAGCAGCAACAGAGGAAAACGCATTGTCATCTCCATTCTCAAAGTGACGGTCTGTTCAGTTCTACTGTGTAGTTTTTGTGTTCATCTCAGCCTTAAATAGTGTCTCATGCTGATCAATCATTACCAGAAATGACCAGAAAACAGACACGTGCAGGACATCAGTTCGATAACACTGATCACATGGAGCATATTATCAGAACAATGAAAACACAGCACACAAACATAAATGATTCATTCCAACCTGTACATCCACCAGTCAGAACATAAAAAAGACTCATTTGTGAAGTAAAAAACATTGATCACTTGTTACAATGAAGTGTTCTGAGAAACCTTGGGTCCTGATATTTATGTGGATGCCACTTGACGTGGACCACCCACCAGAACACTGTTGCAGAACAAGTATGATCAGACTTGTTCTGGTTCAGACCATGGATGCTTGATTTGATTGGGATCTGGGAAACTTGGAGGCCAAGTTGACACTTTGAATACTTTGTCACGTTTCTCTGGCCATTCCTGATCAGTTTGTAACAGGGCACATTATCCTGCTGGAGGAGGCACTGCCAACATGGAATGTTGTTGTTGTTGTTGAGCGTGGAAATCATTTGTCTGAAACAGTGTTCAGGTGGGTGGTGCATGTCAAGTAACATCCACATCAATGACATGAACGTTTCCCTGCATGCAACACTGCATTTTAACAAGATGAACAATGTTATTCACCTCTTAGTCCTTTTAATGTTGTGGCTGATCTGTGTATGTTGGAATGTAGCTCTCGAACCTTGAGCCATTCTTTTTGGTAAAATTTGCATGATTGAAACGAAATCATGTATAAAATCACATCATGGCTGATAACACTGAGAGCTAAGAAAGACAGCATCAGATCAATATAATTGTCATCCTCACTTAAGTTTGAGAGTATAAACATTGAACAACCCGACATGAAAAACAAGTCATTAAATGAGTCAGAAACAAAACATTATCAGCCCAACCTGTTCAAACATTAACGACACAGTCAGATGTTGTGACCTCCTTCAGGTTGTTAATTGGCTGAGATAACATCAGAAACACGTTAGATGAGTAACAAAGAATATTTGACTCCGTTTGCTTCCTCAATAAATCCAGCACGATAACAAAGTCTGACTTTGGAAGAACAACAACACATTTCACAACAACATCTGCTGACAGACAAATGCAAAGTGGCACAGGATCCCTGCATGCAAACTGCAGTGTGAATGGGGCTGTTGTAATTCACCTGTGACGTGTTTGTATGAGGTAGAATGAGGTTGTCAATTAAGTCATTTTCCTGTGAGGATTCCAGTTAGAGCAGCCCAGAGTGTTTCATTCATTCATGCCCCAGTTTTGGGCTCGCACTAGCACTAGCCCCATTCACACTGCTGCTTGCATGCGGGGTTCCTGCACCAATTCTCTGCATCCTTCTCTGTGTGAAAATTTCAGATGCGGAGAGGAGGGAAATTTCGCTCCATTACATTTGCAAGTCAATTTTCAGGCCTGTTGAGAACTCTAATTACATGAGAATGATGAGCAATGGCGATTGATTAGTATCAGTATTAATTGGTATCGCATACTTCTGAAAATCTGGCAGCCACGGCACCTTATTCTGTCAAAATAGCTATAGCAAATAGCAATGGAAAATGTTGCTGTTTTGTTCAGATTTGACAGGTTGAATCAAACAAACCTCACAGAGAAATGCTGCCGGGAGATCTCATCAGATGTCAGCTCCAAGGCCTCCAGTCTAAGAGAGCTGGACCTCAGTTACAATGATCAGCATGATTCAGGAGTGAAGCCACTGTCAGCTGGATTAGGAAGTCCACACTGTATGCTGGAAACTCTCAGGTCACAAATCATCTCTGATATGTATTTTCTGAATTTCCCTGATGTATCAGCTCAGTTCTTATTCTTCAGGTTAAAAGGAGCTCCCTCCTTTAAAAAGCTATAACATACATTTGTATCAGGCTAAAAACAGGGTTGCTTTATGAACTCACGCAAAGCAACGTGTCTTAAAAGCATTTGACTGTCTTACTCCTATTAAATGTGGGCATACCTTTTGCTAATAATACTTTTTATACTTTTTTTTACACTTATTTTAGTAATGCTTAAATTGCAAAGCTTTTACTTCTCATTTAGTAGTTTTAAAATCAGTTTTTTAAAACATGTTTAACCACAGCATGGAGGGTTGCTACAAATTCAAACTACTATGCAGCCTTTCAACACACCTTGAACCTAAATATCTGAAATGTGATGATGTAGACACTTGCTGCTCATCCAGCACTTCTCAGCCTTGACCGTTTGCTATTTTATCAGAATAAGGTGCCGTGGCTGCCAGATTTTGAAAAGTATGCAACACCAATTAATATTGTTTTAAAAGTTTAATAAAGTTTAATATGTACAAATGATTGTTGATGCAAACCTTTGTCATCCAGCCTTCATGATCATAACAAGATACAATAATTCTGCATATCAACACATTCATATACATTTTTATTACAAATTAGTTCGGTAATCTAGTGTTTGAAATAATGTCAGAAGTTCTCTAGCTGTCCATCACTGTGCATTTTGATGTAAATCAGAAAAGACATGCAAATGAAAAAATCATAAACATTTTCTGATGAAAACATTGTTGTTGTTGTTGTCAATCAGCTGTCATATAAAAGAGAAAGAAATGACACATCTATCAAGAAGTGATACACACTACAGTGTGAGCAGGTTTTCATATAGTTGAAGAAAAAAGACAGTTTGCTGCTCACATGGTGAAAAGCAGATGACCACTGAAGGTGGTATGATGATTTTGATTGTCATGTATCCTTGTGTTAGTCCACTGATGCATAAAAACAACATCCCCGACCTCTAGAAGCAGCGTGACCCCATTAGAAGGGTTCACACTATAGGACGGCTGATGTTCATATGCAATAAAAATATTTTCTCCATTCTTGACCAACACAGCACCTGAAGGATGTGAAGCATGTCCAAGTCCATGTAAGTGGAACTCAAAGTGGTAGGCTCCTCTCACTGGTGCAATGAAAAAACCTGTGGGACATATTAAACAAGAAATCAACTGCTGTCACACCTGTCAACCAGGTAGATGTCGACATAGTCAAAAACTCAAATAAATTATTTGATTTTGTGACTTTGAGTACCTGTGTTTGGGTTGTAGGCGTTTCCAATGTTTGTCACAACGTGTCTGTAGACCAGGGGAGTTTGTGTGTTAAATGGTCCAAGAGTTCCTGAGCCTGAAGCCAACAGTGAAGCTGAGAAAGCCACCTGTTTGACTGAGAGAGAAACATACTTGTTTTAAAGTGACCGATGTTACAGCAACAATGAGCATGTTTCACAATGAAGTTATCTAAAGCCTCATGTTATTCTCAGTGTTAATGTGCTATTCACATCACACAAGGTTTTACATTCGACAGATATTATGAGAACTAAACTGTTTGAATATTGAATTGCTGGTTTAGTTGTCAGTCTTACCTTCTCCATCCCTCTTTAGAACCTCCACCTGGTTCTCTGTGACATTAGTCCTGGCTTTAATGGAGATCAGCTCTGCTGTTTGTGCTGGAGAAAGTCACATCATGACATATTTTCTGTAACCTGTTTACACATACACCTATGTTTGATAGATACATGTACTTCATCATGGCTGTCTTCATCAAGGTTGGCTTTGGTCATTGAACATTTAGATGTTGTGTTAAAAGGCACTTAAAGTGGTCAGGAGAATTCAGACATAAGCAACAGAATGAATTATAATGTGTTTACTCAGTGTTTCATTGTCCTGATTTCAAAGGTATCACTTACATTTACTCTGTTACATGTACTTTAGTAACTTTTGGTGGTAATTTGTATGTTAAGTTTTAATGCAGTTGGTGTTAATGTTACTTGAGTAGATTTTTTGAGACAAATCGGTACTTTTACTCTGTTACATTCGGAAACAATGTGGCTATTTTTGTTTTTTTTTATGCACATCATGACATATTTTCTGTAACCTGTTTACCTAAAGAGCACTAGAACTGAATTCATGTCTCATGCCAGTTGTTCAGAGCTGACTTAATGTATACATTTCCAGATAAGCATGGAGAGACAATCTTGTCCACTTTAGGCTGTAAGCTCCACGGAGTGATCTCAGCAGAGTTCGATAATGTACAGAAGAAGGAGGCAGGTCAACTTCTCTCTCTACTATTGGATAGATGGACCCTCGCTCCACCAAAGTGACCAATTAGAAGAAGTAGGAAGGTGCAGGTGAATAGACTTTTTAAAAAAAGGCTTGCAGAAGTGCAGAAGGGTGGTGGTAATTGGTAGATTTCCTAATATCGAAGGCTTGATAGGATTTCTGATAGAGCAGAGGGCAAAGCATTGGGCAGAACTTTGCCATAGATTTGAGAACACCAGAGTGCGGCTGCACTGGTTCAGAGGCTTGATATCTGTAACATGCTACACGCTGACACCTTTGATGAAGACAGCCCAGAAACTACACTTGTCAACCTCAGTCTGCTTTAAGCTTATTTCAGTTTGTGCTAAAGACAATGAAATATTAAGATAATTCACAACATAAATGTTCTTATTTTTAATTAGTAAATTTGATGTAGTATTATCTGTCATTGCTCTCTACACATCATGATAGCTACAGTGTTCTCCACACAGTACCTTGAAGCTCTTGCTTTAGTTTGTCCACCTCAGTCTTCTGCTTCTCCAGCTCAGTCTTCTGCTTCTCCACCTCAGTCTTCTGCTTCTCCATCTCAGTCTTCTGTAACTCCAGTTCAGTCTTCTGTAACTCCAGTTCAGTCTTCTGTAACTCCAGTTCAGTCTTCTGCTTTACCATCTCAGTCTTCTGTAACTCCAGTTCAGTCTTCTGCTTTACCATCTCAGTCTTCTGTAACTCCAGTTCAGTCTTCTGCTTCTCCAGCTCAGTCGTCTGTAACTCCAGTTTTGTCAGTTTCGCTGCTTGAGCTTAAATAATGGAATAAATGTCTGTATGTTAGTTTTTGCTTCAATGTCAATTTCCTTGAAAAGCTTCTGGAAATTGTTGAGTTATTGTTGTAGCCACATCAGCTGCATGACTCTATGAGATGTCACTGTCAGTCATTCAGTCAGTCCACCACTTTGACACAGACTGGAATATCTTGACTGTTGGATAAATGAAATGTATATTTATATTTTATCTACTATGATCATCCGGTCAGGATTCCATTTAACAAAATTAAGTTAACATTTAACAACAACTAAAAATCAATTAATATTTGATGATAGTCATGAAGTTTGGTGCAGCATTCATGTTCTCCTCAGGATGAATAGTAACATCCTCTGTGATCTCTCACCTTCTTATCTAGGCCACCATCAGGTCAACATCTTCAAATCATCAAACAGTTCAGTGTTACAACATTATACAAAAACCTCCTGTAACAAAGCAGTGATTCTTATCGGTATAACTTCCCTCACTACCTCACATACTACTGTACCTTCATTCTCTCTCTGTAAGTGCCTCATCTCCACCCTCTGCTCAGCCAACGAGGCGCTCATCTCTCTCAGCACAGCATGGATGTCCTGTTTACATCCTTGGGGTTGGTCAGTAGTATCTGTTGGTTCTCTTCTCACAGCTTCAGTTTCAGCTCCAAGTGGAATAATGTGGTTGTCAGACTCTGTTTGAAGCTGAGCCGTGCAGAGAGAGCAGATCAGCAGCAACAGAGGAAAATGCATTGTCATCTCCATTCTCAAAGTGACGGTCTGTTCAGTTCTTCTGTGTAGTTTCTGTGTTCATCTCAGCCTTAAATAGTGTCTCATGCTGATCAATCATTACCAGAAATTACCAGAAAACAGACACGTGCTGGATATCAGTTTGATAACACTGATCACATGGAGCATATCATCAGAACAATGAAAACACAGCACACAAACATAAATGATTCATTCCAACCTGTACACCCATCAGTCAGAACATAAAAAAGACTCATTTGTGAAGTAAAAAACATTGATCACTTGTTACAATGAAATGTTCTGAGAAACCTTGGTTCCTGATATTTATGTGGATGCCACTTGACGTGCACCACATATCACCTCTGATATGTGTTTTCTGAATTTCCCTGATATATCATCTCAGTTCTTATTCTTCAGGTTAAAAGGAGCTCCCTCCTTTAAAACGCTATAACATGCATTTGTATCAGGCTAAAAACAGGGCTGCTTTATGAACTCACGCGAAGCAACTTGTCTCGACAGCATCTGACTGTCTTACTCTTATTAAATGTGGGCATACCTTTTGCTAATAATACTTTTATACTTTTTTTACACTTACTTTAATGATGCTTAAATTGCAAAGCTTTTACTTCTCATTTAGTAGTTTTAAAATCAGTTTTTAAACATGTTTAACCACAGCATGGAGGGTTGCTACAAATTCAAACTACTATGTAGCCTTTCAACACACCTTTAACCTAAATATCTGAAATGTGATGATGTAGACACTTGCTGCTCATCCAGCACTTCTCAGCTTTGACCGTTTGCTATTTTATCAGAATAAGGTGCCGTGGCTGCCAGATTTTGGGAAGTATGCAACACCAATTAATATTGTTTTAAAAGTTTAATAAAGTTTAATATGTACAAATGATTGTTGATGCAAACCTTTGTCATCCAGCCTTCATAATCATAACAAGACACAATAATTCTGCATGTCAACATATTTATATACATTTTTATCACAATTTAGTTCGCTAATCTAGTGTTTGAAATAATGTCACAAGTTCTCTAGCTGTCCATCACAGCGCTTTTTGATGTTAATCAGAAAAGACATGCAAATGAAAAAATCATAAACATTTTCTGATGAAAACGTTGTTGTTGTTGTCAATCAGCTGTCATATAAAAGAGAAAGAAATGACACATCGATCAAGAAGTAGTGATACACACTACAGTGTGGGCAGGTTTTCATATAGTTGAAGAAAAAAGACTGTTTGCTGCTCACATGGTGAAAAGCAGATGACCACTGAAGGTGGTACGATGATTTTGATTGTCATGTATCCTTGTGTTAGTCCACTGATGCATAAAAACAACATCCCCGACCTCTAGAAGCAGCGTGACCCCATTAGAAGGGTTCACACTATAGGACGGCTGATGTTCATATGCAATAAAAATATTTTCTCCATTCTTGACCAACACAGCAGCTGTAGGATGTGAAGCATGTCCATGTCCATATATGTGGAACTCAAAGTGGTAGGCTCCTCTCACTGGTGCAATGAAAAAACCTGTGGGACATTTTAAACAAAGAATCAACTGCTGTAACACCTGTCAACCAGGTAGATGTCGACATAGTCAAAACCTCAAATAAATGATTTGATTTTGTGACTTTGAGTACCTGTGTTTGGGTTGTAGGCGTTTCCAATGTTTGTCACAACGTGTCTGAAGACCAGGGGAGTGTGTGTGTTAAATGGTCCAGTATGTCCAGAGCCTGAAGCCAACAGTGAAGCTGAGAAAGCCACCTGTTTGACTGAGAGAGGATCATACTTGTTTTAAAGTGACTGATGTTACAGCAACAATGATCATGTTTCACAATGAAGTTATCTAAAGCCTCGTATTATTCTCAGTGTTAATGTGCTATTCACATCACACAAGGTTTTACATTCGACAAATATCATGAGAACTAAACTGTTTGAATATTGAATTGCTGGTTTAGTTGTCAGTCTTACCTTCTCCATCCCTCTTTAGAACCTCCACCTGGTTCTCTGTGACATTAGTCCTGGCTTTAATGGAGATCAGCTCTGCTGTTTGTGCTGGAGAAAGTCACATCATGACATATTTTCAGTAAGCTGTTTACACATACACCTATGTTTGATAGATACATGTACTTCGTCATGGCTGTCTTCATCAAGGTTGGCTTTGGTCATTGAACATTTAGATGCTGAGTTAAAAAGCACTTAAACTGGTCAGGAGAATTCAGACATAAGCAACAGAATGAATTATAATGTGTTTACTCAGTGTTTCATTGTCCTGATTTCAAAGGTATCACTTACATTTACTCTGTTACATGTACTTTAGTAACTTTTGGTGGTAATTTGTATGTTAAGTTTTAATGCAGTTGGTGTTAATGTTACTTGAGTAGATTTTTTGAGACAAATCGGTACTTTTACTCTGTTACATTCGGAAACAATGTGGCTATTTTTGTTTTTTTTATGCACATCATGACATATTTTCTGTAACCTGTTTACCTAAAGAGCACTAAAACTGAATTCATGTCTCATGCCAGTTGTTCAGAGCTGACTTAATGTATACATTTCCAGATAAGCATGGAGAGACAATCTTGTCCACTTTAGGCTGTAAGCTCCACGGAGTGATCTCAGCAGAGTTCGATAATGTACAGAAGAAGGAGGCAGGTCAACTTCTCTTTCTGCTATTGGATAGATGGACCCTCGCTCCACCAAAGTGACCAATTAGAAGAAGTAGGAAGGTGCAGGTGAATAGACTTTTTAAAAAAAGGCTTGCAGAAGTGCAGAAGGGTGGTGGTAATTGGTAGATTTCCTAATATCGAAGGCTTGATAGGATTTCTGATAGAGCAGAGGGCAAAGCATTGGGCAGAACTTTGCCATAGATTTGAGAACACCAGAGTGCGGCTGCACTGGTTCAGAGGCTTGATATCTGTAACATGCTACACGCTGACACCTTTGATGAAGACAGCCCAGAAACTACACTTGTCAACCTCAGTCTGCTTTAAGCTTATTTCAGTTTGTGCTAAAGACAATAAGATATCACAATAATTCACAACATAAATGTTCTTATTTTTAATTTGTAGATTTGATGTAGTATTATCTGTCATTGCTCTCTACACATAATGATAGCTACAGTGTTCTCCACACAGTACCTTGAAGCTCTTGCTTTAGTTTGTCCACCTCAGTCTTCTGCTTCTCCAGCTCAGTCTTCTGCTTCTCCACCTCAGTCTTCTGCTTCTCCATCTCAGTCTTCTGTAACTCCAGTTCAGTCTTCTGCTTCTCCAGCTCAGTCGTCTGTAACTCCAGTTTTGTCAGTTTCGCTGCTTGAGCTTGAATAATGGAATAAATGTCTGTATGTTAGTTTTTGCTTTAATGTCAATTTCCTTGAAAAGCTTCTGGAAATTGTTGAGTTATTGTTGCAGCCACATCAGCTGCATGACTCTATGAGATGTCACTGCCACTTTGACACAGACTGAAATATCTTGACTGTTGGATAAATGACATTTATATTTATATTTTATCTACTATGATCATCAGGTCAGGATTTCAATAAAAAAAAATTGAGTTAACATTCAACAACAACTAAAACTCAATTAATATTTGATGATAGTCATGAAGTTTGGTGCAGCATTCATGTTCTCCTCAGGATGAATAGTAACATCCTCTGTGATCTCTCACCTTTTTATCTAGGCCACCATCAGGTCAACATCTTCAAATCATCAAACAGTTCAGTGTTACAACATTATACAAAAACCTCCTGTAACAAAGCAGTGATTCTTATCGGTATAACTTCCCTCACTACCTCACATACTACTGTACCTTCGTTCTCTCTCTGTAAGTGCCTCATCTCCACCCTCTGTTCAGCCAACGAGGCGCTCATCTCTCTCAGCACAGCATGGATGTCCTGTTTACATCCTTGTGGTTGGTCAGTAGTATTTGCTGGTTCTCTTCTTACAGCTTCAGTTTCACCTCCAAGTGGAATAATTTGGTTGTCAGACTCTGTTTGAAGCTGAGCCGTGCAGAGAGAGCAGATCAGCAGCAACAGAGGAAAGCGCGTTGTCATCTCCATTCTCAAAGTGACGGTCTGTTCAGTTCTTCTGTGTAGTTTCTGTGTTCATCTCAGCCTTAAATAGTGTCTCATGCTGATCAATCATTACCAGAAATTACCAGAAAACAGACACGTGCAGGACATCAGTTTGATAACACTGATCACATGGAGCATATCATCAGAACAATGAAAACACAGCACACAAACATAAATGATTCATTCCAACCTGTACATCCATCAGTCAGAACATAAAAAAGACTCATTTGTGAAGTAAAAAACATTGATCACTTGTTACAATGAAATGTTCTGAGAAACCTTGGGTCCTGATATTTATGTGGATGCCACTTGACGTGCACCACAAATCATCTTTAATATGTATTTTCTGAATTTCCCTGATATATCAGCTCAGTTCTTATTCTTCAGGTTAAAAGGAGCTCCCTCCTTTAAAAAGCCATAACATGCATTTGTATCAGGCTAAAAACAGGGCTGCCTTATGAACTCACGCAAAGCAACTTGTCTCGACAGCATTTGACTGTCTTACTCTTATTAAATGTGGGCATACCTTTTGCTAATAATGCTTTTTATACTTTTTTCACACTTACTTTAGTAATGCTTAAATTGCAAAGCTTTTACTTCTCATTTAGTGGTTTTAAAATCAGTTTTTAAACATGTTTAACCACAGCATGCAGGGTTGCTACAAATTCAAACTACTATGCAGCCTTTCAACACACCTTTAACCTAAATATCTGAAATGTGATGATGTAGACACTTGCTGCTCATCCAGCAATTCTCAGCCTTGACCGTTTGCTATTCTATCAGAATAAGGTGCCGTGGCTGCCAGATTTTGGGAAGTATGCAACACCAATTAATATTGTTTTAAAAGTTTAATAAAGTTTAATATGTACAAATGATTGTTGATGCAAACCTTTGTCATCCAGCCTTCATAATCATAACAAGACACAATAATTCTGCATGTCAACATATTTATATACATTTTTATCACAATTTAGTTCGCTAATCTAGTGTTTGAAATAATGTCACAAGTTCTCTAGCTGTCCATCACAGCGCTTTTTGATGTTAATCAGAAAAGACATGCAAATGAAAAAATCATAAACATTTTCTGATGAAAACATTGTTGTTGTCAATCAGCTGTCATATAAAAGAGAAAGAAATGACACATCTATCAAGAAGTAGTGAAACACACTACAGTGTGGGCAGGTTTTCATATAGTTGAAGAAAAAAGACTGTTTGCTGCTCACATGGTGAAAATCAGATGACCACTGAAGGTGGTATGATGATTTTGATTGTCATATATCCATGTGTTAACCCACTGATTCATAAGAACAACATCCCCGACCTCTAGAAGCAGCGTGACCCCATTAGAAGGGTTCACACTATAGGACGGCTGATGTTCATATGCAATAAAAATATTTTCTCCATTCTTGACCAACACAGCAGCTGTAGGATGTGAAGCATGTCCACCTCCATGTATGTGGAACTCAAAGTGGTAGGCTCCTCTCACTGATGCAATGAAAAAACCTGTGGGACATTTTAAACAAAGAATCAACTGCTGTAACACCTGTCAGCCAGGTAGATTTCGACATAGTCAAAAACTCAAATAAATTATTTGATTTTGTGACTTTGAGTACCTGTGTTTGGGTTGTAGGCGTTTCCAATGTTTGTCACAACGTGTCTGTAGACCAGGGGAGTTTGTGTGTTAAATGGTCCGATATGTCCATGGCCTGAAGCGAACAGTGAAGCTGAGAAAGCCACCTGTTTGACTGAGAGAGGATCATACTTGTTTTAAAGTGACTGACGTTACAGCAGCAATGATCATGTTTCACAATGAAGTTATCTAAAGGCTTATATTATTCTCAGTGTTAATGTGCTATTCACATCACACAAGGTTTTACATTCGACAAACATCATGAGAACTAAACTGTTTGAATATTGAATTGCTGGTTTAGTTGTCAGTCTTACCTTCTCCATCCCTCTTTAGAACCTCCACCTGGTTCTCTGTGACATTAGTCCTGGCTTTAATGGAGATCAGCTCTGCTGTTTGTGCTGGAGAAAGTCACATCATGACATATTTTCTGTAACCTGTTTACACATACACCTATGTTTGATAGATACATGTACTTCCTCATGGCTGTCTTCATCAAGGTTGGCTTTGGTCATTGAACATTTAGATGTTGTGTTAAAAAGCACTTAAAGTGGTCAGGAGAATTCAGACATAAGCAACAGAATGAATTATAATGTGTTTACTCAGTGTTTCATTGTCCTGATTTCAGAGGTAACTAGTTATATTTACTCTGTGTAACTTTTGGTGGTAATTTGTTATTTTAAGTTTTAATGCAGTCGGTGTTAATGTTACTTGAATAGACTTCTTGAGAAAAATTGGTACTTTTACTCCGTTATATTTGGAAACAATGCGGCTACTTTTGTTATTTCATGCACATCATGACATATTTTCTGTAACCTGTTACCTAAAGAGCACTAGAACTGAATTCATGTCTCATGCCAGTTGTTCAGAGCTGACTTAATGTATACATTTCCAGATAAGCATGGAGAGACAATCTTGTCCACTTTAGGCTGTAAGCTCCACGGAGTGATCTCAGCAGAGTTAGATAATGTACAGAAGAAGGAGGCAGGTCAACTTCTCTTTCTGCTATTGGATAGATGGACCCTCGCTCCACCAAAGTGACCAATTAGAAGAAGTAGGAAGGTGCAGGTGAATAGACTTTTTAAAAAAGGCTCGCAGAAGCCCAGAAGGGTGGTGGTAATTGGTAGATTTCCTAAGATCGAAGGCTCGATAGGATTTCTGACAGAGCAGAGGGCAAAGCATTGGGCAGAACTTTGCCATAGATTTGAGAACACCAGAGTGCAGCTGCACTGGTTCAGAGGCTTGATATCTGTAACATGCTACACGCTGACACCTTTGATGAAGACAGCCCAGAAACTACACTTGTCAACCTCAGTCTGCTTTAAGCTTATTTCAGTTTGTGCTAAAGACAATAAGATATCACTATAATTCACAACATAAATGTTCTTATTTTTAATTTGTAGATTTGATGTAGTATTATCTGTCATTGCTCTCTACACATCATGATAGCTACAGTGTTCTCCACACAGTACCTTGAAGCACTTGCTTTAGTTTGTCCACCTCAGTCTTCTGCTTGTCCAGCTCAGTCGTCTGTAACTTCAGTTCAGTCTTCTGCTTCTCCTGCTCAGTCTTCTGTAACTCCAGTTTTGCTGCTTGAGCTTGAATGATGAAATAAATGTCTGTATGTTAGTTTTTCCTTGAAAAGCTTCTGGAAATTGTTGAGTTATTGTTGCAGCCACATCAGCTGCATGACTCTATGAGATGTCACTGTCAGTCATTCAGTCAGTCCACCACTTTGACACAGACTGAAATGTCTTGACTGTTGGATAAATGAAATGTATATTTATATTTTATCTACTATGATCATCCGGTCAGGATTCCATTTAACAAAATTAAGTTAACATTTAACAACAACTAAAAATCAATTAATATTTGATGATAGTCATGAAGTTTGGTGCAGCATTCATGTTCTCCTCAGGATGAATAGTAACATCCTCTGTGATCTCTCACCTTTTTATCTAGGCCACCATCAGGTCAACATCTTCAAATCATCAAACAGTTCAGTGTTACAACATTATACAAAAACCTCCTGTAACAAAGCAGTGATTCTTCTCGGTATAACTTCCCTCACTACCTCACATACTACTGTACCTTCATTCTCTCTCTGTAAGTGCCTCATCTCCACCCTCTGTTCAGCCAACGAGGCGCTCATCTCTCTCAGCACAGCATGGATGTCCTGTTTACATCCTTGTGGTTGGTCAGTAGTATTTGTTGGTTCTCTTCTCACAGCTTCAGTTTCACCTCCAAGTGGAATAATGTGGTTGTCAGACTCTGTTTGAAGCTGAGCCGTGCAGAGAGAGCAGATCAGCAGCAACAGAGGAAAGCGCATTGTCATCTCCATTCTCAAAGTGACGGTCTGTTCAGTTCTTCTGTGTAGTTTCTGTGTTCATCTCAGCCTTAAATAGTGTCTCATGCTGATCAATCATTACCAGAAATTACCAGAAAACAGACACGTGCAGGACATCAGTTTGATAACACTGATCACATGGAGCATATCATCAGAACAATGAAAACACAGCACACAAACATAAATGATTCATTCCAACCTGTACATCCATCAGTCAGAACATAAAAAAGACTCATTTGTGAAGTAAAAAACATTGATCACTTGTTACAATGAAATGTTCTGAGAAACCTTGGGTCCTGATATTTATGTGGATGCCACTTGACGTGCACCACAAATCATCTTTAATATGTATTTTCTGAATTTCCCTGATATATCAGCTCAGTTCTTATTCTTCAGGTTAAAAGGAGCTCCCTCCTTTAAAAAGCCATAACATGCATTTGTATCAGGCTAAAAACAGGGCTGCCTTATGAACTCACGCAAAGCAACTTGTCTCGACAGCATTTGACTGTCTTACTCTTATTAAATGTGGGCATACCTTTTGCTAATAATGCTTTTTATACTTTTTTCACACTTACTTTAGTAATGCTTAAATTGCAAAGCTTTTACTTCTCATTTAGTGGTTTTAAAATCAGTTTTTAAACATGTTTAACCACAGCATGCAGGGTTGCTACAAATTCAAACTACTATGCAGCCTTTCAACACACCTTTAACCTAAATATCTGAAATGTGATGATGTAGACACTTGCTGCTCATCCAGCACTTCTCAGCCTTGACCGTTTGCTATTCTATCAGAATAAGGTGCCGTGGCTGCCAGATTTTGGGAAGTATGCAACACCAATTAATATTGTTTTAAAAGTTTAATAAAGTTTAATATGTACAAATGATTGTTGATGCAAACCTTTGTCATCCAGCCTTCATAATCATAACAAGACACAATAATTCTGCATGTCAACATATTTATATACATTTTTATCACAATTTAGTTCGCTAATCTAGTGTTTGAAATAATGTCACAAGTTCTCTAGCTGTCCATCACAGCGCTTTTTGATGTTAATCAGAAAAGACATGCAAATGAAAAAATCATAAACATTTTCTGATGAAAACATTGTTGTTGTCAATCAGCTGTCATATAAAAGAGAAAGAAATGACACATCTATCAAGAAGTAATGATACACACTACAGTGTGGGCAGGTTTTCATATAGTTGAAGAAAAAGGACTGTTTGCTGCTCACATGGTGAAAATCAGATGACCACTGAAGGTGGTATGATGATTTTGATTGTCATATATCCTTGTGTTAGCACACTGATTCATAAGAACAACATCCCCGACCTCTAGAAGCAGCGTGACCCCATTAGAAGGTTTCACACTATAGGACGGCTGATGTTCATATGAAATAAAAATATTTTCTCCATTCTTGACCAACACAGCAGCTGTAGCATGTGAAGCATGTCCACCTCCATATATGTGGAACTCAAAGTGGTAGGCTCCTCTCACTGGTGCAATGAAAAAACCTGTGGGACATTTTAAACACAGAATCAACTGCTGTAACACCTGTCAACCAGGTAGATGTCGACATAGTCAAAAACTCAAATGATTTGATTTTGTGACTTTGAGCACCTGTGTTTGGGTTGTAGGCGTTTCCAATGTTTGTCACAACGTGTCTGAAGACCAGGGGAGTTTGTGTGTTAAATGGTCCAAGAGTTCCATGGCCTGAAGTGAACAGTGAAGCTGAGAAAGCCACCTGTTTGACTGAGAGAGGATCATACTTGTTTTAAAGTGACTGATGTTACAGCAGCAATGATCATGTTTCACAATGAAGTTATCTAAAGCCTCGTATTATTCTCAGTGTTAATGTGCTATTCACATCACACAAGGTTTTACATTCGACAAATATTATGAGAACTAAACTGTTTGAATATGGAACTGCTGGTTTAGTTGTCAGTCTTACCTTTTCCATCCCTCTTTAGAACCTCCACCTGGTTCTCTGTCACATTAGTCCTGGCTTTAATGGAGATCAGCTCTGCTGTTTGTGCTGGAGAAAGTCACATCATGACATATTTTCTGTAAGCTGTTTACACATACACCTATGTTTGATAGATACATGTACTTCGTCATGGCTGTCTTCATCAAGGTTGGCTTTGGTCATTGAACATTTAGATGTTGTGTTAAAAAGCACTTAACCTGGTGAGGAAAATTCAGACATGACCAACAGAATTAATTATAATGTGTTTACTCAGTGTTTCATTGTCCTGATTTCAGAGGTAACTAGTTACATTTACTCTGTGTAACTTTTGGTGGTAATTTGTATTTTAAGTTTTAATGCAGTCGGAGTTAATGTTACTTGAGTAGATTTTTTGAGAAAAATCGGTACTACTACGTTTCCAGATAAGCATGGAGAGACAACCTTGTCCACTTTAGGCTATAAGCTCCATGGAGTGATCTCAGCAGAGTTAGATAATGTACAGAAGAAGGAGGCAGGTCAACTTCTCTTTCTACTATTGGATAGATGGACCCTCGCTCCACCAAAGTGACCAATTAGAAGAAGTAGGAAGGTGCAGGTGAATAGACTTTTAAAAAAAGGCTGGCAGAAGCCCAGAAGGGTGGTGGTAATTGGTAGATTTCCTAAGATCGAAGTCTCGATAGGATTTCTGATAAAGCAGAGGGCAAAGCATTGGGCAGAACTGTGCCATAGATTTGAGAACACCAGAGTGCAGCTGCACTGGTTCGGAGGCTTGATATCTGTAACATACTACACGCTGACACCTTTGATGAAGACAGCCCAGAAACTACACTTGTCAACCTCAGTCTGCTTTAAGCTTTTTTCAGTTTGTGCTAAAGACGATAAAATATTAAAATAATTCACAACATAAATGTTCTTATTTTTAATTTGTAGATTTGATGTAGTATTATCTGTCATTGCTCTCTACACATCATGATAGCTACAGTGTTCTCCACACAGTACCTTGAAGCTCTTGCTTTAGTTTGTCCACCTCAGTCTTCTGTAACTTCAGTTCAGTCTTCTGCTTCTCAAGCTCAGTCGTCTGTAACTCCAGTTTGTTCAGTTTCTCTGCTTGAGCTTGAATAATAAAATAAATGTCTGTATGTTAGTTTTTGCTTCAATGTCAATTTCCTTGAAAAGCCTCTGGAAATTGTTGAGTTTTTGTTGCAGCCACATCAGCTGCATGACTCTATGAGATGTCACTGTCAGTCATTCAGTCAGTCCACCACTTTGACACAGACTGAAATATCTTGACTATTGGATAAATGAAATTTATATTTTGTCTACTATGGTCATCAGGTCAGGATTCCATTTAACAAAATTAAGTTAACATTTAACAACAACTAAAAATCAATTAATATTTGATGATAGTCATGAAGTTTGGTGCAGCATTCATGTTCTCCTCAGGATGAATAGTAACATCCTCTGTGATCCCTCACCTTTTTATCTAGGCCACCATCAGGTCAACATCTTCAAATCATCAAACAGTTCGGTGTTACAACATTATACAAAAACCTCCTGTAACAAAGCAGTGATTCTTATCGGTATAACTTCCCTCACTACCTCACATACTACTGTACCTTCATTCTCTCTCTGTAAGTGCCTCATCTCCACCCTCTGTTCAGCCAACGAGGCGCTCATCTCTCTCAGCACAGCATGGATGTCCTGTTTACATCCTTGTTGTTGGTCAGTAGTATTTGTTGGTTCTCTTCTCACAGCTTCAGTTTCTCCTCCAAGTGGAATAATGTGGTTGTCAGACTCTGTTTGAAGCTGGGCCGTGCAGAGAGAGCAGATCAGCAGCAACAGAGGAAAACGCGTTGTCATCTCCATTCTCAAAGTGACGGTCTGTTCAGTTCTTCTGTGTAGTTTCTGTGTTCATCTCAGCCTTAAATAGTGTCTCATGCTGATCAATCATTACCAGAAATTACCAGAAAACAGACACGTGCAGGACATCAGATTGATAACACTGATCACATGGAGCATATCATCAGAACAATGAAAACACAGCACACAAACATAAATGATTCATTCGAAACTGTACACCCATCAGTCAGAACATAAAAAAGACTCATTTGTGAAGTAAAGAACATTGATCACTTGTTACAATGAAATGTTCTGAGAAACCTTGGGTCCTGATATTTATGTGGATGCCACTTGACGTGCACCACAAATCATCTCTAATATGTATTTTCTGAATTTCCCTGATATATCAGCTCGGTTCTTATTCTTCAGGTTAAAAGGAGCTCCCTCCTTTAAAAAGCTATAACATGCATTTGTATCAGGCTAAAAACAGGGCTGCTTTATGAACTCATGCAAAGCAACTATGACTTAAAAGCATTTGACTGTCTTACTCTTATTAAATGTGGGCATACCTTTTGCTAATAATACTTTTATACTTTTTTAACACTTACTTCAGTAATGCTTAAATTGCAAAGCTTTTACTTCTCATTTAGTAGTTTTAAAATCAGTATTTTAAATATGTTTAACCACAGCATGCAGGGCTGCTACAAATTCAAACTACTATGCAGCCTTTCAACACACCTTTAACCTAAATATCTGAAATGTGATGATGTAGACACCTGCTGCTCATCAACACTTCTCAGCCTTGACCGTTTGCTATTTTATCAGAATAATGTGCCGTGGCTGACAGATTTTGGGAAGTATGCAACACCAATTAATGTTGTTTAAAAGTTTAATAAAGTTTGATATGTACAAATGATTGTTGATGCAAACCTTTGTCATCTAGCCTTCACAATCATAACAAGATACAATAATTCTGCATGTCAACACATTTATATAAATTTTATTACAAATTAGTTCGCTAATCTAGTGTTTGAAATAATGTCACAAGTTCTCTCGCTGTCCATCACTGTGCATTTTGATGTAAATCAGAAAAGACATGCAAATGAAAAAATCATAAACATTTTCTGATGAAAAGATTGTTGTTGTCGATCAGCTGTCATATAAAAGAGAAAGAAATGACACATCTATCAAGAAGTAGTGATACACACTACAGTGTGTGCAGGTTTTCATATAGTTGAAGAAAAAAGACTGTTTGCTGCTCACATGGTGAAAATCAGATGACCACTGAAGGTGGTATGATGATTTTGATTGTCATATATCCTTGTGTTAGTCCACTGATGCATAAAAACAACATCCCCGACCTCTAGAAGCAGCGTGACCCCATTAGAAGATTTCACATCATAGGACGGCTGATGTTCATATGCAATAAAAATATTTTCTCCATTCTTGACCAACACAGCACCTGAACCATGTGAAGCATGTCCATGTCCATGTATGTGGAACTCAAAGTGGTAGGCTCCTCTCACTGGTGCAATGAAAAACCCTGTGGGACATTTTAAACAAAGAATCAACTGCTGTAACACCTGTCAACCAGGTAGATGTCGACATAGTCAAAAACTCAAATAAATTATTTGATTTTGTGACTTTGAGCACCTGTGTTTGGGTTGTAGGCGTTTCCAATGTTTGTCACAACGTGTCTGTAGACCAGGGGAGTGTGTGTGTTAAATGGTCCGATATGTCCATGAGCCTGAAGCGAACAGTGAAGCTGAGAAAGCCACCTGTTTGACTGAGAGAGGATCATACTTGTTTTAAAGTGACTGACGTTACAGCAGCAATGATCATGTTTCACAATGAAGTTATCTAAAGGCTCTATATTATTCTCAGTGTTTAATGTGCTATTCACATCACACAAGGTTTTACATTCGACAAACATCATGAGAACTAAACTGTTTGAATATTGAACTTGCTGGTTTAGTTGTCAGTCTTACCTTCTCCATCCCTCTTTAGAACCTCCACCTGGTTCTCTGTGACATTAGTCCTGGCTTTAATGGAGATCAGCTCTGCTGTTTGTGCTGGAGAAAGTCACATCATGACATATTTTCTGTAACCTGTTTACACATACACCTATGTTTGATAGATACATGTACTTCCTCATGGCTGTCTTCATCAAGGTTGGCTTTGGTCATTGAACATTTAGATGTTGTGTTAAAAAGCACTTAAAGTGGTCAGGAGAATTCAGACATAAGCAACAGAATGAATTATAATGTGTTAACTCAGTGTTTCATTGTCCTGATTTCAGAGGTAACTAGTTATATTTACTCTGTGTAACTTTGGTGGTAATTTGTTATTTTAAGTTCTGATGCAGTTGGTGTTAATGTTACTTGAATAGACTTCTTGGGAAAAATTGGTACTTTTACTCCGTTATATTTGGAAACAATGCGGCTACTTTTGTTATTTTATGCACATCATGACATATTTTCTGTAACCTGTTTACCTAAAGAGCACTAAAACTGAATTCATGTCTCATGCCAGTTGTTCAGAGCTGAGTTAATGTATACATTTCCAGATAAGCATGGAGAGATAATCTTGTCCACTTTAGGCTGTAAGCTCCATGGAGTGATCTCAGCAGAGTTAGATAATGTACAGAAGAAGGAGGCAGGTCAACTTCTCTTTCTGCTATTGGATAGATGGACCCTCGCTCCACCAAAGTGACCAATTAGAAGAAGTAGGAAGGTGCAGGTGAATAGACTTTTTAAAAAAAGGCTCGCACAAGCGCAGAAGGGTGGTGGTAATTGGTGGATTTCCTAAGATCGAAGGCTCGATAGGATTTCTGATAGAGCAGAGGGCAAAGCATTGGGCAGAACTTTGCCATAGATTTGAGAACAACAGAGTGCGGCTGCACTGGTTCAGAGGCTTGATATCTGTAACATGCTACACGCTGACACCTTTGATGAAGACAGCCCAGAAACTACACTTGTCAACCTCAGTCTGCTTTAAGCTTTTTTCGGATTGGGCTTAAGACAATGAAATATTGCTTATTTTTAATTTGTAGATTTGATATAGTATTATAGGTCATTGCTGTCTACACATCATGATAGCTACAGTGTTCTCCACACAGTACCTTGAAGCTCTCGCTTTAGTTTGTCCACCTCAGTCTTCTGCTTCTCCTGCTCAGTCGTTTGTAACTTCAGTTTTGCTGCTTGAGCTTGAATGATGAAATAAATGTCTGCATGTTAGTTTTTCCTTGAAAAGCTTCTGGAAATTGTTGAGTTATTGTTGCAGCCACATCAGCTGCATGACTCTATGAGATGTCACTGTCAGTCATTCAGTCAGTCCACCACTTTGACACAGACTGAAATGTCTTGACTGTTGGATAAATGAAATTTATATTTATATTTTATCTACTATGATCATCCGGTCAGGATTTCAATTAACAAAATTTAGTTAACATTTAAAAACAACTAAAACTCAATTAATATTTGATGATAGTCATGAAGTTTGGTGCAGCATTCATGTTCTCCTCAGGATGAATAGTAACATCCTTTGTGATCCCTCACCTTTTTATCTAGGCCACCATCAGGTCAACATCTTCAAATCATCAAACAGTTCAGTGTGACAACATTATACAAAAACCTCCTGTAACAAAGCAGTGATTCTTATCGGTATAACTTCCCTCACTACCTCACATACTACTGTACCTTCATTCTCTCTCTGTAAGTGCCTCATCTCCACCCTCTGTTCAGCCAACGAGGCGCTCATCTCTCTCAGCACAGCATGGATGTCCTGTTTACATCCTTGTGGTTGGTCAGTAGTATTTGTTGGTTCTCTTCTCACAGCTTCAGTTTCACCTCCAAGTGGAATAATGTGGTTGTCAGACTCTGTTTGAAGCTGAGCCGTGCAGAGAGAGCAGATCAGCAGCAACAGAGGAAAGCGCATTGTCATCTCCATTCTCAAAGTGACGGTCTGTTCAGTTCTACTGTGTAGTTTTTGTGTTCATCTCAGCCTTAAATAGTGTCTCATGCTGATCAATCATTACCAGAAATGATCAGAAAACAGACACGTGCAGGACATCAGTTCGATAACACTGATCACATGGAGCATATTATCAGAACAATGAAAACACAGCACACAAACATAAATGATTCATTCCAATCTGTACACCCATCAGTCAGAACATAAAAAAGACTCATTTGTGAAGTAAAAAACATTGATCACTTGTTACAATGAAGTGTTCTGAGAAACCTTGGGTCCTGATATTTATGTGGATGCCACTTGACGTGGACCACCCACCAGAACACTGTTGCAGAACAAGTATGATCAGACTTGTTCTGGTTCAGACCATGAATGCTTGATTTGATTGGGATCTGGGAAACTTGGAGGCCAAGTTGACACTTTGAATACTTTGTCACGTTTCTCTGGCCATTCCTGATCAGTTTGTAACAGGGCACATTATCCTGCTGGAGGAGGCACTGCCAACATGGAAGGATGTTGTTGTTGTTGAGCGTGGAAATCATTTGTCTGAAACAGTGTTTAGGTGGGTGGTGCATGTCAAGTAACATCCACATCAATGACATGAACGTTTCCCTGCATGCAACACTGCATTTTAATAAGATGAACAATGTTATTCACCTCTTAGTCCTTTTAATGTTGTGGCTGATCTGTGTATGTTGGAATGTAGCTCTCGAACTTTGAACCATTCTGTTTGGTAAAATTTGCATTATCGAAACAAAATCATGTATAAAATCACCTCATGGCTGATAACACTGAGAGCTAAGAAAGACAGCATCAGATCAATATAATTGTCATCCTCACTTAAGTTTGAGAGTTTAAACATTGAACAACCTGACAGGAAAAACAAGTCATTAAATGAGTTATAAAGAAAACATTATCAGCCCAACCTGTTCAAACATTAACGACACAGTCAGATGTTGTGACCTCCTTCAGGTTGTTAATTGGCTGAGATAACATCAGAAACATGTTAGATGAGTAATAAAGAATATTTTTCTCCCTTTGCTTCCTCAATAAATCCAGCACGATAACAAAGTCTGACTTTGGAAGAACAACAACACATTTCACAATAACATGCACTGACAGACAAATGCAAAGTGGCACAGGATCCCCGCATGCAAACTGCAGTGTGAATGGGGCTGCTGTAATTCACCTGTGACATTTTTGTATGAAGTAGAATGAGGTTGTCAGTGAAGTCATTTTCCTGTGAGGATTCCAGTTAGGGCAGCCCACAGTGTTTCATTCTTCCATCTTGCCCCAGTTTTGGGCTTGCACTAGCATTAGCCCCATTCACACTGCCGCTTGCATGCGGGGTACCTGCACCAATTCTCTGCATCCTTCTCTGTGTGAAAGTTTCAGATGAGGTGAGGAGGGAAATTTCGCTCCATTACATTTACAAGTCAATTTTCAGGCCCGTTGAGAACTCTAATTACATGAGAAAAATGAGCAATGGCGATTGATTGGTATCAATAGTAATTGGTATTGCATACTTCCCAAAATCTGGCAGCCATGGCACCTTATTCTGTTAAAATAGCTATAGCAAATAGAAATAGTAAATGTTGCTGTTTTGTTATCCTTTGACAGGTTGAATCAAACCAACCTCACAGAGAAATGCTGCCAGGAGATCTCATCAGTTCTCAGCTCCAAGGCCTCCAGTCTAAGAGAGCTGGACCTCAGTTACAATGATCTGCATGATTCAGGAGTGAAGCCGCTGTCAGCTGGATTAGGAAGTCCACACTGTACGCTGGAAACTCTCAGGTCAGTATTCCCCTATTTGCTTAAACTGCGGCTAACTTCAAAATCACCTGTTTCCAAATAAATACATTAAAAATGGCAAGCTAGTTAAAGCCCTAACCCAAGTTTATTCAATGAATTCCTTCAGGCTGAATGGCTGCAAATTATCAGAAAGAAGCTGTGAAGATCTTGCCTCAGTTCTCAGCTCCCAGTCTAGTAGCCTGAGAGAGCTGGCAATGAGTAACAACAACCTGCAAAACCCGGGAGTGAAGCTACTGTCTGTTGCAATGAGAAGCCCTCATTGTACACTGAAAACTCTCAGGTTAGATGATATTTAATTCTAGTCTATAACTGTACTCTTCTAACATGTCTTGTTTTGAAGTCTGTTGCGTTTGCTGTCAGATTTCCAATGTCACTTAAAATGGACCTAGTTACATTGAACAAGCTGTCGCCATGCTTTTACTGTTACTTGCAACCTTAAAGCTTGTTGTAATGAAATAACAATAATAATATTTTTATTCTTCCAGGTTGAGACAAACTGGGCTCACAGAGAAATGTTGTCAAGAATTCTCGTCAATTCTCAGCACCAAGTCATCCAGTCTGAGAGACTTGGACTTGAGCAACAATGACCTACAGGATTCAGGAGTGAAGCTGCTTGCTGATGGACTGAGGAGCCCCCACTGTAGATTGGAAACTCTCAGGTCAGCAACTATTACTGTACATTAGTAGTTATCACATATCTGTGCTACTCTTTTGTGTACTGTGAGAAAATGGTACTGACTGAAGAAGCAAGTGTTGTGGGTTAGGGGCTCATGGCCTATACAGCTTTTAAGGGGACTCCACAAGTGCGCTAACGAAATAGTCGTTATCAGGACTTTTATTTTCAGTTTTGTGTGTGTGTATAGGTTGTCAGGCTGTTTGATCACAGAGGAAGGCTGTACTTCGCTGGCCTCAGCCGTGAAGTCCAACCCCTTTCATCTGAGAGAGCTGGACCTGAGCTACAATCATCCCGGAGACACAGGAGCGAAGCCGCTCTTAGCTGGACTGGAGGATGCAAGCTGGAGACTAGATACTCTCAGGTATTTGGGGGGTGGGGGAGTAAGATAAGATTGATTGAAGCACAATTACAAATGCAAAGTGGATAAAAGATGGAATTTAACAATGTAATTTCTGGCTCTGGGAAATGTATAAATGAGCTTTTTTTTTTTGTTGGTCTGACTTGGTCTTCTTTTAGTTTGGATCCTGGATGTGCTCAATGGTTGAAATCTGGTCTAGAGAAGTGTAAGTGTGTAGTATTAAAAAAAATTGGATTTAACTTAAAGTCCATTCGTGTGACAATTCAATGACATTCATGAAATATGTTTCGTTTTTCTCTCTGTCAGATATCTGTGAACTCACGTTGGATCCAAACACAGCACACAAAAATGTCCTCCTGTCTGAGAACAAGTGCAAAGTGATGCTGTCGATGGAGAAGCAGCCGTATCCTGATCACCCAGACAGATTCGACTGGTGCTACCAGCTACTGTGTACAACTGGCCTGACGGGGCGCTGTTACTGGGAGGTGGACTGGGAAACAGGGGTTGATATAGGAGTGACTTACCATGGACTCAGGCGGAGAGGAGCCCGTGATGGCAGCCGGCTTGGCTGGAATGACAAGTCCTGGAGTCTGGAGCTCACTGATAAGGGTTACTACGCCTGGCACAATAATGTAAGAACGGCTCTTCTCACTCCTCCGTCATCAGCTTCCAACAGAGTCGGGGTGTATCTAGACTGGCCTGCAGGCACTCTGTCCTTCTACACAGTTTTATCTGATGCTCAGATCCACCTTTACACTTTCGACTGTGAGTTCATTGAACCACTCCTTCCTGGTTTTGGGTTCTTGTCGATTGACTCGTCTGTGTCCTTGTGTTAAAGACAAAGGACAAATTTGTCTTTGCCATCTCAAATAGCCTTGTATTAACTTGATGACGCTGCTTTTTTGACTTCATTCAAATGGTTTTGAGAAGGAAAGCTCTGCATTAAGCAACTAAAACCTGCATTTAGTTTTTTCTCAATGGTTTCCCATATGTATGTAGCGTGTAGGTGCGTGTCTCAAATTTACAGTATCGATGATAACCAAGGTATTTAAAAAAAATATTGATATAGTGTTAATAATACAAATGTGACAACATCTTATAAATAATTATACTGAAAAATTCAAGAAGTGTAATTGTTATTTTTGTATGATTTTGTACAGTTAATGTTAAAGACTCTCTACATCGCCCTGCACCAAAAAAAAAGACAAAATCCACAATAACAAAGTTAAAGATGAACTTGACCGATGGCATTATTTATTTATTTATTGTTTACTTTTTGGTTTCTAAACCAACAGCAGGACTAAATGTTATTTTTTAAGGCCAAGTCCCCCAGCTTTTATTCTTGTACTTTCACATTGGAAACAGTTTTTATTCTGTGTTGTATTCTTTGTTTTTTATTAATATGCACTGCTGTCTGTAGGTGAAATCAAGGCTTTATTCTCTACTAAGTATTATGTGATTACTAATATCATTAAACATGAAAAGCTAAAACAATAAGAGTCAAAATATACAAAAGTATCTATTTATATAATGTATTAAAGTGTATTCAAAAATTGGTCGACAAAGCAACAGAATGTGTATAAAAACACAAATACAAAAATAGAAAGTGAATGTATTTGAAATGAATACGATAATACTTTGTGTAATGTACAAAAGACAGGAATGAAACATACAGATATGATGAGATATGATACAAAAATCAACATTTACATCATCAGACACATTTCAAAGGTATAAAAGAAAAATAAACAGACTTCATCAATTTGTTTCTACGTGTTGGATCATTTTGGCGTCTCCGTGCAGACAGGACGAGCAGCGAGTAGTTTAGAGTTCAAGTCAATCACAAGTGAGCAGAACTGACTGACTTCCACAAAGTCGCAGCAGACGATGTTGACCCCGGCGACCTCGCCACCCGGCCGCTGCTCGCTCGCCCAGCGGAGCAGCAGCGAGAGAGCCTTCATCGTCATCTTCCTCATGTTCTGGAAGGGGTGGAGGAGGACGTAGGGAGCGTCTTCAGTCAGGTTCAGACCGGTGACGTAGAAACCAGCTGGAAAACAAGAAAATCACTAAAGGGTTAAAGAAATCATGTTGCATGATGCATTATTATACACTAAAATACTAATACTATATAAAGTAGTTTAGACAGCTTCATCTTGACGAGATCGTCATTCACAGGAGCCACTTTCAACATTTTGAATGCAGGACAGTTATTTGATTTCTTCTTCTACCACTGTTTACCTGGTCTTCCTCCACGCTGCTGGTCCTCCAGGTAGGCGATCACCTTCTTAGGGTCGGGGCTGTCGGCATACCTGGAATCAGAGCGACCCCATGAGGCCAGTTAGTTTAACGTTTGAATTGTTTTTTATTTGCTTTACAGATTCAACTTTAAGTTTAAGTTTTTGGCTTTCACACAAAACTATTTGACTGAAGAGCTCGACCATCTCTTGGTCGAATAAAACGAGTGAATTGACATTTTTCACTGTTTTTAGACCAGTTTTATACACCAACATTCCAGTTTACTCATTTTATGAGCATATTAGCTTAACCACCACCAGTTGCATCAGTAAAATGCTCTTAAAATGTCAATGCAGCTGCAGTAATAATATTTAAATAAGTAATACAATATAAAGTAATATGATTGGTGGTTTCATGGTTGTGTAAGTTCTTATAGTAACCTAAATTAGCAAAACTGGTCAATTCTGTGTGATAATTCTGGGCGTTGATTTATGACACATAACTATATAAAAATGGGGAGAAACATGTATTACAATTGGAATTATTTGAGATAAAAGCTTTCAGTGTCCCTGTTGTGTATTTATTCACCAGTAAGGTACTCCAGTCCACAGCTCAGGGTGCTGCATCACCATCTGCTGGTCATCATAGGAAACAACAACCTGCTGACCTCTGGACCAACAGGATCGCAGCGTGGGAGTATCCTCCTGTGTATCAACACATGGACCAATTAAGTAGTCATCATTTATCAAAACCTTCTTGGATGAATCAGCTTGTCACTGGACTAACAGATTAGTTAATAAAACAATTCTCCCGTCTCTGTCTCTCTACCAGTCAGGGTACCTGTGAAGAGCAGAGTTTGTTTCCAAACAGCATGACGATGAACTCCACCAGCTGGATGTGATCTTCATCTGTCAGCGATTCAAAATGAGTGCAGGAAATGATCACAATCTCTTTTGGATGAGCGTCCAACCAGGTAGCCAGTTCATCCAGAGCCTCCTGCACACACACACAAAGTTCAGGAGGTTCAGTACAATCCTGGTCAAACTTTAAACTATATATAATGTGATGCCAGTGCAAGTGCGTGTGTACCTTCACAGTCATCAGTGTGTAGATCCCGTGGGCGAAGAACAATTTGCTGCCTCCTTTTGGCTTCCTGGCGATCCGCAGGTCCAAGAAACGAATTCCAAGATCACACTGATCACTGAGGACGGACTGCTGCACACACACACAGAAAGAAGAGAAAGGAAATTAATATTAAAAAATTGTCAAAGTAGATGTAACAAAGTGAACAACATGCGTTTACAGTTTTGAGACACAATATGAGTATTTTTGTTTATTGTCAGATACATTTGGATAAAAAATATTGATATAAAATAGAAGAAGCCATGAAATGTAATAAAAACAGGTGTGTCTTATTTGTCCAATCCAGTAATACAATTCATCTTAGGTTTGGAGTCACTGGGTCAGAAGATATGGAAGCTATTGAAGATGAAAATCCTCAAATTTCATAATAAACATTCATTTAAAATATAAAAAAGCAGTAAAATGTGATTAAACAAAAAACAGGTGTGTCTTATTTGTTACATTCAGTAACACAATTCGGCGTTGGTTTGGAGTCACTGGCTCACAACACATGGAATCTAATTTAAAAAGTGCTTAATTTTCATTATAAATATTAATATAAAATAGAAGAAGCTTTAAAATATAATAAAATGAAGTGTGTCTTATTTGTTCCATTTAGTAAAACAATTCGGCGTTGGTTTGGAGTCACTGGGTCACAACACATGGAAGCTAATGAAAAATGTTGTATGTGTGGTTTGTACCTGTGTGGTGGCCCAGCGGGAGACACAGGGTCGAGTCCAGCAGGGAAACAGCCTGTCGGTCAGTCTGAGGAAGCCGGGCTCTGACCTCAGGACGGGAGAGGACACATCCAGACAGAAGGACATGCTGTCGTGACTCCCTGGAGTGAGTCACGTAAAGTCACATGACAATAGTGTCCACATACTTTTGGACATAAACAGAAGAAAAACATCCCACCACTATTTTGGTTGCAAATGTAACCGGATATGGAAGACACATGATAATAACTAAAAAACACCAATCTGTAGTTGTCTATTTTAATTGCAGGCTCAACTATTTTCCCATAATATCCCATTTCACCCGACTTCTCTCCAGTATTTCTGTGTTACCGGGTAAAGCGAGGTTCCACAGCGGAACATCCAGCAGCTCCCCCGGCAGACGGGACATCCAGTCCGGGTTTCCTCCGAGCCGTCGCCGCTCTTCGTCCTCCATGTTCTTTACATTAAATATAAAGCTGATTTACTCACAGCTTTGTTAATCTCATTACGACAATATAACATGCTTCATTTGCTTGTTTTGTTGTCAAACTCAGTTTGTTTACAACGTCTTCCGGGTTTAAAACGTCTATTAGAAGCTAGCGTTGTTTTTAGCTAGCACTTCCGGTAAAGACCTTCAAAATGCAAGCGTGACGGAAGTACGTCTTCAAAACAAAAGCACAGCTCACACTGCACCGGTGTTTTTTTGTTTTTTTATCATATTTTTATGTACGGTATTTGTTTATTTATCTATTTATTTATTTTACAGACGATTTTTTTCTGTAAGTAAGTATTATATCTGGCTAAAATGAAATTAAACTGGGCGATTCAGGGATAGTTTTTACATCTGGAGACCACAAAATAAGCCCCCAAATGGTTAATGTTTATTTTATAGATGGTGTTTGGGGGTAACTATAGGTATGATTAGGATACAATACAATATTAATAAAGGAATGTGCTGAATGAGGACACAGATGAAAAAAATACCACAAATGTTACTCTTTCTACTGTTTTAGTTATAATACTTAAATCAATATCATTTATTTATTAAGTGTTGCAGCACAAAACAAGGGAGAAAAATCAACAGTGAACAGTGCAAAAAATGGGAGAACCAAAAGAAGTCATGACAAATGTATAAACAAACACATAAATACTCGTGACATGTTGGGATTTTGTATGTTTGGGGTGTTTACTTTAAATTACTGTACTTTAAAATAGCCTTTTAAATATTGACTCAGGAGTTTGAAATGCAAAGAATAAGCCACATATTGGAGTGCAATGATTTAATTACCAGCTGTTTTTTAATCTTTACATTTTTCCTTTGACTTTTCATTTTACTGGTTTCATGGTTCAGATGTAGCTCAGCTGAATACAAACCAACAGCAGCACTCATCCTCCTGTTATATCAGCAGCCTGTCATTTAAACAGAAACTGACACTTGACATTTTAAGCAGTTAAGGCTTTAAATAGCTAATTGATATATCACAAAGACTTGTTGGTTTGTCTTAGTCAGTTTGAATAAATAGTCACAAAGACTTCAAGCACATAGACGCTTTCATGGAAGTGCATTCCATGATAAACTATTTATCTCGTTAAGTGGTCCTGATTATCTCCTGACCTTTTCTTTCCACAGTGCTGGATATTCATGACACTGGTTTAAAGTTTAAACTTGAGAGTTATGTCAAAAGGTTAACGCCCAGTTGTTTAAATTTGTATGAGACACACTATTGTGAGGATGTACTGACCCATAATACAGTAGTTAGATGTTCTAAATGTTCTGGTTAGAGAGCCTAACAACAGGCCTGGTCTTTAAAACGTGTCTATCGTTAATTCAATAGAATGATCATTTCATAATTACTGATTGATGCAATTGATTTTTATAAGAACAATATACAGAACCTGCTCTCAAATATATACTACTCCAGTATAAAAAGACACATACATGTATGATTAAAGACGTTGATGCCTCAACTGTAGTTTGTGTTAAGTGCTAATTGACAAATGTTAGCACACTAAAATAAGACGTTTTAGCTCCTAGCTCAAACTACCATTGTGCCTCGTAGAGCCGGGGTTGCGACATAGAAATACATAATTAAATGTCCCACAATTTAATCATAAAAGAATTGTATTTTTTGTCGATGCTAACTCCTTGGTTAGCCTACACATGTGCTTCATTGCTACACCACTCTATTGAAGAGGACAATAAGCTCTTCAGTTGTAAAAACAAATATCGTAAAAAACATATCTACCATCCAGAACATTACATATAGTGACCTATAAAGTGTTAACTAGCTTTAGAGGTGCTAGTAGTTGGTTTTTGCTATCTCTGGACAAAGCCAGGGTAGCTGTTCCCCCCTGTTTCCAGTCTTTGTGCTAATTAGCTAAGCTTACTAGCTGCTATAGGTTAGCCTCTCATCTCATTAGCTCCTAAACTATTTCTTTAAAAATACGCAGGATAATAGCACTAGCTCTCAACCTTTTTGCCTTGTGACCCCTTAAAACAAGGTAATGCTCACTCGTTACACACTTTACCACTTTGATTTATATCATTTTAAGGCCTGAAGGTTCACAAATGATCCATCAGAAAAAGTAAATAGGGTAACGTTCTTCTTATGTGTTCTGTTAATCTTCTCAAAACCACTCAGGTTAAATTAACTGCTAAAGGATAAGTTACTATTAGGCCTACAAATATATTTTTAAATTCCTCTCCAAAGGGTTTAAGGACTTACAGGGGCCCTACCACCACATGATCTCCTCTCCTGTTACCGCTGGCGAGCTATTAGATTATGTGAATATGCTTAAACACTGTGTGTTGGTGTGCGAGGTAGGATCCTTACAGTATGCAAAAGAAAAAGGAAAGCCAAAATTATCGTCAATAATGCAGCGGAAAATCTATTTCTAAAAATGACACAGCTTTACTTATGTTCCCATCCGCCAACTGACTCTCACTGGGGTCACACATGGACAGATTATTGAAGTCAAACTTCACCGCTGCAGAAATTAAGCTAAGGACAGACAAGTGGCTGCTGTTTAGCTCTTACATGGTAAGCTTTTTCTCCGAACCATTAAAAGAAAAAATTTTGACACAGCAGGGAATAAACTCTCGCTCTCTCTGCCAGTGGGTAAAGATTTGGTTCGTACTCCCAGGAACTCTGTTGTCTCACCTATTTTACGCTTATAAGACGTTCTTGTTTTAAAGGACCAATGTGTTATCTTAATAGATACTGACCGTAATGGACCGTATTACTACTGCATTGACCGATTGGTGAAATAAAGAACATTCTGTCCATCAACTTGATGAGGCGGGTCAACTGACTCTCCTGTGAATTATGATCAAATTAAATGTAATCAGATCAAGAATCATTTTTGAAATTCTACAGCATAATCCTATCAAAAACCCTAAAAATGAAAATGCAGTCATTATCTTCTCGCGCCCATGCCGATGGTAGTTGGATGAAGTTTTGTCGCCCATAAAGTATTCCTGGAGCCTCTCAGTCGGAAACAACTGAAGTAGCCCGGGGACTTGGTCATAAAGGAAAAAGGTCATGTTTTGGCTCAACCAATTCTGTCTCCACAAACACTGCCGGAAAATGTCACAGCGCTGTATCAAAATATCTGGGTTTGATGACACTGACCACCTGGAAAATGTCCTGACATTAAGCAAAAAACACAATCTGATAACAGCTGGAAAATGTCCCGTTGTTTTGACTGAAATGTCCAGTTTTGTTGCCACCAACGACCTGGAAATTGAAATGAAACTTCCTGAAATTCTTGTCTCTGTCGAACCAACAAACTTTTCTCACCTCCGTGCACCATTTGTATCTCCGAGCTATAATATTCAAGTCAAATTCCTGTTTATTTATCACAGCGTTGGATAATTACACGCTTTTTAAAACTGTTTACAGAAGCAAAAACACAGCACATTTACATTATTTTATGTTTGACATGGTACCTTCAATCAGGCAGTGCTCGCTAACTTCATGAAGAACAGTGGAAAACACGCTCATTAAACCATTACACATAGAGGATTTTTGTCCTCGTGACTTGCTCCACTGACCTCATGTCACACGAAGTACATCGTGAGTTACAGTGTTCATGTGCAGTATGCAGCAGGAGGATTCGATAATGTGATTCTGTTATACGAGAGGCAATATACATGTTCCGAGGCTTCAAACCACGACCTGATTTTCATCAGCACGTCGAGTTTTCTCAGCTCTCAGTTTGACTTAATTACCCCTCTGATCGTGTGACATCAGTTCTGACAGCTTGTTATGTCAATCCAATGGATTCATTATCTGTTATGTCAACATCTTAAAATCTTAGAAGAGGCTTTCATCTTGAGGTTAGAAGAGAGCAAGATTCTGATTATGAACTCATGATGACAAATCTTCAGTTTGAAAGTGTTAAAAGATTTTTATATTTCACTGTTGGATCTGTTGAGAGTTTTCCTTTGCAAGCATTTTGGCTCAGTTTTATAGCACTCTAATTATAATGTGACCTGCCCACTCTGGTCCCACCACTGCCTCCACCTTCCTGCCCCACTATGGGTCACATTTGGCTCTAATTTTAAAAGGCTGATGGAGCGCAGCGCTTAGTCGTCCACTCTGCTCCCCGTCTGCATTCTAGCTCCTCATCTGACACCCGAGCTGCTCTGACAGGTAAGACTTTCCTGGTTTTTCCATCATGAATTTGTAATAGTTGCAAAGATTTGAAAACTTCTGTGGGATTTTGCGTGAAATAACTGCACGTTTTAATCTCGTATGACGGTTGGCGACAGTTTTGTATCCACGTGATTAGCTGAATATAACAGTTATGAGACTTAAAAGGTGTGATGGGTACAGAAGGTTTACAGCAAGGTATTAAGGAGGAATATTGGGTATTTAAGATACTATGGAGGATGTATAGAGTAGGATATTGGGTTGGGTTGCTGCATAAAAAGGGTACAGGGGTCTATAAAGGAGAATTAGTTATTTAGGGTAGTCGTGTCTAGTTGTATAGAAGGGTTTTACAGGCGTTTATCGAAAGCATCAAGATTTAATGGGGGTT
This sequence comes from Sparus aurata, assembly GCF_900880675.1. Classification (NCBI taxonomy): domain Eukaryota; kingdom Metazoa; phylum Chordata; class Actinopteri; order Spariformes; family Sparidae; genus Sparus; species Sparus aurata. The sequence continues at coordinate 17,103,905 of NC_044210.1, forward strand.
CAAAGGGAAGTTTGTAGAGGAGACTAGTTGGTTTGGATTGAGATCTGAAGGTGTGCAAGGTATTACAAAAGACAAGAGATGGTTTAAAGAGGTTCATAGAGTGGTAGAGAGGGTGTATAGGGTGGCAAAGGGGGTTTATAGTAGAATAAATTTGTTATGGGGTACAAAGGGTATCTAGTGAAGTATAGAAGGTTTATGGTGGGTACAGAGGGTTTATAGTGGGGTACAGGTGGTTTGTAGTATAGTACAGGGGTTTATAGAGGGTACATAGGATTTATGGAGGGTACAGAGGGCTTGTGGTGAAGGATAGAGGGTTCATAGAGGTGTACAAGGGGTTAATAACTGAAGATAGATGGTTTAGAAATGGGTACGGAAGTTCTATAGAAGGTACAGAAGAGTTACAGAGCAGTATAGAGGGTTTATAGAGGGTTCAGATGTTTTTAATGGAGTATAGAGGGTTCATAGTGGAGTAAAGAGTTGACAGGGGGTACAGAGGGTTTGTACTGGAGTACAAGGGGTTTCTAGAGGGTACAGAAGGTGTGTAGATGGTACAGGGGGTTTATATTGGAGTATAGAGGGTTAATAGAGGGTATAAGGGGTTTATAGATGGTACAGAAGGTTTATAGGGGGAAACAAATGGTTTATAATGGAGTATAGGGGGGTTATAGAGGGTATAAGGGGTTTGTAGATGGTACAGAAGGTTTATAGGGTGGTACAAATGGTTTATAGTGGAGTAAAGGGGATTTATAGAGGGTACAGAAGGTTTATGGGGGGATACAAATGGTTTATAATGGAGTATTGTGGGTTTATAGAGGTTACAGCATGTTTATAGGGGGATACAAATGGTTTATAATGGAGTATAGTGGGTTTATAGAGGTTACAGCATGTTTATAGGGGGATACAAATTGTTTATAATGGAGCAGAGGGGTTTATAGTGGTTACAGCATGTTTATAGGGGGATACAAATGGTTTATAATGGAGTATAGGGGGTTTATAGAGGTTACAGCATGTTTATAGGGGGATACAAATTGTTTATAATGGAGTATAGGGGGTTTATAGAGGTTACAGCATGTTTATAGGGGGACACAAATGGTTTATAATGGAATATAGGGGGTTTATAGAGGTTATAGCATGTTTATAGGGGGACACAAATGGTTTATAATGGAGTATAGTAGGTTTAAAGATGGGTACAAGGGGTTTATAGACAGTTATAGAGGAAGGAAGAAATGTTTTACAGGAGTATAGAGGATTCACAGCGGGGTACAGGGAGGTATATATGACATATAGGGGGAGTACAGACGGCTCAAGGTTGGTTGAACAGGATTCAAGCGGTGCAGAGGACTTAATATTTAGATTTTTTTTTTCAAAACCTGCAGAAGTTAGATGTTGGACCAAAACGTTTTGATGAGAGTCAGTCGCAAACTATCTGCAAATGAATTCAATCACTGGGTATTAGCTACAAAACATCTAACAAGAACTGACAAGTTGTAAATGTGAAAATGCTGATTGCTCTGCATCTGATCAAAGTGTCCAGTCAACAGCCGTCCTTGTGTTTTAGATAAATAGGGTTAATTTAATTACTCTCAAGGCGATGCCCTCATTTGTCCTCGTCCTGTGCCAACATGCAACCTTCCCTAGATATATCATAAAATCAGCTTCCTCTTTACTGTCATTTGGCTCCGTCGCCACGATCATTATCTCAATAATAGTATCATCTGTCTTGAATTGAATCTGTAAGTAGAATTAGATGTACAATGACCTGGCCCAGGAGACCATGATTTTCCCCTTTGAGGACCCTCCAGTTGGGTTTCATCCACAAATTTCCACAGGTTGATTAACATTTTGCAACAGGAGTCCAATATCTTAACCTTTAATTATGCTTTTTGCTGATCATTAGCCCTTAACAAGTCCCCCTTGTCTTGTTTGTTGTGATCTTTCAATCAGTACTGATTTTTTTTTGCATGATGCCCATTCTTTTATGAGGGAAAGCCCAGCTAATTTAGATTTCTTTAGTTTAATTTTAAGGATCTTTGGGTGCAATAAAACAACAAGATTTAAAAGTCACAACATCTCCATTATGAAGTACAAAGGAATTTACTCTGCAGCCTGAGCCCATGTGGAGGCTGTTTGTGACATTCCTCAGCCTGATTTGTTGTATGGAGCACTTAATTTAGTTTTTAAGAAGTTTAAAAGGGCTGCATTCTGTACCTACATAGTCGTGGAGGCTTGATATAATTAATTAGACCATGTGATGTCGGGGCGGTGCTGTAGTGCTTTTTTAGAGAAAGTCAGCTCTCCAATTAGAGAAATCCAACCCAAGTTTCAGAGCTTGGATGAAGACGGATTGAGAGAGATCTCAGGAATGTTCTGGCTGTAACTCCTTCATCTTTATGGCTGTTCTTTAATATCTTTTTATTCTATCTTCCTGCTCAGACGACTCCGAGAGGAGATTTCAGTCAAAATGACCAACCGCTATGACTGTACGGAGTGTAAGGAGTCCTTGTTTGGTCAGAAGTACATCCTCAAGGAAGAAAACCCGTACTGCATCAAGTGCTACGAGGCACTTTTCTCTAATAAGTGCGAGGTGTGCCATGTGCTCATTGGCTGCACCAGCAAGGTAAGAGATTTAACCTCCTCATATTTTCTCATTCATGTTTGCAGACGAGTTTCAAAGCTAGTGTTCTACCCTAGTCGCCCAGCATACATCCATCACATAACAACCAGCATGTGTTAATGTCATAATCAAGCTTAATGTACACATTGTTTGACACTTTTTAAAGTACTTTTTGGACTTTGGACTTTGGACATGTTAGCAGCACGGGTCTAGGGATGGCAATATTGGTCTATTCGTTGGTCGGCGCACAACTTTGGTCCAAACTGCTGCAGGAATGAGTCATAAGTTCCTTTGGGTTTAACCATAATTGTTAGCCATTAGGACACCAGTTACTTTTCCATTTTCTAAATCCATAATATAGGAAATGATAACAATCTCCGATCTCTAGCAACCAACATGCAACCAAACATTCCCTCCTTTCACTGACTCTGCAGGATCTGTCGTACAAGGACCTCCACTGGCACAGCGAATGCTTCCTCTGCATCAAGTGCAGCCGATCTCTGGTGGATTGGCCGTTCTGCAGCAAGGATGACATGCTGATGTGCATCGAGTGCTACAGCAACGAGTACTCTGCCAAGTGCCATGCGTGCCTGAAGACCATCATGCCAGGTAAGGACAGAGGAATTGTCAACGTTAGAACTGGTCTGGTGATTTGATCATTTGACTGTCTGAAAAGGCAATATGGAAGTGCTTCTAAACCCTGATGTCTTTTCAATGTTCACTACTGATGTCGAAGAACTTCTTGCATTCATATTTGTCTGAGGCGGTTTGGTAGCCTGTGAATCTTGGACCTGTCATGTGTTTTTTTCAAGGCCAAGTTTGAGTTCTCACTCATTAACAGAGCTCTCGCCAAGTCAGCAAATTGCAATTAGCTGTAATTGGTTGGAGTTGATCTGCATGCCTGTAGGACAGCGGGGCCTACTGTACATGTTATTATTGACGTAGGCATGAAAACTCAGGCACAGAGTGTCTTTTCTCTCAGCAGTTAAAACTGCGTAAACTGATGACGTAACAAAGACCTAATGAGATCTCGTGAGAGGATTGATGACAGTTTGTTACGACGTCAACAGTTTAAGTGAGTTGAGACTCACACACTATTTTCTGTCTCCCTCTCCTCCCCCCTCCACCCACCAGGCTCTAAAAAGATGGAGCATAAGGGCAACAGTTGGCACGAGAATTGTTTCTCCTGCAACCGTTGCCAGCAGCCCATCGGCACCAGGTGCTTTGTGCAGAAGGACGTCAACAACTACTGCCTGCCCTGCTACGAGAAGCAGTTCGCCCAGCAGTGCGTCCACTGCAAGAAGGTGATGCACATCCATTCATGTCAACACTCACCAGAGGCTCTTAATGCATTTGCAGCTCTTTTTTTATTTCTTGAAATTCAATCACAAAAAAGGGGTTGTCTGTGGATGCAACTGATTCTGTACTCGCGTAATGCTCTTAAGGTTGCGGAGAGGTCACTAATGAGCATCCTCCATATAATAACAAGATCGATATTCTGTTTGAAAGGCATTAAAGTCAATGGCCCATCATTTTTATGAACCACGTTTTTTCCCTGAGACGTCCCTCGGGCAGCGTTAAAGGGTTTGTATTGTTAAACAACCACCGTTAATGATGAAAATGCATCTGACATGAGTCAGGCAAAAAAGTTCACATTCATAGTAACGTTATGCTTAGCCACGACTTCCTTCCTCTGAGAAGTCAAAGCAGTCTCCAACTCCACAAAATATTCTTTAACTGCAATATTTCAATGGGAAGGCAGCATTCAAAGCTTTCTTCATACAGTAGCGGACATGGTGTCCATTAACAAGGGCTGGAAAAGCAATCAATGCAGCCTTGGCATCCAAATCACTGCTAACAGTGCAGCTATGAGTAGACGTACAGTGAAGCAGGGAAAAAGACTTGTGTGTGTGTTATGTAACAGTCAGGTGGCAGGAAACAGATGGTCAGGCAGGCGGGAATCTGAGGCGTCGTTTTGTTGTGGAAGCTGGTAGGTGAGGCAGCAGTCGTCAGGCTCGTCTGTGACTAAGCCCGGCAGCAAACGGCACAAATGACAGAGAAACTGAACCCACGCGAAGGACCACATACACGAGTAGGAGCTCTGCATCTTCAGACATCAATGCAAACAAATAGAAATGAATCGATGACGTGAAAATCCAATCACGGTGAAGAATAAACCACAAGAAAAGGCATAATCTGAATGAGAATGAATGAACGTCTAAAAGTGCTACTAAACAATTTTGCTGCTGAATATTGTGTGTTTCATTCGGCTTGAATCAAAACAAACTTTATCGACATTGACGGTGTCTTTCAGCCCATCACCACTGGAGGAGTGAACTACCGTGACCAGCCCTGGCACAAGGAGTGCTTCGTCTGCATCGGCTGCAAGCAGCAGCTGGCCGGTCAGCGCTTCACCTCCCGAGACGACTTCGCCTACTGCCTCGACTGCTTCTGCAACCTGTTTGCCAAGAAATGTGCTTACTGCACCACCCCCATCAGCGGTAAAGTGGAGCATTCTCTTGCTTTATCCCTCTCAGTCCAATTAAATAGAGGTCAACATTTTGTATTTTGGAAGTGGCAGATCTCTATATATTCTGCATTAAATGCTACCTAACCCCAACAAGAAGGTGAGGTTGCAGCTCCAAAGAAATGGATAAACGTTTATGGATCTTGGATTGCACATTTTCCAAATCCCTGATACCATTGGACTAGCATTACTATAAGGATAAGTCTGTATTTCACTTGTTTTCACTGACATTATCTCCCGGACATGTCGTCAAATCTCTCTGAATCATCAGCTTGAGGTGAGGTGAAGTGTTTGTCCGTCATTATCACATTATTGATATGGTTAAGAGTTAATGTGCCCACTTTCTGCATGTGTTGGAAGCAAATGGAACAGAAAAAACAACCCCAAATCAACAACATCTTGATTCACATGGGATTTATATTATCACATGACTTCTGTGTTTGGACAAAATATGATGGGTATATGGTGGGCACATGTGATTAAGATCAGGAAATACTAGTCTCATGTGGATTAGGCTCAAGGAATGATTGCATTAAACAGATTCTTCCACAAATTAGAGTTGTACTTGAAGTAAAGTCAATTATCAAAACAGATTTCCAGTCTAACAGCGTCTTTCTGTTATTCATCAGGGTTGTTTTCTTAAACTTTCCAAAGCTCCTCCGACTTCCTGTAACCTCAGCTCAGATCTGACTGTAGTGTTTGAATTTTAGATACAAGATACAACAGCGATAACTGTCATCAGAAACACATGCTAATAAAACTGGTATGAGGTTCTTAATTTGTCCTAAAATAATGAATACAACAAGGTCAGTAGTTTGGAGAAGATCCCAACTACAGGTACTGTAAAATGATCATATGCTTCCCTCTGCATCCTGTGTATTCAATCAACACCAATTACAGGCTTATTGAATTACAGAGATCATGAGACTCTCGTCTCCTCGTCGGTCACTCATGGCTCCTCTCCGTTGCCTTTCTCTCCCAGGTCTCGGAGGCAGTAAGTACATCTCGTTCGAGCAGCGCCAGTGGCACAACGACTGCTTCAACTGCAAACGGTGCTGCGTGTCTCTGGTGGGCCGAGGTTTCCTGACGTGCAAAGACGACATCCTCTGCCCCGACTGCGGCAAAGATATCTGAGATCGAGCCAATCAGAGAGCACCGACGATCTTCTCCTCGCACGGGTGAACGATCAGTTATTGGGTTTTCACGCATTAACCTTCTCTGACTGCTAAGGTTTTTCTCTGCATGTACACTGATGATACTTTGATTGATATTAACAAGTTGAAAACCATAATCCCCTTAATGTTTTGTTTTCTGAGAAACATTCCTGTTGGATAGCAAAACCTTCGTCAGTCAGTCTTCGTTCTTCAGTCTCAAGAAAATGATCTCATTTTGGAATGAAACTGTGTGTGGATTCAAAATAACTGCCTTTTTAAAGATATTTTACAGCATATTTAGTTGTTTTAATGGCTTAAACTGTGATGTTTTGTTCTTAATAGAGTTAATATAATACTACTAATAGTGTTTATTCTAATTACATTCATTCTGTTTGATAAAATCTACTTCTATTTAGCCTAGTAAAGATTTTTTCAAGTCAGATGAGTGCTTATTTGCCAACATTGATGCAACTTGTCAGTTCTTATATTGCAAATGAAAATTGGTATTCAAGCCTGTTGGTTAGAGTATAAATGAATTATAAATAAGTATGCTATGCTATTAAAATGTTTAGTTTGTGAAATTAAACTGTGCCACTTTCTAACAAGTACCTGTAAGTTGTACTTAATAGCTTTATCAACTGTTAATAAAGGAAAAAAATAACATCCGCTGGTTTGTATCCTTTCCTATATATTAATAATGCAGCTCTGAATGTTGGCAATCCATTGATATGTTATCAGATCAGCTCTACAGTTATCAATGTTTATATGTTGTTAATGAAGGATTTTAATCATGATGTTTGCAGGTAATAAGATGTTGACAAATTGATTTTGATCCAGATAATTCTGCCTTAGAAAAAACGTCAACCAATCAAGGCAAGTTAGACAGTTAGCGAGGCAAGCTAATTCTTGTTAGCGTGATGTGTGTATTTTTGTCAACACATAGATGTGTGTGTGTATATATATATATATATATATATATATATATATATATATATATATATATATATATTCTAATGATCACAGGGTTCACAGAGGACACTCTGTAATAAGAAATGCAAGACCAGACTCCATTAGAAAAACTGTAAATTTAAGACTGAATTGCTTTTGGCTAACAGTACACTACTTGTTTGTTGTTTGTCGTTGTTGCGTTTCCTGTTTTGATAAATTCAGTACACATGATGAATTCTGTTATTCAAGTAAAAGAAAAATGCAGCTGGTGCGTCCTTTTTTTTTTTGATATAATGAGATTATAATTGTTCGTAATCAATTATTGGGTCAGTTACTAACAAACCATCAGGTCAGCAGTTTCAAATGCAAATAAGTGATTAATAAATTAAATCAGTAAGTTTGCTCTTGATAAGATACCAATGAACTGTTTTTTGTCCTTTCTAGATATAAATACAGCCAGTCAAGGCGAGTTTTCATCATCTGGTGACCCCAAAGTTGTCCTTACTTATTGGTTATGATTATGAGCTATTAAGCATTAATTAATTATGATATATATAGAGAGAGATTATAACAAATCAGTCCTTTTTACCCGTTAAAATACTTTTAAAAGGCCAATACAACTCATAAAAGGCAGTATTTCACCTGCCAGAAAGTGATTACAGCTCCTACCTTGTGACTGAAAGGTATGTATTATATAATATATATAATCATATCCATCAAGAGTGAAATGAAGTCAATTTGATGCAGAAGCAAGCTTTCAGTCACAAGATAGGAGCTGTAATCACTGCAGGCTGCGCGCTCCCGCGGACGGAAGTCAGCTTCTTGCGGACGATCACTTTCGGCAGCACACCGGAAGTCGGCAGCAGGTGCCACCGGAAGTGTGTTCGGTGCAGCCTTTCGGAGGAAGCTAACGGGATTTCACTGCGGAAAAGCCGATCCATAATTACAACACGAGAAAAATAACATATAATGTAAGATGTGTGTGTGATTCTGTGCGAGTTGTGTCGTTAGCTGCTCAGCTAAAAACTAGCGATGTTGCGGCGCAAAGTGAGGTTAGCGCTGGAAAGCCAACGCCGCACCTAGCTAGGCGGCTAGCTAAATTAGCAGGGCTTTGTTAGCTACATGGTGAAATAATACTATGCGGCTAAAAAAGACTATTTGTCATATATCTTTCAATATAGTGTGCTTTTATAAGTAGAAAATGTGTTGTTTGTGTCGTTATAATACAATATTACGCCCGTTATCATGCATGCATTCTCTGCAAAACTGGGCTCACTTTTATGTCTGTTGAAATGTCTTTTATATTGTGATTAACTCGTTTTATGAGTTGGATTAGCGTTTGTTAGCATGTATACGCTGTTGAACATGTATATATATATACTGGGGACTTGTTTTTATTTCGTTCATTATTTTCGTAACGTCCTAAGTGTCGCTATGTCAATGAATGAGCGCAGACAGGCCTCTGTGTTCCATCTGGAGAAACACTAGGCCGAACTCCATAAGAGAAATCGATCATTAAGACTGATGTTCCCTTATGTAACGCAACACTGCTCGTTCAACATAATTTGGTATATGTTATAAATGTTTCTGCTGTTTTGCTAGATACGTACTATCTACTAAGTCATATTTCATTTTGCTAACAAGCAGTCACCACCTAATAGTTCATAAATTATTTCCTTTGGTGTTCAGATTGTGATATTCCACAGCTGAAATGAGCGCTGCAGTACCCAACCATCGAAGGACAAAGCCTGGTGGTAAGATTAGATTAAATTTCTAGTATCACCTGTAATACATTTGAATATGCCAAACTAAAAATATGATAATAATACGTTTGTAAAACTAAATGTTTTGCTGAAGTACAGTTAGGATGGAAGTATGCCACAGAGCAAAACAAGTGGATGTAAATGTCAGTGCATAAATCACTGCAGGCATAAAGCCCGGGGTTGTGAATGCCGGCGCGACTGGACCGAGCTCCCAGATCCCCGGTCTGTCCCAGACCGCTGATGAAAACACCCCAGCGGAGAAGGCCAGCGGACGCCGTGTTGGGATATTTGAGTCTGACTCAGACTATGTCAAGCTGGCAAAGGGAGGAGGACACAAAGGTAAAGGTTTCTCAGAACATCAGATGTGTTTTATAACAAGTGATGGAAGTATTAGATTTATTGCTCTGTGTCTTAATAACCTCTTCCTACCCTCAGAGTCAAAAGTTTATCTTAACTGTACGATAAGCTCAAACAGTGGAAGTCATCACATTTTAAAAATAAATAAAACATCCCAGGTGATTTGTTTGATGTTTGCACTCGTGTCCCAACTCTTTGAAATGCAAATCCTGAGCAAGTGGCCTCCCGGTCCACAACATGAAAGGGGAGGGATCCTGTTAGAAAAAGGATTTTTATGCATTTTGGGAAAAACAAAACAGCCACTTCTGTTTACTGAGACTGCAACACTGCTGACTTCAGCTGCCAGGGGGAAACAATTCAAAGTTCAATGTTGAGTTCCACATGAATGTTTTATGCTTCTGGATGGATAAATCCTCTGCAGGTTGGACTCACTTAGCATGAAATGTCTGCAAATGTTAGCGTTTATGCTTTATTTTATGGGTTAAAGCTTTAATTGTTTGCCAGAATAGAATGTTTTTCTTTCTACGTGGGTAAATAAGACTCAGTGATTTTGTTTTATTTGAATGATACCAACATTTCTTACAAGTTTGGACTGGGGATGCTCTTATTTCATATTGAAAAAATACAATTCCAAACTCCATTAGAAAAAAATGTCAATTTAAGACATCTTATTTCTCATAATCTCAATTTCTCCTAGAACATTCAATCTACTGGCTGAAAGCTAAATGTTAGCAGTGATAGTGTATTTTTCTTTCCACAATGGTGCACAAGACAACAGCGCCAAACTCCATTAGAAAAATTGTAAATTTAAGACGGGGTTGCTTTTAACTTACGTTAAACTACTACGTTTGAGTTTGTTGATGCCTTTCATCTATTGGTGAATTCAGTACACATGCTGCAGTAAGTTATTCCACAAAAATATCTGTTTCTTCTAATGATTGGAGAATTGCTTGAGTTTCCGTGTATATATGGTTAATTAGAAAGAACAAATCTGCTGCTGAGTAATTTTGGGCTGCATAAAGGCAGCCTGCTGTTCTTCGCACGTATGCCGACTAAAAGGCGGATTGTGACATTATATTTATGCAGAATAATTGCTCAGCCCCGAGCTGAATAGACGGTGAGTTAAACATCAAACTGTGCTTTCAAAGGTGAGACTCAGTGTAATGTGTCATACCTGCTGGCAGTGTTTTGAACATTGTGTCCCCACACCTGCAGGGCTGTTGAGTCATGATGATGTTGATGCTGATGACAAACCGAAGATGCAGTACAGTCCATCTGCCAACTGGTTTGGAGCTGATGAGTCAAAGAGGTAAGATCACTGGTGAGACACGCAGCGGGGAAGATGCATCGTCGCATGTTCGGATGACGAGTTTGTGTGTGATTCAAAAACCCTAAACAAGTCTTGTTGTTGAATGAGTGTTAAATTGTGAGGCTTGTGAAAGGAGAAAGTCTGTCTCTGGGTTTAACTTCAAACAGAATCATTGATAAAGAACAAATTATTTAAATACTATATCCTTCTACGGGCCAGGTGAAACACCAGCCAGGCATAACGTCCACAGCCCAAATTTCCCCAGAATGTGATAAATGGCGAGCAGTGATGACACATCGTATATCACCGTGGTTTTGTGCTTACAGCGGAAGCAAAGCGACGTCTCCTGACAGCCAGATGAAGGCGCGCATGCAGCCTCTGACTGCACCGTTTGGCACTGATAATGGTTCCACCTGGGAGACCGATTTAATTTCCCCTAATAAAGAGAAGGTGAATGGACCCAAATGCGTCACCACCACCAACATTGATAACGTGTCGATGTCTTCCATCCTCTTTATTTTTTATTTTTTACATTTTTACCATCACCTTTCCTTTTTTTTTCTCCACCTAATTTTGCTCCATCGTCGCATTTCGAATATTTAATTTACTGTCGTGATTTTTCAGTGACGTTTCAGTAAAGTACTGAGATAAAAGCAAAGATTCATATAAAGTACATTTCATACAATCTTCTTGTTTGTCTTTCATATCAAAGTAGCTGAAACCATGTGAGTCATTATAAACAACTTAAGTTTTACGTCAGCAAAAAACGCAATACCAAACTCCATTGGAAAAACTGTCAATTTAAGATACTGTGTGCTTTTTTAAGCTATCTGTACGCTCCTGTTAATGCTTCTCATCTTTTGATAAGTTCGGCACATCTGCCGTCTTCTGAGCAGCAAATTATTTTACAGAATCTCAGTTTCTTCTAATGGTTGAACTACTGAGGAACGCAATGCCAAACTCCATTAGAAAAAACGGCAATTTAAGACGGTTTTTACTTGAGCTAACGGTACAGAACTCGTTGAGGTTTGTTGTTGATTCTTTGCATCTTTGGGTAAATTCAGCTCATCTGCTGTCGTCTAAACAGCAAATTATTTCCCAAAATCTCAATTTCTTCCCGTGGTTTTACTCTTACGGTCCTCTGTGGGGAGGAACACTGGGGTGCTATTTTCAAAACAGATAAGAAGTTAAACATAATTTTTAACAGAACCTTGAAACAAAAGGGAACATTTGGAACATAATATAAGAGAAGTTGCAATGAAAAAATACATTTTTGCTTTTTTAACATGTCATTGACGACGAAAACTTTGCTTTGGTAGAATTACGTAAACCTGAAATCAGTTTCATTTTGCAGGAGATCGTCAACAAGTTTGGTTCAAGCCGGTTTTTGTTCATGCCGTTTCTTTAATCATTTTTTCCATTGCATGACTGACTTCATATTGATTTTTTCCTCCATCATTGCATTTGTTTTTGCTCGGTTATTTGCCTGCATATTTGTCAACAAAAGTCAAAACTCACCAATGTTTATTATGTCTTTATTTGTTTATTCGTCGGCACACAAATGACCACGTTTCCATCCCACAGATGTCTCCTGATGGCGTTGCCAGTCAGATTGAGGGTCTCACCATGACCAGCAAATACAAGAGAACGTGAGTAGATTCAGTCTCATTAAATATAAGCACTTGATTGGTATTTAGCACATTAAATTCTAGATCATCCAGCTAATAAATACAACTCAATCGCACCATAAATCAGTGTAAGATTCATTCTCTGAAGGTTGAGAGAGTTGCGTAAACCTCAAGTTTCTTCTGTTTCCACAGATGTCATGACAAGAAGGCTCTTCCGGTCAGCATGTCCAAGCTGCTGAGTCACGGCTACGTGGAGGAAAAGAAGAAGTCTCCCAATGATGACGACACCTCAAGTACGACACAGAGTTCCTTAATGATAATCTTTGTGTGGACGTGATAGTTAAAGGCTCGACTGGTGAATTAGTTATGAGCAAGAGAAATATTAGTTAGGACCGTCTTTACGAAGTGTGGTACTTCACATCTTAATCGCAAAATGTCCACCGTCCCTGTCTTTGTTTCCAGGCGTGACCTCGGAACAGACGAGCACCATCGCGACGGAGGACGTGGACGACCTGGAGTAGCGCGCTCGTCTCGAGGAGGAAGCAGAAGGGGGTCGTCCTCACGCCGGTTCACGTCCACTTCCGCCCCTGTCGGATTCACTCGCATTTATTGTACATCCACTGACTGTTAGGTTTTGTACTCATGTTTATGCAAAGGTACCGTCCTCTCTATTCGTTTGCTTTAATTTGTAAAAAGAGTTCGCGCGGATTTCGTCGAGTAGATGTGCTCGCTGTGTTTTGATTTCTGTATCCCTCGATTTGAAAGACGAGTTGTGCGCAGGGTAGGAAGCCAACGTCCTGTTTCACCAGCCAAAGCTCAAATTCCCCCCCCCTTGTTTTTTTGACTGGTGTCTGGTGTTAGTTTCCCTCCCTGGTTGTATGAAGATCGAGTTAGTGAACTTTAAAGATGTTTGTGCTAATGAATCGTGGTTCCAGTGACGTGAAATATTATTTGTTTTGATCAAGGGCTCCTGCTGTCTGGAGGGACGTTAGAGCGTTACAGGGGTCGTGTGTTTTCAGCTGCAGATTCGATCAGTCGGCGACCCTGCAGCTGCGATCACACGCATACAAGTGCATACTGATGGTTTGTTTGGTTTAAAGATGGTTTTTAGGTTGCTGCTCTGCAAAAGGTTGCTCTGATCTTCTATTTCCTGCCACAAATCTGTTGCTTTTGAGCTCCTAGAATCGAGAAAAATGCTCCAGTTTAATGTCAAATCTGCATTTTTTAACGACGATAATCAGGAGAAAAAACCTCGTATTGAATTAGCCAATTAACAAGAGTGATGTTTACTGTTTTCAAGAAGGTTTCGACTTCTAACTTTATTAAATCAGGACGCTCATCAGTGCGTTTGAAGCCCGTCCAAATGTGTCAGAAGCTTTTCTAATGATGGAACTAAATTGGGTCTTTCCTGCATCTCTAAATCCTTCACGGTTGCGTTATTCCAACAACAGATAAAAAGCCGGGAAATCGAAAGGAAAAACCGCCACCTTCAGCAGAGTGACGAGCTGAAAGTCGTGTCCGGCGTAATTCCCTGTGAAGATTAAGGCAGACGAGTTTTTAGAAAAGTGAGTTCTCAACGTGCCAACCAAGCAGTTTTTCCCTGCTCATGCAGTGTTTTTTGACTTTGTAGACATCAGTAGGAGAAGTTAGTGTTAGTGCACTGCCTGGTCACACCGAACCCTCCATCTCATGACGTGTGTTTATCCATCAGAGTTAGTTCTCTTCAGATCAGAGAAACGGTCACTGCGGCAGCAAAACTTCAATTCGGGGGCAAGAAAAAGCCTTTTTTCTGGTGACGTATAACCCGAAGAAGTGACAGAAAAGGCTTTGCGTCGTCACAAAATGTACGTAGTTGTCGGAAAGCGGTGCGTTTAATGTGTTCAGTAAATATCTCAAATGTAAGATAATTATCGAAATAAGATATTCTACAAAAAACGAAGGAACTGAAAGCTGTTAATCCACATTTTACTCAATAACAATCTGAAAAAGTGAATTTTATCATTGTGAAATTGAAATTACCAACAATTTAATGTAATTGTGAAGTTTAGAAACAATAAAACAGGGATGAAGTGGTAAGAAATCGACTACAGTAGAAACAAAAAGAGACACTAAGGATAATTTTAGCTCCGTATCGACGAGTGTAGACGATGAAGACGCGTAAAAAGGAAACAAGATTAATGTCGTCTTAAAAGTTTAAAAAGTCTTAAATTTAATTCACAGAAGTCTTAAATGTTTTCTGTCACCTGCTTTAGACAAACTGTAAATCTTGATCAGTAGTACCATATCTAATATATAAAGTTATGGTATCATGACGATGTTAAATTAGGATTTAAAACATGCGATGTAAAGATTTTAAGGCCGATTCGTCCCAGCTGGTCTTCAGACTTTATCTCTTTGAAGCCCCGACAACAAAATGTGGCTTTTAAAGTCCCTCAACACTTTGTTTCCCCTGAAAATGAAGTATTTCAAGATGAAAATGTGGCTGTTTCACCCTTAAATCCTTAAATCAAGTGCCAAATTCTTTTATTCTTCAGATCTTTACCGTTACAGGAAACAGTTGGTCGATCTGGTCAGTCTTTCAATTACTTCCTTCACTTCACTCAAGATCTGACAAAGACAAAGGAAGTAGTCCACCTCTTCTTCCTCTTCCTCGACTGTCAGGACGTCTCAACGTAAACATAATGGATTTCCGTGACGTCTGACGGACAGCTCGTCCTCGACTCATTTACCGGTCTTAATGTTTTTAAAGCCGTGACTGCGAACCCGCTGCTGACAGTGAAATCCTAATCCAGCGGGGACATTTGTCAGGTGAAGAAAATGCTCTTAAAATGGGAAAAAAAAGGGGGATCAGGATGATTTATTTGGGTATAACAGCCAGATTACAGCTGCGAGTTCGTCCCAGTAAATCCAACACATTCATCACCTGCCGCAGTACCAGACTCCCTTTGAAAAGAACCGACTTTTAACAAAAAAAAACTGTCATGTTCAACACAACCGTCTTGCTTTTGGGGAGGTCGTCAGTATTTCCAACACAATATATTTAAGTAACGATGTATAATTTATCTATATGTGGTATTAAAACGGTGTCGCGTGTAGGCGCTTTACTCGTGTTTTTGGTGACACTGGATTTGTTTTATTTTGCAGTACGAAGAAACGGCGAATGTATCGTCTTTTTGGATGTGAGTTTCGCTTTTGAAGAACGGGTTTATTTTTTATGAACTGATAAATATTCAGGTACAGTATTTTTTAGTTTAGCTCTTCTCCCAGTGAGTCGGTGGCATATCAGTTTACAAACCAATAGCGGGAACCTTTAGTGGCTTAACTCTGCGTAGTCCTCCCTCAAGAAGTCTCGTTACTCGTATGTCCTCTCTCTTTATTTCTTTTGCGTTTATATCTGCAAGTGGTATTATTTAATTATCATTATTTTTAAATGCAAATGTACCAGAGGAGACTGAAGAAGGCAGCATTTAAACAGAAGATCACCTGAAGTGTTTGTTAGTGTGGAGAAGTCCTGCTGACGCCACTCGATGTACGACCCCTCGCTTATGTTTATGACTGCACACAGACTCTCAGCTATCGTTTCAATAAATGGGCATGTGCATGTACGTCGTGTGCTGTTGTTCTTTAAACCAACTAACTCTTGTCGCTCTAAATCAGCTGATGTGATGAATTTATACAGTCGAATGTTGATGATAAATGTGATTAGGTCCTAAACGAGACATGAAAGGTGCAGCAGGAGTAGTGGATCCTTGAAGGGTCAAAATGCAAATATACTGTTTTCAGACTGTGCTAATGTAGTTGTGGGGGTTGATGTAAAAGAAATGAAGGAAGAACATGAAGTGAGAAGGAAGTAAATGTGTAATCACAGTATTGTGGTGCATTCATGGGGTGTTAGAATAATCAGAGGAATGAGTTCCTGACTGCACATCCGTGTAGCGTCCATGTCGCCTCCACGAACACACCGAGGTCAGAAGAACGACCCCTCGACTTACGTAACAGGATGGTTTGATGGAGGACGTGAATGCGGCGTTGAAAAATAAAAAGGAAAGAAGTAAAGGATTAAATAAATGTATAAAAACAGGAAGTATGGACGACAAAAAAGGAGGCGTTGGACGGCTTATTGCATGTGATTGCTTGAGATAGGAGACTTAATATTTTGTCAGTGGTGTGTGAGGAAGCTAAAATGAAGTAGCCGTTGATTAAAAAAACAATATGTAAGTTAAATTAATATGATATATGAGGACATGAGGGAATTATGACTTTATTCTTCACTTCAGTTGTACGGTGGCCCTCAGGGTCAAAACAGCATGGCAGGTTATGTGTTATTAAGTGTTGTGTTTTGATCCTCAGGGCCACCGTACAGGAGCCTGTAACGAGGACTGTTATTATTATTATTATTATCATTATTATTAATTAATTAATAATTAAATATTAATAATAATAATTTGAAAGTTTAATCTCTGAGCAGGTGAGTTTTTTTTTCAACATATGTCATTAAAAATTGTTTGAAAAATGGGGAAAAGTAAAAAAAATAAATAAACAGGACACATTTATTACCTCATAATTCTGACTTTATATGTCTTTTTTTTGTTTTGTTTTCATAATTAAAACATTTTGGCACTGATGAACTTCCATAAAAGTGGAGCTCCATCATTTTCTACGGAGCTACTTCATAAAGTTTTACTATTAAATCTTCCTGTGGGAGTCCCACCGGGCCGACACACACACACACACGCACGCACGCACACACACACGCACACACACACATCCTCATTTACACACACGCTTACATGCACACGCACACGCACGCTCGAGCTGCAGGCTGCATCCCCGCCCCCCATGAGCGCGTCTCTCCTCCCGCAGCCGCCGCACATCACGCATGCAGCGGGCGCATCGGCAGCTGATCGATTCATGTATCGGTAAAAAAGAAGAAGAAGAAGAAGAAGAAAATAATCCATACAGCCGCATGGTGACGTCACGCCGCTGATCGGGTACAGCGGCTGGGCGGGCAGGTGGGCGGGAGGCTGGGCGCCGCGCGGACGATCGATGGGCGCGTTGGAACTGAAATAAGAAGGAAGGTGATCATAAAACCCCGCACGAGGAGAGGAGTGCGTGGACGTGGACGCGCGCGCGGGGTGACTGCTTTTTTTTCGCTCGCTTGTTTGTTTGTGCGTCGGCGCGTGCCGAGTGGAGTAGCTGTCACGGAGGAGGATGGATGCGTAACAGGACGGATCGAGCCAGCTGTGGCCTGCGTCTAACAGCAACATCTGGCCGGTGAGTCGCGCTCAGAGCCGGGGGGGGGGGGGGGGGAGAGAGAGGGACAGCGAGGCTCGGCTCCCCGGTGCAGCCGCGCTCCGCCGCTCCGTCTCCGGTCCGGTGAGTCGCTGTGACCTCGTCCTTGGCTGCCAGATGGAGGCTGAGTGATTGATGTGCACGGTTGACAGACAGGCTGCTGTGTGGCGTGTGATGGAGAGGCTGAGCTCGAGCTCTGCACCCTGCAAACGTGACATGCTGTGTTAAATGGCTCGTGCACACCTGCAGTTGTGCAGTGCATCACCTTTTAAGGTAGAGAACTATTGCAAGATGTGACCGGCTGAAGGGTTAAAGCCTCCCCGGTCCTCACAGCAGGTTCAGTCTGCACCCGGAGAGAATGAGTGAGTCTGTGGTGAGATCTGGTTTATAAACTCAGAGGTTTGAGGTCAACACCGTCTCCTGCAGGTCAGAGAGGGCGCCTCAGCAGCCAGCCGGCTCTGGACTATATCGAGGGGGAGGCGGAGGGAGAGATGGAGGAGGGGGACGCGGAGGGGGAAGGGCCCATGGCGGTCCGAGAGGGCCCGAGCTGTCAGGGCCTCACGCCCAACGCCAACAGCAACACCACCACCACCAACAACCTCCTGGCATCCGTCAAAGAGCAGGTAGGAGGCCTGAGGGGCTGCAGACACACCCTTCTTCTTCTTCTTCTTCTTCTTCTTCTTCTTCTTCTTCTTCTTCTTCTTTTTGTTCTGGTTCTGGTTCTGTGTGCTTCCAGACTTTTATCTGACCCTCTCTGGTTGGCTCATCTTATCTACTCCACTGTGTGACCGGCTGTCCAGGGACCTCGCTGCACATCAACACTTGTATCAATGAATAGTTGTTATCAGTATCTACAGACGTGGACACACAAACATGTCGCCACCTGCATGACACAACAGCTCCGACTGAGAGAGACACAAAACATGGTCGTTGTCTCTCTGTGCTTCTTTTGTGTCTCTTTGCAGTACGTGTGTGTCTCCTCGTGGTCGTTTTGCATCTCTGTTGTTGTTTCGTGACTCTGCTTCTTTCTCTGTACTCATTTTGTGTCTCTGAGTGGATGTTTTGGCAAAGCCCTTGTTGTCGTCGTGCATCTCTTTGTGGTCATCTTGTGTGTCTTTGTCATCCTTTTTCGTCTCTTTGTGGTTGTTATGTGTCTCTGCGTCTCTTTGTGGCAGTTTTGCATGACTTTGTGGTCGTCTTGTATCTTTTTGGTGTCATTTATCATCTCATTCTGGTTATTTTGTGTTTCTTTGTGGCTGTTTTTTGTCTCTTTGTGGCTGATTTGCGTCTCTGTTGTTGCCTTGTGTCTCTTTGTGGTTGTCTTGGGTGTCTTTGTGGTTGTTTTGTGTCTCTTTCTGGTTATTTTGTGTCTTTGTGGTTGTTTTGTGTCTCTTTCTGGTTATTTTGTGTCTCTTTGTGGTTGTTTTGTGTCTCTTTGTGGCTGTTTTGTGTCTCTTTGTGGCTGTTTTGTGTCTCTTTGTGGTCGTCTTGTGTCACTTTGTGGTTGTTTTGTTTCTTTGTGGTTGTTTGTTGTCTCCTTGTGGTTGTTTTGCATCTCTGTGGTTGTCTCGTGTCTCTTTGTGGTCATTTTGTGTCTCTTTGTGGTTATTTTGTGTCTTTGTGGTTATTTTGTGTCTTTGTGGTCATTTTGTGTCTTTTTCTGGTTGTTTTGTGTCTTTCTGGTTGTTTTTTGTCTCTTTGTTGTCAGTCCAGTGTTCCTGGCTCTGCACCCAGTCGGCCTGTTTAGTAAACCATCTATGACACTAAAAAGCCAACTGGCCACCATCTGACTCTGATGGCGGGCACCTCCACCACCACCACCCGTGTAGCTCCGCCCCTGCTCGCAGGATAAATGCAGCCTGTGATTCACCCAAATTTAGTGAGCAAATCCTGAGGATTATCTCCAGATGAGGCTGAAATGTAATGGGTCTCCATGCTGAGCCTTAACGAATTTGCACCCAAAATTCTATTAAAACTCTCATTAATGATTTCCTTGGACGTGGACCTCGGTGTGAAGTAATACAACAACAGCAGCCATGTTTCCCGACAGGAGTAAACTGCACGTCATCCGAAGCGGAGCTCTTATTTAAAAGACTTCCGACACGGCAGATTTTTCACGAGATGAAGAACAGAGACGACTTCGAGAACAAACGTTTATGAGAACTGACAGCGGCGTTATGAAAGTGTTTCTGAGCGTGTTCTGTTGTCTTGTTCTTCACACATTTCTGTTACAGTCTCGTCTTCTGCCTCCGACTGAAGTGAAGCTTCTCCCCAAATCATCAACTTCTCACTTATTCTCCCTCCGTTTCCATGCCGCCGTCGTCGCCGTCGCCGTCGTCGCTGTCGAAGCTCAAAGCCGGTGTGACAAAAGTTGTGACAGTCGTCTCCGGTTAAATGATGTAGAATTTAATTAATGTGTTGCCGACATATTCTG
Source organism: Sparus aurata (assembly GCF_900880675.1). Lineage (NCBI taxonomy): Eukaryota > Metazoa > Chordata > Actinopteri > Spariformes > Sparidae > Sparus > Sparus aurata. Next base: position 17,123,931 of record NC_044210.1, read on the forward strand.
AGCTCTGCATGTTGATCTGAACTGACAGTTAGAGATGTTGACATCTGTTTCTTCTGCTATTGAAAACCCTCAGATCTGCGTTACATATTAATGGAGGGAAACACAACAGAGACTGGCGGCTGCCTCCGTCTGTCTCGTCTCCCCGCTGTTATATCAACGCTTCCCTTCCATCCCGTCAGCTCGGGAGTCTGTCTGTTCTCCTGCTCTTAATTATGCCTGGACAGTCGCCACGTTCTCAACTTAGTCCCTGGGTTTGTGACACTGAATCAGGCACACTGCTATTTAAAGGCTTATGATGTCCAAGAAAAGGGAATCTGCTTTACTTTTAATCTGCGATTTTCCTCGGAGCTAGCAGACAAAAATTGGGGCCTCGGATTCCTCTTAAGTCTCGATTGATGTGAAGTTAAGGAAAAGGCTGCTGGGCTCCCTTGATGTCGCTTTGGTTTTTTTCCCGCGGAGCGCAGCAGGAGCTGCTTTGTCACCCCTCGATCATAGTTAATGCCTCAAAGGCTCCGCTCGCTGCTGGGAACTCGTTCATTTCACACATGAGAATCCGTGACTGCTGCCTCAGTTTCCCGCTGCAGCGACGAGGATGCGTGTGATGGATGTGCTGCTTGTTTTATCCCTCGCACTCGGGAGCTCGATTCAGGACCGTCGCACCTCTGTAATTATCAGGAACGGATGCTTGATCAGTTTAAGGGTCAATAAGTTTGAACCAGCAACTCGCGCTGTGTAGTTTGAGGTAACAAAACAACTCCACGGACTAAGATTGCGATATTGATCTGCACTTTTTCTGTAAAAGGCAGCTGAAAGGGCAACTATTCCTTCACAATGTTCTGTTTATTGTCCAAGAAACGCCCCAGAAAAATGTCACGCTTGGTTTTTTTCCCAGCTGCTCAAAATGACTTATGGTCAAGAAACTTCCTGACCTCAAAAAACAAAGGTGGGAATGTGTTGTGCTGCAGAAGTCGACAATTTGATAATGTGATTGGATTTCATAAGCAAATATTGTGAGTGTGAGACGACAAGTTTGGTGTAAATCTTACAAACATTACATCCCCGGCATTTAACCTCTGAGGACCTCTAGAGTCGTTTAAATCCCGTTCGGGTCTTCGATCCAGCCGGCTGACATGTGAGAGTCACTGGTGTCAATATAAGTTAAAGCAGTTTGTGATCTAGTGAGGAAAAACTGCACAAATTTGGATTTTGGTGATGATTTTTCAAGGTCAAAACCTAGTACACAAACTGGTCTGGTTGATGTATTGTATGTAAGATTGCTGTCAGCTTCGGATTACTTGCTGGGAATCTGGAGGATGTGCAGTCGTACTTTCCCCGACAGCCCAAAGGATACGACAAGTAGCTAAACGTTGGCGTAGAAATGGAGTCCACCAAGATCCAGCAAGCCCCTTTAACTCGGTAGATGTTGGCACCAAAACAAAAACAAAACACGCAAGACAAAGCTGATATGAAGCATTGTAATGCGCTGAGAATGACGTTATGTGTTTTGTCATTTAGGCGTGAGGGCTGCCTGACTCAGAGACCCCTCCTGTGGGTTGTGTGTGGGGATTGGATGACAAATCATCTGGTCTGTCCTTCAGTCCTGAACGCTCGCTGAAAGCCATAATGTGTTTCGCTGCTCCGGAGAAGAGAGCTGATTTCTTTTATCAGCGGCTGCATGTTGATAACAAGACGGCAAGAAATGGATGATTAACAGCGAACAAAAAAACACACCCGGCAACGAAAGAAGCACGACTGCGATTCTGACTCGGAAGCAAACATTAGATCGTGTAGTGTCTCAGACTGTTGAACAGGCTGTGACCAGAAAATACAATCAACCAGCTTTACCTTCCTCTCTGTGTTGAAATGCAGGCGCCAGCGCTGCTGAAGCGTCAAATCTACCGCCTGCAGTTCCTCCACAAAAATGTCAAATTAGACGTGCTAAATGGAGCACATCAGTTATTGCCTGCCATTGTGTTCAGGGCCTGATGCTTTTCCACTTTGCTCTCATTTAGCCCATTAAAATTAGGAGTGTGATCGACGTGGGCAGGGAAATACCAGAGCTGGAGACGTTGTGGAGGGGGAACTTGGAAAACCTGTACGTGGTGTTGGTCCACAGTTTGTCACTTCTGCAGCAAACATTGCGAGATTGATTAGATGTTGAGACAACAGCTCGCGGCAAAGATGCTCCGGAATGAAAGATGAGACGCCCGTAGCTGCTTTTTGCACCGTTCCCCGAAATCAAGAATGAAATATGTCTCCGATATCAGAGCTGAACAGTTTAGGGAGCTGTCACAATATGAATTTTTCACCGAGCCAAAGTCTGGCGTCAGAGGATTTTGTGCTTGTTGGGGTTGACATTGAAGCTGACCTCCAGCTAGCTGCGTGCTAAAGCTCCTCAACCACTTTCCTCTGAAGTTCACAGCCTCTTTGAAGAAGCAATGAACCAGAAATCCTGTCATTTTTTTCCCCCCGTTTGGGGAGAAAACATTTGGCAGTGAAGAAATAGTCAGACATTTATAGAATGTGCTCATAAGACTGTCATACTTGTCCGTTCGTTGATGGCTGTATTATCTCTGTCTGTCTCATCTTATCTCATATCAAGGCTGTTACCAAGACAGCACTTCTTCATATTAGTAATATTGCATTTTTTTTTAATCATGGTGTGCTGCTGAATATGTAACTTATGCATTTCTGTACCTCACAAACTCCTCTTGGTTCAACTTATCTCCGGTTTTGTCTGTCTTCTCTTGTGTTTCTGATACAGTAGTTTCTAAGCTGTAGTTTCCCCGGTAAACACACCAACACCTTCTGCTTTTAAACATTAGATCAGACTGTTGAACAGAAAATATAATCAGCTTGACGAGCACAGCTGAAACATCAAATCAACCTCTTGTTAACTCAAAGAGTCGCGGTCTGATACGGTAGTTTCTGAGTTGTAGTTTCCCCAGTAAACACACCGACCTCTTCTGCTGCTGCTCCTCCAGCTGGCAACAACCCATTAGCTCCAGACAACCAGTAAACATACAGTTAGGAAGTAGCACGCTAGCTAGCTAATTCCCTCCACTGGTTTCCCTCCTGTTTGCTCTCCAGAAGGCGACCAGGGCCGCTAAAATAACCTTCTCTCGTGGAAAACATTTTATTTTTGGGTGATTACACACTAATGAGAACGTAATGAAGATAATATTTTTTCTGCCCATAAATCCCTCTAAATCCTGCACACTGGATCTTTAATAAAAATGGATTGATGAAGTGAATGCGATTAGCTTAGCTTAGCACAAAGGATTTAACAGATGCAACAGTGGGAAGTTACTGCTCTTACGCGAGAAATATTCGGGCATAAAAAGTGGTAAAAATTTTCATTTTGGCTTTTGTATCGATTAAATAAAGTCAAATATGTTCCTTTGTGATTAAAGTAGATGGGCTCGGATGTAGATTTCCCAGTCCTCATGCTAAGCTAAGCTAATCGGCTGCTTGATAGCTTCTATTTAACGGACAGACATCCGACTTGCCACTTCAAAATGTTCACATATTCCTTTCAGTATGTTTGAGGGAGCGAAATGCATCTTAAAGCACCAAAATCAAAATGAAAGTGGAGACTTTTTTCACTCTGTCTTTCTCAGTATCACACACATTTTTCATCTTGCTCGCTCCAGCAGTTCGTGAAAGCGGCGACAGATTTCTTACGTCGAGAGAAACATTCGAAAAAACAGCGGCTACCGAATCACAGTCAGCCGTAAATATTCTGCTCGTCCTGTTTCTCATTTTATACACTTTCTCTCTGTTGTTCGGTTCAGACGTACTTAATATGTTCGGTTGCTTCCCCAGAATTTAAAATAAAGCTCTGGGGGGTTGGACGATGCTTGGCTGCACAGCGTGAGCTTGTAGTGGTGGCCCGGCGATGGGTTTTGGCGTGGGCAGCCAGGTCAATAAACAACAACAACATCCCAAAGAATTCTCCCAGAGGTCTTTTTATCCTGTTAGAGGAAAACAAAGCACGCTGATCTTTCATTATTTCTAAAACACGGAGGCTGCTTTTCTGCCCAAATGACACCAGATATTCATCCAGCGACGCGTTTTGGTTTCCCCGTTGCAGACTGTTGTTGTGCGGGGCAGCTCCCAGGTGTGAAAGCAGGATCCCGCTGCATGAATGTGACGCATGGAGCTGCTGGAAAAGAACATGCACGCTCAGCAAAAGCCGGAGAGGGAGAGAGAAAAAACAGAAGGAGGGAGGGCTCGTTAAAACAACAACACAACTGGGCCACGTCAGCGCTCCTCCGTGCTCGGATTGATCCCGACGATTAGGTCCAGAAACGGCACGCGCCGCGTCAAAGCCAATTTACCGAACCATAGCGCTCGATATGACCGAGGGAGCTGCTTTTTCCCTGCGAGAGGCTCACCTCGCATGAGCTGCAGGGTCACAGTCTGAATCGGAGGGTTAAACCGGCTCTGTCAATCCAGTTATGTCACCAACCCCCGAGCTGCCCTGCCCATGATCGTATCCGAGGCATAAAAACTGTTGCTGTTTGACATCTGCCTGGATTTGAATGCATGTCATATTTTTGGAAAGAGAGAGCTTATGATGGCCTCTTGTCGCAGCCTGCCTTGTTGACTTCGGATCACAGGCGCCTGAGGTTTTCGTACAGCAAACGCTGATGTCTCCCGATTCTACAGAAAACCCGCCCTCGGATCCTGTTTCAGATCTCGTCAGGGGTTGTTTTTCTCTCCCCGTGAACCCGGTTTGCCTCCACATGCCTCATCTACTTAGTGACGTCCGCCGTCTCCCAGAAAGCCTTCCTGACATCCCTCAGAGACAAAAAAGAGCAAAACTTGTTGCTTCCCATCAAAGGTGGGCGTTTGGGCGTACAAAGAGACTGAAGTGTTTTTAATCCATCTATGGGTTACATGTGTAGGCGGCGAGAGCAGGCGAGATGGCAAAACAGAAGCCGGATGCGCGGCATTGTGGTCTGTCGAGGCTATTGTGGGTGTTGGAGACGATATCGCTGCTTCATCCTCTGATGATTTCTCCCTGTGTGATTGTTGGACGTCAGAGTAAGAGGCCACCTTTGGGAGGGAATAAAAGACAAACGCGATTAATGCCGCGTGTGAAAGGTTTCCGACAAGTCACGGGACAGATATCCGTCAGAGTAAGAAAGCGTTTAAGGGAGCGAATTCTTCCCTTAAGATGTTTAAGAGCGGCGATGTGTCGCAGCGGCAGAACTAGGGCGAACATTTCACGGGTATCTCAGATGCGGCCTGGATAAACCAAACTGCTGGGCTGTGATTAGACACGGCGAGGAGGAGGACGACGCGGAGAGAGGGCCTGTGGTTGAAGTCACTCGATAAGAGAGAGAAAAAGACTTTGTGACAGCGCACAATAAACCGAGGCGAGTCGTCCGGTAGCCCCCAGCTGGTACGAGACGTCGCCTGCCACGGCTTTGCCTCGGCCTGGCAGGGCTCGGCGTGTTTGCAGACATCACGAGGCGACGGGCGCAGGGGCGAGACGTGGCTCTGTTTGTCCCTCGAGGCGCGCCGTAACGTTGCGAGGCTGCAACAAGGAGGGCTGTGTGTTCCTGTGCCGTCTCCCTGCTGCTCTGGAGTGATGTAAGGAGCAGAGAGAGGCCGAGTCAGCAGTGATGCCGTGGACGGATGCAGCACGTTTGAGCAGCATGCTGGTTGAATGACACACTGTTGTGTCCTCTGAAGGAGTGAGCGCGTCAACGGTGCAGCTGATACCGTCGCTTCACATATGAGGCGACGTCTCGATGTCTCTTTCTCAGTGAAAAGCTTCCTGGACATCTCCTTTTTTTCTTTATGAACCCATCACTGGTTTTATCTCACTTGTGCAAATCCGACACAATCACCAGAATAAATGTCGGCAATGTACGTTCCTGCAAACCGCAGACATGTTGAAGCTTTCTATTTCTAATTGTGACATGTTTTGGCTACATTAAGGCACAAAAACACTCGGTCAGGGCAAAAACACTCGGTCAGGGTAACGACTTGATCATGTTTTGGCTTAGGATACCTGGTTTTGTCGTCCCTACCCCTCACCCAACGTATCGTCAAAATTATCCAGTGGTTTCACACTTAAAAATGTTTAAAAGCAGCCTCAAATAGTGGCTTTTCGCTTGTCAGCCATGCAGATCTGGATAGAGTCAGGGACTAGAACTATTTAGGATTAGGAAATGATTAGTTTTGGCTTAAAATAAGTCTGGAAAATGTTGTAACCTCTCATGAAAAATATCCGATTTAGTTGCAACTAACACGGCTGGGAAATGTCCTGACGTCTCGACAGAAAATCTGTTTGTGTTGCCACTAACAGCTTGAAATGTTCTAGTAGTTTCTGTAGAAATATCTGGTTTTGTTGGCGTCAAAATGTCTCGACGTCTCATCAAGAAATAGTTGGTTTTGTCTCCAAACACTGCTGGGATTTGTCCGGACGTCAGTTCCAGTTATGTTGCCACCAACATGGCTGCAGATTGTCCGGACATCTCCTTAGAAATATGCAGATGTTGCCATGAACACAGCTGGAAAATGTCCCCAAGTCTCGACAAAAATATCTGTTATCGTCTTCAAACACACAGCTATAGAAACGTCCTGACACACCGACATAATAATCCTAAAGTTTCTCTACTTATTTCCCTAGAAAAACGTCAAACCACTTAAAAACTTTAGAGAATAAACTCTTATGTAAGTCTGCACTCAAAACAGAGTCCATTTTCTGCATTTGCACAATAAATTAACATTTTTGCGATGGTTTGGAGCAGCCGGCAGCCCTGTAAGCGGACAAACAGCTCTCCAATTAACTCGGAATAATTGCTGCGGAAAAAATCAACACTTATTAGCGCTGCAAAATTAGCTGTGTGTACCCAATCTCCTCATGGGGATCGTTAGAGCTTCGTGCAGTCTGCAGCTGAAGTGATAACGTATATGCAGCCCTTCTGTCTGTATGTATATATATATATATGTGGCACATTATGTCAGATGATGTCAGGATTTTCATTTTGTATCCAGAAGCTGAATCATGGCGTCTGTTTGTTGTTGTTTTGGCCGTCAGCTGAGATATCACGCAGCTAACCAACATGTGGAGGCCATTAAGTGAAACCACTGCACACCATCCGGCTGACGGAGAGCGTCAGGGCGTCTCACGGGCCGGCGCTGACCCAAATACAAAAGAGCTTTTATCAGGAGATGTAAACAGATGGAGAGCTGCAAGTATGGATTTACTGAAAGTGTCTTTTGTAGTTTCAGAGGATTATGAATGGAAGCCTACTGAACCAGTTAGATAGATAGTCCGCCATCTTTGCTCGGACTCTACTGGTATTCATCTGATTTATTTGTGTTATCTGTATCTATACTTGAAGTAAAAACTCAAAGTAATCCCCCTTTAGATTATCTGAAGATGAATCTTTTAGGTGACACGTGTGTTTTTAAGAGAGGAGCGTATTTGTTGTGATCTCTGAAAGGTTTGGACGCTGGTCACCAGATTTCGTTTCCAGTTCCTGAAATATCTTCTCGTCAAGATATCTGCGAAAGGCTGCCAACAGGCTTCCTCGTTTTCATACTATCACACTAGTATTTTTACATTTTTGTGTTAACTAAAAGCCTCCGAGCACCTCTTGGCGTCAGTTTTCCTTCAAACGATCAATCGACCCAGACTACAGGTTGTGAAATTGACTTTAAAACAAGTCGACCTCTGAGAACATTTCCCTGAACGACTCCGACGTCAGGGGTTTCTCAGGAGGCTGTGTGTGTTCCAGCCGGGTTGTTTCACATTTAGACATTAGTCGCAGACAGCTAATTCTCCAGTGGCGCTCCGTGATGACACCAGCTGTGGTTCCTAGAAGATTTATGAAGCAGCTGGGAAGCCCTCCGCGTTATGTAACAGAATTCAAATGAGGGGAGTGCCAGAACAACCAGCCATCCGCAGACATTCGGCAAACATCTGCTTCGCTTTCATACCCTTGAGCAAGGCACCGGCTGCAGGTCTAATGCATAAGACATATTGTGTGTGGCTCGTCATATTTTCCAAAATGTCACATCAACCTGCAGCACAGATCCATCTCTAGTTCAGTAGGTGGTACCGCCTGAAGACTGAGATCAGGAGAGAGAAAACAAGCAGGCCAGAAGGTCTGAACTCGTATAAAAATCAAATTATCTTCACTGAAGGCTTTAAAAGGTTTTGAATATAGTTATGCATGGTCTTAAATTCCCAGAGAAAAGTCAGGTTAGTCACAGAGAAATGTGAAATGTGTCAAGTCTCAGTCTGACTTTAAAAAAACAATATTTGCTGTCAGAGAGCCTCTGTTGATATATTTTGGCGCCTCGTCGAGAAGCAAACTGGATCGTTTCTGGAACTGGAACATCCTGGTGGGCAGAATTCATTCAGTATCAAGACACAACACAAACATTTAAACGCTTTAATGTCCAGACGACAGTTTATGAGAAACAGCGAGTGCTCGTCAGCGAATACGTTCCCCTAATGACAGAAATGAAAAGCAGCATTTCAGATCTTTAATGTAACTTTTACTGTACGTATGAAAATCAAATGGTTATATTGAAAAGAAGCAACGAAAGACGTTATTACTAATGCTGCATAACATCCCACAAAAGCATTATTGCTGTGTATTTTTATAGTGTTTTAACAATTTTCTGTAATTTGTATAATCCTAGCATGTCGATATCTATCTCTGAATGGAAGATATTGGTATGAATGATGGATATTAGGGTTGGAATGATGCAAAGTGAGGAAAAGAAGAGCTGTAAATCTGAGAATTAACTCAAACTTGACTTAACTTGTGAGAGTTGCGTCCAAATCAATCCTCAAACTTCAGATCTGGGATGAATTATTTGTTTTTTTAAAGCCTAGATGCCAAAAAGTTTTTGGATCCAGCCTCTAAAATGTTTTTCTGAACATTTTATGCACATAACTATTATTTTTTTCATTAATAAAGGAAACAAGTGTGTATTTTTATAGTGTTTTAACAATTTTCTGTAATTTGTGTAATCCTAGCATGTCGATATCTATCTCTGAATGGAAGATATTGGTATAAATGATGGATATTAGGGTTGGAATGATGCAAAGTGAGGAAGAAAATATCTTTAAATTGGAGAATTTACACAAAAATGACTTGACTTGTGAGAGCTGCCTCCAAATCAGTCTTCAAACTTCATTATTTGCTTCATTATAGCTTAGATGCCGAAAAGTTTTTGGATCCAGCCTCTAAAATGTGAATGTTTTTGTTTTTCTCCACATTTTATGGACGTAGCTACACTGTTCCATTAATAAAAGAAAGATGTGTGTAAGAAGTTTGACAATGAAAACTACGGTTACTTGCAGAGAGCCAGAGGAAGTACAGATACTTGAGTATTAAGTACTGGTGCAACTTCTTTACTCAAGTAAAAGTAATCAAGTACAGCTCTGAAATGTACTCAGAGTATCACAGTAAAAAGTCTCCCTCTGAAGGACATTTCTACAGCCAATTTCTGGTCAAAAATAACTGAAGCTCACATCATATTAATATAAATCAAAGACTATTAAACTTAAAGGTAGAATCAGTAGGATTTGTCCCAGCTGTTCCTGAACGCACCACAAAGATTTGATGAGTCTCTGCAGAATACGTGGCACCAACACGCCATCATGTTATCATATCGTCAGTCAAATGTTCTGGATGTATTTGTTGGACCCAGAATCATCAACATGCTGCACGAGAAGCAGCTCATTATCTGTTTATACCCTCTAATGTCAGTCGCAGCCCTGTATTTTATCATTCTCTGCTCAACTCTCCCTCTCTTTGTACTTAAACGCTGAAATTATGTGTAATTATATTATCAGAGCTGACGGCCATTGAAAGGTCCCGGACACAGTTTTTAGTGTTTTTTTTAAATCTCAAATCCACTTTAACGGGTTTAAAACGGCGCTTCAGTCTCTTCAGCGAAGCTCACAGCCGGTGAGAAATCAGTCAAGTCACGCAGACCAGAACACAGAAATGGGTTTTACATTTAATTCTAACTGGCATCAAATGGGTCTTAAAAAGGAGGCTTAAAATTGCAGTGTCATGGTGGATGTGTGGTTGTAATCGCTGCTGTGAATGTCTTTCCCCGCAGGAGCTTCAGTTCGAGCGACTGACTCGAGAGCTGGAGGAGGAGCGGCAGATTGTGGCGAGCCAGCTGGAGAGGTGCATGCTGGGAGCCGAGTCCCCAGCAGGAGACAGTAGCAGGTAGGTTTGACAATGTGAAGTTGACCTGTTTGTTGGATTTAATGGCTGATTTTGCATCATTTTTCTTTAGCAGCAGATTGCTTATACATGAGGAAGTTTCTGTCCAATCATAGCTTAGCAACCGTAGCAACGCAAGCTAACATGGTGTGTTTGTGGCCCCTAAAATGAGTCTGAATTTTCTGGACCATCTAGGACAAAAAATACGAAAGCAAGATTACAAGGATCCGATGAACCTCTGTGCTCGCGCTCTAACTTGAGCAAATGTTAGCTTGTCCAGCTAACCCAGCGTAGCTTCCAATGCTAAGGAGCTTTTTCCTGACGCATTATTTCGTTAGAGGTTATATCAAAAAATAAAAGTAACTCCACTGTTTTGTCGCTCTGTTGAAGCTGATACTGGAGGCTACTAAATCAGAGTTCAAGCTAATGTTACCACTAAGCTAATTTTGTATTTGATTTGGAGAAGTTTACCCTGTAAAAGCTCAAAACAGGGATCGTTTGTGTAGATTTGCGTAACATAACGTAAAATTTGCGTAATTGCCTTAGGAGTGAAGCTGCTGTTCACGTCGAGGGTGGCGTGTGTTTGTATTTAGTCGAGCCTCTCAATGACCTCAGCACTCACCTGAGATCTCGGTTCTCACTCTTCTTTTACTGCTGCTGCAGTCGGGCTGATAAACAGGAGTGAAGACAAAAGTAATCTAATAACAACTCTGGATCAGAGCAGAATCTGACGTGACTTTTGGGTGTTTATTCCTCCTGTGGAAACACACCGTCAGTCTTCAAGAATTATATTATTTATGTTGCCATCAAGAGCGTATTTAAGATCCAAGTCGGCTGGTAAAACAGTGTTTTCACAAACGCGGTTCTTCTGTTAGCTTTATTAGCTTATGACAGCTTATTAAAACTCGCTAGCAACAGTTGTCGTTGCAGCGGGCATAATTGGCGGTTGTTGGGCGCGATATAAAAAGCCTTCTTTTGTCCTCTCGCGTTTGAAATCAAGGACGTATTGTTTAAAACAAAAGCTGGTAAAATGTGCCTCCGTTCAAATCTTGACAGGCAGATTCACTTCAGCTTTTCATGCAGCCGCAGGAGAGTTTTCAGCCGTTTGAAAGCATTTAATGTTCATAAAAATCAGATCAGTTTTATCCTTTGAGCTCTTATTCACGAGGTTGTGATAAAACAGAAAGCTTTCTGTGAAAATGATGTCATTGACTGGTTCTGTTTCACTTTGGATGCAATTTACTGTCATTTAACATTTCTTTTATGGGAGTTAAATGAATTTTTTTTTAGTCTTTAAATGCCCCCGAAACATAATCATTGTTGTTATTAAGGCTTACAGCCGGCTGTTACTCATGCATGGCTGCATTCGGCTCTGTCAAACCACATAATGGTGATATTTGTCTTCATGAGGGACGATGTTCACTCCCATCTGAACACACACACCTTCAGCTGATTCTGTCTATTTATATCTCGATTTTTTTTATTCGATTTTGACCTCTAATGCATGAAAATAAATCAAGATTATGTCTGAAATCATCAGGAATGTTTGATCAATAATTCATCCGCCCGCTTCTTTGTTCTCGCAGGTGTTTTCTTACTCCAGATAACTCATTTCATGGCGATGCGTCAGGTTATATAACACATCTGATCTCCAGCTGGGGGTCAACTGACTTCCATTTTTATATCAATTTGAAAAAGCAAATTCACACAATAACGCTCCGTTCCTCGTAGATTGAATGTGAAGAAATGTTTTCCGGGCAAAAAGGTTTTCATATATATTTCTTTCCTTTACGTTAGAAGCACTTTCTTCTTCCTGCCTCTTCCCCGACTGATTGAATATAAAGTATTCGGCCATGACTCTGATTTGATTTCTCTCTCTCTCTCTGCTTTCTCCTCTCCTCCATTTCCTCCTCGTCTCTTCTGCCGAAAGCTCGTCTGAGAAGTCGTTTGCATGGAGATCTGCAGGTACTATTTCTGTCTTTTTAACCACATAATTGTTTCTAAATCGCAAACTGTTAATTTAAAGTCCCACATGTTAGAAAAGATGATTTTGAAAGCTGTTTTTTCCGGATGTAGAAAGTCAATTTAACATCCAAAGGGCAGAAAATTGCCAGGATGCAGCGACGGCCGGCGAAGCAAAACAAAACAAAGTGTCCGTCGGTATATCTGAGCTTTGAAATGGACCCATTTACTATTCTGTCACAGATCCCTCCACTCGGGCTCCTCGCTCGTTCCTCACTGTCGGCTTTCCAATAAAACAAAAGTCACTGCTATAAAATGTAATATTCTTCTGTGTCAAACAATCAATATGTTCAGTTCCTGAGATTAAGAGGAGTCAGTCCGCCGTCTGACTCGATTTATATGTATTTACATTCCTCTTGGTTTTGTAGAGAAATGTTTAAATGTGTGTTTGTCGTGTGTGCTTGCGGCAGGAGACTCGCAGGGCGGAGCCATGGAGGCGTCCGGATGTCCGGGTCGTCCCATGGAGGTGGAGGACGGGCTCTACCTGCCTGAACCGGACCGGGCCTCCCTGCATGACAGTGAGGGTCTGTTAAATGTACACAGCACACGGTCAGAGCAGAGGTGCTGAAGATTATGGTGTCAGTGAGTCATGAAGCGGATGACTCGATTGATTAGAGATGCATTCGTCAATGAATCAGGTAGACAGCAAACAGAAAACTATTCGGAAACTAAATTTTGCTTGTTCCAGGCTCCAAAACGTGCTGGTTTTCCTGGTTGTGGACTATTTGTAGGACAAAGTGAGACATTTGATGAGGTCAGCTTGGACTCTTGGATGATTTTTCACTGTTTTCTGATGTTTTATAGACCAAACTATTAATCATAGAGAAAATAATAGGCAAACTAATCATTAATTTGGTGCTTTATACCCCCATTCCACGAAATTTAGCTGGTGATTTTAATCTAAAGCGTCACATTTCGTGTCCTGAATGCGTCGGAAACAGTTGTAACAGAAGAGAAAACACCAACCAGACCCCGTTGTGAAAGAAGCGTCTGTAAAACGGTGGATAGATTCTTTTAACCGGGTCACAATCCGGTCCAGTAACATCTGGAACATCTAGAAGAGACGTGCGATTGGATTATTTTATCCCCATTCAAGTTAGCCGGGCGCTGAACCAGAAGTTAGCCGGCTCGGTCGGTGATCCAGGTGTTTTCACAGCCGGGAAGTTGAACTTCTTTGGCTTCAAAACACGACTGAGCAGCTTTCATTGGATGAACTTGACTCCACCTCCAACACTTTGTCCACCAGCTGACCGGGGTCACATTCCCACTGCACACAAAACGCCAATCTGAGCAGGTTTAATTTGGATATTTGACCAGTGGAAAAAGGGGTGTTAGTGAGGATTTGGAGCCGCAGACGATTAGACAGATATAATAATAAAAGTACGAGGAAGAGAAGAAATGAAAGTTGGTCAACTTGCTGCCAACACACGAGATCTGAACCTCGATAACGAATCCCACAGATCCCACTCATAATAAACACGACAGTGGGAGGCTGATGTGCAGGTTTTTCCATGCCGTCGCTGAGAATCGAAGTAAAAATGAAAAGAAAAGAAAAAATCTATCGACCATCTGTTCCGATCACCCAGAAACACACACACACACACACTGCCGCTCTGCTATCAGGAGGTTTATTCTTTATTTTTTTAACTTGTCGATAGAAGCTTCACACGTACTCACACCTGGGAGGAGCTCTGCAGTGCAACCGCAGCCCGGCGCTGTCGGACATCAGGCATCTCCACCGGAGCGTTTGACACTTCGCTCCATCAAGCTTCCTTCCGGGCTTGTGTTAAAACCGCGAAACAGAGGGAGGCTGACGGAGCGAGGCGCCGCTGCAGCCGCTGCAGCTGTGAATCGCTTTTTTTTGTGTGTGTGTGTGTGTGTGTGTGTGTGTGAACGGATTACAGAAAAAAGAAATGATGCAACAAGGTTTGAAATACTTTTGTCAAACCTTTGCGTCGCTCCACAAAACACACGACTTCTCCCTGATTACAATAAATTATAATATCATTGGTGAAACTTCTGAGCAGCTGTTTGAAATTTCACCCTTTTGGTCTTGTTTACACTCCATACAGACGGAGTGGTAAAAATATCCCCCACTTCCTCCTCCTCCTCCTCCTCCTCCTCTTCATCCTACAGAGGAAAGTAGGCCAGCTTTATTGAAGCTGTGCCGTATACGCAGATTGTTCCAGGCCCGGCGTAAAACAGGGCTTAATGCAAATATCCACACGCATGCATTTACATGCATAATGTCTTCTAGCAAGTTGAAAGTCAAGAGAGATAATATGCAAATCATGAGAGCCGCGGTGGCTGATCGGGCCAATCAAAACCCTCCAGACGTGAGGTGATAATGAAGCGTCTCCAGGTGTTTCCTCACCCTCTTATCTCTCTTCCCTCGCAGGCTCAGGAGGTCACTCGGCGCAGATGACCTCGTACTCCGACAGCGGCTACCAGGACAGCAGCGTTAGTTACTACAGCAACCAGAACGTGGTGCGTTCAGAGCCCCGAGCCTCGTTATCGAGGAGCCCGAGAGCCGAGGGTCAAGCGTCTGGGCAGGTAGGCCTCACCTCCGCTGAGTAAAACATCAGACATTTATTAAAATCTTCTTTTTATGTTCACTGATTTATTTTAAAAAAGGTCGACGTTTTTTATTTTTCACAGACACATTTTTTGGGGGGATTTGCTTCCTGGCAGCCTCGATTCAAGTCTAAAAAAACGTAAAAATATATGAAATATTAAAATATTGGTCCAGAAAATATGAGAAATAAGAAATGAGACCTCGGAAAAAACACTTGAGGGCGGTGAGGAGCTAAAAGGGCGTTAAAAGATGAAAGTGAGACGTGACACAGGAGGATATAACTTCAAAATAAAGCAGGAAATAACAAACAACAAACTCAAACTATGACACTGAAGACGTGAGCTAGCATTAGCCTAATTAGCTTGTGTAGCTGCCATTATCGTCTGTAAATGAGGATTCTTCATTAGATTCATGAGATTCAAACATTATTCTCAGCCTCGGAAGTCAGCTGAGGAAGTTATTTCACCACGAGGTCATCGCGGCATCATTTCTTCTGCTGAATCTTGCGGAGAGATCGTATTCTACGTCCTACACGCGACTGTTTCCTCCAGCATGCTGTCACCTGGATGACTAATAATCCTCAGAGTAATGGCGGCGTGCACTGCTGGGCTCAATATTTACTGTCATGAACGGCGAAGAACATCAGCTCAAAGCCCTTCAAATCAAATCGAGTCGTACCTTAGAAAACCGTCCGGACTCAAACGCCATCAGCTTCCTTTTCATCGTGGCTAATAATTATCTGCTGTCTGCGTGACAGTGGAAGCAGGAATGACAGATAATAGCGAGCATGTTTGAGTCCTGGAATAAATCAGGAAGTGATTTATTCCGGGCCGAGCAGCCTCGCTGGATGGGCTTACATACCTCGGCTCTTAATTTCCCTTCGAGGCGTTCGAGGGGCTTTGATGGATTAAGGCGGCGCAGATCGGCATCCAGTTGGCTGAGTCTCTAATTGAGGGACATTTTATATTGATAATAAGGAGGGAAAAAGTAAATGTTTGTCAGCATAAATATAAAAACGTCGTATTTACTACTAAGAGCTCAGAGTGTAATGAATTTAGACGTTTATTCAAAGGCACGCGCGCTCAGTGAGGACGGAAACGATGGCCTTCATCAGACGAGTGTCGGATTACTGCTAATTAGCAAGTGTGTTTGCAAATAGGAGCGTTTGAGCGTTTTGTTTTCAGGTATTTATTCAGGGGAGAACTGAAATGTGAGCGATTGTCGGCACTGTTACGGATACGACTTGACATTTCTCTGTCGACTCTGGCCCGGAGAGCTCCTGGAAGCCAAGAGTCAAGTGAATTTTAATTAAAAAATGAGTGAAATGTCATTAAATGTCATTGAATAATGAGGCTGCTGGATGTGTGTAGATGGTTTTTTTTCCTGGAGCAAAAAAAGTGAGAAGAAGAAGAAGAAGAAGCAGCGAGTCCTCGGGTGAAACTTACCAAATCTACACAGAGGACGCAAAAAAAAGAGCAATTATGAAGTTAAAAACTCCAATTTTTAAACGTCTGTCTTGATAAAATGCATCATCTGAGCTTTTGGTCACAAGGCAGATGTTCTGAAGATGTTTTGATGTTTTTTCATGACTCTTCTTTTTTAAAATTAAGTCTAAAAATTCCTAAAAAGTCAAATGTTAATTAAAGTTATCAACAAACTATGACATGGGTTTTTCTCGGTATTGTGCAGAGACATCTACAGAAGTTAGCATGCTAACTGGCTAGCCTCGATCGACACGCTCTCCGGCCCGGTAGCTGCACGGCTAACTGAGCTAACTGAGCTAACGCTGTTTGTTGTTACTGTGATGTAGCAGAATTAGAAAGATGGTCAGTTCTTGCACTTTTCTCCCCCGTCTCCCTCGCAGGTGTCCGGCCGGATGTTACGCCGGATGGCCTCCCTCCCCTCCAGGAGCCAGTCTCCCGGTTGTGGCACCGCCGGGACCGTCTCGCCCTCCCGCATCTCCCTGCGAACCTCCCAGGGCAGCACCTACGACTCGCCCATCCTCTCCGAGCCCAAACCTCTGGCCGCCGTGTTCCCCGGCACCAGCATGCCGCCCTCCTGCCCCTCGCCAACCTCCCCGACTGATGGCACGCAGGCCTTGGGTGGCGTTGGGGGAGGAGGGGTGACAGGAGTGGGAGTCGGTGGCCGTCTTGGATCCACCCTGTCGCTGGTGGAGGGGAGGGCTCTGACGGGGTCGCCGCTGCGGTCGGGGATGACGGCCGTGCCGCAGCACTACGGCTCCACGCTGCCCAGGCAGAGCCAGCCGCTGGCCTACGGAGCCGACCCATACGGGCTGTACCAGAGGAGCGCGCTGCCCCGACCCGACAGCCTCATAGGTCAGTCTGACGCCCACAGCGGCCCTCAGTTCATCATCTGAGGTCATGATTCTGGACGTTGTGCTACCAGACAACCTCTTCTCTATAAACTATTTATAATTATTTGCTTCTTATCATCTCTGCGCTGATTAAATGTTTAAAAAAAAACACACACCATCTGTCTTTGGCTGCAGATTTGTGGAGCTGTGTGTTCACACCACGCGGCTCTGCACCACCAACCAACAATATGAGCTCCTTCAGAAGTTGTGTCTTTATTTGTGGAGCTGTTGTTGTTGTTGTTGTGTCTCAGCTGTGAGACGAGTGACGTGACGGACTCAAAGTTGTTGGTTTCCTCATTTAAATGTGTTTGGAACCGGTTCAAACAGAAAATATGTCGTATACGTGCCGCTGTCGTAGAGACACCTGGGTCTCTTTCTGCTGCAGCTACACACAACACGGGACAAAACACGAGTTAATGAGTTTATTCCGTCTGTAACGGAGACAGAAGACAGAAATGCTGCCAGATCTTCAGTCGGCCTTCATCTTCCCAGGAGAGACAGAATTGCACAGTGGAAGTAAAATGCAATCAACGTTTACTTCACGATGATACATTAAAGCAAAAAAAAACATGTTTATTTATGTTGAATCTATCATCTCTGTCCCCTAAATCAGACTCGGCACATGAGGGTAACAAACGTGGATCTAAAAGCTGAATTTTCACCTCTAAAATGTTTCATTTTGAGAGCTTAAACTCTTCAGTTTTTCCCATAACAGTGCTGCTCTACAGTTTATACAGAAAAAGTCAGGTTATATTCGATTTATAGCTTCAATATTCAAGCTCAATTTGAACTATATTACAGAATCTTTACAGGACACGGTCAGAGTTTGGATCGTATCTTTTTAAAGGCTGAAATCCTGCAGCTGTCTCTATTATAAAGCTCGTGTTATCGTCCCTGGAGGGAACTCATGTTAGACATTAAACACCCATGAGAGGATTTACTGCATGATCATCTGCATCCTCGTGTGTCTGAAGGAACATGCTGGATCTTTACATCCGGAGTCTCTGTAACGGCGGTCTGATATCATATTCCAGTCAGAGTCGAGTTAGAGAGGTCAGTCTGAGCGCTGGACGGATCCAATCAGGTCAGAATCTGGGCCAGAACACTCACATTAAGCTCCCTTTGAGCATTCTCGCTGCGGAGTTTCTGCCGCAGCAGACGACGGTTTGAATGTTTGTGTCCGAGCCTCGCGTGTTAAATATTTCCAGCCCACCTTCCTCCTCGTGAATAAACAACGCCGCGCTCCGCAGCCTCCACAACATTTCCTCTGTTGATTTAATAACCTCGCCTCCTTTGTCCGGAGAAAGTTGACTGAGCAGCGCTGATTTAATATTGAAGCTTTTCACCCGAGCCGAGCTTCCTGCATCTCTGCGAGGCAGCGAGAATTATCAAATAAGCCCGCATGTTGAACAAAATAACTTTTCTCAGGCAAACTGCAAACTCGGCATGTGATTTTATCTGGCGCGCCGGCTCAGGGAGCTCATTTCATGGAGTTTGTCAGTCAAATTATCTTAAAGCAGCAGCAGATAATGCTGCTGCGTTTGATGAAAAGCGTGTTTGAAAAAAAATAAGGAATGTAATCTTTAAAGGAAGAGAGGATTTCACTCCGAACAGGTAGATGTTTTGACGAGGGATTGATCCGCTGCAAACAAGCGAGGCGAAGATCACATCGCAGCCTCTTGGTGCAAAGTGCTTCCTGTAGAATTCCTCTCTCATGCACTGATTAGCAAATTGATGACCGCGTTGGTATCTACTGGACGTGAAGCAGTCGATAGGGAGCGGAAAGGAAGCGGCGGGTGGTCGTAATCCAGCTCGAGTGTTTCCTCCAGAAACGCTTCGAACACAGAGCTCTATTTTTAGCGAGCAGGCAGTTGATTAGAAACAGTCCAGCATACGTACGCTAATGTCATGTTAACGAGATGCTAAGAGGCTCTTTATGCTGTTTATGCTCCTGTTCCTCCTCCTTTTGCTGAAATGTTGCTCTTTAAAAAGCGGATCCTACTGCTTCTCTTCCCTCCTTGTTGGTTGTATTTGTTTGTTGCGTTTCCTGTGCTTGACTCAAATTGTTCTAAGCTCACGGTTTCTCTTGCGGTTCCTTTGTGGTGGTTTATGAGCGGTAGTTGTCCCGGTAAACACACCAACCTGTTCGGCGTCCTTCCTTATCTTCTGCTCCGACAGCTGAAGAGGTCGGTGTGTTTACTGGGGAAACTACAGCTCACAGTCTGCTGTATCAGCAAACCAACCGTGAAGAATATCAGCACAACCCTTTTACACCAAACAACATCTGAAAATACAGTTAGGAAATGATGTGGTAGTATTAATCTGAGTACCAGAACCACAATTTTTTAAAGAAAATGCCACAAAATCACTAATTCGAGCTCCTCAAGTGTGAATATTTCCCGGCAAATTAAATATCTTTGCGTCGACTGTCGGCTGAACAAAACAAGTACTTTTGAAATGTAAACTGAGGATCCTGGGAAATCGTAAAGAATAATTTTGTGTGATTTTCTGACATTTTATTCACTAAACAAATAATAATAATGGAGAAATAATCCATCTTTAAACGTGTAAAACCTGAAACGCCCTGAGGACAACATATAGGATATGTGTGTGATTGGGCCCGAGCTCTGGTTCTTAATTACTGCAGCTCTGCTCGTCTTAACGAGGGACTTCAGGTGGATCCGATTGGCCTGATGACCTGTGAGGAACGGAGAACCTGCAGAGCTGCTTTAATGTTCCAGTCTCAGCAAATGCAGGCGTGAGAGTTTCCAAGACTTTCAGGTAATATTGATCGATCTGAACTCAACACGACCTCGTTAAATTGCTTGTTTAGTCCCATTAATAGTCTCAAATCTAAATCTAAGTGGATGAAAAACTCACATCTGCTCGTTTGGCCTTCAAATGAAAATATAAACAGTTAAAATATCACCATGACTCACAACCCAAATATTCATCGAACCAAGCATCTGTCATAAAAACACAACATGTTGCCGTCAACACTTCGTTGAGTTGTCGCTCGTCACTTAACCTTTTTATTGCGCTGAAAACAATCTTGCTTTTGACATTTTACTCATAATCGTCAGGTTGCTTCGGTAGATTTGCAAGATGAGAAGCTGATCGACGTCCACGTTGGAAATCCAGCCTCCGACCTTGTGTTTTTCTTCGACTGGGGCTTGGCGGAGAAACCCGAGATGGGATTATTTCTGTACTCTGCTACCGGGCTGTTTATTGAACCGGGCTCAGAGAAGCCTTTGAGGACTCTCTGGACCACATTTCAAACCAAAACAATCAAACACACTTTTGCTCTCAGGCAGATTTATATAGAAAACGCCAAAGATACGACCTATCTCCTGCAGAACAGCATCGGGGAAGCTCAATCTATCGCAGCTCCTTGCCGCGCTGGAAGATTTACAGTCGTGGAAGCGCTGCTGATGCTGCAGCGACACAGATTTATTCCTCCGTCCTGCCCTATGTCACTTTATTAAGCCGCTCCCACTGACCCATATAGGGGTGTTTCTATCACAAAGCTTGTGGAGCATCAGCATGTGATTAGCAGCTGACGGCGCTGGAAGGCTTTATTACGCTGCGATCACTGTGTGTGTGTTTGTGTGTGCGTGTGTGCCTGGTTTAATTTTTCATACGCCACGTGGCCATGTGTGCTGCTGCTGCTGCTGCATCATTCTGAGCGTTTGAGTGGACGTCACATGCGTTTGTGCACCTTTTGTGTTGTGCTTTTGTTGTGTGAAAAAGAGGGATGGTAGCTGAATTGGTCGTATGTGGGAGGCCGAGTCAGTGAACTAAATAAAATGCCTCCTATTCTCTGGCTGAGTGATTTTTCAACCCGCGGTGCTGCTAAGTGGCCTAATACATCGCCTAAGTCCTTATTCTCAGTTATCCTGCAGATCCAGCGTAATCCCAGATTACACGAGCGAGATATGGATAGAGACAGAGATGGATATACAAGATTAGGCTATTACCGATCAACTGCACTCGTAGTCCAGGTCGTGAAACCTGGTGAGCAGCCAGAACATGTCAGCCTGCGAGGTGATCTCTTTTTATTGTGGGGAAAAAAATTGCAGTGTCACCGGCGAGGATGAGGTTTCAACAACGAGCCAGATAGAAAAGATTATATTTCTAATAGTGTTGTTTCCAACCGAGGGCGCTTGAAGATTTCCTCGCCGCGCAGTTGCCAAGGGTACCCGAGAGATGGAGGAGCCGAGCTAATTTAGCAACACGAGGATAATGACTTATTTACATACTGAGTCAGCTGTAACACCTGGACACTTATAAAGGAGAGCGTTTAAACTAACAAGCAGGCGAGGAGAAATCTGAGTAGATCGATAAAAGTATTGGATACATGCTTTAAAATAGCTGCAAGTACATGTGTTAAGTTCAAATAGTTTAGTTAAATAGATTTACAGTAAATGTGATTGTTAAACAGTTTAGATAGGTAAGATTAAATGGTGACAAAGCATAAAGTATGAGGTTGAAACAAATATTGGCTAAATAGTTTGATAAAATGAGTGGATAAATGACTTTAATAGATATGTAGCTCAAAATTAAGGGTTTAATAGACAGCAAAATGGTGAAAAAGCCAAAAAGTATGAGATTGAAATAGCTAACGTAAACAGGAAATGATAATAGTTAGCTACAAGTCGTGGGTAATTGGTTGAATTAATTAGCTAAAAGTAATGGCTGCATGTGGAAGAGTTGGCTAAACATAATGGATGGATGGTTGAAATAGTTAGCTTAAAGTAGGCTAATAGATAAATGTGGAACAGTTCGCTAAAAGTGAAGAATAAATGGCTGAAACAGCACGCTAGAAATAATGGATAAATGTGGAAGATTAGCTAAAATTAGTGAAAAGGGAGTTGAAATAGTTAGCTTAAATTTTGCTAATGGATGAATCGTTAAATAGCTAGCTAAAACGTTATGGATAAATATGTAATAGTAAGCTTAAAGTCATGAATACATGGTTGGAACGAGTTAGCTTAAAGTTAGCTTAAACAATTAGCTAAAATTAGTGATAAATGTTAATAACGGTTAGTGTACAGAAGGTGAATGGATAGATGGTTAAATAGTTAGCTAAAACTAGTGGATGCATGTTAGAAATAGCTATAGCGAAAAAGCTAAAGCAATATTTGCTAAACCAAATGAGTAATAGGCTAAATAGTTAGCTCAAAATAGTGGATAAATATGTAATAGTAAGCTTAAAGTCATGAATACATGGTTGGAACGAGTTAGCTTAAAGTAGGCTAATGGATAAATGTGGAACAATTAGCTAAAATTAGTGATAAATGGTTGAAGAGGTTAGCGTACAGGCTAATGGATAGATGGTTAAATAGTTAGCTTAAAGTCATGAATAAATGGTTAAAAAAGTTAGCTAAAACTAGTGGATACATGATAAAAAAATAGCTATAGCGAAAAAGCTAAAGCAATAGTTAGCTAGACCAAGTGAGTGATGAGGCTAAATAGTTGGAAGAGTTAGCTCAAAATTTAGGATAAATGATTGGAACATCAATTTTACCACTCAGAGTGGAAGTAAGAAAACCAGTTGATCAATAAAAACCTCACTGACAGTTTAACATCTCTAAAAGTGTTGAATAATGTAAACTATCAAAGATGAGTTTGAACCTGAAGGTCACGGTTCAGACTCGTGTCCTTCACTGCTGACGAGCCCTCCAGAACCGACACCGAGGTCCAGATTCAACCAAATTGTGTCGCAGCAAATGCACCACGTTTCTGCCTCATTCACTGATTCATGTATGTAAAGGAAAAGAGAGGAAACTGCAGAAGCAAACCGCTCCTTCATCACCAGCTCCCAGAGCAAACTGTGTGCTTCAGCTGTTGGACCGGTCCACTGAGGCGGACCCCTCCTGCCCTGAAGCCTCTTTATAATTGGAGCGCTCTTTGAACTGATCTGCTCTCAGATTGGAGGATGGAGAAACCCTCTGCTCCGCTTGTTTGACTTGCTGATGACGGCGCCTGCAGCAGATTGTGGACTGACCAGAAGAGTCTTCATGCATTTTATTAGCACAACACGGCGGTTTTTGCATGAGTCAGCGATATGAGATACAGTGTTTGGGATAATCCGGTTTGCACGGCCTCACCTGCAGATGAATAATGAGATGCACATGTGATTTATGTAACACTGTGACGGGTGTAACCGCGCTCAGCTGTCAAATCATGTACGTTTCCAAACACGTCTGCAGTGTAAATGTCCTTGTTTTGGAACAAAAACAAAGATTTTAAGTGTCTTTAAAGCCTTTTTTTGTTTCTGTTCGTGTCAATAAAGTTTATGGATCTCGTCGACAGGGCTCCACAGCTCGTACGCCGGCCACGCCGGGCAGATGGA
This sequence comes from Sparus aurata, assembly GCF_900880675.1. Lineage (NCBI taxonomy): Eukaryota > Metazoa > Chordata > Actinopteri > Spariformes > Sparidae > Sparus > Sparus aurata. The sequence continues at coordinate 17,147,474 of NC_044210.1, forward strand.
TCCAGAGCTGAGGGCGGCGTTGTCTCCAGACTGCCACATGACGCCCGTCTTCGATGAGCGCTCCTTCCATAGCCCGCTGTACCACAGCCCGACCCACGACGCCCAGGCCGGCTCCCTCTACAGGGGCAACGCAGGTACTGCAGCCACAACGACGCTAGCTTAAAGCGCTCATACGCTCATTTTACAGGTTAATATTTGTATTTTGGGCGTCTGTTTGCGAGCTTTAACACTCAAACAACGCATTAATTTACTCATCTTGTCGATTGATGCAGATCTAAAGATGTAATATCCATGTTTTTATGGAGATCATCAGAATCTATCAACAGATTCCTGCATTATCTCAGCGTAAAACCAGTTAACTTTTGCTTGTTTGGAGCATTTAAGCGAACAAACGCCTACAAATCTTGAACAAATCATTATAAAATAAATGTTTTCATTTTAGACCGTTTTTCAGACAAATACGGCAATTTTAAGACATCGGAAACTGACATTTTATTGACTAATTACTGATCCAAACAACTGTTGGATGGAACCTCACTCATACAGAATAATATATACCTAAACAAACACTTCACCCTGCATGTAAAATGTCTGTTTATTAGTTTGTTGGAAGGTCTGATTGTTTAGATTCGGGAGATAAAGTTCAATACATGATCACAGAACTGGGGAATCACCATAAACTACTCGTAAAAAGATGCATAAACTTCCAGTTGGAATAAAAAAGGGAGAAGACATCGCTCTTGTCGGCGGTCTTTAACTGAGAATCTGGATTATTAGAAGTGATGGCAGCACTTTTCAGCCGCACCAGTAGTAATAAAGTAATGATAGTGTGGGGGAAAACATTTCAAATCACTCAGAGATCCTCTCCCGACATCACAGAGAATCACTCAAACAGCCGCTCGTTCCTTCACATCAGCATCCCGCTGGCTCCGGCTTCACATCTGCTCGCAAGATTATTTCTCTCCCCCCAAAAAAAATCTGAGGCGGAAATCACAGTTTACAGGCGCAGGAAGTGTTGTTGTTATCGCTCCCCGAGGTCACAGCTTAATTAGGCTGAAACCTTTCATGTACTCGGCTGCGTCTTAATTGAAGGATGATTTAAAGCTGAAAGCTCGGCGGAGTTTGATAGCGGAGGATCTGAGGAGCCATTTTAGTTTTTCATTTAGTGGAGATTTAAACAGGTTTGTGGCTCTGAGACGGCCCGCTGCGTTTAAAAACGGTCTACTGCGTCTTCAAGCGCTTACACAACTGATGCTTCTTTCTCTTTTATGTGACCTTGGATGTGTTTTAGCTTCAGCCGCCTTCTCTTGAACTCCCAAGTTAAACAAAACCTGGACTAGATGTATTGTTTGACTCCTCTCCTCAGGTATGGGGACCCTCCCGAGGGCCACCAGCCACTGCAGCACGCTGCCGTACCAAAGAAGCAGCTACGGGCTGAGCACGGCGGCGCTGTACGTCGACTCCTACCGGGTCTCCGGTGAGCCCGTCTTCTCCCACCGCCACTCCGGGATCGTGGACCGAGTGGCCACGCGGACCCCGTCCATCGAGAGCATCCACAAGGACCCCAGGTGCCCACACATACGTAGATACACAGCATGCATGTGTAGATGTTTCATTAAGATTTAGAGACAATTTGCTATAAGAAATAGTGTTAAATTAATCAGGGAAGGTTGGAAACTGTCTGGGTACGTAACCATTTTGACTGCCGACCAAAATCTGACTTCTGCAAAGAGTTTATTCTCATTCCATCATTAGATATCGTCTAAATTAGTTTTAAGTTTGCTAGTTTGTTTGGGTTTTAAATCATTCTATTCAATAGAAACAATATTAAGAGTAAGACTTATGTCGGCCATGTTCTCCATCTTAGCGTTTTAGCATGCTAACGTTTGCAAAGACAATTAGCAACTATCGCCAAAATCACAACAATCGATAAATCGTTTCTGTCATTTTTCAAGGAGCTGCTGATTCATAAATCCATGTCAGGGTGAATAATAGTTTCGCTGTCAAGTTTTCATCCAGACTGTCTTCGATGCTAACATCAGCAAGCTAGCACGATCACAATGATAAGCAGGCGGCTGCATCGATTAGTTGATTGACAGATTAGTTGATGGAATGACGTTTCAGTCACTGTGTCAAACATTTGCTTGTTCCAGATTCTTAAATGTGACGATTTGCTGCTTTTCTTTGTGATTTCTGACAGTAAATAAAACATCTTTGTATTTTTGGACAAAAGAAGCATTTTTCACTATTATTTTGACATTTTATGGACAAAAAGACTAATAGATTAATCAATTTTTTTAGGTATTTAGGTTTTTAGGTATTAGTTTGTTAAACAAGTGTTAGATAAAGTAAAACTGGACCTGAGGACTGAGTAGTTCATCCTGAGGGGAACATGAACGTCTTTATTACGTTTAAAGAAAAATCGGTTCAAAACTTCTTGTTTTTGTTTTTTTTGCTCAAATCCAAAATAATTAACCAGCTGGTGGCGCTAGAGGAAATATCAGGGGATCGCCAAAGTCGGGAGGGTTTATCCTCTGGGAACTGTGAATGTCTGCACCAAATTTCATGCCAATCCATGTGACAGTTGTTGAGATATTTAAGTCTGAACCGAAGGGATGAATCACAAACTATCCACAAAACCTTTAGCAGCAAGAAAATGAAGCCGTTCTCCTGCAGAATGACACAAAGAGAATAAAAGATGAAAGGAGGAGAGAGTGAAGTGAACCCTTCTGAAAGTTTCCCTCCTCTTTTCCCCCCTCAGGGAGTTTGCCTGGCGCGACCCCGAGCTGCCCGAGGTCATCCACATGCTGCAGCATCACTTCCCCTCCGTCCAGGCCAACGCCGCCGCCTACCTGCAGCACCTGTGTTACGGGGACAACCGGGTCAAGGTGGAGGTAAGGTTGACGGGACACGCTGGGCTGTCGGAGTAAAAATAAACGTGGTGGACGTCACAGTCATGAGTCACTCCTCAGGTGGAGGAAAGAGCTGCCATGTTTGAGAAAGACGGAGAAACTTTCAAAATGGCTGCAGCTCTGGTGGCAACAAAGGAGTTGAAACGGATATCCAGGACATTAAATCACAGCTGGATGTACGTACGACACTTTGGGGATAAAATAAAGACCTTAAACTTAAACAGACCCTGCAGAGGAAACAAGTGTTCCTCCAAAAGGTTCCTTATCTCCAGGGAAAGTTCCTCAGATGTCTCCTGTTGTGTCCCTTCACTTGTTTTCAGAACCTCGCTGCCAAACTCGGAGCCAAAGCGCCATCTGCTAAAAAAACTTTAAGTAACGTCGGTGCCAAAATGTTGCCGTCCGCTGCCGACACGCTGCAACGCCGCGCTCCCTCTCTGCTCCGCTTCCCGTCGCAATAAATAACTCCGGCAAGATGGCGGAAGCTTCACGCGCGAGCCGCCGAGGTGCCGTTCGGTTTGTTTGGCGACGAGCTTTTAATTAGCCTTTTGGAAGCGGCCTGGACTCGCGCCTGCTCATTCAGCCGGAGACTAATGTTTCTCAGCGACGGTTTGAACAGAGCGCCTGCTGCTCTCCTGAGACGGGTTATTTCAGGATGACACCAGAAAGTTTGGAGCGCGACTCCAGAGAGGCGTCTGTGTTTCAGCTCAGGTCGTTATTCCACAATATTCAGAGGATCTTTCTTATTATTGGAGCTTTTAGGGATGATTTATTGTCCTTTCAGTGCAAAGAAACATCAAAACATGCCGTATTAGTCTCGCTCTTCTTGACATTCATCACTCTGTTGAGGAGAAAGTGACAGTTTTTCAATGTGGAGGATGTTTAAACTGTAATTTTAGGTTTTTACTGATACCACCGATCAACACAAGATAAATAACAAATCTAAAAATGTTAAGTAAGTGAAAAAAATATATTGATCATGAGAAAATATTTTTGAATAAAACAGAATTTTTTTTTAATCTAGAGTTTCTTTTTTTTCTATAAATAAACTAAAAAACTAACAAAAAAATCTAATAAGACTGGAAATTTTTTTAAAAAAATAATACAAAAATAATAATAAATAATACACAGGTGATCGAAGAACATACATTTAATAATAAATCCTATAAAAATAATTTAAAAAACGACTTTATATTTGTAGAAAATGTGAAAACGGATCATCCCTGTGTCCTAATTAAAGGATTTGTTGAACAGTACTAATATATTACACATGCAAATGATTTATCCTTACATTTTTCAGACATACTAAACAAGAAAAACAAACTATAAACTAAAAAAACTAACAAAACTGTCGAGAAATATCAAAAAAATAATTTTAAAAATTTATAAATTGTAAAAAAAACAACTTAAAAACCTTGAAAGTATATATAAAATGTATATTTCCCATGTCGATTTGTAAAAGGGTTTATAAAAGTACAACATCACAGTGATATTCATATATAGTTCATACTTTTAATGTATATTTGTCTATAAACACATTTATCTTCACATTTTATGAAGAAAACAAGCTCAAAGTAAACTGATAAAACTGAAGAAAAGAAATAAACAGATCATTAAAGGACATGAATGAATAAATAAACTCATAAATCACATCGAATGATCCAGAACGAGTTTCCACAGAAGCTCTCGGCTTCAAAGTGGATGAATCCCATAAATCTGAGCGGATCTGCAAACAGCTCCCGCTTTGAAGTTTTGATGTCAGTGTTCAAAAACAGATGAATAAATAATGTATCCCACATTTATTCTCAGACAGAAGTCGAGTTACTGTAACTCTCAGTGAGAAACACCTGACGCTGATCTCAGGTGACGTTAAAGCTTCAGAGTTAAACGATGACTTCAGACACTGACGCTCGGTTCTCTGAGCTGTAGAGACGTAAATCTAAAACTCACTTTATCCAACAAAACTGCAGTTTGGTTAATTTGTCTCGTCTGATTAAGTTTGTGCTGTGTGATCTGAAGCTGGAGGAGGAGAAAAGCTCTTTGGTTTGATTATGTAACGCTTTGTCTTCAGCTAACAGCAGCTCCTCTGAACAGGCAGGATGATTTTATTTAAAGTATAAATGCTGCGCTGACGAGCTTTGATCTGCTCGATTTTACATAAAGAATGAAAGAGTATGTTGTGTCTGTGCTGATGTCCGTCTCTGTGATTGGTCACGACCTGCAGGTGTGTCACCTCGGAGGGATCCAGCATCTGGTGGACCAGCTGGATCACAAGGTGGCCGAGGTCCAGAAGAGCGCCTGCGGGGCCCTGAGGAACCTGGTGTACGGCAAGGCCACCGACAACAACAAGGTGGCGCTGAGGAACTGCGGCGGCGTGCCCGCGCTGCTGCGCCTCCTCAGGAAGACAACCGACAACGAAGTCCGAGAGCTCGTCACTGGTAGGTCCGGTCGGGTTCAGTCACGAGGTGTGCAGGATTTAGTTTACGTATCTTTTCATCAGTGGATAATCACCTGAGACAAAGAGTTGAGTTGTTTGTTACCTTACAATGAGACTTTAATATCCTCAGAGCGAGCAGCTGGTCCTCAGGACAGTCCGCCATGTTGCACTACAGAAGCCCAGAAGAGACAAACCAAACACTAGCTTCAGAGCCGGCTTCTCATATTCTGAGTGATCTTTATTATTATTTTGGCCCTTTTCTCTTTTATTTTCAATTGTTTTACTTCATGCTTTTTCACTTTTTTTCACACTGAATTTTTTTGGCATTTTTCACATTTTTTTATTTTATTTTTTTTTCACCTTTTAATTTTTTGTTTTTCAGTTTTTCAAATGTTGACTTTTTTTAACAATTCACAACTTCTGAATTTTTCACAATTTTTCGCTTTTGTGATTTTTTCACATTTTTCATGTTTTACACATTTTTTCACAATTTTGCCTTTTTTGCTTTTTCACATTTTTTTCATTTGCATATTTTTTTCTGTCTTTTTTTAAACATTTATGCATTTTTCCCGCAAAAAATAATTTTCAGTTTTTTATTTTTTTATTTTATTTTTTGGGGGCTTTTTATGGCAATTTTCAAATTTTTTAAAATTTTTCCGTCACATTTTTTTGTTTGTTTTTTTTCCGCAGTTTTTGCAATATTTTTTGCATTTTCCCAAAAAATTCTTTTTCACATTTTTTTGTATATGCATTGGGCTTTTTTGTTATTTAAAAAAATATTCATAAAAAAAACAAATAATTAAACCCCAGAAATAAAACTAAATACTCACTCACTCAGAGAGTAATTATTGCTGCTGCCTGTCTCATTTTGTTATTCCAACAACACAAATGTGGAGAACGTTTGCGTCTGTACCTATACAACCTATACTATACTACTATACTATAATTATAGCAGCTCCTGAGATGTGTTGGATGGATATCTCTCAGCTCAGTGCTGCAGTATTTAATGAGCAAACAGCAGAAATGATTTAAAAAGCCCTTCAGACGTCCTCGGTCACACCAGTGTTCTGTCACTCTGGCTGAACCTCTCTGGCAGAAGTAACATGAAACAACATCTCCAGCAGGTCAGAAAACAACTGGGAGCCTCTAAAGTCGGCCGTGTTGGTTCAGCTGTCGCCTCTTTTTATCCCTGAAGAGATGAACTCAGGTGAAAACAGCGTCCACACTGACAAAGACTCTCTCCAAAACATGACACATGGAAATCCCGCTGTGATGCTCGTGTGGGCGTCCGCCTGCTCGCGAGGTTCGCCGGCCGCCCGGCTGGCCGAGCGTCGGTCTGCGTCGCCCGTCTGACCGGCCGGCCGGCTGGCAGCGCATTAATCTGTGTATCGGCTGTTCTGTGGGAGGTGAGAGCGGCGGCGGCTTAAACACTCAGCGCGTTGTGTTGACAGAGCAGATCTCGGCACAGTCCGCGGGACAGATGCTCAGATAATGTGCTTTGGAAACAGGATGCTGCCGACAGCTCTGCAGCCACACCACACACACTGTCGACTGCCAGCAGATATGAAGCTGAGACACCGCTCGGAAAAACAGGGAGAAGGCCTCAGTTTGTTATAAAGCTTTTAAAAAAGTTTAATTTTACAGCTCAGGGCTGGATTTCCATTATTAAAGCTGTGCGTCACACTCTGGTGGACGTGAATGTCTGCAGGACGTCCGTTTTTTTTGTCTCTCATCACCTCGTGACTAATATTCAGAAACTTACCTGCACATTTTGGAACACGCTTTGATTTCACTCATCTTAAAACAAAAGAACTGAAGCACAAAGACTTTCTTCCTCGCAGCGTGGAGCGAACAAACACTGTTGTGGTTTGATTCACGCCCACGCTAAAAATACGTGCCAGCTCTGGAGAGCTTTGGAAGCCACGAGGAAGTTTTCTGTGTTATTTCTTCCACGGAGTCATATTTGGCTCCGCGCTGTCGAGTGTTTGAGGGGGTTTCTCTTCTTATAATGCCTGGAGCAGATTTTACTCTCAAACCAGGAGATAAAAAGACGAGATGGTAAAGAGACAGAACACCGAGGAGGTTATTCAATCAAAAGGAGGCAGAATAAAGGAAGTTTCGTGTCCTGATTTGACTCCTCAGCGTCGAGCGATAATCCGACAGCAGCTGGAGCGTGCTCGCTGCGGCGTGGGAAACTTGCGTTGCCTACGTGCAACCCCAAACATGTTGCCCATGCTAAGCTAAGCTAAGAGGCTTATTACCCTCCCAAAATGTCAATCTAATCCTTTAAATACTGTCTGTCTCGTGTCTTAATGCTAACGATCGTCACTATAAACATTTTTATTATCCTGTTTTTTTCTGAGGTTTGTTTGATCTGCAGTCGTTGTCGTGTCACTGTTTCTTTTAATCATTATCAACTCTTTTGTTTGGTTAAAATTTGCATTACTTGCAAACATTTTTTTTTCCGTCTCCTCTCTCCTGATTTAACCCAAAATTGTAATCTTTTGTTGTAACATCAAACTATTTCTGTGACATTTCCTAAGCGATTCCGAAGAAGACAAAAAGGAAACGTTCTAAAAACTTTGACTTTTCCTCTCCAGGCGTCCTGTGGAACCTCTCGTCATGCGACGCGGTGAAGATGACCATCATCCGCGACGCTCTGAGCACGCTGACCAACACGGTCGTCATCCCGCACTCGGGCTGGAGCAGCGTCTCGCACCGCGACGAACACAAGGTCAAGTTCCAGTCGTCCGTGCTGCTGCGCAACACCACCGGCTGCCTGAGGTGAGCAACGAAACAAACGCACCCGTGTGCTGCTGTTACGAGTCCTACGATGGTAAAAGATCCACATATATGAGTGTTTGTCATAATCTTTGCTGATGACGCTTCTGCATATTCATCTCAACGCTTTTACACTTTGAAATGTTTGAAAACTCAACAAATCCTTTCTCACTTTTCCAAAAAAATGGTTAGAACAAATTTCGCGTTGAGTTTCCAGACTCAGTTAGCTCATTAAACTGCCCCGGCTTTGAAATGCAAGGGTGACTTTTGGATTTATTGCTCGTCCGCGCTGCTTTTGTCTGTCTGCTTTTCATTTTAATGATTCTGTACAAACCCCGGCGCATAATCACAGTCACATAATCGTCAGCGAGAGGCGCCGTAATGGAGATTTTATGCAGCCGTGATGTCCCGAGTATGAGTTTGACCACATTAGCTCACAGTGACAAATAACAGCAGTGAAGATGCGAGTGTGTCTTTAAAGTCAAAGCTCAGGGTGACGATCCGCCGCCGTTACATGCAGATTACTCGTGTGTACGAAAACAAACGCTCATCTTCATTCGACGGATGGAATTTGAAGTGGAAGCTCCAGATAGCTGAAGATAAAAAAGTTGATCTTCATGTTTTAAAAGATCCTGTAAAACTCCAAACAACACGTTAATATTTCCTGGTGTGAGCGTTTTTTAACACCCATGAACTTCTCTCCTCTCTGTCTGTCGGAGTAATGAAGAATATTTTCAGTGTTTTTCATGAAACCGATCGAGCACTCGGCGTCTCCTCCTCTTTAAAATATATCTAATTAAAGAGGAAGCTGTCCGACCTTCATGGCAGGAGGCGATGAGGCTTCAAGAACCCGCGTGAACCGGCAGATCCTCAAACTAATTTGAAACAAGAGGGTCAAACTGTACCGAGTCATGAAAATACTGTGTTGGTTTTTAAATGATTTATTATTTATTTATTGCTTTCTGGTCTCAACAGAAACTGACGTACAGCGAGCTAAAAAACGAGCACAACAAAAACAAATAATGATAAAATATATAGCCAACATGATGGCCAACGGCATAAAAGTCTGTGTGCAAGTCAACTATTCTGTTTTTTATTAAAAAGAGAAGAAGAAAATAAAGAGGGAGATAAAATAAAGAAGTAAAAATGAATAACAGACATGATATGAAACATAGATACAGAAAAAAATGTCAATTATATGCAAGAAATATTAAAAAATATACACAGAAATAAAGTAAAAATGAAAAAAAGGATTATTTATTATTATTATTTCCACATTTCTTTATTTACTTTTGCCTATTTATTATTTTATTTCTTTCTTTTTATATTTCCAATTTTTTATTTGTCCTTTAATTTTAAAATAATTTAATATTTTTTTATTTGCGTATTTTTTTTATTTCTGTTATTTTCACATACTTTTTATTTAATTATATATTATTTTATTATTATGATTTATTATTTAAAAATATTTAATTATTAATTAATATGTTTTTCTTTCTTCTTTACTGATTTTTTTGTCTTTTTTATGGCTCATAAAATTGGACGTGCACAGTCATAATATACTAGTGTAGTTTCTGAATGTCAACATTAAAGTCATAGATTGATTGTGATTATCTTAAACATCCGATAAATCTGAATTGGGTTAAAGTGTTTTAACCCAATTTTTCAGATATTCTGCTTCATTGTTTATTTCCAGTCTTTTAACCCTCAAACGACCAACTGTGCATCCATGAAATCATCCTGAGCCGTCAGGTGACCCGTCGCAGTGACCACACCTGTCAGCTGACTCACTGAACGAGCCCTCGAGAGGAGAATCTAGTGGATGAAATTGATGCTTTATTGGACTCTGATTGGCCTCCAAATCAAACGAATCAAACCTGCTGAGCGGAGACTTCCCAGCCCAAATGTTACAAACTGGCCCGACTGGACGGACGCCACTCGTTCTTTCAGAGTCAGGAGCCAATCAGGAACAAGTCCAGGTGTGTTTAATGAAGAATGAGCTTGCAGGAAAAAACGATTTTTAACGGCGTCGTTAACCGTCTCTGATGACGAGCGTGGTGCAGGTGAACTGGCGGTTCTTCATCTGCTCTTATACGACGTGCTGCTGCAGGGAAGCTGTCTCTCTGAGCTCAGATGCCGCCAGCGTTCCTCAGCTCCCAGGCTGTAGATTGATAGTATAGAAATGCATTGTGGGAGTTATGTGCCGTTGTGCAGTCTTCTCATGTCAGCGCTCCATTAGCAGCAGCTGGAGGTTCCTATTGGAGGAGCAGCTCCCTCCTTTACTGTATCCGGGCAGGTTTTTTGAGCCACCCTGTGGGGGAATCCACACACTGCACCTCGGTCTGAGTTAATGTGTGTGTGTGTGTGTGTGTGTGTGTGTGTGTGTGCGTGTGTGTGTGAGGAACCTGAGCTCAGCAGGGGAGGAGGCGAGGAGTCAGCTGCGTTGCTGCGAAGGTCTGGTCGACTCGCTGCTTCACGTCCTCAAAGCCTGCGTCAACACCTCCGACTACGACAGCAAGGTGCAACACACACACACACACACACACACTCACACACACACACACTCTCACACACATACACACACACACGTTTTAATCCTCAGATACCTGCCTTTACCTCCACCCAACACTGACACTGATCATTACTGGTATCGCTACAGGTGAGGTGTCGGAGATCTTTACAACACAGATTCGTTTATATCATCTGTGAAAACATCATGTGACTTCTCTTCATGTCTCTAGGATTATATTACGGCGTCACTGAAGGGTCAAAATGTCCAAGATCCTGATCCCGCCCTTCCCTCTAGCGCCACCTTCAGACTAAAACTATAAAAATCTGGAAATCAAAGCCAGCGACCACAAAACAGACTAAAGTTCCCCCCTTCTGTATCTGACCTCAGATCGTGGAGAACAGCGTCTGCACCCTGAGGAACCTCTCGTACCGGCTGGAGGTGGAGATGCCCTCCTCGCGTCTGCTCGGCAACCAGGAGCTGGACACCCTGCTGGGCTTCTCCTCCCCGGCCAAGGAGCTGGACTACCTCTGCTGGGGGAAGAGGAGGCGCGGCAGGAAGAGGGGCGGCTGGCCCGACGACAAGGTATGAACACGGAGGTTCCCCAAAACACTGAATCCCCTCAAAAGTAAAAGACTTTGGATTGTTTTGTAAGATGTTTTAATGAGTTTGGTGTTTGGTGCAGTGGGACGGCGTCGGGCCGATCCCGGGTTTCTCGCAGCCTCTGAGAGGGGCGGAGCTGCTGTGGCACCCAATGGTGGTGAAGCCGTACCTCAACCTGCTGGCTGAGAGCTCCAACCCCGCCACGCTGGAGGGCGCCGCCGGGTCGCTGCAGAACCTCTCTGCTGGAAACTGGAAGGTACGACTTCGAATAAACATCTTTTCGTTTCAGAAAAACATGACAAGACGTGATAATAACTGTGTATGTGTCCAGTTCTCGGCCTACATCCGAGCGGCGGTGCGTAAGGAGAAAGGTCTGCCCATCCTGGTGGAGCTGCTGAGGATGGACAACGACCGGGTCGTCTGCTCCGTCGCCACCGCGCTCCGCAACATGGCGCTGGACAGCCGCAACAAGGAGCTGATAGGTCAGAACGCACACACAGTCAACACACTGTGAAAAGACCATCGTAGCACGTCAGTCAGAAACATCAACAGCTTGTTCACATCACAGGATGACACCAGTCCAGTCATCGAATCAGTGAGAACACATCGCCCCCCGGTGGACGACATGGGTGTTTTATCATGTCTGCAGATATTTTATTGACAATTATAAAAACTCTGGGCTTGGAATTTAGAGACAGTCAGTGTTGGAAAGCTGATAAAACCATTTGTTTTATTAGGAGCATACAGTAAACTGAAAGCCTGACAGAGAGAAAGAGGCTTAAATGAATAATGTCTCAGTCTAATGTTTCTGCGTCTCCTCCTCCAGGAAAGTACGCCATGCGGGACCTGGTGAACCGGCTCCCCGGCGGCAGTCCGTCGGTGCTGTCGGACGACACGGTGGCGTCGGTCTGCTGCACGCTGCACGAGGTCACCAGCCGCAACATGGAGAACGCCAAAGCTTTAGCCGACAGCGGAGGCATCGAGAAGCTGGTGAACATCAGCAAAGGACGAGGGAAAGGGTGCGAAAGTCTTATTTTTACGAGTATTGAAAATCACATTTCAAGCAATTAAATCTGAAATGTTGGGTTTTGTGAAATGTCATTGTGTTTTGACCCTCAGGGCCACCATACATCTGTCCAGAAAAGTGTACAAATTCAGAATTTTTATATATTTGAAGTGGAAATCATTTTTAGATGCCGTGTGTCTTGATGTCTCAGGTACTCGATGAAGGTGGTGAAGGCGGCGGCTCAGGTGTTGAACACGCTGTGGCAGTACAGAGAGCTGAGGAGCCTCTACAAACAGGACGGCTGGAACTACACCCACTTCGTCACCCCCGTCTCCACCCTGGAGCGAGACCGCTACCTTTCACAGCCGACCCTGCCCACCAGCCCGCTGCAGATGTCCCCCGTCATCCAATCAGGTGAGAGATCCGGTCATGAAGGTCAAAATGAAGGTCAGACAAAAAAAATAAACCAAAATCCGATAGAGGAAGTAGGATTTTACGACTTGTTTCTCTCTCAGGTGGTAGTGCAACGTCCTCACCGGCGATGCTCGGGATAAGACGACACAGTACGAACTATCAGCGGGCTCAGTCATCTATGCAACTCGACACGTATTATGGAGACAACAGTTTACACAAACGGCAGTACACAGGTTCGTACTGTGGCGTCCCTCAGGGATCTATCATCGGACCACTGATGTTTCTGTTTAAACACAAAAAGGGTTTTAAATACATAAACTATCCAAATGGATTGTTGAAAAGTTGTCTTTACCCCCATGTTTTGTCTTTAATTTGTTTTGTTTAATTTTGCATTTCAGGGTCTGAGAAGAAAACTCCGTATTTCATTGGGACGTATTCCTCCCAGTCAGGAGAGGATCTGAGAAGGTCCCAGGTAACAAATCTTTCAAATTCAGCCATTTTGTTGCATTGAAATTAAATAAAAGTAAATTATAACAGACCAGTAACACAGTTCAGAGTGTGAATAAACAACAGTGTGAAGATTATGTGAAAGACGTCTGTATTGTCTTCTCATCCCTTGATTTGGAGTTGCTGTAAATCGCCTCCTTACTTTTCAAACTGACCTCCATCGGTCTCTGAGGTTGTGTTCAGTGACAGTTTGATGTGTTTATCTTCAGGATGCTAAGCTGAGACATGTTCCCACTGGCTGCACAAGTATCTGAGTCATGAGCTAATTAGCTAACAGTAGCTAGCTACAGCCAAGGATAGCTCACAGTGCGGCACTTGTCGATCTGGTGATGTCCTGCCGTTATATATTTTTGGAGTTACTGTCAAATTCTTGCCATATTCTTAAAACTAGACCTTTAAAAACTGATGCTCGTGTTTAATTATGACGTCATCATTCCTCTCCCAGCACACAGAGCCATTTTACGACGAGCCCGACAGGAAGAACTACAACAGCTACAGAATGTACCTGTCGTCCCCACAAGGCTACGGAGAGGAGAGCTACGAGGACGAGCCAGTCCACCTCACCCCGTCCTCCCCCGACGGCTACGCAAGCCAAGCGCTCCGATTCAAAGCCAACACCAACTACGTGGACTTCTACTCCACCACGCGGAGGCCTTCAAACAGGGCGAACAAGTTCACCGGCTCCCCCGACTCCTGGGTGTAAAAAGAAAAAAACACGACGGACACCGTGTACGTTGAGTCTGTTTCCGTGGGTGTGTGCGCTGTGTGGTTGTGCGAAAGCGTGAGGATGCATGTGGATGTGTGTGCATCTGTGTTGAAACTGTTCTGAATGACCGCGGCTCGGTTTGACACCTGCAGCTTTTGACTAAGTTGAAACACGGCCAGAATAATGCAGATAAATATGAACTAATCCTTTATTTTTCAACTTTATTCCACATTAAGAAACATCTTTCACTGTCGTAGAAAAACAGCAGAAATTGTGCATTTAAACCTAAAATGATTCGTCAATTAATCGATTAAGTTTACTGATATTTAACGGACCAAACATCAAATCGGTTAATTGAAAAAATCATCGATAATGGTACACATTTTTGAGATTATTGGTGCTCTATTTTTTGTGCAATAGCTCTGTAAATAGCAAACAATTCTTGAAAAGTACAGCAGGAAGAAGTTCACAACCCGCACAGTTGAAAAATGTCACAACCCAGTAGTTGCATTTGCAGTTTTTGACCACTAGGGGGAAGTAAGACTCTGGGATGGTGACATTCTTGTATATAAATTGTTTAAAAGGTTTTAAATTGGTTTTGTAGATACTTCACTGCCACTTAAATTTGTTTTAACTGTGTTTTCCACCTTATAAAATCTCTTGGAAGCTTCTTGAAAAACATCAGATAAGTGATGAGGAGACTGTAACCTTGAATTAATACATGAAACAAACATAAGTCCCAGTTTCTTATCACAGTTTCCAGTTTGCTGAATTAACAAGAAAGCCAAAATAGTAGCCATAGTAACACTTTATCTTGACCCCGATGGAAAACATCATGAGGTCGAGGAAAGACGCGAACGAGAAATCAGACAAAGACAACCATGGTGCTACGAGAATCCGACTGCAGAGACACTAGGCTGCAGAATTAGCCGAGATTTTCGGGACTGCGTCGTCTCCTTTCCTTTCCTAAAGGACGTTCCAGTGTAGAGCTGCAACCATTCGTCGATCAAAAGAAAATTACTAGTTTGTTCGATTAATCGCTTCAGTCTTTTTCCAAGCAAAAAATGTAAAACATCTTCTGGTTCCAGCTTCTTAAACGTGAGGATTTGCTTTGTTTCTTCGTCATTTATGACCGTAAATGAAGAGTCTTTGAGTTTTGGACAGTTGGTTTGGAAAATTAACAGTTTGAAGACGTCACTTTGGGATCAAGGAAAGCATATTTCAAATTTTTTTTAATCGACTAAACAATTAATCGTCCTAGTCCGATGTTTCCTTCACTAAAGGAGATAAGAAAGGAAGCACTGAAGCATATTTCTTCAGCCAGCTTCTGGCTCATTTTGATTTGGTTAGGAACCGTCCTAAAAGTCATGTGACTCTCATTAGACAACCAGGTGGACTAACGATGTGACCTTAACGACTCTTAAAGGTGCGAATGTCTCTTCAGAGTCAGTCGGAAGTAAAACACGTCCAGCTGATTGCGATGTAGCAGTTCTATGTAAGAAAGAGGCTCAAACTTTATAATTTCTTTCTTGAAAAGATAAAAAAAATTGAAGAACATTTTTTTCTCAACTTTATCTGCATTATTGTGACTCTTTTCCGTGAAAGATGCTTTAGTCAAAAGCTGCTTTTTGAGAGAAAACCCGGCCCTGACGTTGTTGTTCACCAGAGTGTTTGTTAACAGTCAACAGATTTCATGTTTCTCTGCAGTAAAAGTGTGCAGTGTGTTGGCTTAATGACATAAATATTGTTCGCCAGCATCTTCATGAACGCGAGCGGAAAAAAAAGGGACTCCGCAAAGACGAGACCTCACCTGGGACAAATACTATCTCCTCTTTAAACCTCGAGCTCTAAAAAAAGGTGTTGTTGGATATAATTTGACGCAGGTTTGGAGGAGAGAAACCGAGGAGCGACCTTTAAAGACTCAGAGAACCCCGGGTTACATCAGTGACCTCTCCTGTATGTTGGCTGAAAGTGCAGTATATCATAAAGTGTGTGAAATATGTGACGACAACATGTGAAAATCTATTTGTACAGACGCAATGGTTTAACTGTCCTGTTACATTGTTGTATTCAATATGTAGAACTTTATATGTGATCGTGTGGAGAAGATTTTTCTATTATTTATTGATTATTTTTATTAATTTAATTAATCGTGACCTGACCAAAATACCCCCCCCCATCTGTCTGTTCTGTCCAACACTGATGATGATGATGATAATGTGCAATGTTACAGAGGGAAATATATGTATAGGGATTAAAGATTATATCACGACAAGAAAACATGAGTTTCGTTTTGTTTTTTTGACAAGAAAAGGACAAAAAAATGAAAGTTAAATAGATATATCTTTATTAGCTTCAATTGCATCAGTAGTAGGTATATTCAGAGATGCCACAGCCGAAAGAAAAAGACTAAAAAAAAATAAATAGCGAACTCAAAATGCACGTCATGATGAGGTAAATGCGCGGCGTGTACAAATATCTCTCAGTTTGTCCTCCCTGAGCATGCCTCTGACACAAGCTCCATGCAGTTACATTCATGTATTTATTGGTCGTGTACAGCCGCCCTGCTCGCTCAAAAACGGCCACAATCAAACGGTTAAATGTCAAATAAAGAAGCTGAGTCGTGATGTTATTCGGCAACGATCCCGACACTCCGTTTGCGTGAAACGTTGCCCTTCGCATCATCGCTCGCTCAAATTGAAAACATGCTAAACTGGCAGCACAGATGTCGATCGTTGATTAGTAAAAGGGGGGATCATCGATTTAAAGTCTTTTAGTGATTCTGGGAAACCCTGTAAGGTGTTTTGATTACTTAAAATAGTGTCAGTTAAAGGGAAAGTTCACCCAAAAGTGAAATTCAGTCATTATCTACCACCACCGATCCTCTGATCTGGAGTCGTTGACCGACGGGAGGAGAGCTCAGAGATCTTCACTCCTGTTTATCAACCAGACTGTTGCAGAAAGCTTCAGTGCAGAATTCAGCTTTTAAAAAGAGAGTAAATAATGTTGCTTTATACCAAGTTGGGATCTCAGAGCTTCCGTAGTTCCGTCATTTGGCAATTTCTTTATGTTTTAAAACAAGTCCCGAGCTACTTCAGTTGTTTACAAGAATGCTGCAACACTGTTTTGCTGTGAAGCTCCAGAAAATGTTCCATCAGAGGGAGATAATGACTGAATATGTGGGTGAACTTGGGACACTGAACTAAATTCAGTCTTATTCTATTGATTCTAAAGGCACAAGAGTGAAAAAATGACTTTTCCAGGATTGTTCAGGCTTAAATCAATTTCAAACTTTTCTTATTTTTGTGTTTTTTCGAGGGGAAGTCTGTCATAAGATCTCTGATTGGTTGATCAGGAGCTTTTACAGATGTTTTAGAAAATATGTCTGCTGTAGTCTTCAAACCAAACTGTGTTACTGTTTTCTGAGTCCTGGAATGCCTGATTGGCTGGTCAGTGTTCCTGCAGGACGTCAGCACAAAACACAAATCCTTTTGACTTTACAGCAGCGTCCAAAAACTGAGAGAATATCTAACTGATCCAGGAAAAGTGTAATTTTCTGTAAACGTGATAACATTTATGAGGAACAATTAAATTTCTCTTTTCTGGCTTTTTGAATGACATTCACATTCTGCTTTTCCTGCTGAAAAAAATCTCCTTTTGAAGCTCGGTAGTGTTTGTTTTCAGATGATTGTCACCTTTAGGTGGACGACAGAGCCGACAATAACTGGGGAAAAATGTCAAAAAAGCGACGACGACTTCAAAGACAATACAAGGTTTTAGTACATACGTAAATACAACCAGGGGAGTTCAGCGAAGTGTATTTCTGTCTGCGTAAAGTAGCTCAACCTCAACTGTGACTGAACTTCATCGAGGTGAATAATCCCCAAATCCTGCATAAAACACGACATTCTTAAAGGAACATTTGACATTTTGCGAATACTCTTATTTCCTTTTTTTTGGCGCGAGTTAGACGAAAAGATTGACACCACTCTCATGTCTTTGTGTAAAACATGACGCTACAGCCAGCGCTAGTTAGCTTAGCATTGGGAATGGAAACGTTGACTCAAGTCTTGACTAGTTTCCTGCAAACGCCCAGAGATATAACAAATGAATGAATTATAGACGGGGCTGGTAGTCGGATTTAATTACCTACAGACAGAGCCAGGCTAGCACTTTCCCTCTGTTTTCAGTCTTTATGCTAAGCTAAGCTAATTGGCGTCTTGCTGAACCTTCATTTTATCCGACACACATGAGAGTGGCGTCAATCTCCTCGTTAAGCTCTTGGCAAGAAGGTGAATAAAGATTCTTTAAATAAATTAATGCTGGTTTGAGATTAAATGATAAAACTGCCTTTTCTCTCTGGCTCGTTAAGCTTTGGGAAGCTGTACAATCTTAAAGTCGCGATCATAAATCAGAAACACTAACGCAACGAGTCTTCAGACTTCAGCTCAGGTGACGAAGATTTCTCAAATTTTTTTGGTCACCATCCTTCAGAAAGAAACTCAGGGC
This sequence comes from Sparus aurata, assembly GCF_900880675.1. Classification (NCBI taxonomy): domain Eukaryota; kingdom Metazoa; phylum Chordata; class Actinopteri; order Spariformes; family Sparidae; genus Sparus; species Sparus aurata. The sequence goes on from NC_044210.1 coordinate 17,165,855, forward strand.
CTCATTTATAAATGTTACGCTTTATTTACTCTGTTGCATAATTACGAATATAAATAAGAACATTTATAATCAGAAGATTATTTTTCGATCGGTCAGTTTTCGCCTAAAAGAATAATTTAGGACATAAAGCAAAACATTTTCTAAGTGAGGCCTCAGACATTCAGCAAATTAAATATGTTTACATCTCATATCAGTTATATACACGATGGATGTTTGGATGTTGCTTCTCTGAGCGGTGACAGTCTGTTGTGATGGCCTCCCATTGGTGCTCCAACGGGAGGGGCGGGGCTTGTGGTTTCCAGGTGAGGCGGTGGGCATGCGTCGAGTTGTTGATGGTCTGTCTGCAGGAAGAAAACAAAGGTTTTATGAGATTATGACACATTTTTTTCTTCCAGTTTATTGTTTTAAATTCATATTTTTAATATTTGTAATCAGTTACATGCGCAATATGTAATTTCTGCCACTAGGGGGCTCTCTATCAAACAAGATTGGAAGAATAAACACCCAAAGTCACATCGGATTTGGGTCTAATCTGGACATGTTAAAAGTGGATTTATTCTATCTTCATTCCTATTAATCAACCCGACTATAGCAGCATCCATGTGACTTTTCATGAGCAACAGCCGAATGCAAACACTATTAAAATACCATCAAAAGGTCGAATGTATTTTTAAAAATAGATTTTAATTCAGGATCTTCTGACTGGTACTCACAGGGTTTTAACTTGCAGTTGTGGTTTCAGTTGTGGGTGTAGATTCCTCCGGCCCGGATGGAGCTGGTGATGGGGGACGACAGTGGATGATGGCCTGGCCGGATGGGCTTCGCTGTGGCACAAAGAAACAAGTTCAGTAACAAAGATTTGACTTAACATCCGTCCCAGAATCTGACCGTCAGCTCACCGATCTGTGCGGAGAACCCCCTCCTGGCCATGTTCTTGGCCCGGACTGCCTCCTTGATGCGGTCCACCTCCTGCTGGTAGCGCTTGCGGTCCCTCATGGCGTTCTCCTTCGCCTCCTTCAGGGCGTTCTCAAGCGCTTTAACTCGCTCGGCCGTGGCACGCAGGCGCTTCTCCAGCTTTGGCAACTCGCAGCGAAGATCTGCGTTGTCCCGAACCAGCTGAGGGCAGTGGGGGAAAGTGACTGAGCACATTTACTCAAGTACAAGTACAAAGGTGATTGTACTTCCATTTTTCTACCACTTCATACTTCTACACCACAACATTTCATGACTTTACCTGCTTGTGGACCTTGGTGAGCTGTTCCAAGTTGTTCTCCAGGAAGGAGATCTTCTGTTTCTGGGCCACGTTGCCGAGACCCTCCTCACAGTCCAGCTCAGCACTCTGAAAAACCCAGACCACAGGTTCAAAGTCACGCCGGTGTTGTCATAAAAAAAGGATTCACATGAACACAACCAAGGGAAAGGTCATGTACCTTCTTGACCCGCGTGGTGAGGTCCTGAACGAAGAGTTTGCGCAGGTTGTGAAGTGTCTGCAGCTCTTTGGCCTGAGAGAACAGAAAGAAAATGATCTCGGCTGAGGAATAAGAGAATTTTATTCAAATGTTTGATGTTGTAGGTTCAATACTCGGGCTGCTCTTGAACAACAACATACAAGTAATCAAATGAGTATCTCCCTGACCAAATAGCACAAGATGATATTGTGCTTCTTTGAGGTTTTGACTTTGTGAGTTCAATTTCGGGACATTTCCTTCAATTCTGCTCGTCAGTGGGCTGATCACAAATTCTGAGGATGGAAGTTGGTTCCATCCTCAGGTGACTGTAAGAATTTTGAAGTCCAACAACAAGAGAAAGCATAAAAAAGCTTCAAGGAACATTATATAAGTTTCTTGATCAAATAGCTCAGGATGTTAGAAGTCTACCCTGGAGATCTTGAGGACGTCTGTTTGATCCTGGCTCAAGTCTTTGAATTCAAAAGTTGGTTGCTCAAAAGAGAAAGTGAAAAGTTCTCAGAAATGGGTCTGAAGCACCTCAGGTGAAATAGCCCAGTATGTTAAAAGACTTGTCTGAAGTTCTGAAGGTTGTCAGTTCAATCCTCAAGTTTTTAAGAAAAAAATCCAACATAAGGAGGAAGAGTTGCTGCCCAACCATCTGATCCAGTAGCTGGTGTGTTAAGAGGATTGTTTAGAGTTTTGACATTGTGAGTTGGCTGTGGGAACCCACCCTGTACCCTGCCAGGACTTGAACTCATGTCCTTCCGTGCCAGCTGCTTATCTCACTGAGCTTCTCAGGCTGGACCATGATGTTGAATTTCTCACATTTCACACTAAGAAGAGGAGTAGACGTAGAAAATTGAACCGTGATGTTGTTGTTTTAAAACTTCTTTTGGGCCCCACACCGGGACTCGAACCCTGGGCTGCTACAGTTTGGTCAAAGCCTCTGTACTCTAGACTTATACCAGTTAATCCCACTGAGTTATACTGGGTCTCTCCTTGAGAACCACTGAACTTTTGTAGGTCAGAGTGTTTAGATCTCAGTCATTTGAAGAATGAAGACTAAGTAATTTATTGTGTGTCATTGAGAGTGTGATTGGTTGCAGGTGTGTGTGAGGGACTTCAGGTTGTCCAGGGAGCTGATTGGAAGCCAAGAGTTTAAGGGCCAGCTCCCCTTCAGTTCCTGTAGTTGTCCCTGACCAGATGGTGGGGGCACGCTTGTGGTTGGAGAATAAGTGTAAGTTGGAAACAACTGTGTGTAGTGGTGACTACAGAGTGACGGCTAGTGTGTGCTGGCTGTTGCGCGCCACGGTTGTGTTGGTCACCTGTTGCTGTTTTTATGGTGTGTGTTGCCACAGTTGGTGCATTTGGTTTTAGTTAAGGGCCAGCTCCTGGGGGCTCTCCTCTGTTGTCCCAGACTGCCAGCACGTTTGTTTTTAGTGTACAAGATGTGTTTTTGTATAAAACCATTTAAAAATGCGTCGCTGCTGGTAGTGCTTGGAGGATGGGAAGAGGGGAGTCTTATTTTCATGCTATTTTCAACAGTGTGCCTGGAAAATAAATGAAATATTTTAAAGGTTTTTATAAACAAAAACAATTATGAAACATTACGACCTTCAAATGTATAAATGTTTGTAGCATGTGGTCCAGGGTTACCTCCAGGCAAAATGGCCGCCTATCAAACAGGAAGTGGGAGACTCCAATTTGATTCATACTCAGAGGAACCCAGATTGTACAGAGGGGGGTATCTGGTACCCTAGAAAAGCATTTTTCAAGACTCTGCTTGACATTGAAGTCCAATATCTGTCCATTCTCTCTCAGAACATTTTCAGCTTCCTCTGGAATAAAAACTTTCCATAGTTTGAGTCAGAGACACTCACCACAGTCTCCTCCAGGCCCTTGAGGTCCTCTCTGGCCTGCTCCCTCTGTTCATTCAGCTCTCTGGACAGAAAACAGAGATTTGACACCAACATTCACAGAACACACACAGTATTATATCAGATATGAATCACTAACAGCGGTGCTGTTTGGACCTACATGAGTTTCTGCAGCTTGGTATCCTTCTCCTGCTCTTCAGCCTTCACTTTGTCGTAGTCCGACATCAGTCTCTCCTGCTCCAGCAACAGACCCTGGTTCAGACTGGAGACGACGAGGAGAATTAGAAAACTCTTATTAAAAACTGAGGAACTGGGTGAATTATTTTTTTTTTCATGTGTGAAACCAAGCGGATATTGAATTCATTTCCTGCCAAAACTGTTTTTTCACCCAATTTCACAGATGGTAGAAAAAAACGGTTCTTCATCTGTTTTGGAGGTAAAATTACTAAAGTTATTTAAAAATTATTCAAATCTTTTGACTTGGTTTCAGACAAAGAAACAAATTATATTTCTCTGATTTTTATTTTTTTTTATTTTTTTTATTTCTTACTTTACCTAGTAAAGTGTGGTGAATTTCCCAAAAAGTTCTTTTTCATTTGTTTTTTTATTCCATTTGGAAAAGATAGATTAAAACTACACATGGTAAAAAAAATAATTTAAAAAAGCATAAATAGCTCCACCAATATGTCCCAAAACATTCTTTTTGACTCTGTTTCAGACATGGAAAAATCAGTTTAACTTGATTTTTATTTTTATTTTTTTCCTTTACCTTAAACCTTTAATGCTTTACTTTAAATAAATAGATAAAAATGTCTGGAATAATTTCAAAAACTGACAAATTGAGTTAAAAAAATCTTTCAGGACAAGTTTTTTCTTCCTGTGTGAAAATAGATGAGTTTGTTTTTTTTCAGGAGAAAAGTTTTTTCCCGTGTGTGAGTGGAAAAGAAAAATCAGGAATTTTTTCCATGATAAATTTTTTTTTTCATTAACTGAGTGGGAAAAAAGATTTCCGATTCACACAAAAATTTCTTTTCAAGTCAGTTTTTTTTAAATATATATAAAAATGTAAGGATTTCCTGCCACAACTGATCATGGTAAAAACAATAAAAATAATAATTGTTCCCCCCAAATTCTTTTGTCCAAAAATGTTCTTTTTGTTTCAGATACAGAAAAGAAATTCTAACTAACAACATCAGACTTATAAGTTCTTTTATACCTGGTTTGGCCCTTAAAGTCAAAGTGATGCTTGAACACACGTCTCACATTCAAATGGAGCTTCTTAACCTACTGAACTGATTCTCAGCGGTGCTAAAAGTCCGTCGCAGCTCATCTTGAAGCTTTGGAAACCTGAGAGTGGAACCTGACTCGAGCCCACGAGTTAATGACTTTCATGCAGCGGCTTTATTCACCGAGCTTCACTTCACACACTCCTGCTCCTCAACAGTCTCTTTGAAAACGTGCCTGAGTGGAAGTCAAGCTCAAGTGAAACCTTGAACTGTGCGTTGAATGAAATCCTCTGTGATGAATGGACGACTTGTGAAACTCGAGATGGATGACACTGGATTTAACATTTCCAAGCAGGAGTGAGTTAAATGTGAAGTGTTTTTCCTGGAGGATGTTGTGTGTGTGAGTGTATCAGTGTGTGTCCTCACTCTGTCAGCTCGTCCAGCATCCTCTGTTTGTCCTCGATCTCGTCTCGGAGGCGGCTGAGCTGCTTCTGATGAGCCTCCCTGTGGTTCTCCAGCTGCTCCTCCAGTGTTTTCTGGAGGAAACAGAGACGGAGGAGCACATTAGAGACGCGCCATCGCTTGACATCGTTTGACTGTTGCGGGTTTCCAGCTGCGAACAGACGGCGGTGATGTTCAGGTCCACCGCTCCTCACCTTGATGTCATCGTCGCCATCCAGTCTGCTGATGTCCTCCTTCTCCTTCTCCTCGCCAGACACCTCGTGTCTCTTCTCTGAGAACCAACAAAGAAGACACGTGACATTACAGGTGTTTCACTGACTCCACCGTGACATATTTCATCTAACAGGAGGATTATTTGTCTGTGTGTGTGGAGGTTGCGAGGCTGTTTGTCTTGCCGTGTACCGACCCTGAGCCTGCAGTTTGGCGAGCTCCTCGGTCAGAACGTCCTGACTCTCCTCCAGCTGCCTCTTCTTCTGCTCCATGTTCTGCATGTAGTCAGTCAGAGACTTGATCTTGGCCTGGTGCTGCACACACAGAAGAGAAAAACACAAACACCAGTGATGGTGGCAAGAGAAGAGAGAGATTCTTGGATTTGGACAAACGTCTGGCTGATTTCAGACGAGAAGTCGCTGTTCACCTGCGAGATGAGCAGCTGACAGGACGCCAGCTCCTTCTCATTGGCCTGGATCTTGCGGTGGGCGTCGGCCTGAGCGCTCTCCAGCTGCTTGCTGCGGTTCACCAGAGACTTCACCTCCGACTTCATCTTACTGATGTAGAGACGGGCCAGAGTGAACTCCTCCTCCACCGCCGAGCCGTTCCCCTTCGTCTCTGAGGACTGAAGGAGGAGGAGGTTTAAGGGTTTGAGTGTGAAAGATGACGTGAAAGCTTGCGTGTGTGTGCTCGTACTCACCGCGGCGCTCTTGACGTCGCTCGTGCCGATGATGGCGCCGATGTCGCTGAGGTCACGCAGCAGCAGGTTGAGGACCTCGGCGGCTCTCTTCCTCTGCAGGCCGTTCAGCTCCTGCAGCTGACCCAGCTCCCTCTGCACCGCCGACAGCAGCGCCTACAGGTAAAACCACCGTCATGTAACATGTTGCATCATGGGAAACTTAGTCATTGTCACATTAATTCATTTTCAAACCGTGGACTCACCGCCTTGTGCTGCAGCTCCTCGGTCAGCTGCAGGTTGGCGTGGTCCCTCTCCTCCACCTCCTGGCTCTTCTGGTCGTAGTTGACGGCCAGCTCCTCCAGCGCCTGCAGCACCTCCTTCACCTCCTCCTTGGCCAGCTCGTTCTCCGTCTGCAGCCGGCACAGCTCCTCCTGGATCTTCTCGTAGTCGCGCCGCGTCGACGCCAGCAGCTAAGAAATGACAAAAAAATGTCAAATACGCTCACAGGCTCGTTTTTATATCAAATAACTTCATGGCGTGGGAGACGAACCTCGTCCTGGTCCATCATCTGCTCCTTGAGCTTCTCGGACAGCTGACTGTACAGGTTGATATCATCATCCTGCAGAAACATCAATAATAGTCGTTATTACAAGTAATGTAAGTGATGAGAAACAGTTACAAGATCTGGAGGTGTGGCCTCGCCTTGTCGTCCAGCTGTTTGTACAGGTTGGTGATGTCCTCCTCGTATCTGCTCCGCTCGTCGCTGCTGACGGAGACGCCTCCTCCGGCCGGCAGCAGGTTGTCGATGACGGGAGTGTTGTCGCACGGCTCGATGCTCTTCTGATCTTTGGCGCTCAGCTGCTCCTCCTCAGGAACATCCTCACCTGTAACCACAAACTCACCTGTGACTCATCCCAACATTAAATAAACACACAGCCGTCTGTTGGATTTCATTTTACTGTTTGTTATATTTATATTTATTGTTTATTTTTATTTTGCCCGTGTCTGTCCTCCATAGTTTACTGCACCAAACATCCTGTTACAGCAGCGTGAGATCATCTTTAGCTGTGTGTTGCTGTGTGTGTGTGTGCGTGGCCTGTCAGCAGCCGTGTGACTTCAGTAGATAAAAGAATTGATTCCTGTAATAATTATTGACATTTTAATTGAGGTGAGATGAAAGCCAGCGGGGGAGAAGAGGTGAAGAGCCGCTCCGTTTAAATGGCTCGGCACGGAGCCAGCGGCTGACTCATGTCAGAAACACTGCATCAGCATAGTGTGTGTGTGTGTGTGTGTGTGTGTGTGTGTGTGTGTGTGTGTGTGTGTGTGCAGGCTTCACAGGCTGCAGCTGAGCTGATTTGTTGCTAAGGAGGGGGAGTGTTATCGGCATCCGCAAGGGAATTAAGAGATTAAAAAAACAAAGACCAGAGAGGGAGAGGGAGAGGGAGAGAGACATTAAAAGAAACAGATGAAACGAAGAGAGAGAGAGAGAGGTGGGGTTGAGTGGTTACTATGCAACAGAGATGGAAAAAAGGGCGAGGATGCTGAGGAGGAGAGACCGCAGTCTCTGAGGAGAGGAAGATAGTGTGGTTAGAGACACAACAGCACTCAGTGCAGTGACCTCGATACTGTGTTTCAATACAATCTGAACATATGTAAATATTGTTATGTAGGTCATCTATATTACATGATGTTAAGTGTATAATTAGGCTGTAATTAACCGGATATACGAAGGATGATGATGAGGACTTTTCGGATGAACAGCTGCAGGCAGTGGTGTGTACAAGGGGGGGCAGGGGGGCCCAATTGTTGAAAAACGCGTGTTAAAGTGCCCAGTTTGTTGGCAAAACATACTAAACTGCCCCCAAGGCTGGTTAAAACATGATAAACTGCCCTCTTGGGTGGCAAAAACGCATGTTAAAGTGCCCTCTTGGTTGGCAAAACACACTAAACTGCCCCCATGGCTGGTTAAAACATGATAAACCGCCCTCTTGGGAGCTAAAACGCACGTTAAGGTTGCCCTCTTGGTTGGCAAAACATACTAAACTGCCCCCATGGCTGGTTAAAGCATGATAAAACTGCCCTCTTGGTGGCAAAAACGCCATTAAAGTGCCCTCTTGGTTTGGCAAAACATACTAAACTGCCCCCATGGCTGGTTAAAGCATGATAAACTGCCCTCTTGGGTGGCAAAAACGCGCGTTAAAGTGCCCTCTTGGTTGGCAAAACATACTAAACTGCCCCCATGGCTGGTTAAAGCATGATAAACTGCCCTCTTGGTTGGCAAAACATACTAAACTGCCCCCATGGCTGGTTAAGACATGATAAACTGCCCTCTTGGGTGGCAAAAACGCGCATTAAAGTGCCCTCTTGGTTGGCAAAACATACTAAACTGCCCCCATGGCTGGTTAAAGCATGATAAACTGCCCTCTTGGGTGGCAAAAACGCGCGTTAAAGTGCCCTCTTGGTTGGCAAAACATACTAACTGCCCTCCCATGGCTGGATAAAACACGGATAAACGTGCCCTCTTGGGTCCAAAACGCGCTAAAATGCCCTTCTTTTCTCCCCTGCCCTTAAAAAAGTCTGTGCACGCCACTGGCTGCAGGATCACGTCTCATTTCTTTAATCCTGGGCTTTGAATGATCCATCGTGACTTCCTTTAAAATCACGCCTCAGTCGAGATATCACAATCTACAGGAGTCTGGTTTTGTGAGGGCTCGTAAGTCTTTGTATCTCACCGTTCCTCCAGCGGTTGAGCTCAGCCTCCAGCCTCTGGATGATGGTCTTCAGACTCTTGTTCTTGTCCTTCTCCTTCTCGTACTTCTTCTTCCACTCCTCGGCCGTCAGCTCCAGGTTCACCGACACCGTGTTCTTGATGGTCTTCGCTCTGAAACGGACGTTTTAAAAAGACGTTTTATGAAGTACAGTCGCAACAGATGTGAGGAACTGGAGAAACCAAACACTCCAGTATTATTCTGATATGAAGTAACTGTTGCATTCATCAGTAGGAAGCATTAAAACACCCTTTAGCTTTTCACAAGTCCTTTCTGGTAAACTCCCACATGATCCTGTCATGCTCGCCCAGCTGTCGTAATCCCATTTTGGATTGAAACTCTTCATTTCCTCTCAGTTTCTCCTCAGCAGAGGGCAGATGGCTGCACACTAATTGTCATCAGTCATCTCCTCGTTCGCTGATGCTACTTTGTGGTTCGTTACGTAAGCACTTTGAATTCGGACACTGTTTTCCAAAACTCTTTTTTACAGCTGTTCTTTGTTTGAACACGCTACAAACACGAAAGACCGGTCACACAAAATGTCATTATAACAAAACAGGAAACGAGAATATTGTGGATTATTCTGAGTTTTAGGGGACGAAAAACAAGAAGCCAACTTGTGCTCGGACTGCTGTGCCAGAGCGAAACACAAACAAAGTTGTGAGGGTGTGAGTGCACCGTTATGTTTCATCAGAAGGATCTATAAATAGACATGAACACAGACACACCGCAGGAAACTCAGCGCCATCTGGTTGCTAGTTAACAGCACTGACGTCAGCCCAAGTCTTAATGAATCATTAAAAATTAAAAATCAGTATTGTACAGTATAAAATGTAAAGATTGTTTAACTGTGAGTCGTATTGTCTGTTCCATTTATTATCCAAGCATTTCACAGCTCTATAGAGTCACAAACGTCCCATATATACAAAAAAATAACAACACGGCATTTTTTTGCACACCGTGAGTAGATACGACTACTCGTCTCGCTGCAGTGACGTCAACGTGAACTCCTGGGAGTTACGTGACGTCATTCTCAGGTGTGTTTACAAGAAATCATCGACCAGAGAGGATAAGGAAACACCTCCGCCTGGTGTCGGCTTGATAAGCTGCAGAAATCTTCCTGCTTTGTCATTGTGGTATTTGAGGAACTGCCTTTTTTTCTGGGTACCTCTGTCCGAACATGAGCGTAGACTTGGTCTCGGCCTCGTTGTAGACGGACGGCGAGCAGCAGATGATGATGGTGGTGCGACAGTTTCCCCCCAGAGAGTCCTGCAGGATCCGAGTCATCTTACTGTCTCTGTACGGCACGTGGCTTTTCTGACGGATAAAAATATCGCCGTCAAACCGTTTGTTTACATCCTTCAAATACACGCAGACGGAGGAGACGATGAGTGACTTACCGTTCCCTCAGCGAGAGCCGAGATGACGTTTCCCAGCGCCGACAGAGATTTGTTGATGTTCTTCGCCTCGTCCAGCACGGCGCCCTTCTGCTCCCGTCTTACTGACCTGTTCCACCAGACAACATACAGATTTCACATCAACGCTCTGTTTCATTAACGGCTCAAACCTTTCACTAATTATCAACTGACCTTCTCGCTGCCCGCCAGGTCGACCAGGTAGAGCTTCCCCGACAGTTTCTTCTCCGTCTCGATGTTTTCCTGCTTGATATTAATGAGGAAGATGCTGTGGCTGCGAGAGCTGTGCTCGTTCATGTCTAGAAGATGATTACAAAAAACAAAATTTGTAGATATTTTACTGCAATTTCTGTTTGTCTCCTTCATAAAATGTCAGGGGGCAGTGGTGTGCACAAGGGGGGCCCAATTGTTGAAAAACGCATGCTAAAGTGCCCTCCTGAGAGCCAAAACGTGCACTAAAGTGCCCTCTTGGGAGCCAAAGCTCATGCTAAAGTGCCCTCTTGGGAGCCAAAGCTCATGCTAAAGAGCTCTCTTGGGAGCCAAAATGCGTACTAAAGTGACCTCTTGGTTGGCAAAACACATTAAACTGCCCCCTTGGCTGGTTAAAACATGATAAACTGCCCTCTTGGGTCGCAAAAATGTGTGCTAAAGTGCCCTCTTGGTACCAAAACACGCGCTAAAGTGCCCTTCTTTTCGCCCCTGCCCTTCAAAAAGTCTGTGCACGCCACTGTCAGGGGGAAATATCAGAAACAGAGCCAAGTTTATTGCCACGCAGGTTTTCACATACGAGGACAGCAGAAAAATAAAAGAAATCGTTCATCTTTTTCAGATACAGACATGAACAACAACATACAGGCTACAATTTTCATTTTTTACTTAGAAATAAATATATTAAGATATCAAAGACGGGAGAAATAAATAAATAAAGGTGCATACTTGTCACTGCGACGTGCCGATTGGATTTGCCCTCATCGATGACGTCCATCACCTCCTCTGGACTGGACACAAAGCGCTCAGTACAACCCTGAAACAGAGAGACATCGTCTTGTTTCCTGCAGACCACGATCACGTTGTATTGAGCAAAAACGGAACGTATAGAAATAACAAAACAACACCAACCTTGACGTATGGCACTCTGTTTTTGTCTTCGTGCACAGCCAGGTTCGTCTTCGACACTTTAACCAGAACGAAGATCAACAAAGTCAAACACAGATTCTTAAAAAACGGACGTTACAAACTTGAGATAAACCCTTTCTTACCGTCCAGCAGGTCTCTGATCTTGTCCAGGTAGATTTCAAAATAGGAAACCTGCAGAGAAACTCAGAACATTAAACATCTGCTCACTTCCCATTTATTTATCATAATTGTTGAGACTAACAGGGTTAATTGTTCCGTACCTTGATGTGAAACTCGAGGTTCTCGTCCATGGAGTAGATGTGGTCAAAGATATCGTGGGCGATGCGAGGGATGATCCCCATCAGCTGGGGGTCGTGCAGTTTGCCCTGAGGACGCCAACATATTCACATTTTAATGCTTTTTAATGTCTTAGGAACTTTGAGGAAACTTGAGGAGTTTTGAGAGGAACATCGGGAGTTCAGAGGTGGAATTAAAACTAAAAGTAAAGACTGTGACTCATCACAGACTCACAGATCAGATCAGAGAATTAAAAAGAGGTTTTTAAGCTGCTGTCTCGGTGGATTAATCTGCCACTGAAGTAAAGATGCCTGATGCTGATCTCGTTTGAGGACCGTCTGTGCCAAGAACTCGGCTTATTTGACTTTAAATCAACTAGAAAAACAGCGAATTCGTACGTGTTTGCAGGAAGTTTGAACCTTCCTGGTACAAGAAGCTCTCCGCTTTCAGGCGTTTGATTCCTCAAAGCTCAGCCATCGTATATTCTTGACTGGATTTACTGTTGGCAGTAAGTCTGTTACACAATGCCTGCTGTGCCGTAATCCTCTGATGGAGGCGAGAGCTCGAAATAAAGGTCACTGGATTTACACGATGGCTTTGACTCCGGGGTTTATCGATCGATAGACAACAGTAACAGTACAGAGTCTGAGGTACGCTCACCTCCATGGTGTGTGTCTTCCCAGAGGACGTCTGTCCGTAGGCGAAGATGGTCCCGTTGTAACCGCCCAGCACATCTGGAACGACACAAAGACAAAGAATCAAGTCCAGGTGGATTCTTGAGACATCTGATCACGTCAAAGTCAAGTTCTGAGTCTTCAAATCAAGTCCACATCAAGTATTGAGTCCTTGAAGCAAGTCAAAGTCAAGACTAAATTCATGGAATGAAGTCCAAGTTGGACCTGAAGTCATCAAATCGGGTCCTTGTCAAGCGTCGAGTCTGTTATTCAAGTCCAAGTCAAGTCTCCACTTACGGAAATCAAGTCCAAGTGAAGTCTTAGACATTGGATCAAGTCAGAGTCGAGTCTCAAGTTCTCAAATCAGGTATAAAGTCCTTTAATAACATCTCAAGTCAAGTTTGAAGTCCTTGAATCAAGTTAAAGACAAGTTTAATGTCATCCCATTAAGTCAGAGTCAAGTCTTCAAATCAAGACCAATTCAAGTCTCAAGTCTGAATATCAAGTCTTGGTCATGTCTGAAGTCCTTAAATCTAGTCAAAGTAAATTTTTACATCCTCAAATCCAATACAAGTCCCAAGTCATTGAATGAGTACAAATCAATTCTTTAATCTCCAAGTCAAGTCTCAAGTCTTGAAATTATGACAAAGTCGAGTCCCAAGTCCTCAAATCAAGTCTCAAGTCTGAATATCAAGTCTTGTTCATGTCTGAAGTCCTTAAATCAAGTCAAAGTCAATTTTCATATCCTGAAATCAGTACAAGTCAAGTCCCGAGTCACTGTATTAGTACAAATCAATTCTTTAATCCCCAGTTCGAGTCCCAAGTCATCAAATCAAGTCAAGTCTCCACATATAGAATCAAGTTCATGTAAAGTCTTGAGACATCTAATCAAGTCAGAGTCCAGTCTCAAGTTCTCAAATCAGGTATAAAGTCCTTTAATAACATCTGAAGTCAAGTCTGAAGTCCCTGAATCAAGTTAAAGACAAGTTTAAAGTCATCTGATTAAGTCAGAGTCAAGTCACAAGTCGCTGAATCAAGTCCAGGTCGAGTCTCTAGTCTTCAAATTATGACAGTTGAATCCCAAGTCCTCAAATCAAGACCAATTCAAGTCTCAAGTCTGAATATAAAGTCTTGGTCATGTCTGAAGTCCTTAAATCAAGTCAAAGTCAATTTTCATATCCTCAAATCCAATACAAGTCAAATCCCAAGTAACTGAATTAGTACGACTCAATTCTTTAATCCCCAATTCGAGTCCAAGTCCCAAACCTCAAGTCATTGAATCAAATCATAGTCAAATCTGAAGTCCTTGAATTAGGTCCAAGTCAAGTCTCAAGTCTCAGAACAGACACCTGATTATCAGAAATTTAAGTCTGTGATTAAAGTCTGAAGTCATTCGGCACCTGTACAAAAACACCTATTTAAATAAGATAGTTGGGGATTAAAAGAAAGAGGACAGATTAAGACTTAAATCTGATATACGGTAGATTACAGTTACATAAAGACAGAGTTTCATAACGTTCCCTCCAGCAGGTTTAAACCTTCGTACCTTTAACGATCTGTTTGGCACACTGGTCGTAGACTTGTTCCTGCGACGTGTTGGGAGGCAGCACGCGGTCGAACACGTAGGGTTTACTCTGTCACAAACCAACACAGAGACGTTAGTAACAGCAGAGCAGTGAAAGCATGATTTCAGTAAACAGCGTGACAACATGATAACGTAACTTCACAACTTCACAAAGCAGCCACAACATTTATCGAATCAAATCGAACTCAAGTTTCAAGTCCTCTAATGAAGTCCGAGTCAAGTCGCAATCGTCAAAGCAAGTCCTAGTCAAGACTGAAGTACTCTGATAAAGTCCAAGACAAGTCAAGACCTCGACTCAAGTCCTAGTCAAGTCTCAAGTCTTTGAATCGTGTCACAAGTCTTTGAATCAAGTTCCAGCTCCTCTAGTAAAGTCCAAGTCATGTCAAGACCTCAAATCAATCCAAGTCAAGTCTAAACCCCCTGACTTCAAGCCAGACTCAAGTTTCAAGTCCTCTAATAAAGTCTCAAGTCATTAAATCAAGTTCCAAGTCCTCTAGAAAGTTCCAAGCCAAGTCAAGATCTTGAATCAAGTCCTAGTCATGTCTCAAGTCTTTGAATCAAGTTCCTAGTCATCTAGTAAAGTCCAAGTCACATTAAGACCTCAAATCAAGTCCAAGTCAAGTCTAAACTCCTCACTTCAAGTCAAACTCAAATTCCAAGTCCTCTTATCTCAAGTTGTTTATTCAAGCTCCAAGTCCTCTAGTAAGGTCCAAGCCAAGTCAAGATCTTGAATCAAGTCCTAGACAAGTCTCAAGTCTTTGAATCGTGTCTCAAATCTCTGAATCAAGTTCCAAGCCCTCTAGTAAAGTCCAAGTCATGTCAAGACCTCAAATCAAGTCCAAGTCAAGTTTAAACTCCTCGCTTCAAGTCAGACTCAAGTTTCAAGTCCTTGAATCATGTCTCGAGTATTTGAATCAAGTTTCAAGTCATCTAGTAAAGTCAAAGCCAAATCAAGACCTTGAATGAAAACCGAGTCATGTCTCCAGTCCTCTTATTATGTCGTGAATAACATTTGACAAAAGACAAAATAAGATTTGAGGACTCAAAAACGTCTCTGGTTAAAATGCTAAAATCTTTCAAGTGTTCGCTGGAAATATCTCAGCACTGTTGTTGGGTTATTTCAAGACATTTATCTGGCAAAAGTAAACATTTTTGGAAAGAGTTTCTCGTCCTTCTTATTAAAAACGGTTCTATAAATGTTTATGAAGAGAAATGCAGTAAAACAAGCAGGATTATCTGCCAGAATGATCCTAAATAGTCTAGAAACGAAAGAAAGGCCCAGGCAGACTGGGAGAATCTATTATTACATCCTCATGTTACTTCAAAACACTGAATGTTCGCCAGCAGCTGAAACTGTAAAAGCAGCATATTCACAGAACTGAGCCTGTCGAAAATATTGATCATGTCAGGCACGTGACGCTTGTTTCTATCACTTTGGTGTTTTAAAATTAGAAGTCCTGCGCTCTAAACGCTCCGGTAGCTTCCAGGATCCGCTCATCCATCACTCCCGCTGCCCTTGTCCAGCTCCTGACTCGGTCTCTGGGGGGGTAAAAGCCTCGTCGCTGTGAAAAGCAGCTCTCAGCACTTGGCGGCAGCAACAGCAGCACTCTCAGTCTCTCTGAACCCCCGAGATGAAGCAGAGAAACCACTGACACGAACAGTATCGCAGCGTTCCACCTCGGTAATGTGTTTCTGCAGCGTGATTGATGGCGAGCGGCCGTGATGAGCAGGTTCTGGTTCTGGAGGACGTGACGACTCCTAAATTTGACAGATCTTATTAATCAGGTTGACAGATTCAGCTGCTGATCCTAATCAAGGATTTTTGTATTTCTGTGCCATGATTTTCCTTTTCCTCGTATTTTCAGACTGAGCTATAATGCTGTGTTCAAGGACAGGTGGGAAAATACAGCATCTGAAGCAAAAACTGACATTGTGTTTTGTACAAATTGTATGCGTGAGCCCTTTCCGGAGGTCGGAGATGAGCTGCGTGTAATAAAATCACTTTTTCAATCAATTTTCTGGCACCAAGTGTAAATCTGTCTCTTTTATCTCCACCCACCTGGAACTACAAGGTGTAGAAAACAAACACCAGCCTTAAAAGATGCTCTAAAATCTAAATCAAAGGCTGGTCAGTGTTCACAAAGGCGCTCTTGTATCTCAGTGATTCACACTGTGGATAAACACAGTATTGATCTCCCTGAATCAGCACATTTATAACGGTGAGTCAGCGTGAGTTCAACCTTCGACCTCTGACTCCCAAACGATCAATTATTAAGTGTCTGAGATCAAGAGATCGATATTTAAGACGTCATAGAGTTAAAATTTGTTTTTAACATTGTGTTCACAGCTCAGCTCGCTCCTGATTGGTCCATAGAGAATCACTAAAATCTGTCGTCCATTTTGGATCTGTTTCTACCAGCGTTGTAAAAAATATCCAAAATTCTTATTTCAGTAAAAGTGAAGATATCGTGTTACGACATTATTCTGGTAAAAGTGAAAGTCACGTACATGAACAGTACTCGAGTAAAAAGTCCTAAAGTATCTGATATTATACGTACTTTAGTATCAAAATCACACATACAAGTACAAATATTCTACTTTGACTCTGTTGCAAAGTAACTAGTAACTAAAGTGATCGAATATTTGGACAATATTTGCCACCAACAAGTTCAGAAAATGTAAATACTCGAGTAAATGTACTTCAGTTTCATTCCATTAGTGTTTTTTTACCACCATGGTATATTTTTTTGTATTCAATAAACATAAAAAATGAAAGTATTTGATTAGATTTAAAACAATATCCACGTTGTTTATGTTCTGTCTCGTCTCTGCTCATGGATGTAACCATTTTGTCTGAGTACTTTTACTTTTTTGGGAGTATTTTGTGTTTACGTTGATGTCAACATGACTCAACAGTCCTCCGTCTTGTTTCTGCTCATCATCTCCAACATCTCCTCCATAATTTAAGACAAAGTAACGCAGGTTAAAATGGCGTTAACGGCTGAATTAGTAAATTTAGATGATTTATTTACCTTTTATATCACCTGTACTTGATACAAATTCCCTCATATTACATTATAGCAGCATCATAGCGCCCATTTTTTCTATTAATTTCTATTTTTAAGCTATTTTAAATATCTAAGTAATGTTACGAGCAGCCTAGTTGGAATTTTTTTCTTTATTTACACAAACTGTCTGGAGTTAAACTTCTAATCAAGTCTTATTTTTAGCATTTTAGTCACATATAGCTGAAGACTGAAACTTACTGCAGACTTACAGATCATCTGTAGGTAACGTCATGACGTCACGTCGTCTCTTTTGCCTTTTATTTCCTACATGTTTCTATTTATGCCTGCTCCCTTTTGATTCTCCTACAAAGAGAGGCCTCATGAGCCTCGAGCATAGCGACAGAGATAGTTTTATGTCCGTAATATCGTTTGTAATATTTGTTATTGAGCTTTAATATGAATCTAAACTCTGCAGGACTGGAGGCTCACTGCGCACTTGGCATCTCCAGCCTGCCTGCAGAGCTCCAGGTGACTTTCTTCCTCCAGCTCCACTGCAGTGTTTGTGTTGTCAGCTCCACACAGACACGTAAACAACATCAACACAACAACAACAACAACAGCAGTGACACTGACAGACTCACCGCGATCACCACCGTGTCCTCCTCCTTGAATTTGGGGATGTATTTGTCTCCTCGGGTGATCTCGGCCTCGTTCAGCGGCCTGAAGCGACACATCACCCTCACCCCGCACTCCGACGCATCCATCATGTCTGCGGGTCTGCTGCTGCTCACGCAAATGCAAACAAACAAATAAACAAATAACCGGATGACGGAGGGGGGAGAGAGTCTGTGTGAGGCGGGGTGGTGCCCGGAGGACAGGCTGACAGGGCCTGGATGGTGATCCACAGAGCGGGAACACGCACTCAGATCATTCCCGGCGACCTGGAGGAGAAAACGTCAGAAGTTTTAACCGCAGCGCGACGCGTCCTTCATCCACGCCGAGTGTCTCCGCGCCTCCTCCGCTGCGCCATGGCCAAACCGGATCAACCCGCAGCGCTGCGTCCCGGGGCCGGCGTGCAGGCCTCCAATCTGCGGCGGTGACACGGACAGTCTCTGCGGGAGGCTGGAGGAGGAAGAGGAGGAGGAGGAGGAGGGCTGGTGCGGGTGTCTGCGCGTCCTACCAGAGGGAGAGCCGGGAGAGGAGCCGCAGAGACAACCGCATCGTCCTCAGCTGGCAAACACAGGCGCGCTCCCGCTGACGATGCCGCGGCGCGCTCCCGTGTGCCCTGCATCAGTACCATCACCGTGTCGTCCGCATGCACGCGCACAAAACACCTGCATTAATTTCTTATGAATCCCCCAGAGATCCTTTTTCCAACCAGGTGGACGATATTAGAGGGATTGCTTATTGATTACGTATCGATTCGTGACACTTTTATAGGCATTTTTCTGACTGCACATTCAGATGATCAATAACCTGAAATAAACAAACATTACAACGTATTATTATGATCTAATTAGCCTTGTCTATCCTAAAATTAACCTTTACTAGATAATATTATAGCTAAGCTAACGTTATAGCCTACATCAGTCTGAAATGGACCATTTTAGCACAACAAGTAAGCTAACGCTACTCCTACTTAGGGTTTATTAGCTATATTTTGAAGCTAGCATGACTTTTACTTCATCAAGTGGAAGATAATTAACTGGTTTAACAGTTCCTATAATGAGTTTATAGCTAAAAACCCTTATTTATCTTAAATTATCTCCTACTTTCTCCTATACTGTGATTGATGCTAACGCTACATTCATAACTGACAAGGATCACAATCATATTTTAAAGTGAAACATCAATATGAGTTGATTTGGATGATATGTTTTCCCTTATTACAACTCTACGTTTGTAAATGAAAAAAAAAAATAGATTAAAAACTCAAAAAAGAACAAGTAATTAATGCAAATTACCCTTTAGTTGAATCACAGTGGCGGCCATTTTGCTAAAACGGCAGCCGTCTTCGGTTAACTTGCTAATGTTAGCAACATGTAAATATTTGTTGTTCTGTAAGAAAATTCAGATAAGAAATGATAGTAACCAATTATTTAATTATTCATTATTCAAACTCACATTTCTGGGAAAGAAACCTGCACTTTGAAAATAAATATTGTCTCGTGGTTTTATATAAACTAGGCTAAGCTAGCTAGTTATTAGCTAACACTACAAGCTAATATAAAGTGTCATGTCATGTTTCATTTGGAGGATCAAGGTTAATTCCTGACTGTGGAAACAAACAATCTCACCACAGAATCCATTAAACAGCTTTTCTTGACCTTTCCATCTTCTAAATAATTCAATAATTAAAATCTGAATGTCTGAACTTTTTAATATGACATCTTTGAT
This sequence comes from Sparus aurata, assembly GCF_900880675.1. Taxonomy (NCBI): domain Eukaryota; kingdom Metazoa; phylum Chordata; class Actinopteri; order Spariformes; family Sparidae; genus Sparus; species Sparus aurata. The sequence goes on from NC_044210.1 coordinate 17,185,017, forward strand.
TCCTCATGAAGATCATATAATATAAATGAAGCTCCAGGACAGCTTCTGAAAGGATGAAGTGTTGAGATTGTAACTGAGTTAATGTTCTACCGCATCAGTATGGAAGGAAAAATATGTAAAATAAAGAAAAGATTTTAAAAAATAGAAGATTTAAATGTAAGTTATGAGGCAAAACAACATTTTTATAGACTGAATATTCAATATTTTAGTATATTTAATAATAATTTTGCAAGGCTAGCTAAATAAACTAACATAAGCAATCCTGCAACTAATTAATGAACAGATTAAAAGGATTTTTTTCTTACATTACAGGCAATTTAAAGTAGTATAACACAGTATTAAGATTGTAACTCTGCAAATGTTTTTCCATTAATATGGAAGGAAAAACATGCAAAATTAAGACACTAAGTAAAACACTTTTTTAAGATTTACATGCAAATTCCTTCCAAAAAAAATCATATTTTTATTTACAGAAAATTAAAGATCTGTTGATAAATGATGAATAATTTGCCTCACTATGTAGGTCATTCTATATATCCAGTAAATTGTGCATTAAAAATACCTATCAGTGTGTTTTTAATTCACATTTTCAGCCATTATTTCATCTTTATTCTTTTATTTTCCACATTCCCAGGTGGAATATGCAGAATTTAACTTTCAGTGCTTCATCTTAAAGGTGTGATCTCATGTTTGCTCACTAGAGGCCAGTGTGGATCAACAAACACTTGCTCGAGACTTGATTCAAAGAAACTCGCTGACCCCGGCTGTGTAAAAGTGAATGTGTGTGAAATAAGAAACATCTTCAGGACAAACGGGAGGCAGAAAAACACGTTCCACGCCAGATTATTCAAGTAAGAGTGACCATGTTTTTAATATCTTAAACATCTGTGCAACATTTTTCAAAATGTTACATCACTGCATGACCTGTAATGTTTCACAATATTTACAAAAAAATGCTGCTTACATCAAACCATTAAAAAAAGTCCAAACAATCTCAAAATAATGGACTCTGACAAACTATCCCTAGCCCACATTAATGCAAAAAGAAAAAAAATAAACAAGAGCAATCAAGTGCACATCATACTTCACGCAAGTCTATTCTTTGTAAAGTATATATTAGTGAGTAAATATATACTTAATTACAAGTTTGAAAAAATAAAAATACTGACAACGAAAGATGTGGAAGAGGAAGATTCAAAGAGCAGAAAAATAAAAACCACACTCACACCTCAACACACACACAATCACAGGCGGTAGGAGGGGAAAATAAAAAATAAAAATAGACTGCACAGATCATCTCAAAACACAAAAAACGCTTTGAACTCTTGACCACAAACAACATGAAACTGATAGAACAGATCCATAACACATGGGTTCCCAACGTGAGACCGGGTTCCTGCATGTCATTGCACAAAAAACAGGGGCTGGGGGAGGAAGGAGAGGCAGAATGAACTTTACCGAAACAGCTCATGTGTTCTCGACTCCGAACGTCACATTTTTGAAAACGGCACAGATTCCTCGCCACAGATTACAGTAAAAACTCAACTGAGGTTCTTAAAGCGTGCGCACTGAAAACATAAGGACATTTAGATTTCTTTTTAAGAAAAAAGATGTTTTTGACAATTTTTGAGTTTTTGACCTTTAAATACTGATGATTTTTGCTACAAATTTCACCGTTTTTCAAAAACGTCCTCGAGTTTTTCTGTGAGCACACGGCGACAAAAAAGGAAAAAGAAAATGTTTCGTAACAAGTGAGATCTCGTTAGAAAATACAGTACAACTGAAGTTTAAGGTTCTTAAAAGTGTGCACACATGAACAACGTAAGACTGGTTGAAATTGTTTACTTGGCTGCGATTCGTCTTTTGAGTTTGAGGCTCCTCCTTCTTCGTCGTTGTGGATTTAAAGGTGCAATATGTAAAAAATCTGTGACGTGTCAAAGAACATTTGGCTGCCATTAGCTAGTTAGCTCAGCTGGCCGTGCTGGGTCAGGCTAGCTGGTTCGTCCCAGTGTGTTGAAACTTTGCCATTTCTTTAATGTTTTAAACCAAAATTCGTACCTATCGCAACTTTAAATGTAGCGTTTTAATGTTTTATTGAGCGATAAAGTGAAGAAACGCTCCTGAAAGTCGTGTATTATTGGGTTTTTCCTCGCTGTAAATGCAGAAAACTTTGAAAAGTTCAAGGAATTTGTTGCATTTTAGATATTAAGTGTCTGCATCCTTTATTTTGATAAGGGTGGACAACTCTAGCTACCATTAGCCAGTTAGCTGAATTAGTCGTGCAGTTACCGGAGTTGGGATTAGCATTACAGGACAGGATGGGTCGTGGTTAGCATGCTAACTTCAGTAGATATCTCCCTAATGTTAAACTTCATCTTTGCCATGATGTTAAACTTGTTTCTTCCCATTATGTTGATGATTTTAGTACATTTTTCTTACATATTGCACTTTAAAAAGAAGTGTTTTTGTACTTTACTGAGTCAGAAAGTAAAGAATCTCTTCACAAACAAGCGATTTATCGACTTTTTCTTGTAATGACACGGTGAAACGTTCAAGTATTTTGTGGCGTTTTAGTGTTTTATTGTGCATCAGATATTTGTAATAAGGGTTGAAATGGTAATAAAATGAAATGTGAGCCTGCGTGTAACAGATGTTAAGAGGTAAAGCTACAGATACATTACTACTTCGTGGCTCTTAGGTTAATCTGGAGGAGAAGATGAAGACGAGGAGACATTTGGGGAACAAATTACAGCCGGAGTTGCTGAAGAAAAGGTGTCAAACAATCAAGAGATGCAGTGTTGATCTTCGCCATCGATCGGTATATTGCACTTGATAACTCTGTAGTGATTTCAGGTTGTTTTGATCTGGAGGAGCAGCTGCGAGCGAGCGATTCAGTTCCCAATACTGTCGACTTTAAGACCGATCAAGTGATGATTTTGATAGATAAGTAGTGTTAAAACTGCATTTATTAGCAACATAAACGCCGTCTGCCTTCTCATGTGTGCATATTCATAAATAGTTCGATCCTGTAGGCAGAATTTTCCTTTAACTAAGAAATCTGTGACACAATGTGTAACAAAAAAAACAATCCTCACTGTAAGAAAAAGAAGAAGAAAGTGTTATCTGTAATGCTCACTTCTTAAATAAAAAAGGGAACATGGACTCTGAATACATGATCTATTCACTGTTAAAAAAAAACAAACATAAAAACATACATATACACATATAAGGCTTGAGTTCTCAACTCTTGGTAGTATTATTGCCATCTAGCATATTTGTAAAGCTTAAAATAAATATGGAGTACTGTACATAAATAATTTACATCGATAAGCAAAACAAAAACAGAAATAAAAACACAAGGCCCCTAAATGTGAAGAAATGCTTTCATCGCTCTGGAGTTAGTGTTCCTCATGATCATCTAGACTCTCCTCTGAGGCTGGTTACTCTATCTAAAGCTATAGTTGTGGCGAAAATAAAGACGACTACAGTCATGGAGAAATCAAACATCACTGTACAAACGAGCACGAGAACATGATCACAACAACCCAATGATTCATCGATGCAGCCGGTTGATTCTTGGCTGGAGCCGAAGGAAGAATCCACCTGGAAACAACCAGAGTGGTGATTCTGTGTTGCGTTCAGGGTCCATTTTGTTTGCTTCGTGTTTTGTAACGAGCCAAATGAATGAGACACTGACACGAAGGAGCGGTCACGAGTCTCGTCAGCTGTTAAATTAATCACCTACTAATCTGATAATTGAGTTGAGTGTTTTTTAAAGATAGAGAAAGTCACAATTCTCTCAGTTCAGCTTCTTAAAAGGAGAATATTTTCTGGTTTCTTTCTTCTCTGAGGCCAAAAGAGACATCTGAGATCGTCATCTTTAAGTTTGGGAATCTCTGATCAACAATTTTCCCAATTTTCTAACATTTTATTGACCTCAGTTGGCTCATTGATCTTAAATCAGATTATAGATCTATTGAAGATATATGCTCCACTTAAAGTTACCAGGTTACTACAGTGTATGTAAATGTAAAGCTATTCAATCAATAAAGCTCCAAATATTCTAAAAGAGAGACGACATAAATGCTGCCAATCACCACAATTTAGAAAATGGATCCAGAGAATGTTTTTCAGCATTTTCTCTCAGTTTTTACTTGAAATTAATGATCGATTATTAACCAGCTCAAGTTTTGGATGAGTTGATGATTCCTTCACCCAAAACATTGCAAAACAACAAATGTTGACATTTTAGAAGCTGGATCCAGATAATGTTTGACATTTTTCAGCATCTTTTGCCTGAAAATGACACATTTCTGAGCATCAAAACTATAAGTTTGATCCAGAAATGATGGAAAAAATGTCTTGTTTTGTTCTCAACCCAAAGATTTTCCATTTACTGTCACAGAGGAGGAAATAAATCAGGAAATATTCACATTAAGAAGCCGGAATCAGAGAAATTTTACTTTCTTTTCCCCCAAACAAAATGGAATTATTCTAATAACTGAAGCTCAAACAGGTTATCGTCTCCATTGAACCCAACGTGACATTTAACAGTGTAAAAGCGCCTGCAGGTGGATTTTTCCTTCGTCTATCGGCAGGTAACCAAACTTCCTTCTGCCTGCCAGTTATGACGAGCCAACAACATCCAAAACATCATGATTTTCCCGTCAGAGTGACGGCTGGAGCGAGATGAAGATGTACCGACACTCGTCCGGCCGCTCTGTTTCCTGCTGCGGGGGAGGAACATTGAACACTTTCTGCTGGTAAAGTTCATTCTGTATTATTATTTTTTCACCGCTGTTTCCCCCAAAAATACAAAACGAACACTTAACTGGTGTGAAGCGACTTTCGTAATGGAGAACTCATAATAATATACTCATGCCTGTTCCACTGCTGTTCCCTTACAAAACAAAACCAAACAAAAGAAAATAAAATAAAAAACAGCACGTCTTACAGTTCATCATATAAAAGCTTTAGGCTGTATTCTTATTTATCCTATGCATGCGGCCGTATGCAACCGCACTTCTGAATAGAAACCAAGACATTGGTACACTTCTGCTTTGTTTTGTACAATAAAAGATAAAATGTGCATTAGGTATGCTTGTACATGACATTGTACAATATTTACATACAATTCTTAATAGCATGAAATTTCAGGATTATCTATATACATATTGAAAATGTATCAGAAATATTTGGACTGTCTATTTTCTTAAATATGTAAGGTAATGCTTGTAGCTTTTTTTTGTTGGTTTTTTACTATTTTATACTAGAAAAAAATAGTTAATTCAGTGAGCTGTAGACAAATTGCAACCGTTTTTGACGTTTTTCCTCTACTTTTCCTTGTTTTTTTCTTTTTCTTCTACAGTTAAAACTGTATTGGTGATTGGAATTTCCAGCACCTTCTGTGGTCAGTCATTAAGTCAAGTTGATGTCATGGAACAACGATGTACCACTGAAGAGTCCATGTGTAGCACCTGTTAGAGAGCTCAGATCGCATCAAGGCTTGAACGGACGAAGTCTCCGAAAGGCTTTGAGGACGTTCTGCGGCCGACACATTCAATGTTATCTGGATATCTTCCTCCTCTTAGGCTTAGGGAGCTTCACCTGACGATCTCTCGACGGGATCTGATGACAGACGGACAGAAACGTTAAGGACGGATTAAAAGCAGAAAGTCAGGAGGAGGAAACAAAAGGTGGAAATACTCACTGTGCCCGACATCTTATCCAGCTCGCTCATGGCCTCGTGGATAGCAGCTTCCAAGTGATTATTCAGTTTCCCCGGTCTGTCGGACACATTTCACATTACTAACAGCCACACTGGGATTCAACAGGTTTATAGCTTTAAGACATTTAGTTGCTGCAGGGAGAGAGACACACTTTTTCAGGACATCATCTTAACCACTAGGTGTCAATGCTACACAGGACAAACACCAACGATAATAATGAAACTGAAACAAATAACGAAGGAGCAACAGTTTAAAGGATGGCTTAAAGTCCAGAGAGTTTATCTGCTCTAACGAGAGCTCCAAAAGTTAACAAGCTTGACTAACTAGGTTATTGATCTGCTATTAAGTATGGTTTAAAGATACTTTGGGAAAAGCTCTCGACTGGAACATCCACTAAGTTGAAGTGGGAGCTGGATCTGTAATGCTCTGTATTGGATTTGTAAGCTGACTGAGCCCTCCAACCATCACCACCGACTAGAAAATGAGAAGTCTACTTTCATATATTACCGTTCAAAGGTTTGGAATCAATAATGGCTGTTAACAGACTCCAAATGTCTTGCTTATATTTCAAACAGTTCAAATTACAGAAATTAAATGATTAAAACTTCCATTCCACACTTCATGTCCCCACAGTGTTGTGTGACAGGGGAAAATAATGTTGTAAACATTTTGTTCTGTTTGATTTTTAGTTTAATTTCCAGTCCAGAAAAACCCGAGTGTCCCAAAATAAAGACTGAACCAGAACGGCGCCTCCACAGTCCACTCAGTGGTTTTGATTGAACAGATTTAAAATGTTCATCTGATATTCTGGGATCTAATTTTAAAAGTGCTAACCCCAGACCGACCTTCTATTTGTATTTTTTAATTATTTAAAGAGTAGCTGTGCTAAAGCAATATGGCCGTTCATTTCAGCTCGTTACAGACATTGTTGTGCACTCGGCGCTGAAACAGGAACCCGGTCCAAGTCAAGTTTACATGATTTTGTTTGCTTCTTTTGTAAAAAGGACTTTATATAAACAGCATGAAATGGTATTCAAATATATACCAAATGACTGAAATCAGTGACCAATAACTTAAAGAATACACACAGATTTCAAGTGATAAATCTGCTACCGTCATCTCTGTAAACTGTCCTTGCTTAGCAGCTACAGCATCAGTAACTAAGGGTGCTGAATAGGGTCAATTAAGGCAATAATATGAGCAACACTGTAACTTTGCGGCAGGCAGGTTTACTTACTTCAGGCCTCTCTTGGCGGCTCGGTCAAGTGCCTCTAAATCGTGAGTTAGTGTTTTTAGCTTCTCTGGCTCCACCTGGACAGAAACACGAGAACACATCTGAGCACATTCAGGACTCAAAATTATAGTGAATTTGTTGTTCTGTCTACCAGAGTGTTTGGCAGTCATCGGCAGAAGAACCTCTTGTATTCAGAAAGGCTGTTCTGGCAGGTAAAATGGTGATTTTGGAACCCATCTGCCACTATGGCCAGAGGACAGAAATGTTTGTTTCCTTCTGACTCTTTTTCAGTGTTGCCACAGATTGGTTTCAGTCACATACAACCTTTTCTGTCAGCTTACACTGGAAGAAAACATTGCTGTCACCCACGACTCTCCAAAACTTTTGATGTGGGAAGATTTAGTAAGGTTATTGAAAGCAGCTGTCAGTCTGCAGTCTTGTCTAGTCTGAAAATTTAAACTTGGCTGGTAAAACGATGACAGGTGGTCACAGACGGTTCCTCACCTTGGCCTGCTCCCGCAGCTGCATAGCAGCGCTGTGCACTTGTTCGTCCCCAGCCAGCTTGGCAGGCCAAGGCGGGAAGCCCTTCAACTGGCCCCACACCAGCTCCCCCATATTGAAGGTCCTGGAGCGGTAATGAAGCAGCTCTGAGGAGGGCGAGTCCGGCTGCCGCAGGTCCTCCTCGCTGCTCAGGCTCTTAGTGTCCGACGGGCTGGGCGCCATGCCATTGAAGTGGCCGTTGTAGTGGCTGTAGTCTTTGGCTGTGGCCAGAGGTCCCTCTAGGCTCGTGGAGGAGCTGGGCGACTGGTCGTCCCCCGTCAGCTCCTGCCGAGGGGGGCCCAAGACTTCTCCGTAACCCCGGGTGTTAAAGTGAGGGGTGGCGCCGTTGATGTGGGCGCAGCGCTCCACCGTCTGCTCCAGACGTTCCTTGTAGTTCAAAGGAGTCCGGCTGCAGTTGTTGAAGCGATAGCCGTCGTCGAGGAAGGCCTTGTCGTGGGCCATGACCAGGCCGTGGTCGTTGGACCCCTCAGTGGGGCAGGGTGGAGCTGGGGCCAGGCTGGCGGGTCGCTCCATACAGGGACTACTCCTCACTTGTGTGGAGCACTCCAGGAACTCCTCACCACCCCAGGCGCTGTTGTTGCTGTGGCCGTCGAAGCCTCCGCCGTGCTGCGTCTCCCCGTCCCACTGCCCCCTCGGAGTCCCACGACCAGGAGAGCGGAAGTAGTCGTTGGCATCGTGGCTGTCTGGCGTTCTCTTCCCTGGGTCCATGTTCTTCTGACCCCGACCCAGCCTCACCTGCCTCGGTCTGACCTGCTGTGCTAACACCTCCCCCTCCTGGTGCCCGTGCAGGACTGAGCTGACTGCTTTGGGGAGGTTGACGGGCTCCCCTATAGAGGCAGTGAAGGCACTCATGGCGCTGAGGGCGGGCACCGGACTCGCCTGTGTGGTCCCGCTCACTGTTGTCGTTATGGTGACGTGCATGCCCTTGCTGGCGGCGTCCACCACAGCTCTGTAGATGGCGTCCACCGACTCTGGGCCTCCGCCAGGGCCCCTGTCAGAGCCCGCTGGAAGCCCCTCGCCCTGTGGCTGTTGTCCCTCCCCGAACTGTGGGTGCGACAACATCCCCTGCTGTGGACACAACAGCAAGGTCACAACATGACGAACAATATTCATACGAAACTTTCTGAAATAATAAAACGTAGTTCGTGATCCCACCTGGTAGTTCTGGTAGAGGCAGGCCATGGAGCCGGCGTTAGCGTTGTTGCTGTCTGTGTAGGGTTGGTTGTCAGAGAAGTGCTGCTGTCCCTGGTAGGCTGGATGGGAGGCCACGCCCTGCTGCATGCCCTGGTGGACCTGCTGCTGGTACATCGGACCCCCGCCGGCGTTGACGTGTGGCTGCAGGCCCATGCCACAGCCGAGGGAGGAGGGGTTTCCTGCAAAACCATCAGGACGTACCAGTCAAACAGATGTCAGCGCAGCAGCTCTGTACCACTAAATGATGGGAGCACAGTTTGAACTGTTCTCATCGGGCCACATACAAGGAATTTGAAGCTGTCATTGATCCTTTTGCCTGGAAGGGGAAAGCTCTGATGTGTTAATGATCAGAATATGAGGTATTTTTGTCACTGTGTTGATGCTGCAAATGTTCCCATTAGAGAAGCTGGAACCACAGAATGTAAAACATTTTCTTCACTGTTTTTACTTGGAAAAATTCAAGATAATTGATTGAATATTAAAATAACAGGGAGGGGTACAACCAATGATCACTTTAATTTTCTCAATTAATCAATGACAAATTTGTTCTATAAAATTTCTTGTTTTGTCCCAACCCAAAGATATTCAGTTTTACTGTCGTAGAGGAAAAAAACAGATAATCTTCTTAAAATTTACTCAAACAGATATATCAACTATTAATTTAATAGTAAACAACTAATCGATAAATCGTTGCAGCTGCCAGAAAACACTGGACACTGTTTCCCCACAATTTGATCCATTTTTGACAGGATTTACAACCCGAGCGTGACTATTAGGCAATCAGCAATATTATGCAAACTTTCAGAGCAACAATTTTAACAACAACTGTGGTACTGACAGTTCTGTGGAACACTTCAGTGGAGTTTAAACCTTTTCTAATTTATAACTGCGAAGTGGAGACAGAAAAAGTTGCACAATAACAATCTGTTGCTCTTCAAACTAACAGACGGACACGCTGCCAGATGCGAGCTGGAGACGGACTTGTTAGCAGAGCGACACAAGGACAGAACATGTACGACACACATCAAGGCCACAGATGTATCAATGACTGAAGAGAGCGCCCAGCAGCAATGTTATGCAGACAAAGCCGAAGCAAATACAAAATCTCCGAGGCCTGACGCTCGCTCTGTGTTTGTGTGTGTGTGGACGAGTGGCGACTGGAGCAGCTGGTGCGATGCTACGTAGCTGAAGGGCAGCTGTGTGTGCTCTCCATTTTTTTTCTCCTCTTTTCTTTCTCTCTCCCTCTCTCTCCTCTCTAACGCTGAGAGCCACGACTCGGCCAACCCCCTCCCCCCCCATATCCTCCGCTGCTGCTATGATATAGTGACGGCTGTTGCCGGGGGAGGTTGCCATGGGAACCGAGTGATGATTGGTGGTGCTGTCCACTGCCAGGAAGCTTGTTGGGGGGAGCCGGGTGGGTGGATGAGGGGTCGGGTGGTGTGATTTTAGCCTGCTGGGGGATGGGGGGGCAGTCAGCTGGGTGGCAGGCGGTCTGGGGGGGCGGGTTTACAATGAACTTTGGGGTATTTGTGAGGGGGAGCACGCTAGCTGTCTAGAAACAGATGGTTAGAGGCTAATGCTAAAAAGCCACTTTCAAAGAGCTTTCAGTGCTCTTAAGATCCCTAACATGTCATCCAAATTAGCTTCAAGTATGAAGAGCCACTCAGAGGCAAAACATCTGCCATTTGGTGACAGAATATTCTTTTATCCCAGGAGACCATGCACACTTATGTGCTTTTGCCACCAGGGCCCCAAAACACTGAAAGGACCTCTTTATTATTTCATTGCACTGGTTTTGTTTTCGTCCAGAGTAACTGCAGTGCACTGTTTTCATGCCGGGGTCCAATAGTTTCAGTTGTTATTGACTGTCGGGGTGAATGTTGGCGATGCATGTAAGACAAGTGAGAGACTTCAAGTCAAAAAAAGAAAGAAAATGAAGTAACAAATACATTCATAAAACAGAGCCAAGTGAGCAAACTCCAACACAAGAAGCAGATGGCTGGAGTTTAACTTTAAAGTGATTAAAGCAATTATCTGATTACGAACACACAACAGCCAAACAGGGCAAATATTGGGGATTTATAAGTGAAAAGGTCCATGGCTCAAAAGGATTAAAAGAAAATGGTAGAAACACACCCAATAATAGACACTAAAAAATGGCTAATTGACCATGGGCAATAACAACAGACATAAGCAACAGGAGGAGGCAACAGGTTGGAGTGTTAAACTCCATATGGTGTTTAGTCAGACGTGCCTGCATGTTGGTTCAATTGTAATGAGATCTATAACTTCAGCCATAATCAAGCTTTCTTTCATTCACAATAAACCCCAAATGAAGGCCACAGCTTGGACAAATAAGCAGGTAACCCATGAGTGGTTATTTTTTCTGTGTTTTTAGATTTATATTAAATTGGGAAACGTGGGACACTGGCAAATCTGGGCATATTTTAATGGATCATATTGGCAGACTTGTTTTACACATGATGGGACAGTCCTGGCATTTAGTTGGCTAAACCCCTACAGAAGAAAAGGTAACAGCTCTCGGCTTGTTTAGCTTCATAAACCAGCGTCGGTCTTGATACAGCAGATTGCCATCTGTAGTTTCCCCAGTAAACACACCAACCTCTTCAGCTGGCAGCTGTGTCTCTCGGTTACTGCTTCGGAGGAGCATATAACCCTTGAAGAGCAGCAGCAAGCTGGACAATAGCAGCTCGTCAGCTGAAGAAGTCAGTGTGTTTACTGGGAAAACTAAAAAAGTCACAATCCCCTGTATTAGCACCAACACTAGCTGTTAGCTATACAAACAAACCATAAGAAAACTCACACATAAACTACATAAATTACACCCTTTGTGCCCGACTCAATCTCTTAACGCAGAAGCCCACTCATTCCCAAACCTAACCATGTGAGGATGTAACGGCCCACCCTTTCTAGCATCAACTAATTAACAACTTCCAGTTAGTCCTGCTCAATTCTAGTTTTGGCACCACCCACTTTCAGTTTATTCTGAGTATGGATACAGATATTCAGTTGGTTGAACAGATATAGAAAATGGTGTACTAGCTCATCCCTGACAAAACACAACTACGTGCTTCAAATATGTTGATTAAAATGACCATTTCTGGAGACACTTCGAGAATATTAAAATTGTAAATGTCAAAACAACATTTCGTAACAACTGTTTTCCTGCCATCCCTACAGGACTGGCACAAACCTCATAGGCTACCTCCTGACCTGCACAGGACCACCTGAATTTCAATGACTCGACGAAGGAGGAATACAGAAGAACTGGGCACCTGGTGATAAGAACAGGTGGCCTGCAGCAGACCTTGGTGATATCTCCCATTATAAACCATATGAAGACACACAGACGCACAATGAATACATAAACTCATAGTCCATGCCTCACAGCAGGCAAGAGGGGAAAAAAACAAGATCTGTGCCTTTTCAGTGCTTTCAAAACACAAACACACACCAAAAAAAAACAAAAAAACATACAGTCACACACCAAGTCATTCAAATGCACACAAATAAACAGAAGCACACACACTGTAATGCGCAAGTAGTCATAGACATGCACACACAGTCATTCAAACACTCACACAGGCCTAAACCCTCATCAAAGGCTTCACTCTGGTCTCTATTCAGGGTCTATCGTTACTATAGCGACCAGCTAGCTGGGAGAAGCTCTTTAGAGCGCCCTATCTGGGCTGCTTCCCTTAAAGCGTGATCCAGATCCCATTTCCATCTTCTTACACCATTGACTGATGCTAGCATACAAATAAAACAAAGAGAAACACTGGCTGACTGACAATTAGCCGGGCTTCCAAAGATGAGGGGGCCTGCTCATTAGCTCGGAGATACTGGAGGAGCCCGACTGTCTCGGCTCGGGGCCTATCACCTAAATCCTTTGGTTTTAGTTCACTCACAGCCATAGAAACCACATCTTCACCCAGCCATTAGCTTATCATGGGAAAGGGAGGGGGATACACACTCGTTAACTAAACAGGATATCAACACCATCACCCAGCCAGAGGGAGGTCGCTTTGGACACGAGTTTGTGTGCTGTCAGTCGTTGTGAAATGTCACCAAATAATTATTATCTTTTAGGATTTAATAACTGGAACTACTGGGGTTATTAAAGTAGCTGCTGAGTATTCAAATCTACGTGCTGGGTAGATGAAAGACAGCTCACGATTGTTATTATTATTATTATCACTAATGATTTGAGTAGCTTTAACATGATATGTTGTAAAATCGTAAGTTCCTAGTCACCATGATGAATGTAAGCACTGTCATGTTCACATGAACTCGTATTGGGTGCCAAGACTGACTTAATTTACTTATTGGATAATGGACTGATGTCACCGATCCACATACATATCCAGAATCAATAGTCTGAGTGATTAATTGCCAATTTGCCAACAATTTAATGCTGTACACTAGAGCCTGACTAATACTGGATTTTGGACGCTGATGCCAATATAGATATTAGAGATTCATATTTCATGAACAGAATATATACTCAAACATACATTTTTTTGCCATGTTCCCTGATATGAGGTGATCGAACACTGGAAGCAGTTATGGAGGCAGTTTCAATCGGATATTAATAATTGTAATATTAACAAAATGTATCTTTTTGCATCTTTTTCTTCATTGTGTTTTGTTTAAAAAAATTTTTTTTTCATATTGGCACATATAGGACAACATACACACAAATATCGCTGATCTCTGATAGGCCAATATTACTTGATAATATCAGTAAGGCTCTACTGCGCACCTGAGTTTTTTTGATTAGTTTTTTAAAATTTCAGTACAACCTCGAGGCGTTCTTAATATCCTACAATTCAAGTAAATTGCTCTGGAATCAATACACAATCTTTTGCTCTTTTAATAAGAAGTTTACTACAGCGTCTGCACCCGACTGAGTAACAGCATTTTTCAGTTTTTCATACTTCTTTCTACATATCATGAAGTTACTGAGCAGAGCTGACGTACTTAGTGCTGATGTCTCACCTGCATCAGAGATGGTCTGTGTACAGTTTCCATCACCACCTCCATGTGACATCACCACCATGTTAGTCCGCCCCATACCATGAAGGAGGTTCTGCTGTGAGGGGTGAGGGCCGGGGTGGGAAAGCGGTGGGGGGTTAGTGTTGGGGCGTCCCAGTGGCATGCCATCGGGACCCATTGGTCCACCTCCTGGCCCCATAGGCCCACAGTTACTCATGGAGGAGGCCTGCATCTGGGCCATCATGTCAGGGAACTGGCCTGGACGAGGTCCCAGATGGGCCCCAGAGGTGTCCATGTTCTGGCAGTGCTGCATGGCATCTCCTGGTACCCGCAGCCTCTGCTGAGCGAGAAGGTTCTGCTGAGGGCCACCGGGGACCATACCTGTGCTGTCGTTGTAGTGCAGCTGTGGGGCTCCTTGAGGACCAGGCCCTGGACCGGGACTGAGACCTGGACGATGGCTGTTCCCAGCCATGTTGTGGGAGCTTTGGCAGCTCATGGACTGGAGGAGCTGGGCCATGGAGGTGTTTGGGGGAAGGTTTCCGAGTCGACCCACTTTCCGCAGCTGCTCAGTTGCACTGGGCCCCTGCATGTGGGGTCCTCCCATGCCTCGTTTGTTAAGCATGTTATAGACCATGTTGTTACTGGTGTCGTGGTTTACAGCAGCGCTGCCTGACGACTGCCTCCGTTTACGCATGGGGTCCCTCTGCTGGGCCATGAGCTTGTCTCTCAGAGCCGCTCGACCGCTTTGGCCCTCAGGAGTGTTGAGCAGCATGGTGGAGTTTGGCGGGAGCATTGGATTTAAAGTGCTGTGTCCTTCCATGCCTCGAGGGCCGCTCATAGATCCAGGGTGCCCGCCACCTCCTCCATTACCTCCTCCACCTGCCCCCATGCCTGCCATCCCAACACCACCACCAGCAATGCCAGCAGTGCTGTTGCCAGCAGCGACGAGTTTGTTTTGATTTGCTAGCTGTGCTTTGGCTGCAGCCGACAAGAGACTGCTGGCGGGGAAGGAAGCGGCATTCTGTTGGTTGAGGATCTGATTGAGGGGCATCCCCAGGAGCCCTGGGTGGCCCTTCTGGGAAGCGCTGGGGGTTGCCAGAGAAGAGGATGACGAGGAGGAAGAAGTGGGCGAGTACATGGGGTTGCTGTGCTGCTGGGTGCCAATCGAGTTTCCCATCCCTGGCAACAGCTGGGAGTCTTTGTACTGGTGGTGTGGATCAGTTTTGTTGGTGGAGGGGCTGGAGGGCATGGCCGGCTTGGGAGATCCCATAGCCGACCTGGGGGAGCGAGGAGGGACCTTCATGGTGCCACATGGGGCCTGGTGCCCCGAGGGCATTGCAAAGTTCCCGTGGTCAGAGGAGGTGGAGGACGAGCGTGAGCGATGAGGGGAGGCCTCCATTCTCCCAATTGCAGGCCCGGTCATGTGGACAGGGGAGGTGACAGGGGAGGGGGACATAGATGAAGCAGGACCACCCTGTTGAGTCCTTTGAATATGGCCGCCATGCCCCACAGGCCCAGGCTTCACTGTGGGCAAAGGTAAGTTGCTTGGCAAAGGAACAATGGCGGGAGGGGGTACGTTTACATTCATCATTGGTACCTGAGAGTGGATGTTAGGCTGGAAGTTGGAGGGGTTTGGGGTGTTGTTGGGAGCTGGCTTGTTGGGGATGGGGTCCAGAATGCCTAAGGGGTCTTTTTCAGAAGTCAACTGCCTTTTCTGAAGGGCACAGGATGGTGGTATGGATGAAGGTGGTACGGGATGCACAGGGGGTTGTGTTTTATGGTGAAATGCTGCACGGGACATATCCATACCAGGGGGGAAGTTGCCCCGTGGCATGTTCATGTTCATGACAGGGCTTTTGGCAGTGGCCGTCGGGGAGAGGGGCGTGCTAGTCCTCCCTGTCATGGCGCAGGATGGCTGGCCCACAGGGGAGCCATGAAGCATTACACTGGGTGGGGAAAGAGGTGTCCTAGTGTTCCCATGGATGGAGGCTGAGCCAGGACTGCCGGCTCCTGGAAACCCACAAGGATTGGTCCTTGGAAAGCCCTCAGGGCTGCCTAGAGTGTCTGCACTGGGAGACTGTGAGCCATCTCCATACAGCTTAGCACTGGAGGGAGGTGGGCTAAGCATGCCCCCATACCCAACCCGGTAAGGGGATTTAGGGCCTGGCTCCCCACTGCCCAGCCTTTGCGGCCTGGGGTATCCAGAGTAGAGCTCTGGCTGCTGGGCTCCACCCATCTCCTGGGGTGGATACAGCCTCTGCTGCGGCCCAGCTGCCATCATCATCTTGAATGGATTCTTGCAGTCCGGGCCAACAGCATTGGGCAGGCCATCGTGGGGTTTAGTCCTTATTGCTCGTTGATTCGTGGAATGCGCAGTGACCACAGATGATGTACCTTGAGGCAAAACAGAGCACAATTAAGTTAAATCTATAGCAAAACCTTGGACACAATTTTAGACAGAGAAGGAAAGTCTTTGTCATCCTGGCCAGAGTGGCAGATGAACCTTTAAAGGACTAAATAGTTAAGATGTGTTCTTAACCAAAGTGTGTCTGAGGGGCGCCATCAAACTAAACATTTTTGATTTTTGAAAGGTAGAACTGGATTTACATGTTCGCGTACCTCCCCCTGGACTGGTTAGTGTCAGAGGAGGGTGCGTCTCCATGCTCTTGTGCAGCGTGGCCACAGCCAGAAGCTTCCTCTTGTGAATGCAGAGCTTGGTAACATCTTCATCTGCTTTCACGTCCTCCGCCGTCCTCTGCTTGACGGCTGCCCCTGGGTCAAAGTTGAACACCTGAAGGGAAAGAAAGATAGCCATGTTTTAGTTTTGGTCAAAGAGGTGACGCTCCCACAAGAATAAAAAGCTGCATGCCTGATTAACTGAGGGGAAAGTCCCTGCAGAGATTTATATTACGACTTGGGTCCAATTTTGTTTTTAAATCCATAACTACATGTCAATACTCATACTTAAAATATAAATGACGATGCATGTTTAGATGATCCATTTAGATGGTCAGAATACATACAGAAAGATGGATACAGTTGAACCTTAATTATGACGCTTTCGGCTTCCACAACTCATCAAAAACCGACGCTTTGGGATTGTTGGTCAGGTTGGCCGCCATCCCGAAGCATCAGTTTGTAGAGTCAGGAAACCGGAAGCATCAGAATTTGAAGAGTCGGGATGGACTTGAAATATCAACCTTGCTTACAAAGAGGACCTTTAAGATTTTTCTAACACCATTTTCTGTCGAGAGAAGACAATTTAAGGGGTAAGTGAAAAACAGGATAATGTTTTCGCTCAAAACATAAATTATAGGGCAGAGTAGTTAACATTTTCATCTTGATAATGGTCTGATCCAACCGACATGGTATGTTGGGGACAAATTTAGCTTCAAGAAGGATAATCGGTTGGATTACCCTGTGTAATGTGATACAGCAGACACCTTGCAACACCCCGACATGTGTAGCTCATCGGAAGTGGTGAGCCTGAATTCATTTCATACATGCTGTGCATATGGGATGGGAAGTGAGTTATTCTGGCTTGAGAGCTTCCTCTGGACATTTTTATACCTTTCCCCACTGTGAAAACTGGCCACAATTGGAATTCATTGACATTAATTCAAGCTGACCACAGCCACCGTGCTCCGTGAAGGACGAAACTAAAAACTTTTTACAGGCACCTTTCAAGCTGAAAGGGGTGACTTTTCAATACTCAAAAGACCATCTCAACAAAAACAAAAAGGCATCACGTTAACAACAGCCTGTCAGAAGTTGTTTTCACCTTGGTTTGACTAGTGTGACACAATTTCCTCTTCAAAGACATGTTTACTTCCTCCTCATTCCTCCTTCAATCCCTTCCCCTCCGTCCGAGCTGTGGTAACGAATGTCAAGCAAGTAATGTGTCCTATCTTGAGGCCAGGACACGTCAAGCTCTGAATTAAAATATCATGTTGTCTGAAGAGGCATTTAGCCAACACTCATTCTCAGTGCAAGTGCAAATTTGTAATAAATGGAGAAGTTCCAGATCAACAACCACAACATCTGCTCCAGACGCCTGTCAGTTTTCACAAGCCATTACCAGGAGGAGCAAACAGTTAAATGGCATTTAATTCCAGTGGAAGAAATTAAATGCTAAAATTAACAAACCTTGAAATTGTATGAGACTTAGGGAATGTCAAATTAAATGTTTTCCCATTTGTGGTCACATACACTTCAAAACACCTTCAATTTCAATAATCTTGAATTTAGCATGCCGAACTAATGTTTCAGGCAAACAAACTTTGTGACAAACTGAATTTCTATCTTTTTTTGTTTACTTTTTGTTATTGAACTCTGGAATCTCTGCTTTTGATTAATATTCAAAAATATATTGGGGCAAAATGAAGCAGTTGTGAAATTGAATATGAAAATGTAAATTATCATTCATCTGTTTTTTTATACTTGCTGCTGCTATTATGATTTGATGTTGCTGTTGTCTTGTCATGTCCCTCATGCTGCTATTTTGACTCACTCGCAAGAGATTTTAATCTCAGTGTGACTTCTTAACAACAAACAAAGGTTATATTTAAATGCAGATGCAATAGAATGACAATGGAGTGTACTAAAGAAACAATTAATCTTAAAGTTAAACCTGCGTCTCCAAACAGCAGCGATAGGATCAGACATAAGATCCCTCAAACTGAACCAAAATCCTGTTTGACGCCATCTCCTACTGCACGCTTGAAACAACATGTGGCTCACCTCCTTTTCTTTTTTGTCTTCAGTTTTTACCTTTAAGGTAACAGCTAATTGGACCTCATCATGTCAGAACCGATTGAGGGTTTTTAATCTGTCTGTTTGGACAACAGGTTTTTTATTTCACTAGCAGATTTGGACCTCCATCTTCTGGAGGCAGCTGTAAGATCTTTTCCCCTGCTGCTGACTTTTAAATGAATCAAGACAAAAAAAACAGAAAAACAAAATCACCTTGTGGAGGATGAGTGGGCACTCCAGGCCGCATTTGCAGGTTCCATCCGTCAGCAGGTAGGTCTTCACCTGCTCCAAGCTGGACAGCAACGAGCCACTGGGACTGCACACAGAAAACAACCACGTTAGACGGGAGGCTGCACAAAAACCCCTTCTGTGATATTTTATGTTGCAGCGCTCAGTTGCATTGTCTGAAATGGGTTTATGCACATCATTCTATATTTTAGGACTGAAGCTTTCACATTCAACGGAACATTTTTATGCGGAAATATCACAAAGGTGCAGCTCTACCACCGCAAATTTATTCCTGACTCAGAAGAAGAAAAGGAACCGTTGCACACTGAAATGCTCCGCTGACAGACACACAAATGATTTTTTTAGGTGGGTTAGCAGCTCCTTCAGGCAGGTTTCGCTGCAGGTTTGCAACCATGAAATCAAACAGAAAAATCCTCCCACTCCATAGTGATACACCAAAGTGGGATTCTTCCATCTATGTGAATTAAAAACAAAGATTTAAAAAGGGCCCATGAAGGAGGAGGAGCCTGACTCGTCCAGTTTAGCAATATTTAATGATTTCAATATGCAGACAGTAGCTTGTAAATGTGTCAGCTTGGACATCAGGCCAAAAATAAAACCAATTTAGTTCATTTTCAGCTACAGCAATCATCAGATTAAAAACAAATTTGACAAGGAGCTAACATTACAACCAGTTAGTCCTTAATGTAAATATTTGTTTATCTATAAGTTTATCAGTGACGGGATTTCCTCTCTGTGGCATCCCTATTGGACATAAAACCCAGACAAAATAAAATATGCTATCTGGGTGTTTACCAGCTAATGAACAAATATTTGGGGCTTTCTTTTTTGGGCCCAATTCATGTCTTTAAAACCAGGAGTACTGAAAGACAAACGTCTGTAGTAGGTCATGGCTGCAGAAATGCCGTTTGAACCCATGATGCCACGTGTCCACGGGGAAGTTTTTGGACACAAGGGCTCACGACACTTTCCTTTGGTTTTGGACGCTTGACCAGCAAAGGCTACTGCGCAAACATTTCATGCCTGAACCTGATTAGATGAATGCCACTTGTGGGCTTTCCACTGTGGAACTTGAAAGCAGACCAACATTGTGGCTCGTGCTTACATAGACAATAATTGGAAAGCGTGGAAATGACGCATCCTGTGGATGCATAACATGAGACAGGAGAGGGGAGTTTGTGACTAAAATTTATGGAAAGCCTGCAAAATATCAAGTGAAACATTTCAAACTTGCCACGAATGTAAGAAGAACAGTATGTACCACACCGGAGCTTAGAGCGGTCAAAAAGGACGAGGGAGTCGCACTTTAAGAAACCTTTCTCACATTTAATATACTGAAACAAAACAACCAAAACTGTTTTGATATAAATCATAATCAAGCAGCTCTAGTTGAGGCTGCGGTGGAAATATCTACTGTGAGGATCTACAGTCGCACATCCCTGAAGCCAATGCACACTTCCAATGCTGGAGAACGTGTGCGGTGACAGTATCAGGCCACGGTCACAGAAGTAGACAGGATTCTTTCCAACACCCAAAATAAACCTGACACCAGCCAACTGCTTTAGTTCATTGTGGCTGGTAAACACACGTGCTGGCGTTCATATTCTGGGGAGGACACCAACTTCCAGTCCTCGTGGCATGCCGAGTGCTGAAGGATCCAACTCATTACACAAAGTCCCTGTTGCACCAGCTGAGTGGATTCTGTAAACAAATGACTTCAAGAATGACGAATGACTTGAAGAGACTGTTAATGGAAGGAGGCGATGGGCTTGAGAAATCTGGTGATCACATTAGAAAATCGACCAGACTTTGGTTTCACTTTCCCGTCCAAGCAAACATGTGGGCTGCAGTTTACCTGTGTCAAGGCATCCCAAAGTTACATTTATGGTATTCTTGATATTCCAAATAAATTGTAGTTGATGTAATAACACCCAGAAATCCTCCCCTTGAAATCAAATCAACCAAACTGTGGCTCTAAAGTTGAGGTCTAAACAGAAACATGGATTTGGAGAATGGTTATGCACCTCTCGAAGAATCGCTTCTTGCCTCTAATTTAAACTGTTGTGGGTTGAATAATTTAAGTTGAAGCCCGAATACTATTGGTCAAACATCTCCTTAGGTCCTGCTAACTCTGACAATCACAGTCTTCTGACATTTGCAGACTATAATAATGAATCAATCAAGAAAATAACTGGCATATTCGTCCATATTCAACCGCAGCAAGTAGACACATTTGATGGACTATTTGATGATCTTACCTTATGTATATGACCACACCGCTGTGCTCCGCCCTGCGCTGCCAGCCAATGGGGACCTGGACAGGGACGGCCTGCCTCTCATCTCCCGCCTCACAGTCCTTTCCGCCATTCATTGCTCCGCTGGTTTTACGCTCGACACCTCAGAGGTATATATATCAGACATCAACCAGCGTCTTCGCAATGCACGTCATGTTCGTCTTCCAAAGCCGTGATGGTGGTGGTGGTGGTGGAGGGAGGAGGAGGGAGGGTTGTGGAGAAGGGTGGAGCTGCTTGAATGTGGGAATCTGCTCTCAGGTGGAGCTGATGGGGTGGGTGGGTGGCTGGGTAGGGTGAGGCGAGCTCACAGCAGACCCTACCCTTTGAGCTGCTTCATGACGACGCTGCTGAATGGTGCGTGGACTTCCATTACTGCATCTTGTCATTCAGAGCCATCTGACTCGGGAAGATGCCAACCGAAGAAGTCGAGTCAGGAGTCGGCGCACGCTGTGCTTTCACAGGAAAGTCTTTTATTATTAATACGTGACCATTTGTCTTCTGCTGCCCAGGATACAGTCCCTCAGTCGGACGAGTTGAGTGAGTTCAACATATTGGATCCCAAACGCAGTTGGGTAGTGGTATTCCCATGGTTCCTGTGAGGCGAGAACAGAGGGGGAGTTAATTTTATTTGCATGAGTTTTTCATCATAAATCAAATCTGGTCTGGGCGTTTACAATAACAAAGTCTTGACGCATTCTTAATACAAGTTTCTTTCTAGATCCAGTCTAAATCTAGATCCATTCAAAGCTAACAAAAACATAATGTTTCTCATATTCAGGTGGCCATACACTAAGGAAAACATAATAATTAAACCAAAATTCAACACACTGGACCTTTGTGTCATTTTTCCAAGCAAAAATTACAAATATTGTCCAGTTTAAGCATTTGAAATAAGAACATTTTCTGCTTTTCTTCGTCATTTCTTCGTCAGCAATTTAAAGACGTCACTTTCTGCTCTGGGAAACTGATTTTAAATTTGTCTTTCTTTTTATAGATTCAAAGATTAATTGGCAAGTGTTAAAAATAATCATTAGTGGCAGCCCTGATCTAGAGTGCAGTGTTTTTACAATACACTAAAACATCAGGACTGGACCGGGCTTTATGTGGCCGACACTGACCAAATTAAAACAGCTGAAATAAAGGATGTCACTGCGATAGACACTAAGGATGCTTCT
The DNA here is from genome assembly GCF_900880675.1 of Sparus aurata. Classification (NCBI taxonomy): domain Eukaryota; kingdom Metazoa; phylum Chordata; class Actinopteri; order Spariformes; family Sparidae; genus Sparus; species Sparus aurata. The sequence goes on from NC_044210.1 coordinate 17,207,221, forward strand.
CATCTCACGCTTCTAATATTGCAGCTTTAAAATCAAACGTCTATATCCAATTTAAGAATCACGTATTTTAAAAAAAGATTTAATTTTGACACTGCTATATTGCCAGTTTTCCCTCCCGTCTCTCAGACTGAATTCAAACACTAGTAGAAGCCCAACAAAGCTGGTAAATGGAGCTGAATTCAGTATGTGAGTGATAGAGCTCCATGCAAAGCCTCCCTCTCAGCCGCCGGTGCTGCTGACTCATAACTGCCCTGTGAGCTGCTGAGACCAAACCCAGTGACACCAGCACAGAGGAAGGGGAGGTACAGAGGGTAGTGCAACCCGTGGCACAGTAAAAACAAGGCGGCACATAAACGTATGCCGTTTATCTGGAAATGCGCAGCAGCAACAGTCGCACCTCATCATCTCAGGAGAGGTGCGGCGCGTCCTATCAGACAAACCACCACGTCGTTAAAATCTCATTTCCCTGAACTCCATGTTTGGAAAATGCAGAGGTAACAGAGAAAACATAATTACGATTGTTGTCTTCACATGTGAGGAAAAAAAATTATTATTTTTCCAACAGGAGCTCAGTGCAGAGGAGCTGCTGGAGGGGTGTTTAACCTCCATTTTCAAAGGTTTCAATCTGGTGTTTTGTCTTTTTTTTCTTTGCTCCAATCAGAAAGAGAAAGACATTCTGATTAAATATTACATAGATGCCTGGGCTGAATGTTTTATCTTAACCTTTTGGCAAAGCAACACCCCCTAAATCAGCCGCCTCGCTAACGTGAAAGCACAAATTCAGATCTCAACTCTCTCCCCACCATTTGCTCTCAAGAACTGCCGTATCCAAATTACATACGGTACCTGCTAATGTGTAACCTTTCCCTGCAGGCGGATCATTTTGAAGATTACGTTTTTGGCCTTTTCGCTTTTATTGTTCGTCGCAAAAAACAAGAACGAGACAGACAAGACGAGGAGAGAAGACGGAGAGGAGCGGAGAGGTGGTCCAGCTCAGGACATCGTGAAATCAGAACGTACCCGAAACGCAGCATGAACTCAGTTATTACTGCGCTGGGAACATCTTAAAGATGAAGATGGACCAGTTAAAACTGCATTTTTGCCTGTGCATTAACGGATTACGACAGCTCTGGAGCCAGCACACACAGCTTCTTAAGCTAGGCAATGGTTGAAGTGTGGCTCCTCAAAACATGTCGGGGCAAAGGCGGGTACCTCATGGGGGGAACGTGAACTGTGATTCGTCTGTGCCTATACTAAGTTGGTTACGCCAGTGGAGATAGCTGATCATAAAAACAACATTTAAGAAAGTTGAAAACACACTCAGCAGCATTCATCTTTGCAGGGACTTGCATCTAGAAAAGCCATCTCAACTGCAACCCTCACATGAACGAAGCTCTTTAAAACACAGTATCTGTGCCGGAGAACTGAGAGGAGAGGAGGTGAAATACGCAGATTAAACTCCAGTTATATGCACAAACTGAGCCTGCAATACTCTGTATTGTAAGTGAAAGAACTATTTTACAATGCTTGATCAAGGCGGGAATGTTGCGCCATGATTCGCTGATAGATTCCAGCCTCATCGGGATGCGAGTTATCACCGGCGTGCAAAGTGACTATACTTGAACTCAACTCGCATGAAGTGCCTGATGCTTTTAAAGAAACGCAGAGGAGAAACATTAGATTTCAAGGCTTCACAATAAAGTGGAATACTGCTGGGAAATATGTGTGATATGCAGAACTGTGCGTGGTGATCGTCTGGTCGAGAGCAGGTTGAAAACAAGAGCGTTTATGACATTTAATGGCCAATCTGACTTTCCATAGCTTTCACAAAAAGCAACCGCGGATCATGTATGAGCATCAAGAAGACGTGAAATGTTCTCTGATGATATCTGTGACTCCAGAGGTGATGGGTACACTTGTCAATTCAGGGATTTCAGTGATCAGTGATTGATCAAGCTGTAACAAGAGGGAAGAAAAAAGACTTGCCCCAGATTTTGGCTCAGAAATAAACATGGAAATGAACTCCCAATTTAATCCCATAATTAAATGTTCCCCAATGTCCTCAGCTTGTGCTGTTGTTGTCATTACTGGTGTGCCATCACAAATGATTTTGGAGAGCAGTGCCCTTAATAAATGACAAGGAGCTCGATAGAGTCACTGCAGAGTCACTGACGTCGGCGATTTGACTGAAAAAAATGGTGCGTCGTACATTTTGTGCCACCTTGGAACGTGAATCCGACCTAATTGTAAAGGAGAAAGTGTAAAACTAAAAAGAAGTCTTAAGTATTTCCCATTTCCCCACCAAACATCGCTCTGAAAACATATTTTTGGGGGTTTAAACAAACAAGTTTTGGCACAAAACTGCCTCGCATGTGATGGGAATTCAACACAGCTTGGACTCGATCCAAGCTGCAAACTTCATTGCGAACGAGACGTAAATACAGGAGACTTCCTGCATCGGTGCAGTCCGAAAATGTTTTATATAAGAAATCACATCTAAATGACAAGCGGAACCACAGCCAAAGGTTGAGTAACTGAATTTGTGATCCATTAAGGATAGCAGCTTATGCAAATGACAATGTTCTTATCTCAGTGCCAGATTTTTTTCTTAAAGAATATGATCAGACAACGCAGCTTCTGTGCATTCATTACATGGTCAAGAGGCAGCGGTCCGTCGTCTTGATATTTCTGTTATTCTACAGTGAAATAAATGTATCCCAACATCTTTCTGTGATCACAGGAGATTTCTCTGTCTGGGATTTTCCTGTCACGAAGGTCCGTCCAGCCCACAGTCGCTTCTAATTGTCCTGACTCATCCTGACCAGAGCAAGTAAACAAACTTTTTATCTACTAGCTGGTGCAGCAGCTGGTAATCTTTACCCGCCGACTCATGACTCACATCTGATCAGAACCTTGAAGTTTTTTTCAACATTTAGTTTGGGGCTGCATGTTATATCTTTTCAGCATCGACATGGCAATATGTGCATGCAAAGATCCTAGTTTAGCTCTTGGTAAATATTGACAAATCTGCCATTTAGTAGGTTTTCTACCAGTCAGTGGTTGTCAACATGTTAAAAACTCCTGTATTCATTCAATATATTGCATTGTTTTGGTTTTCTACCATTATATATTGTGATATATGAAATAAATACAGGAGATTTCAACCCTAAAGTACACCTACACGGATAAGAAGTCTTAAATCTTCACTAAAAGCCAAATTAACAAAGCAAATTCGAAGTGATGAGGCGAGAGGATGGTAGCATTTGAAAAAACTGCATTATAATAAAGTATTCTATTGCTGCAGAGATGTACGAGCCTACAAATCTTCTTCTGGTTTACCGGTTATCAATATTATCGACCCATACTGGCTTCTTCACACATATATATCGGTATTAGCATGTATCTGTTTTCTGATATGAGCCCATTTAAACATAAACTATAAGGGATGTAACATAGAAAGGAAACTTGGGATAATTTATAAATATTTAATTCCCAGTTGAAGTGTTAAGAAAGTGTTGAAATATCAATATCGGGATTGTTTGACTAATATCGGTATCAGACCCAAAACTGGGAGCATCAGTTGGGTTTGAGTACGGACTGAAATGATCATTCCCACTGACCATGACTCGTATCGCAATCATAATATCTGTCGAAATAATAACAATATGATTCTTTAAACATATTGTGAAGCCATCGTTTCATCTGACTGTTGCACCAAGAGCCAGAAATGATCTAAGGTGCATTCAAGGGATCATTTATGATCAGATTTTTAGCTTGCATTCAATATTTGTCTGACAAAAACCCCACATTTTGCTCAGCCACACAGGTTACTGAGAGGATTATTGTGCTATTGTGTTTAGAGCAGCAATGATGAATAGATTAGTTGTCAACAATGAAGTTAATCTCCAAATATCTAGAAAATTGACTAATTATTTTGCATAATTTTAAGAAAAACAGAGTCAATAGTGCTTGTTTTCTGCTTGTTAATCATTAATATTTGGGGATTTTTCATGTTAAAAATCAGCGATGGATTGATGAATATATTTCTAATTATTAGAGGGAGTTTTGTGCCCTAAAAACTTTGGTAAAATCTGAAATATACCTCCAATGACACGCCTGCAACTAGAACTGAAATGAATAATTGATTATTTGATGAGCTGTCAACTGTTTATTGGTTCGAGTTTTTATTTTTAAAGGAAAATAAATCAAAATTTGCAGATTCGAGCTTCTTAAATGTGAAAATGTTCTTGTTTCTTTCCTCCTCTGTGACAGTAAACTGAATATATTTGGGTTGTGGATAAAACAGGACATTTTTCATTATTTCATAGACCCAACAACTAACAGATTAGTCAAGAAAACAATCAACAATGAACATAATAGTTTTTTGCAGCTTGAATTATGTCTATACATGCAAAAACACACGGCTGATTTGAAGTCTAGGGCACGTTTACGGTCACAAATCCCACTTCAGAGCATTTGGAGCATTTTTATCTGCGTTTACGGATCAGATCTCTAAAAATGCATTTAAAACCAAGTGAACAGGGTCTGTCGTATGTCGTCACATGCACAAAACATATAATGTTTATGGAGTATTATCTTGGGTATGATTTAATTATGGGTTATTATCTTTAAAAAGGAGAACAGATAAAAAATTATCTGATTGCAGCTTGTTAAAAGTGAATATTTTCTGGTTTCTTTCCTCCTCTGTGACAGTAAACTGGATATCTTTGGGTTGAGGATGAAACGAGACATTTAAGGACGTTATCTTGGCCATTTTATAGACCCGAAATCTTAAAGATTAATCCACAATGAAAGTAATCATTAGTTGAAGCCCTAATCATATATATGCATGCACAATATAAGGCTGAAAACAGAGTCCATGGTCACAAATGCCACTTCAGAGCATTTGGTGCATGTATTTATGCATATACTGGTCAGATCTCTAAAAATGCATGAGGTGCCAAGTGAACAGGGTCCGTCATATGTTGTCACATGCACAAAACACGACAGTGGACTGCATATCTTAAGGTTTGTGTGCAAAACGACACATTTAAGGATGTCATGTTAAGCTTTGGGAAACACAAATCAACATTTCTGAACATTTTCTGACATTTTATAGACCAAACAATCAACCGACAGTGAAAATAATTGTTCGATTCGACCCTGATTATGTTCAAGCCTGCTCGATACGAGGCTGACTGCACAGCCGAGGGCACGTTTACGGATACAAATGCCACCTCAAGAGAATCTGGTGCATTTATATCTGCATTCTGTGATCACATCACTAAAAAAATGCATTTAAAGCCAAGTGAACAGGGTCTGACATATGTTATCACATGCACAAAACATGCACTGTTTATAGAGTGTAATCCTGGGGTGTGATTTTTATTTTTAAAAAAGAGGTGCAGGACACAAATTGTGCAACAGCAGTATGACAAGTACACCACAAGATATCCACGACTGGCTAGATCAAGTCCATTAAATCTCAGCCTGGCATTTTAAATCTGGCTGTAACCCCATGGCTAAGGCTAGCTTTGGGGGTAAATTAGCCATATTGTCCTGCTGCAGCCTTCAAAGTTGACAGCTACACAAGTTGGCTACGTCGCTAGCTCCATGACAAGACTTTTTTTTAACCCTAAATATCTGGAGCAACATGACAACCGCTTGTGTACACTGCCCATGCAACCAAACGTTAAATAATAGCCAATTAGCTTTAGCCTACTCTCAACTGTGCCAAGTGTTGCTTTAATAACGTTTTGGCGACAACCGTGAGGCGTTAAAGGTTGTTGGGCTTATCTCACGGTGAGCCTGGCCGCTCAAACTCCATCGTCTGCGGGCCTCCGCGTTCAAAAGTGACCGTGTCAACAAGCGGAATCGGTCCTGTCTGACTGGGCTTTTTGATGCATTGGACACAGCATCTGAACTAGCTGTGGGGGTTAGCATGCCAAGCGTCAGCTGTCTAGCTACCGTTAGTTAGCTAGCCAGCTAGCTTGTTGTAACGAAAATGAATTAGCGCTCGAGCTCGGCTACGCTAATAACGGTTTAGCATTTAATTAGCGAGCCGCGACCCGGTTCGCGGACGTCGAGGAGCCGCCGGACACGTTCCGACTTCAAATCTGTCGAGGTAAAAAGCAGCTAGGCCCGCCGTTAGGTTTCGAGCCAAAGGGGGCCAGGCAAGGCCAGGGCCAGGCCGAGTTAGCACGGGTTAGCCTAGCATGCTAGCTAGCAGCCCGTTGCGTTCGCAGGGAGAGAGAGCGAAGAAGAAGAAGAAGAAGAAGAGAGAGAGAGAGCGAGAGAGAGGGACGCTTTTCAGGCACTAACGCTTCTGTCTGCGTCAAATCAACCCGTAAACAGTCGCTTCTTACCCGGGCATCCCCGCGAATGCATACCGGTGCCGAAACCGTGTCACGGGCGAGCAACAGAGCGTTTCTGACCTCTGGAAAAATAAGAATAAGAAGCCTACCCATTAGTTCTCTGCCTCTGCTGGTTCTCCTACACTGGGATATTGGAAATGATGGAGAGCCGCACTGCGCATGCGCGGCAGGGGAGCAATAGCCAGCAGATGGGAGAGGTGATGCACGTTACCTCCAGGAGCACACACACACACACACACACACACACACACACACACACACACTTTGACAGCTGATGATCAAAGATAAAAATTACATGTACATTTAATCGAGTACCTCACGTAAATATGATTGTACTTTTTTTACTCTTATGTGACAGATTTAGTTATTTTGATGATGCAATCAACAAATAAATAAAGATGTGATATAATAGATGATACATTAAGGGGAAAATTCACAAACTACTCAGCAGATAAACTACATAAAGTTGTTTACCCACCTCAGCATTAAAGTTATGAACACATAAATGCATCAGTAATTATTAAGGATGTTAATGGTTCATAGATTAACCCCACCATAAGATTTAAGCAATTAAAAATGTATTGATCAGCAATCAGAGGCGGACACAGATACATCACAAAGTATCTTACATTGACAGATTGTTGCCTTTCAAAATAATAATAATAATAAAACACAAAATACTGGTATGACAAAATGTATTTAATTGAAATAAACCAAAGAGTAAAGGTGTAACAATATATGTTAATACATGTTGAATATATTGGATCTGGATGAAGGATAAAACAATTAAAATTGAGAATTTCTTTGGAAAATGTTCTGCAGAAGCATGCAAAACCACAAAATTCAACAAATAAACCTCAGTTTTAAATAACATCCAAAGAGGTGAGCAGTATTTTCACCTCATTACTAAACATTCACTGTCATCACCTCCTCGCCAATGTAATAAAACTCACCAATAATCATCCAATTAACTGTAAAAGAGTTATGTTGCTAATAGCTCAGAGGCAATGTGTCGTTTTAATCAGGCGTGTTGTGTTGATGAGATTATTACACTGTTAGGCTGCAAATTGTTGTAATGTTATTAATTAATTAGACTAATTGGAAGGTTTCACATCGAAACTCACAACTTTTTAGTCTTTTATAAACCATCAGGGATCAGAGCTTAAATTCTCAGGTTAATGAACAAGATAAGGATGAAAAACAGGAGAGTTCTTTCATATTTTTTAATTTTAAAAGACAAAGAAATACTATTTAATGGCCAAGAATTGCAAGGCACTGTCATATTGTGGTCATTTCCCAGCAGAGACGGTAATTATTTGTATTAAATTGATATTAATATGAAGCAGACGTAAAGACAGATCATGTCCCCGGATAAATAAAGGTCATAAAAGCTCCAAACAACCCCGAGGAGTTCAGTCGTCTGAAGGGAAACGAAGACGCAGCTCAGGGTGCAAACGCTGGACTTTTGTCTGAAGGTCAAACCTGAGAAGACGTTAAATTAATTCAGTGTTCGGCGGCTGTAAAAGGGCCGCTTCATGTATTTCTAAGGGCAAACACGGCGCTGAATGTGGGAGCGGAGAGTTGTATTTTAGAGTAATGTGACAGGATAAATGTGAGCCGAGACAGAGGAGACGATCTGTGAGATATCTGATGGTTTATTGGGGCTTTTTTATTTCAGCAGGGAACTAAAAGAAGCATAAAAAGTGTCTCTGGAGCTTCAGTGTGAATCAGTAGAAGACATTCAGGAGACACAGGACACAGGAGACATTCAGAGGAGGATGACTTGATGACTATAATAATAGTTGTTGACATGATTTTTAGCTTGTTCAAGAGTAAAAACAAACATTCATCTTTTTACTTTAGCATCCTCACAATTATGTTAATTTTGAATCTAGCATATTGATTTGTACTCTCTTATTTCATTGTACGTTGTATGTTTCATTGTAATTTTGCGTGAAAGGCTCTTAATAAATGAGATAAAGTTAATTATTCAGGCATGACAGAGCTTGTTTCTGTTTGTCGAGGATGTAAAAAGGGATGAGAGGTCGGTTATATGGGCTAAAATTCAATAATAATGTAAATTGTCTTATGTGTTATTGAAATATTTGCCAATTATTGATAAAATACTATTTGTCTGGACATTTGTTGGGTGGTCAGCTTAATTAAATGTCTATTTCAGAGGTTAACAACAAATAAATCATCATTGTTTTAGTAACAAAACACCAACCAGGACTTTTTTGTTTTGTTTAAATATATTTTAATGTACATTAATATCTATATATTTATTATTATTATGATTATTATTATCATCATCATCATAATCACTTCTTCTTCTTATGTAATGTTGTGATCAGACGCCTCATTCTTTATGTGACAGTGCACTTCTACTATAATCTGTTCTACTCTGTGCCTCAGCCAATCAGAGCCCGAGAATCAGCCAAAGCCGGAAGTCGTCACCGCTGGCAGGAGAGCGTTCCCGCGAAGATTGAGACCTCTGAACGCCTGAATCAGCGGTTTCTGTCGGTAAGCCTGGTTATTTTGTTATCTGTAGACATTTCTACACACTCTAACTTTAATTTGAATGTTTATTATAAGTATTTTAACGTCGCTGAGACGAAGCGAGCTGATAGTTTGCTGCTGACGAGCTCTGATGACGTTTAGATCAGCGTGAGGAGAAAGACACCAAACTCCATTTTTAAATAGTGGAAAATAAGCACATCTTTGCTTGTCGGCAAATATTAATGTAGTTTTGAGTACAACCTTTATTTGCTATTGAAATATAATGAGTCACTTTATAATTCGGCATACATATCATCCACTCAGGCTTTAAGGACATTATTATAATGTAAACAAACCTCCGAGGCAGCCATTAAAGTTGAAATTGTACTTAAATAGATGTTTATTGATGGTTTAGCTCAAAGCCGAATTGAATGCTGGGTTGTCTTCATTCATTATAGAGCTTATTTAGTGTTAAAACATGATGTATACAGATAACAAAGCGAGTTTGATGTTTTGACGAATATTGCATTGGAGTTTGGCAGCTTTGGGGGTTAAGGCTGTAGAATCCATTGTGTTAGTGCACCATAAAGGAAACATAACTGCCATTTCTAATGGTTTTATAGTAACATGAGATTAAATACAGAATTATAGATGAGTACTGTGAATGAGACAGAAACTACAACTAGGTCATAAAAAGTAGATTTGATGTAATTACCGATGTATCTTAACCACTGACCCTCATGTTTTGCAGTTTCCTCACCATGAGTAAGAGAAAGGTGAAAGATGATCACCTGCCAGTAGGAGAATGCATCACACAGGTGTGTATCTGCCAGTTTCCCCCTTCTAATTTGCGTGTATTGATCGATACGAGCATCTGGTTGGCAAACACATGATAATTTGCATTATTGGCTTCATTGATGTTCAGGTTCAGGACATTTTAAGGGAGCGGTTTTGCCGTCAGCAGCTCCCCGACAGGCTGGAGGGAGTGGAAGCTCAACACAAGTAGGTTTATTTCATCTGCGCTGGTCAGAAAGTCTAAAACCTTTTAATATTTTGACATGTTGAGGTGATTTTTTAAATGTTATTTTGGCCCAAATTATTATAATTATAATATGTTGATGTTAGCATGAGTGCTGCAACTGAGAAATATTGATTGAATGATGAGAACATTCCACACATTTGTTACTGCTGCAGATTCTTCACCAAACCTCATTTGATTTCTTCAGTATTTAAGGACCTTAATGTTTAGAGGATCTTTAATATCTGGATTTATTCCGCCAGAAATAAATCAGCTAAATGTGATTTAACTATTTTTATTAGAATGTATTAAAACAGAGAACAGATGAGCACTGTAGTCGGATTGTCATCTGTTGTGAAGACACAGTGTGGTTCTCTGAGCTTCACTGACCCAGTTCTGGCCCACCTGGCTGACAGCGCTGTCCCAGTTTGTGTGCTGGAAACGCTCCAGCTTCCAGCTCACGAGCATCCCAGGTGTTGAAATCCACCCGCAACGCTGACGGTTTAACCGCCATGGCGCTCATTAGATGAAACTGTGCTACTGTACAGCTCTCTTTGGAGAGGAGCATTATGGGTATTGTATTTTTTCAGACACCTCCTGGAGCTCCTGAAGCGCACGGCGGTCCACGGGGAGAGTAACTCGGTGCTAATCGTCGGTCCCAGAGGAGCAGGGAAAACAATGGTGAGCACGCGCGCTTAAAAAGGGCTTATGGGTAAAAAAAAAAAATGGTTGGAAAAGAAGATGATGAATTGTGTCGAGGTGTGTTTAAAATCCCCAGAGGGTTGAATGTTGTGTGTTTTTGTGTGTGCAGCTGCTGAAGTGTGTGTTGAGAGACCTGTTGGAGGAGAAGGAAGCACAGAAGAACCTGCTGCAGGTTCATCTCAACGGTACCGATTCCCCACCAAACCTCATTCGATTTATGCACAATTTAAGGACGTCCTCTTTCACTTTTTGGAATTTTGCATTTCGTGTGTTTTTGTTGTAGGTCTCCTGCAGACTGACGACAGAATAGCGCTAAAAGAAATAACGCGGCAGCTCCACCTGGAAAACGTTGTCGGCGACAAAGTGTTTGTGAGTATTTTTGTTCAGGTTAAATTAACATATTAGTCGTTAATAATGCAGCAAAATTGCTGCTAAAAACCTGTTTGTGTTTAATTGTTCAGGGAAGTTTTGCGGAGAATCTGGCGTTCTTGCTGGAGGCGTTGAAGAAAGGTCGGAACATTTAGAGGAATTATCTCATTTGTACTCTTTACTTTCAAAATAAAGGACAGAAAATGTTGAATGTTTGGTTTTTGGGTGTGTGTGCAGGCGATCGCAGCAGCAGCCGGCCCGTGTTGTTCGTCCTGGATGAGTTCGACCTGTTCGCCCACCACAAGAACCAGACGCTGCTCTACAACCTGTTCGACGTCTCCCAGTCCGCCCAGGCTCCCGTCGCTGTGGTCGGCATCACCTGCAGACTGGTGAGCCTCCGGTCCTCCCAGCGCCGCTGCTGGTTTTCACGTTATTTAGTTTTAGCACTTTAATGAATGAGGTTTGGTTTGTTGTTTTCCCCCCGTCCAGGATGTTCTGGAGCTGCTGGAGAAGCGGGTGAAGTCGAGGTTCTCTCACCGTCAGATCCACCTGCTGAGCAACCCGACGTTCCCTCAGTACCTGGAGCGGGTCCGGACCCAGCTCAGCCTGCCGGACCGCTTCCCCGACCAGGAGTTCTGTCAGGACTGGAACGACGGCGTGGAGGTGAAGCCGAGTGAAACCAGAACCTGCTGGTTTTTTTCAGCGTCCGTGTGTATTTTAACAGTTCTTCTGTGTTTGTGTTTGCGTCTTCAGACTCTGTGTGAAGATAAATCCGTGCAGGACGTTTTACAGAAACACTTCAACTCCAGTAAAGACTTCCGCTCGCTGCACATGCTGCTGGTACAACACAAACACAAACACACATTCTTTCAACCGTCCCTCTCAGATCTCCTCTCGTCTTTCATCCTCTCCCCCGCTTCTCTCTTCCCTCTGATTTATCCTTTCTTCTCTACATCTTCCTCCATCTCCTCCTCCTCCTCCTCTCCAGGTGTCACACCTCTTCTTCTCTTGTTTTAACTCCAGATGTTGTGTCTGAGTCGAGTGTCCGTCTCCAGACCGGCCATCAGACCCGCGGACCTGCTGGAGGCCAGCAGACTCTGTTTCACCGACTCCAAGGCCAACATGCTGCACGGTAAACACACAGAACAACCCAAAACTTCCACGTTTAACTCTCTGCTTTCATTTCACAGGTTAATATTTGTGTGTTTTTGTCGTGTGTGGCTGCAGGTTTGTCCATCCTGGAGCTGTGTCTGATCATCGCCATGAAACACCTCAACGACGTGTACGAGGGAGAGCCGTTCAACCTGCAGATGGTTCACAACGGTGCGACGCCAAACTTCACCCGCTTTTTAATCAGATATCAGACGGGATTTAGTTGCATTTGTATAGAATCGTCTGATTTTGCCTGTTTTCCTTTTAGAGTTTAAGAAGTTCCTGCAGAGGAAGTCGAACTCTATGTACAATTTTGAGCAGCCGGTCATCATGAAGGTCTGTAGGAAGATTAAAATGAGCCCTGTGATACTTTTAAGGTTTTGATAGGAAGATAAATTTAAGAGAAAACTTTATCTTTTTGTATAAATAACCAGTTACGACTTCTCTCCCGTCCTCAGGCCTTCGAGCACCTGCAGCAGCTGGAGCTGATCCGGCCGGTCGACAGCACCGCGGCCAAAACCCAGAGAGAGTACCAGCTGATGAGACTGATGCTGGACCACAGTCAGATCATGGAGGCCCTGCAGAAATACCCACAATGCCCCACTGACGTCAAGCAGTGGGCCATGTCGGCGTTCGGATAGGTACTCCACGTTCATCCGGACTTCATGTAGACATTCTGCTCACAAGAAAATCAGCACAGAAGAAAGTTCTGAGGAACAAAGACGGTTTGAAATGGAAACAAAGGACCAACATTTAAACTGACCAGAACCAGGGAGCAAACATGGCCGCCGGTCTGCATCATGTTTCATGTATTTGTTTAAAAATTCATGAAATAAAAATGTTCTTTCATTTATTCACAAAAACTGAAGAAATCTGATGCAGATCAGACTTCTTGATAACATGTTTGATAAGACTGAATGTTTTTTATTCATGAGGTGTCAAATAAAAAAGTTTGAGGATGAAATCTCCTTTAAATGTTCTCAATAAAGTCCTCAGTTTACTACAAACAGTCGACTGAATTAAAAGAAACTTTTTGGATGTGAAGACTTCAAACCTGTTGACTAGATTTTGAAGAATTAAACTATGTAGTCACACACTTACATCTTCTGTCAGACTTCCTTTCAGCCTTGAAAATGCAGATTTGATGTCATTATTTGATTCTGTAAAGATCATGAAGGCCTGCAGAAATCTTTTAAAGAGTCCAATGATCCTTTTATACCGTTTCTGATCTCCAGTTGTGACAGCAAGAAGGTTTTAACAGAAATAGTCAATATTTTCATACAAAAATGACCAAATTCTACTTTGATGGAAAGATTTGATTCTTTAGACATTCTGAAGCTGTGTGATGTCTTCAATGTGTCAAATAATCAAACCCAAAAAGGGCAAATATTCTCCTCATAAATAGAAGTATTTGGGGATCTTTGTAAACTGTTTGATGTCATCTAGAATTTAAAACAAAATTGTGTTTGACTGGACTTAAATGAAGGACTGTCTTAGCCCAAATCTCTTTTTTAAAAACACTGAGAAGTGTTGGAGTCAAGTCTTCATCTGCTGAATGCTGCCATCTAGTGGTGAAAGTCTGCAGTCAACATTAACCTGGACGGTTGATGCATAAAAACCTCAAGATGAGAGGACGCAATTTTGATTTCTGGTTCAAATATCTTTGGGTTGTGGACATGACAAGACATTTGAGGACGTCATCTTGGGCGTTTTTCACCGTTTTCTGATATTTTATAAACCAAACAACCAAACAGTTGATCAAAAAAAAAAAATGGACGGATCAATCGAGAATGAAAACAGCTCTGAGAGCCTGGAGTTGTTCAGCATTTTAAGGACTCTGAAGAGAAGCAGGCTCTGGTTTTGTCCTTCGTCAGTCCTGCAGAGAATAAGCTTTCATCCAGACGCATGCGACGATAAATAAACTGCTTTAAAATTCCATTTACTTTGTGTCAGAATAATTTAATTCTCTCTGACTTCACTGCAGGAGACGTGTCCTTCTGCTGGAGTTTTATAGTCTTGCTCAAGGGCACGTCTCGTTGACGGATGAGATGTCGCTGTTCAACACTGGTGTTTGTCAATCTTTGTCATTTCTGACCTGATTAAATAAAAAGGTAAGACAAGTTCTTCAAGCTCTTAAACTTTGTTAAACAACAAAAATGAACAAATGTTTCCCTGTTTTGAAGGATTATTCTGTTACATTCAAACTCCATTTTTCATATTTATATGTATGTTTTGAACACAAAACCTTATTTTGTCTTGTACCTCCTGAATTTCCAAGTAATTACCTGATAATTTCAGAAGTTTACTGGGAAGAAAATACAATTTTATAATTGCTAATGTCTCCCTGATGGTCTTTAAGCTGGTACATAGTGTTCTTTCTGTCAAGTGGATGTGAGATAAAAAGTGATCTGAGTCAGACTTTGTGATTGTCAGTGGAAAATAAAAGGCAAACATCAGCATTCACAATCTAAAAACACATTTATTTACATCACGTGGATCACTTCAGCTGATAAAAACCATTAGCTGAGAGTCGCAGCGCCGATCAGGGATCAATATGTCTCCTCTGTGATGATGTTTCAGGGTTTCTCAAGGTTCCTTCCTGCTGTAATACTTCTCAGGACTCAGAGGCGAGAACCCCTGCAGCTGGTTTTAAAAACTCACTCAAGAATACTTTTGTTGTCATTTCCACTTTGAAATTCCAGACGTCTGTTTCTCGTCCTATTTTCACATTTTGTTGTCAGTAACATAAAACGTACAGTCACATGTATCAGGAGCAAAGAAACAGGACGTTTTCACCACCAACGTTCACGACGTCGTCTTCCAGAAACCCTGCGAGCCATCGTTCACATTCAGAGGCTGCGTTGGCAGATCCTGGATCAGCGCTGCGACTCGGGAGCTTTTTCGAGAAATGTGGGGTCAAAAATGCTTGTAGTGTTGTTGTTGTTGTTTTTTTTCCTCGTAGAAATTTCAGGCCTGGCAACCAGACTTATCCTCGTCAGCGAGGTCACTGGAGTTCAATGTTTCCTCTAAAATTCTTACCAACAGTGGGGAAAAAGCAGGAGCTCGAGATGCTGGAATGAAATACCTGTAGTGGGTGATTGCATTATCACATATGGAGTATTGCAACTGCTCTTAAAAGAGCTTCGGGGGTTCTTCAGAATGAAAATGCCAGGGGACCCGAGCAGGCGCCATGAGGAACACCAAAGGCTGAACATTCGTATTTATTCTCTGCCAAGGAACCCTTAAGTGCTTTCTTGGATGCCTTACTAAGTACTCCAATGAGCCTCTAGCTTTCAGCTTACACAAAGCTCAACTTAAAGTTGTTTTTTCCCGCATAGTGAAGGACAATTTTTTTTATGCAGCGTCGGCTGCGTCAAAACACAAGAAAAAGTATAAATGAATGTAGAGGAAACACTGAAGTTCAACACGCACTTATAAAGATTCAGCTCAGAGTATATAGTTGATACAGGTATTTATGTTCTCATGTCTGTACAGAGCCTAGACTGCTTAAAATAGTGGGGGGGGGGGGGAGGGGGCAACAAGACACAAATGTTTCACTGGTAGTTTATATGCACAGCAATGTGAGGCGCTGGGCTGGAGGAGGTCGAGATAGAAAACTGTAAAGCCGAGCTGTGAAAACCCATTCATACACCTTTACATCACGACCTTTGGAGCATTTAGATTCTAACTGAGTCAGGAAAGGTTTGTGACGTTGGCAAAGACGTGAGGGGAAGTGAAGACACAAAAAATGATGGTCTCCAATCGCCTCACCCGAGCTTTTGATGGAGACGAACAGACCATTTCTTTCTGGGATTTTCTTAAAAGGTTAAGGAGCCTTTGAAACAAGGCGGTTCAGGTGCTGTAAGACCTGCTTACGTCGTGACCAAGGACCAACTAAGGACTCTTACAACCACCACTTTTCAAAACCAGAGCTGTAGTGTAGCGTGTCCTGACTTACCCACAGGAGAATAAATAAAACACCCTCATTATTAATGCCAAATCTAAACAACAGTAGTCTGAGGACCAGGAGCAACACAATGTAGTCGGCCATCGCTGTTCCTAGCAATACTGGGAAATTTGAGACTTATACAGTGACGAGACATTTTGGTGCTGTATCGAGATTTGAAAACGGGCAAAAGCAACGGGAAGACAAACAGGTACAGCAGAAGCGTAAAAGATGCAAATCCTCTTTGGGAAATTTGCAAAAACAGGGTTGGACAAAGATCATGGCGCATTGGCTTCAGCAAAATGTTCAGGGTGTTCACATCTGGATGCTCAAACAACAGACAAACAATCCTAAACATGTATTTTGAAGGTCCAATTTGTAAGAATTCCCAACTCGACACATACTGACGCTTTCAGACATCAGCTGGATCCACATACAATCACAAAGCGTCAGTATTTGAGGGGTTGGGAATGAGACTCAAGGATCAACTTTCTTACAAAGTGGACTTTTATATAAGCTGAGATGCTTTTTAAAGACTAAGAAGTCTAAATTGGATATTTGGACTTGGAAGTTTCGGCAGAGCATCAAGATCTGAAGACGGGCCAAAGCAACAGGAAAGCCAACAGGTCCAACAGGACTGTTGAGATCCAAATCCTCTTTGGGAGCTATATAATTAAAGATCACTCCGATCCCTTGTAATTCACTGTCGTCAGAGCAGGTTCACATCTTAAGCAGGTAAACTTAACACCAAGAGGTGTATGAATGGATCCCAGAAAGCGTCGGCTTTACGAGTTCCTACAGCGACGGGGCACAATCACACGAAACCAGCCAAACGCAAAGCCCTCTAAAGTTACACAGGGCCGGGCTCAATCCATCGAAGAACACACAATACTGGAATCCAGGAGTCTGAAGAACATTCATTCTCGGTCGTTTTGTCCATAGACTGAATAGAAAGAAGCACGTTACAGTTTATATCTTTTTCTTTTTGAACTAATGAAAGTATTTCCTGAATTACAACCAAAACACCCACCCCCAACCCCTCCCTCCCACCCACCCACCCAACCACCGGCAACAACCGTTAAAATCGTGCCAACTCTTTTACGACGTTAGTCCCGAGTTGTCACCTGAGCTCTGATCCCCAAAAACCTCAGGCCTGTAAATTATAAAATAAATACAACATATCAATATGCAAGGTCACGGATTAAAAAAAAAAAAAAGAAAAAAAGAAAATGCTACAAGTTATTTGTGTGTGTGTGTATATTGAAAGTCACTCCTGCAGCTGATCCTACAGAAGTGTAGGGTAGTTTGCGGCACTGGTTGCATATAACTCGCGAGAACTTAGAAAAGCATAGTACTGAATCCCTGAATGGTATTTGTCGGCTTGGGTCGGTTTCTCAGGCGCAGTTTAAACTCAAAACCTTTCCACCGTCTACCTACAGTACTGGGATGTGACCACCAACTACACGTTGGCACACTTTTTTTTTTTTTGCTGTAGCTGATTCGTCAGCCACTTTGGCAGGTAACCAACCAACATTTGGAGGCAGTTTTGTTTGAAATCCACTTGGCTGCTGAAATACTGGTGAGAAAGTTTTGCATCATCGGAGGGCACAAACTTGGGGACAAGAAAAGGTAATACTGGTGTTTTTTTTTGTTTTTCCTTTACTTTTTTGCAGCGAGATGCTGCATCACGGTAAGAATGAGGAAACTTCTTTATAGCCTTCTCGAACTCATGGGGAGAAACTGGAGTTTACTGCAAGAAACATTCCCCCCGAAGTTCAAGAACTTTCAGAAGAATTTTTCGACTAGTTTTGGTTTATTTGCCATGCTCTCTACCCCGAAGAAATCCCTGCGAGTGAGGTAGTACTTATTGAAGGGCTGCTGGGGTTTGCAGTACTGATCGTCCCTGACTGGTGAAGCTTCATGAGGACCTTCGATGATGGCTGTTTTTTTTGTTGAGTCGCAGTTCGTTGGAAAAACAGCAGCAGCAAAAGGAAGCGATATCGAGGCAAATATCGTACTAGTGCTACAGTAAGTAAATAAGATGATGGCTTCTACTTCCTGCAGGTTTGTGGTGTTGTTGCAGTACTTGAATCATGTGCTGAAATAATATCTGAAACGCGTCCTTCTACTGTCACCCTTTTTACTGTTTTCGAGAAAGAAAATACAAATACGCTCAGGGAATTTTCTTGATTTCTGAGGATCCTTTTTGTTTAAGTTTCAGGGTTATGTGTTGGTAATTGGCCTTTTGTTAGCTAATGTTAAGCTACGTTGGCTGTGTAAAGACGGTAATTCGGAAAAATTAAGAAAAAAGTAGGTAACATACGTAGAATAATTGGGGTACATGACAAATATTTCCCTCAATTGTAGGCTCGACTGTTCGACTCCCCACTCAAGAAATTATTCACTTGGCTCTTATCTCCTCGATCACTACAGTACAGAATTTGCTTAAAATGCTAAGCGTGTTATAAAGAAAGCATAATTATGTATTGCCCTGAATGTGAAATGGTTTGGTAGAAAGAAGTTTCTTCATGTTTGAAGTTTTCCCAACCGCAAAACTTGATTTTGTAGCGCTTGATTTTGAAGCGCTTGCTTTTTAAACTGCGTCCTGTGAAACCTTCCCGAAGCTTGAGGAGAGACTGCAGGTCTGCCGGCACCAGTGTTCAATGTCCCTCAGAGGAAATAAAGACTCAAAAATGCCACTGTCGCCTTCGCAACAAGTGACAGATACATCCGTTTTGCCTGACATCTACAAGAGTAACTAATATGGATACGTAGAGATGGCACCAGGATGAAAGAAGAGAGATTCCTCGCCTCGACTCGTCTTGCTCGAGTTAGCCGTGCGATCGTTTTCAGTCCTGTGTGAGGTTTTCTTGTTTTGTGAACCAACTCTGGAGAAGACACAAGGCAAGCTGTCTATTCAACCAGTTGTTCAGAGCTAGTAAAGGTCTGATCAGTAGGCAAACAACCCTAATTGTCCACTAGGCAACGAATAAGTTGCACAAAAGTGGAAACACCTGCCGACTAACCATCTCTGAGGGTTAAGGCCGAACCAGATGGTTTGGTTCTAGAGGGAATTTGCGGACAAGGTTTAGTCTCTGGAGAGGATGCCATCTACCGAACTAGTTTCCCAGAGCTAGAACAGTCTGATCAGGAAGAAAATATCCCTTGTCATCCACCACAAATCATTGGGGCAATAAAATAGTTGCCTAAAAGTGGAAACACTGGCCAACTAACTGGATCTCAGGGTAAAAGCCAGACCAGATGTTTTGGTTGAGACTGGTTCTCTAGGATTGGCATGGTTCGACCAAGTCCTAGAGATGGTTTCCAGCACGACAGCACGGCTAAACCCGTTCCAAATCGAGACGAGACGAGAAAAAGAGGGCGAGGAAGCGTAAGAATCAGCGAGAGAGGAGGAGGTAATTCCAGTCCGAGACAGGTGAGGATGAGGAGGAAGAGGTGGAGGACGTGAGGCGGTCGTGAGAGTAGCAAAGATTCCTGAGGTGTATCAAAAGAGAGCAGAAAACTCTTGATAGTAATCCAAAAAAGAGATGTGTGCAATCAAATCAAAAAGCGAGCTGGCTCAGCTAAATACAGGTTTTCTGATTCCAAAGTAGGGCTGGGTACCGGCGGGAACTGATCCTCAAAATCTGACACCTCAATGGCGTTTTCTAACTGATCGCACAAAATGATAAGAAGAAGATGCCCCAAGAGTTTGACAATCTCGAAGCGTTATAATACTACTTTTTTTTTTTCATGATTGGTACCCAGCGCTAATCCAGAGAGATATAAATACTTTTAAATCCAGATATCATGGCCAAAATTAGGCTTGTCAGCGATAGAGATTATTAACACCGTTGACAATCGACACGGCAAACCCAAAAAAACCCCGACAACTTCATCATGAGGGTATCACTTTTTGTTTTCTTTTTCACCCCATCATCAGAAGAAAATAAACAAAACTAACAAAAAAGGGGGGAAAGTTTGTCATTCAGTCAAAAACCAACTAGACGTGAGACTGAGAAAGGGGAGGAACAAAGGGGAGAAACACTTGTTTGTGTGTGTGTTGTGTTGTGTTGTGTGTGGCCATGTATGTCGAGGCTTCGCTTGACTACATTACCCATGAGCGTCACGGCTGACTGCAGATTGTTTGGATGTCGAGAGCCAAGGTTGTGGGGGGAAAAAAGTGTGAGCTATGACTGTGAACAGGGAGAGGGACTAAATTTAAACTGTGTCCATCTGAAGTGAGGTATACCTGGTTGAAGGAGGTTTATGGTTTTTTTTTTTATCATCGTCGTAATGCTTGAAAATGGACCCCCCCCTCCCCCCCTTCCCCCTCACCCCCTTTAAAATAAGCTTGATTACCAAGTTGTCTGGGTCCATAATACACTATGTACAGCAGCATTACACTATAAACATTCAGAAGCCGTTGCTTATTGGCAGAACGATAGTCGTTTCTTCAAAAAAACGCACACGAGAAAACAGCAAATGTATCCAGAGCCAGGTGCTCGTCTTTTTTTCTTTCTTTTTTTTTTTTTTTTTTTTAATACACTAAAATGCACTGAGAGTTTTCTGTGAAATTTCTCTGCCGGATCGTGTCTCTCCGTAGAAAACCGAGCAGAACAGGTCGCCCTCCTATGTGAGTGTATGTGTATAAAAACAATACATGATAAAAAGTGTGTTGTCCCAGCATGTCAGCGCTAAATCACTTTTAGTCCTCGTTAATATCCTGAATCGTTTTTTTTTTTTTTTTTTTGATGTTGGTCGGGATGAGAAAGTTTTTTTTTTTTTTTCCCCGACCGGTAAAATGTTAAAATCCTCAGGCACACATATCAAAATGAGGTGGATATATCAACTGATGTGGTCGTGAGGTTTGGGCGCAGGGTGTTTTTTCCTGAACGCGAGTAGCGGCCCGCACTTAAAGAACAAAAAAAAAAAAAGATAAAAACCAAAAAAAAAAGAAGGAAAGCAGAAAAAAAACTCTCCGCCAACCAACCAGGGTCGGCTGCTCATCCCCCTCGTGTTGATCCGTGTTAATGCGAACTCATCCGGTGTCGGTTCATCCGGCCGATCATAAGCTGGACTCCTTGGGCGGGAGGTCCACGTTGGTCACCATGGTGACGACCGTGACGATCTCCTCGGGGCCGATGACGGGCGCTTGGCGCTGCATCTGGCCGATGCGCTCCTCGACGCAGCCGGCGGACAGGCGAGCCTCGGCCTCGTGGTCCCAGCAGTCCTCGATGGTTTCACACAGCATGGCCAGACCCTGAGGGGGAGGATCAACGCCACTGTCAGAGCTTCACTGATTGGTTTAGAGTCTTTTTTATTTGGTTTGGGATTTAAAAAGGTGCCTCTGACATGAATTATTTTGGTGTTCCCTTGACTGTCTGTTAGAAGTGACAACAGAAGTTCTTCTCTTAGCTCACCGTGTGTTTCTGCCAGCAGTCTCGCAGGCAGGGCCTCAGTTTCTTATGAACGACGACATCCTGCATGTCTTCCAGAGACGGATGCTGACCCACCTCCTCCTCGAACGGGAGCATGTACTCATCCACAGGGCCTGTGAGCACATGAACACAGTCAGAGATTTTACAAAAAATCATCTAGAGAATCGTAACAACAAACTGATTGCAGTGCACTGGACTTACCGTCAGCGGCGGTGCACCTCGCCGCGAGCTCCCAGAGCACGAGGCCGAAGGCGTACATGTCGATACGCAGGAAGGAGTCGCGCTGGAAGTTGATGGCGCCCTCCAGGACTTCTGGAGCCATGTAGCGCCGCGTTCCCACCTACGGCGTCGAAAGGGGGACAGCATGAGAGGTCAAAGGTCAGGCACCAGCAGCAGCAGCAAAGAGGAATGTCTTAACAGAAAAGTGACGCTCGTCAAACCAGAACTGTGAATCAGTTCCCATGACGTGATTTGACTACTTCACCACCGAAACAACACGGGTTAAATATAAACCGTGGGGAAATGTTTCTGAGGAAATGGTTCTGGGAATTACATAAATCTGTTAACACTTACAGATGATTCACAGTATTCATCAATACTTCCCAGCAAGAACAAAAAAAACAATTTCCCCTTTACTACAGTTTTTTGGCCCAAATCGCCACCCATTCCCATCAGTGCACAGGTTCCCTCCCCCCTTTACATTCCAGCCAACAAACACAGTAAAAGTGGCACCATGACAACCACTTTCATGTCCAGTGTGTGAGTAGTTGTACTCTGTTGACCTCTGATGGTAAACTGTACCTGTCCATGTGTGTCTCCTGCTGATTTCCCTGCTTCAAACTGCAGGGCGAGGCCAAAGTCAGCGATGCAGGCCGTCAGGTTAGTCTTCAACAGCACATTCTTGCTCTTAATGTCCCTAAAAACACACATTGAAAGAAGAAAAATGCCATCAGTCAAGCAGAGTGTCGTGACTGATGCCGTTGTCGTGATGAATTGGTTCAGACGTCGACGGCGCACCTGTGAGCGATGGAGGGCTTGTGTCCGTCCTTGTGTCCCGGGATGTCTTCATGGAGGTAGGCCAGGCCGCGGGCTGTGGTCTGAGCGATGTGGCACAGCTCGTTCCACGACACCACGTTGGCCTTCAGGTAGTCTGTCAGCGAGCCCTGCAGGGACGATAAGGAGAGAAAAGAGACATCTGAGCTTTTAGCTTTAGAGACATTTTCAGCTAAAGTCGGCTTTAAACTCAGCCTGCAGGCTTGTAATAGACAGAGATTACTGCTGTCAGAAATATAGATTTTTTGATTCATATTTGAAACGTTTTCGATTCTCATTTTCTTCCAGATCAATACACCGGTATCTGCTGCGCTCTCTCTGTCTTCTTGACTAACGCGGATTATTTGGTCTAAAGAGAAAAAATAAACAAGTTTCCAAGAAGGTGATCCGTTTTTATCTGGACTATCGTACTTGCACTGTTCTCTTCTTCTATCCAGCATATTAAATTAGTCCGAACTTGTTGTCGTATCATAAAACACATATTTCCTCAAGACTGATAACAATGAATCATCTTCAGTTTCAGCCCTGGTAAAGGAGGTGACTCATGGTTGGAGAGGGGAACATTTCCTGCAGATGTTAAGAGCTTCTTATTAATCCACTCATCGTTGTGATTATTGCTCTTTAATCTCTGTTTATCGAGGGGAGGAGTCTCTTTATCAGCTCTAATCTCTTTGTGTGCATGCTGAGCATCTTCAGCGACTCGTCTGTTCCATCCTGTTTTCTTTGTACAACATCTCTGCTCTTACGTAACGTACTGTATATGATACAAGGTCACTTCTGGCAAAGACGAGTGTGGTTGGCGGAGCTGCCACCAGAGGGCAGTAGACTCCAACAGATGGAGAAACTAATCCAATCTTGTCCTGTTTTTGGATAAAATGCTTTCCAGTGTGTGTGTTTATACCCGAGTTCAGCCTGTGTTTTCACTCCTGTGTTAATTTCTATCAAATTGTGAAAATGCAAGAAGAGAATCAGATAATATCTCTTTAAAAAGACACACATCCTCAGATATATATATCTCTGCTTCGTCTAAGATGTGAAGAGATTCAGATGCAGGGAGTTTTTGGAGGTGGTGGTATCCTTCAGAGCAAGTCGTTGCATGCTACAGGATGCTGCAAATCTCGAGCTCCCTCGGATGCGTGATACGTCGAGGCATAAATCAGCTGTCAAGGAGACACTGAACTCTGCAATCACTCTTCCAGCTGTGTTACACAAGCCGAGGCTCAGGCCGAGCTCACGTCGACACCTCTGCGCTCAGAAAACTGGCAGGAAGGAAGAGCTTTTTGTAGGTTAAAGATTAAGTTATGTCCCCTCAAAAGAGTTAGGAAATAATGGCGTATGCTTGACGAGGCGCTAAATTGTGTTTCTGATATATTACCGATGGTACGACCTTTCAGAAAACTGCTTTAAAACAAATTCCTTCAATGTTATTTCTACGTGGAGAGCTGCTACAAGTCAAGAGTAGCACTTAGTAGCAGCGCTGCAGAGTTAAGTGGCTTACAAAGAGCCTCACCGGCACACCCACAACCTTTAATTTTTCAACCTTTATTCACGGAGGGAAGGTTTCTTAAGCACACTGATTCAAATTCCTCGCCTGGCTGGGGAAATTCAAGCAAGTGAGGCGTACGCACTTCGTCGGTAATGACCCTCAAGACACAGAGGCACTTAAAGCCCCAAAAGCTCCAAAGACTGTGTGGTTGAGAGGGTGATTGAAGCACAACGGGGCTAACAAAGCTCAGGTTCTCTGGATAAACAAGGCTTAAAAAAGGGAAAAAAACAGCACAGAGCGTATTGTAATTATGGATTAGCTCTTAAGGCACCAAACACAATCAATACAATGTGGAGGTTTTTAGGCATGTACTCCCCGTTTCTGCACCGTCCTGCTGGGTTTCAGATCTCTGTACACCGAGCGTGACATGTGAGTGTTTACAAGGACACAAACAACCTCGTTAGGGGGAGAAATCAGGCGGGAAATCAGAGTATGTGTTTACATGCTGGTTTTTTGTACACTTTCATACACAGCTGGTCAGAAATCAGAGTCCTCCAGCAGCATATTTTGGTCTATTTATTACATTTTGGGACGTGTGAGTCTTTATTTTTTACTTGTCTTCCGTTAGACATTATGATCCCATCAGTTGGAGGAGTAGTGAGCTAAAGCTAGCTTAGCTTAGCTTAGCCTAGCCTACCTAGCTTGTCAGGTTTGAATCAAGCTTACTACAACAAACACAGCACCTCCTTCAACAGTCTGTCATTTCTGCAAGCAGCGTGGGATCATGGGAGTTGTAGTCTTCAGTGATAAACAACTACCCTAATTAAAAAAAACACATTTATTAAGGGTTGATTAAGAGATTTAAACCATAATTTGTACATAGTTGATAAAGATGTTAAACAGTAAACTAATGTGTTTACAATATCAATTAACATCTTTATCAGCTATGTACAAATTAAGGTTAGAACCCTTAATTAACTAAATGAATCTTAACAAAAAACAAAAGGAAAGGAAATGTGTTAACATTATAATTAGCATTAAGTAACTGTCAACTAATGTTAATGGGATCTTTGAATAACATAAATGAAACTTGCTGACATTAGTAAATTGATAAATCAGTTACGTTAATTAATGTCTAGTAACAAACTAATGTACGTTTATTGTCAAGCTTCACCGTTTTCATTGCAACTGTTTCACATATACATCATATTACAGACAACAGTTGGGTCTTAGTGCTGTAACTTCACATAACCGTATTTTATGTCTGTATTTTTACATTTAAACTACCATCATTTATTTATCGTTACACTCTCAGACTACAAACTCCTGAGCAGCGATAAAGATGAGATATCTGAACAAAAGAGATGAGACTAACACAATATCATTTAACAATAACTCCCGATCTACCTGATTCACGCGAACGTTCACAGAAATAGTGTCTTTTTACTTCCCGACTGTGTGACTGCCTTTTCTTTCAGTTCCTCTCTTTGTTGTCGTTTTCTCCTTTTCTGTGTTCTGTAATCGACTCGATGTCAATATAAATGAGGGTCGCCGCTCGGTATTCTCTGGAGTGTAAACAAAGGTTGAATAAATAAGGATAAGCTTTGCTCGCTTGTACCGTTTAGATGAAGAGGACGCAGGAGGAATCTAAAACCTCTTGAGCTGCTGCGTGCTAAGTGTTGCTGTTCCTCCCAATATTAGCTGCAGCCTCGTGTTATAAAACAGTGAATCAGTAAATAAAAGAGTAGATCTGGCGGTTTGCTGCTGCTACATCTCCACCCAGGATAGCGTTACCTTGTCGTGGTAGGCGGTGATGAGCCACAGCTCCAGGTCCAGGTTGTTGTTCCTCTTCTCCACGCCGATGAAGTGGAGGATGTTGTCGTGCTTCATGCCGCTCACGCTGTAGATCTCATATTCGTTCTGCCAAGACAGCTTGTCCTAAAGGAGAGCACGGACACGATGCAGATGTTATTTATGATAGAAATTAACAAAGGTTGACAAATTGGGTTACGGAGGAAAAGGAAGGTCGTAAAAAAAGTACTTTTGTTCAGTTTTTCTCAGACTCTGAGTCACATTTATCCCCTTTTACATCGCTTACGTACACCAGAGATTCCAGCTTTATTCTTCTCAATATTCTGAAGGTTTTTACAAATGGGTTTCCTCATGTTTCATTCAAGGCCTGATTTATAGTGGACCTGTGTGGACTTCTGTGTAGGCTGACAGAGATGACGCAAGCGACGGAGTAGAACCTCACATGGGAGCAGCTGACTATTATCTGAAGAAGTTCTAGTTTTGTCTAAAAAAAGGTCTGAAAATGGTGGAAAATACTCTATAATAGCTTCTTTTGACCCACTAATAGCTGAAAATGTTCGCTTTTAAGTCGCCTGAACTGCAAAATGTTCGATAATCTTGCACGGAAAATGATTGAGGCACAACTTATTCTTAAAAACAAACACATTTAGACAAGAAAATTGATCCTGGCAAACCAGCTCTCAAACAATTCAACTACATGCTACATGAAAGGGGTCAGCCGACAACAAACCGGTCCTGTACAATACCTGGATCGGGAAGATCTTAACGGCCACGTAGTCGTTCAGCAGCTGAGCTTTCCACACGCATCCGAAGCGCCCCCTGGCTTTCACCTCGATCAGCTGCAGCGGTTTGTGTCCCATAAGGGGGGACGGGGGTGAGGGCCCGGGATCCTGTCGAGAGGGGGAGAAAAAAAACAGGAGAGGGAGGACAGCGTTATTCTTTATTCTTTTTTTGTAGCGCATTAAAATAGCATTGGCTTACACTGAAGGTGACCGGGCGTTTGGCTCAGCAACAACGTGCCTGAGGAGCTTAGGCCAGCAGAATCACGATCATCCTCACATCTTAAATCACATCTTACAAATTACATTTATAGACTCGCTTTTATGTGCTGTAATTCTTTCCACCAACATGCCATTTTTGTGCCCTTTTTTTTTTCATGATTTCTTGCTTTATTTATGTTGCGGGCCTGTCGTTCTGCTCGCGGACGTGCCGCATGTTTGCGTTTAGTATTATTATTAATACTATACGTTTTCCTGGCAGTGAGGATGCAGCACACCAAGCAGAGTTTAGATTAATTCATTTTAAATTCAATTAAACCCCCTCAGGGCTGCACTTGCTTGGGTACATAGAAGCCGGGACTGTAACTGGAGGGTTGCCAGTTAAAATCCGAAAGAGCTGCAGAGGAAAACGTTGGGTTGGGGAAGATCTGAAACCTCGACTTGCATGAATGACATGAATGAAAAAAAAAAAAAAGGAAGCAGCGCTGATGAACGTGGTTTGATGAAAAAAACCCTGGCGGGTCAAACCTCACGCGTGCCCCCGTGTGCTCATGCTAATCCCGTACAAACAAAAAAGTGAAAGCGTGGAAGCCAAGTGTTCCAAATATAAAGTAGGTTAAACACAGCTGGTGATCGGGATTAAGCTGATCACTTTCACATGTGACTTCACAGGGAAGGACAGAGAGCGAGCGAGGATAGAGAGACTCAACGACAGAGAGAGAGAGAGAGAGGAAGGTTAAAAAGAAGCATGCAACCAGGGAGTCACATTTCCAAAAGGATAAAAGGTAGAGGAGAAAGTGTAGCACATGACTGATGGCCTTTGATGAAACCAGATATGCTGCTGTAAAAATCTCAACGTTACTTCAATGCCTCTGTATCGCTGCTGTCAGTAAAAAAAAAAAAAAAAAAGGAGAGAGAGAAAGAGAGAGAAAACCTCTCCCCCTGCAACGCCGCCGATGTTCATGTTTTTACTTGAACTGAAGGCTTACAAGGCGCTCGATAAGCTGGAGCAAGTTTCAAGACCCTGAGGCCCACAGGATCCACTCAGACACCGTGACAATATATCAAAAGCGCTCGTCAATCCCGGTCTTGTTTTTCCTTCCAACTTCCTGTAAAATGCTCCCCCATTTTGCAACAAGATGAGAAACGCTCGCACCAATCAGTTCCCTCTGGTTGTGCAAGGAATAAAAAAAACATAAAAAGGTAAATCTGAGAACACACAGGTCGACGCTTTGGCACCCAAAGACAAATATTGGTGATATCCGAGTCGTCCCGCTGTGAAAAATGAGCTCAAGCGGTGCCAAAAAGCATTTAACTGCAAGGGTAGTAAAACAGGGAGAAGTGGCTTCAGCTTTTACCGCCTGTCCTGACAAGATTATTGCGGCTGCGGAAGCAAACTGTATATCACTTAGCAGCATTTATGGGTTTGATTTTTATCGATTTGAAATGGTATGTCTGGTCTTGAACTTTGGCCTTTAGTGCACACAAGAAGACGCTGATGTTTAACTGAAGAAATATGTGGCTTAGAGAGAAAGCTGTTGCCGTTTCACACTTAAATCTGTCCAAGTCTTTTCGTCTTTGATTAAACTTGAATCACTGGAGGGATTCCAATGACATTTGGTGCAGCCATTCATGGTTCCCAGAGGATGAAACCTACAGAGTTTGCAGATCCCCTGACTTTTCCTCGAGCACCACCAGGATGTTGACATCTGTGGTTGAGATTCAAACGTCTCCACAGCTCCGGGATGGACTGCTGTGACATTTTGGTACAGCTGTTCATGGCTCCCAGGGGATGAATGAATTTAACGCCCCCATTAAGTGCTTTACAGCCTCAGAAACCTCTTTCCCACCAAACCTCTGGTTTCCTGAACTGGTTTTGTTCATGGCTCTTCAAACCTTAACGGAGGGCTGGGGTTAGTGGTAACAGCAAGATGGCAGATTGCACTGATTAGCAAGCTATTGTTCTATCATGATTGATATTTGTTTTATATTCTCAAAAAAACAAAAACAAAACAGCACAGATCAACCATAAATGTTAAGAACATGTAGAAGACAATAACCTGCAGGATGAAACGCCTTCTCCACCCTCAACAAACAAACTTTACTTATTTATTTTTTGTTCCAAATGCTCCAAAATGGTTAAAAAGTAAGATGAACGAACAATGTTGTTGAAAAGGGGGTAATAGAGCTACTGGCACAACTGTAGACTCTCAGCTTTGTTATTACCCAAAACAAAGTAGTATTATTTGCTGTGAAATGACCAAAATGCTCCCCAGAGATGATGAAGTTTCCTCCAGTCTAATCCATTATTGAGT
Organism: Sparus aurata; assembly: GCF_900880675.1. Classification (NCBI taxonomy): domain Eukaryota; kingdom Metazoa; phylum Chordata; class Actinopteri; order Spariformes; family Sparidae; genus Sparus; species Sparus aurata. Next base: position 17,236,386 of record NC_044210.1, read on the forward strand.
GGAGGCTGCAGTAGTACACAGCTACACATGCTTGCCTCTTAAAAGAAGCTTTGTGAGACTAAAAGAAAACATTTTCTGTTGTTTTTAGTGAAAATATGGAGCAGGGCGTCGGTGTCTTTCGCCCGCTGCCTGTTGGTGCAAGGGGTAATGGAGGATTTGAGTGGGAACTGGTCTGTTTACTTAAAGCTTTTTCCCTCTAACACTGAGCTGCGAGGCAGACCTGCTGTCTCTGCACCCTGCTTTCACACCGAATGCCAGCCAAATGACGGGGAAAATTACCCACGACGGTGCTGAGGTCGGATTACAGAGCGACCCAAACACTCCCATGTTGGCACCTCGGAAAAATGTCTTCAAAAACACATTGTACAGGCCGCCTTAATGAATTATAGTTTCACAGAAATGTATCTGTACATCTGTTTTCTTTGCTGTTTTGCATATATAAGAATGTGGAAGTTTTAATGAAGAAAAGGGTGGAAGAAGGATTTTTTTGTTGTTTTCCTATTTAACCATCCACACAGCGAACAAGTCGGTGCAGGACTCGTTTCTGTCTTTGTGTCTGCATTGTTTCTGAAAACGCTTGTGTTCCGGGCTTTTGGGTCTGACGAGGCGGCCCGGCTCAGCCCGGCCTCCCTCGGGAGTCACCGGATCCCTTGTCCGATCGCAGGGCGCCGTGGCCTCAAACGGGGGCGCATTACACTTAGTCAGCAGACCACAGGAAACAGGAAAACAGAATCTGCTGCTTCACACCGTTCTTCCCAACCCTCAACCATCTCCCATGGCCTAGTCGGGTTACAACTTCATCTATTACACCAGATCAGGTCCTTTAGGTCTGGTGTGTCCCGGGTTTAGGTGCAGACAAGTAGACATAACAGAATTAAAATGCCAAGTTTGATTTTGTCTAGACTTCTTAGGTCATGAAAGGTTTTTCTTAAGGTCATACTTTCTTGGCGATATGACCACGAAACTTGAGGTCACATCAAAAACAAAACCTGTTGACATGACCTTAAAGGGAAAGTTCACCTGATAATGAAAATTCAGTCATTATCTTCTCAGCTCCATGCCGATAGAAAGTAAGATTTCGTAGACCACGAAACATTTCTGGAGCTAGTCAGCAAAAGAGCATTGCAGCATTCTCCTAAACAACTGAAGTAGCTGAAGAACTTATCCAAGTGTTAAGAAGTCAGACTGCTAATGTCTTCAGTTTAGCAGCTAGAGTGAAGGTTCTGGCTTAAAAAAAGGTATAAATAATGTACTTTCAAATCATTTTGGGATCTGAAGACTTGCATTAGACAACCGAATAGAATATTTAAGGGATCGAGCAAAGACCCCTGAGGAACTAACCCTAACCCAACTTCATCAGTGGGACGATCATGTTATGGTAGGCAGCAGTTTGCCAACATGTCAGCTTTAAAAAGGCATCTTTTCAAATCAGTTTTGGATCTCCGGGCTACTGGAGATATGGATTATGCCAAAGCAGCTGTATGGAGCCATTTCATGTTTTCCCCAGCTACTTCAGTTGTTTAGGACTTGTTTGCAGACTGAATTTCCACTTGTGGGTGTTCATATCCTCTCATAAAAAAGAGCTAACCTCTGGGTTTTATTTAGCGAGCTACCGACTCTTTTTAACATGAGGATTTTCAGTGATGTCTGCAGCCACACTTCTACACCACTGTGATAAATTTTGAGCCAAAGTACATTTGCGAAAGGCTTATGCTCCTCTTGTACTTAAGTAATTTACACTCTCTGACTTGAAAAATGTTCCAGGTAAGTGGCAATTCTCATACTTATGCAAAATGTATCCACCCTCCTCCTCAGTCTGCTTTTAAGATGAAAAAGCATGCTGCAGTTTCAGTTCTACACACTCCTGCTCTGTCTCTCTGAAACACAGTGAGCCATAGGTCTAGCAGATACCGTTCTGGAAACTGGGTCACATCACACACAATACGTTACATAAACATTACAGGTGGACATTGATACAAAAAAAAGGGGGGGCTGCATTCGGAGCCATTTTGGCTACTTTCCACCATGCACAAAACATTTTGAGCAGGGAGCACAAAAGAAATCCATCCATGCAATAAACCCAGGCAGAAAAAACAACAAAAAAAACAAACCAACAGACAGAAATGTGCTATGAACCGAGTAAACAAGACGCTGTCGGAAAAAAGCAAAGAGAGAAGAACAAAATGGTGGTCTGGGATTGAGGTGGAGAATTCATAACCAAGCTCTGAACCCAAAAAGGGGGAGAAACTAATAGTGTTTCAACTTCAATTGAACTGCTCTTACCTCCACCATAATGTGAAAGGCGTGCTTGTTGAAAAAGGAACATAAGAAGCAAACAGAGAAATTATTTTCTGTCAGTTAGTGGATGAAATAGAGGCAGATAAAAGGTAGGAAGATGATGGCATGTCCTTGAGAAACCTTTTGTTCCCCCCTCTCCAGTGCTTCAGACCAGGGATTGGAAGGCTATGGTTTATGGGACACATGATGGGGAGTTTTGTAATCCCACGTGGATCAGAGAAGGTGTTAATAAGCATGGCACAAAAAAGGAAGATGGTACATTTTGAGAACTTAAATGATGCTCTTAAGCAGAGCAACTGAAAACGGATGGAACAATATGTATAAAGGAACTCCGAGATGACCAAACAAACATAAATGCAAAGTTCAGAGCTGCAGCACCCTGATGACGGATGCATGAACGGTTCAAACGTACCCACAAAGATAAAGAAATGAAAACCCCTCATCCGAGAGCTCAGACCGTACCATCTCTTTCTCAACAAGAGCTTGGAAAACTTTTGCCTTTATCGGTACCAATATCTTACCTTAGGTACACAGTTAAGGTGTTATGACCAGCTAGAGAAGCGAACAATGGCGTCCACTCAGGAGGTTAGCGTAGCTGCTACATCGTCAATATCAACACTAGAGTTGATTTAGTTGACAGAACACCAAGAATGACATTTAAAGTTTTGTTTGAAGGATTTCTCTTGACTGGTTTTGTCAAGACTTTATGTTGGCGCTCTCTTTTTGTTGATGGTTTTTTCTTATATGAGCCAGCAGGCAAAGTGACATTTTGAGCAGGAAGTCAATAAAGGGAACTTGGGATCCTAGTAACCAAGGTAAATAGTTTAAAAGACCTTCTAAAAATAAAATGATGTAAATTTGGCAATATTTCAAGTGAAATCAGGAACAATCTGATCAGAGAACACGTGGTTTCGGCACATTTTGGTCAGTGATAAAAAGTTTTAAAGTTTGATACACATAAACAAATATATGGTCGGTGAAGAAAACAAAATAAAAACGCTGTTAAGGAGATTTAGAGCACCAATTTTGCAGCTTTCAAGCTTCAGTGAGTATTAAACCATGAATATTGGAAGCTTTGACATTGGCGGTATGAAATTTGCCGTTATTATTAACCTTAATACTTTGCTGTGATTATAATTATGAATTTAAAGAGAAACAAGGACAAGAGGGGAGACTTGAGTCTCCGGCCTTCAAAAGCTCAAAGCTTTGGAACAGTTTGTGAGAGAGCGTTGACGGTCAGCTTTTCTATGTACACCGGCTACGACACTACTTCAGCATCATAAGTACGCAGCTCTGTGTCCAGCTCTCTTTTTAAGTCTTTTGCAGCCGAAACATCATCTTCCATTGAAAACTGATTTGGACATCGAACATCATGGCTGCGATTGAAGTTTAAAACATTCAGATCAGCCGCGAACACAAAAAAAGATATTTCCCAACCTGCTCGATGAGGTTTATAGAGTTCAGTGGTGTTTCGCATGTGCCCAGCAAAGAGAATAATTTGAAATTCTTCCCCACAACATGTGCCCAAATCATTCTGGAGTAATCACAGGGTTGGCTTTGGGGGGCTTTTCAGGATATTTGGAGTCTGCCAGCACTTTAGGAGTCCTTTGGAGGGCTGCACCCAGACAAACAAGACGTAAGTAGCTCCATAATAAAGCAATTGATGAGATTTTGGTCAGAATCAATCTGGTAGATGGATAGAGATAAGAAAATAGGGTCCAGCTCAAAAATAAAAAAATAAATAAAAATGGCCAGACTTATGTTTAAGTGCTCGGGGGCCTCTCCGTGTGAAAGCTGTGGGTCTGTGTACTCAGACAGAATCAATTCCAGTTTGCCTCCACTTCACACTGCGCTGTGAATAATGGAGGCTTGGTGGCAAATATTCAGCCCATGATGGACCACAATTATAACATAATGACAGTGTGCAACAAAGTTACTTTGCCGCATGTAATTTCCTGCTTTTTCACACTGGATTTAATCTTTTTAGAGGAGTCTATAAAGTGTGCAGGAAAAATCACCCCGATGTGCATTTTTGTTGGGGTGTGATAAAACCCTCCGTCTTCTTTTATAAGCTCCGACTTCCGGCCTCGCCCCGATGTGGCGCCGATATGTGAAAGTACAGCAGGAGCTCTTTTCGTATAATTGGAGAACAGAGCGGCGATAATGAATCCATTAATGATCATTAAGTGGGAACAATTACTTTTGCATCATGAAGACTGCATGTGTCATTACCTTGCAAAGAAAATAATCGCAGCTACTTGATGTATTTCTGGTTTTAATGACTCATCGGTAGAGAGAGATGTGACAAAACTCAATGGAGGAAATGTGCAGAAAATCAAACTGTGTGATTCTTGAGTCTACTTATGTGTATCTTGATCTTTGCGGTGTGATGCTATTGCTTATTTTAGCGATGTAGAGTCAGATGCTGGATTATAAACACAAGAAATAAGAAAAACTAATAAAGCAGCGATGGATATCAGCATTATGTATGTTAGGACTTTCTCTCCGGCTCTCTCCAGACCGCAGCTGCTTGTTCACGATATAATCACATTCCTTTTCATTAGAGATTTAGATTAAATGCACGCAGTGTGATGCCGAGATCTGCCCGTCTTAGAAGAGATGCAGCGATGTAGACGGGACGTGGATGTCAGAGAACAACGGGAAAAACCGGTGTATGAACAACTGTAATGGCTCCCACGTACACAAAAGGGTGCTTTGAGATCTGACTGGCAACAGGTGTGGGTAATTCGTAACCGTCACATTAAGAAAACATGAGTAAGGACAGTGTATTATGTACAGAACAGCACGGGAACAAGCGTGTGAAGCAGATCTTTGGACAAAATCTGCGCCATGTGTGGGATTAATACTGAAACATGGGAAATAGGAGCGTCACGATTACACTTTCAGTTTGTGATAATCGAATTTAAAGGCAGCATCAAATATGGATTATTATTATCTTTGACTACCGTCTCTTTCACACTGGAGTGAGCCACCTTTGAGTGTTAAATGGAGACAGATAGAAAACCATTTACATGCCAGTGTCCAGGACTTTAACTTAAAAGTGGCCAAAATTCCTGCGTCCATCAGGATATTACGCTGATAAATACTCGGGTTTCGTGCCACTTAAGACAAAAACCCTCGTTAGTAGGAGTGGGTGGGATTAGAACATATAAACTCACTCCTTTCCACTTGTCATCTGATAAATTGGTGAGTGTGTTGTTTACTTCTGGTCTGCAACCGTATCCTTTAGCGTGGGATATTTTCATCACAGCCAATAGCCGTTTTTAGACCGAGCACCAAGCCGCCCGTCCTTTTGGCGGCTCCGTCCGCGGTTTTAGACAGAGGGCGGCAAATTGGGGGTCTGTTTTGGTCCGGGTACACTTATTTCCGCCTCGCCTGCTATCTAAAAACGAGGCGGCAATGTGCCGGCCTCTGTGTGAGGTGGGCGGAGGTGTCGATGACCTGCACTGTTGTGCGACCCACAGCCGAAACAGCTGATCACAGCAGTCAGTCCATCACTTCATCCGCGGACGTCAAGATGAACAACTGGACAGCTGCTGAGATCCAGGAGATGCAGCGTCTCCTCGGTCTCTGTAGCTGTTTGGTTGTGTTAGCTTGATGTTGTGTCGGCAGGCTAAAGATGGTCGCTACTTTCAAATTAAAAGCCCCCCGCTAAGAACCCAGTTCTAAACTCCAATGGAGTGCAATGTAAAGCTCCTATTTTGAAGACAAGTGGACGTTCACAGCCCAACGTCGAGCTTCACGTCACGTCACATGTTTACGCCTACCTCAGAGGCGGCTTTTGGAAAAGGAGGAATATTACGCCTGCATTTTAGAAAGACAGGCCGGCACATTGCCGTCTTTACTATCTAAAAAGGGCTAATAAAAACACCTGACTACTGTGCAGTCACTTGACCTGAGATAAATGCAGATTGTACCCTTCGCCACTGAGGACGAAAGCAGGAGTACGAGGGTTTCTCTTGTAGAGAAAAGGTCCTGAAATCTCTCGTTATAAAGGTGTGATTTCGTCAGGTTTCTACTCAGTAACCTGTGGTTGAAGTGACTGAGGTGCGTTTTTGCTCTCGACAGTGCAAGAATTGCCGGGAGCCGTCCTTGGTGACTTTGCGAGAGTGAGCTGTTTGAGTGATTGTCGAAGTCACCTCTGCTTTTTTTCCCTCTTTCTGTTTTTTTAGAATACAGCCTGTGGTGCAACACAAAAACACATTCTTCAATAACAAACCCACCAAAAAAGAAAAAAAACAGAAAAGAGAAAGAAGAGAAGATAGAAATAAATCCCCCTCTCGCTGTATCCATCTCTCTCTCTCCCCTCCCGATTGGCTTTCTCCATCTTCTATATTGAAAAACTCGGTCTAATCAATTACAAAACAAGCGATGGACGCCGGAGCTATTTGATGTGTGTGTGACTGTGTTTGTTTTTAGCCTCCTCCCAGCAGCAGTCGAGTGGCGTTCGCTGCATCACCTCCTTCCAGAAAAGCATACGAGCCGACTTTTAACTACATTCCTGTACGAGTGACCTCCTTTCCCTCCTCTTGTCCTTGTACTCCTACTCATTCACGCACTAGTACGCTTCTGCACACACATGATTATACACATCCGGCATGACTTCATTTGTTCCAACCTGGCTATTTCATTTTCTCCCCCCCCCCCTCCCTCCGCCTCGTGATTTTATGAATATTTTATCTGTTTGTTTTTTTCCACTGTGTCATCATCAGTTATCTGATCCACTCCTCTCCGCTCATGATCTTCATTTGTTTTACGTTGTTTATTTATTCATCTATCCGTTTTTCCAGGTATGTTTCATAAGCCGAGTTGTTTTTTTTTTCCTCCCCGGGCACATTAGCATTTGTGTCCTGATTGCATTGTGTCACCGTCTTTTTTATCTCTTCCCTGCTTTGCTTTAGCGCTGTGCAAATACAATAACTAAGTTGAGAGAATAGCGTGTCTCTGTTCGCTCCCTCCCCCGCACTCCCCACCCACCCACCACCACCACCATCCACCATCCTCTGAGGCAGAGCTGCGAGCGTCTCTGTGTTTAGTTTTGTTTGCCTATATAAAGCCTCATCAATAATGCAGAGGCCCCTGACTCCTCTTCCATACCGTGGAAGCTCTGCATGGGTTTTCTTTTTCCCCTGCTGCCGCTGAGCAGCAGAGAATATAGCTCTGCTGCTGCTGCTGCTGCTGCTGCTGCTGCTGCTGTCGGGTTAAAACCGCTGTAAAAAACTAAGTGAATCAGGAATGTGGATGAAGAGCCGTATCCAAGAAAGGATATTTAGGATGTTGGGAAGGTTTAGAACTGGTAAAGACATGAAAATGATTTTAAAAATGTACATGGGTTGTGTTTATCAGCGATCGGGCGCTGGAGGGATGATTTCTAGCGAGTTAGCATTGCTCAATAAAAAGCCTGTTTTCTTATTAATGCATTAAAATCAGCTCCGAGGCCGACGAGTTTATGGCACAGGTTTTGTACAGCAGGATAATGTTCACAAATCAACACCACATTTATGCTTTTTGAGGCATAAATCGAACCACAAGAAGTAAGAAGCTAATAACGCAGCGGTCGCATGACTTCATCGTCACCATCAGCGAGTGTTTGACTACAATATACGATACAGTCTTTACTAGAGATGCACCGATGGCAATTTTCTCTCTTTCTCTCGCTGTAAGAACTATAATTAACAGCACACACAAACCTTTTAAAAAAGGGAAATTTTCTGTGAGCGCACCGCTGGCACTTTTCTGCAGGAAAAAAAAAAAAAAAAAAAAACGCTCTGTGGACACTCGTGCCCTGAGAGGAATAAATGGTTCAGAGAAGGGATCTTTATCCTCAAAGTAAATGCACCATTCATAACCCGCTGCAGTCAGAACAGTTGCAAAGTGCAAAATGCAAACTTATTTCTGGGTTTTAGGACTCAGTCCTGCGGTGCTCTACAGAGAAAACATGGCAGAAGAAACAACTCATGGAATGTGGGTCAGAACTCTCATTTTTCCAACAATTATTCCGACCTGCGCGGAACACGATGCACTTAAAATTTAAAGATTTTAAAGATTAATTGGAGCACTTTTCTGTGATTAAAAACCAATCTGACACAATAAGAAGCAACCCAATTACAGTCATCTCCAGACACACTCCAGTGTGCTGCATTAAAAGGCGAGTCTGAGAAGTGTGGGCTTTTTTTTTTCTGTAACAGAAGCAGACAGAAGCAGACAGATTTAGGGCTCCTCTCATGCTTCTGTACGAGTTTGAAAGGAGAAACTGAAAAAAGCAATTATCCCCAACGTAAACTCTCCGCACAGTGTGTCTGTTCTGGCTGACCGTAGTTCTGTCCCTCTGCTGCACGGGGCAGGAAAGGTCAAGGCTGTTTCAGTCAGCCCACTGAGAAACTGGAGCAGCGCTGGAGTTGAAGGTTGGTTAAATAGAGAAGGTAGAGCGACGAGTTTTTACTGTTTCATGCTGCAAACAAGACAAGAGCAACTAATGAGCGTCCACTCATGTCTTCTGTCGCTGCACGCTCAATCTTACAGGGATGATCTTGAACTCTTATTTGTTTATTTCCAAGTTTTTTGTGTTTGCACTGCGAGTAAGGACAGAAATGATTTGCCCCACAGGATCTGGTGCGTTTTACATTTCCCCTTTGTTTGCAATTAAGAGATGAAGCTGGACGTCGAGGCTGAACGGACAGAAAGAGAAACTCTAACTGCATCCGCAGCAACTTCGAAGAAAGAGGACACCGCCGTCGCACAGCCGCACCGTCTGATTGACAGCTGACCTCTGGAAATGCACCGCGGTGAGAAAAAAAAAAAAGTTTTCATTTTCTCCACCCGGAGAAGACTTACATGTGTGGGGACGAGGGCAGCCGGGTAGGCCAGTTTGTGATGCCTCCACATCCAGAAGGAGAAGAGGACGACGGCGGCCAGGCCTATGATGGGAACCAGGGAGTACAGCAGGGTGCTGAAGAGCTGGGGCTTCTGGGGGAATGGGTTGGACGTGGCTGTGGGAGGAGAAGAGATAAGTGAAGATAAGAAGACGCTACGAGACGTTTTATCTTTGTAGGAACTAAAATAAAGCAACGGGAGAAAGAAAACAGGGCGTGTGATTGGCCTGACATTGTGCTACATCATCTCTAAGTGCAGCACTAACCCTGCTTACAGCTTACTGCCACTGCGCTTAGGGATCATATCAATGCACGCACACACACACGCACGCACGCACGCAGCAGGATTAGTGAATCCATCTCGTGACATAACGTAATCCGCCTGCCAAAAATAACAGAGCTCTGAACTGTGCTCGACCCCTGCAGGAGTCTCTGGGTGACGCCTGCTGGCTCAGCCTGTCCTCCCATCACAAGGTGTGACAGTCTGATTCGGCGGCGCTGTCAAAGCACCGACACTCCGACGCCCACCAACGCTGCCGTCCTCGGGGGGGGGTGGAGGGGTTGAGGGAACGGGCAGGGGGCCGGTGGGGTTGCACCAGCTGCACGACTGTGGGACTCTCTGGGCGTTTGTCAGAGCGGTTGGTGAAAAGTTTTTCTCTACAGGGTGTCTGCAGGTTTCACGCAGTCAAATTTAAGAGCAATACAAAGAGACACTTGAGCTGTGAAGTGATGAGTGCAAGGACAACAGAAGTGCCACTGGTTGATGAATGAACACAGACGGTCGTTATTATGTGCGGGGTCAAGGCGGTGACTTTAATCTGTGCTTGAAAACAGTCGTACCTGCATCTCTGCAGATCAGCTTTGTTACTCCCTCTGAAAAACATCAATTATTGTGAATTCTTTGGTAAATATCTCCTCTGCTCTTCTCAGCTTTATTGTCTTCTACAGATAGTTACGTCTTTGGTATTATTGCTGGATTTTGTGCCGTTTTGTCTGCAACTTCTTACTTTTCTGAATGCTAACAGGCACCATTATAACTCTTATAGATTGAGCTCATCATATAATGCTAACACAACAGAAACAGGGTTGAGGCAGCATGTAGTTCTAACACCGAGTTAAAGTAGTATTAATAATCTTTTTGAGCGTTCGTCAGAGGGTTTCTGGTTTCGAGCTGCAGCAGTGAGATCACTTCATCTCTGGCCGCGCTGAATGAAGCGCATGTTGTTTCACGTCTTTTGTTACTTTTATTATCCTTTTCCTCGAATCCCTAAATATTTCTGAACACAGCAACACCTGGACGCTCGGCAGCTGGCCGGCATCCAGAGCACAAGTGCCTTACATCACACGCACTCGCTGGTGGGAGAGCTCTTCAGAGTAAAAGCCTGGATGTCGCATCAAGGCTTCCAGATAGTAGAAAAGAGAAAACATTAAACATTTAATTTGAGAAAACTTATAACCTAAAACTGATTTCTAGTACTCCAGGTAAGCAGGGCTTTCTCACACAGGAGCCATTTTGAAAAGAACTAATTAAAACATGGATAAATGTTTGTAGCAATTCAAACTTCACAAGGTCAAATTTAAGACTTTTTTTTTTATAGCTTTAATCGACAGGGTTCGTACACATTTTTCAAGGTCAAATTCAAGCACTTTTCAAGCACTTTTAAGGGTCATTTTCAAGATTTTCCAGCACCTTATTGCTGGGGTAAAATACGTATCTACAGGAACATATAAACTCGTGATTTTTTTCTTCACTTTTTTAATTATTATTATGCTGTAAACATCTAAAATTATGTTTCATAATAGCGAAAACTTCAGAAATTAATTATCAAATCTGATTCCAATTTTGTGAAGGACACAGAGTTATAATGTCAAGCACTTTCAAGCACTTTCAGACCTTGAAAACGCCACATGGAAATTCAAGCACTTTCAAGGATTTCAAGCACCCGTACGAACCCTGAACTATTACTTATAACGAGCCTAAATTCTGATTCCAGCTTCTGAAATGTGAATATTTGTGGTTTCTTTCCTCCTCTATGACAGTGAACGATAAATATCTTTGGATTGTGGACGAAACGCGACATCTGAGACTTTTTTCACCATTTTTTTACCATTTTCTGACATTTTAAAGAACCCAAAACAAATCGACTGAATAAGAAAATATTCAGAAAGAGACATTTAACCATTTAAGGATTAATTTCATGAACGGTTAAGACATCGACACCGTTCATAGTTCACAGTTTTTGTTCTGGTTAATCTGTATTTGAGTTGTAAACCTGCAAACAGGAAATAAACTGTAGGTGTGGCTCCAACACAAATAAAGTAAACACTGCCTGTTTGTCATTTTCAGTGGATTTCATCTGTGTGTGTGTGTGTGTGTGTGTGCGTGCAGGTTGGACTGTACATACTGTAGGCGGTTGAATGGTGCGGGTCGCTCTGCGGGGGCGCCTCAGGGACGTACAGGAACCTCTCGTTGCACATGTTGCCTTCGCAGCAGCAGAAGAAGACGTCGGGACTCTCCTTCCTCTCCACACACTCATTACTGCAGAGGACACGGAGGAGGAGGAGGAGGGGAGTTAGAAAACACACACATCTCCCCCCCCCTCTTCTTCTTCTTTCCTCCCCGCACACCGCAAAAGGACATGGAGGCAATTTCAGTTTTTAAGTGCGAGTGAGTGCACATCATCTGCATGCACTCACTGCAGAAGACATGATGCTTTCTAAAGAGCAAACACACACTGACACACACACACACACACACACACACACTCACATCTCCCTCCTTCTCCACCACGAGATGTGAAAGAAAAACATTTATAAAATAACTCCCACACACGCCAATACACTCGCATGCAAACAAACACACATGAGCACTAACAATCACGCACACACACTCTCTCCTTCTCTTTCACACTCACACAGTCATCAGATAAAAGCCAAAGGAAGTGGCAGCCGCCCTCGACTTGCTCTGCCCTCTCCAGGGAGGCGAGGCGGCGCCGTCTGAGCAGAGGTACCCAAACTGTGCGGGCTGCAGAATCTACAGCAACTTTATCGCTCAGGAATCAAAGGAAAACACAAGCAGAACCGGCTCAAACCAGCATCTCATGCCAGGTTGATGTTCTAGAGAGCGAGGAAGAAACTATAATAACGCCGTCTATTAATATCTGTTTACTGTTCCGGCCTTGGACGGGTACATAAGGCTGAGTCCCTTTTCAGCGGAGACGCACAAAGTAATTTATATTTCCCTGCTCTGTGGTAATTAAAAATGTAGCCTTGTGCGGGTCGTTCACAGGGACAACGAGCTCTTCTCAAGGTGTTTGTCAGTGTTTAGTGTTCCACCTTTGTCCTGCCTCGGGCTGCTGCTTTCTGTCCGACATCAATGGAGGAGTTCAACCGGGATCTAAACTAAACGTCCCTTTGCTTGTGCTGGAGGAGACGGTGAATACACTGGTTTGTTTTCTGATGAATGCCTTTTATAATCACCAAGTGAGATCCTGAACCAGGTTCAGTTTATTCAACTGGTCCCTGGCCACAAACACCAATATCAATATCCTTTATTTCACCAGGTAAAAAACTCATTGAATGCAACAACCCTGAACGGCAACTTAACAACATAAAGAACCAACAAAACACAGTTCAACTCTGATTAAAACAAGGAAGGAAGGCTTTAAAACTAAGAGTTTTTTCTCATGATATTGTTCTGCCTAAATATCGCGATAACATCAGTGATAGACTGTGAGGTGACGCCACACATTTGTGGTAATGTGCTGTAACAACTGCTTCCTGCAAAACACGACTTGCAGCCTCATCCAAGCCATCTCGCCATCTTCTCCAGAAATAATGCTAAATTGGCGAGCTGGCGTTCTTCTAAGAGACCACGATCTCCACGTCCGATCACGATAACGTACCTGTCGTAGCAGTTGACGTCGTCCAGCCAGCAGCCTTGCTTGACGACCTCTACGGTCCCGGAGACGTTCTTCCACGTGGCGAAGCAGTGCCGCCGCTTGTCTTTCTCGCCATAGCAGGGCTCGATGCCGCTGCGGTTGGTGCGCTCTTTCTCCCAGCTGGAGTTGTAGTAGGCGCACTCCTGCGTCTCCGAGCGTCCCAGGATGGCACCTGGAGAAGACGAGGAAGACATCATTTAGTTTATTATAGAATTTGAAGGCTGATCGTGGGGCGAGAGAACACATTTTGCCAGGTTAACTCTCAAAGGTGTGTGAAAGCAGCCTTTTAGATTCTGGGATTTATAAGCCAACTGTGGCTCGGAGATGAAAAAGTTATTTTTCCTTCGCTGTCATTGACAAAGAATGTGATTTAGTTTTGTATCAATAACTGTTGGAAGGACACATCTTTACAGGCTCAAAGTATGAGATGGAGAGAAGCCATAAAACATTTACCAATGATAAAATTCACTTCTGTGGTCCTGTTTTTATTTTTTTTTCCCTGTCAGAGGTCCCGAGAGCTTCGGAGTCAATACACCAATGAAAAATGAAAGCTTTTCTAAGCTGAACAATAAAAGCCAGCCAGGCGTGACAGAGAAAATAAGGTTACGGAGTGAAGCGGAGAAACCAAACTCTCACTGCTCACAGACACAACTCGGGCGAGCCAATCGACTTCCCTCCCCCGCCAAAATAAAGGAGACTCTGATTTCCTGCGGATGAATGCAGGCAGCAGCTTTCCGCAAACCGATATCCAGGGGAAAAATACTGCATGACAGCTTGTCAGTTTAGCGCTGCTGCCGCCGCCTCTCATCACCTGTCAGGGAGTCGGTCCAGTTTAGACTGCTGACAAGACTGAAGAGACTCAGACGCTCCCGAGTGCTTCAGACACACAGGAAACCGGCGGGATGGCTTCCTGTGAATCGCTCTGCTCGTGCTCCTCAAGGTGTAATAATCAGGTTCTGATATTGAGTCTCAGCCATCAGGATACGCCGTCCAGGGATTCGTAGAAGTGATAATTCTTCACTTAACAGCCAGTTTACTCGTCTCTTGTTTGTGGAAATATGACTTAACTTGTTTGTGTGAAAAACAGATCATTATCTGGAAAAGGAAAGCGCGTGTGAGCGTGTGTCAGATGGTTCAATCAGCTTCCGCAGGCTGCTGAGAAAAGTTTGCAAATGACACGGTCACATTCAATTAATCACCAGCTATTTTAATTATTATTTGATTTGAGTACTTTTACAAAAGGAAAGAAAAGTCAAAATTCTCTGATTCCAGCTTCTTAAACGTGAATACTTCCAGGTTTCTTTCCTCCTCAGCGACAGTAAACTGAACATCGTTTAATTGAGGACAAAACACGACGTGTGAGGACGACATCTTGTCTTGTTGTTTGAGGTTCATCATCTGTAACATCTGTCCTTTGCATTCTTTTTGTCAAAATATGTTTGTAGCTGGAGTTAAACGCTGCAGGATCGACGCTCCATCAGGGTCTTTCAGATGAACACATCTGAAGATGCTAGCAGAACATTTCTTACACATCGTCCTCGTTACTCATCTGTTTATATACATCTGGTTTTATTTTCCAGCCAGCGAGGATTTGCACTCCTGACCTTATCTGCTTTTTATTTATTCTTCCTCTTAATGTCTCAAAAAGCTCCCTGTAATTTAACCGAACAGCGTACAACAAATAAAGAATAATGCTCCGATCTACGCGATCATTATCCACTCCGCCATGCCGGTAAAATGCTGTCGCAGAGGAAGAAGTGTCCCGCCCTCTCCGACCGTGGTGTCTCCGGTCACGGCGACTTCCAGAAATTAGGGGGCTTAGCTTTTCAGCGTAATAGAGGTTACCTTTAGGAGGATTGTGTATTTTTCAATAAAATGGCTGCTAAAGTAAAGTTCAGCCCTGGAGCTGCAACATTAACAGCTGCAGATGGAAGAAGAGAGGCGAGAGGGGAGTTCACCGGCTGGCAGACGAGGTCAGCTCGGCCTCTCCGCCGAGCTGACGGCATTTTTCTCTCGTCAAATCCATTTCCCATGAAGCCCCCCGACTATATTCACAGCAACAGGTGCAACTTGTGCGCCGCAGCCTTTATGATCGGGGAGCAAATGGCCGAGGTGAAAAGAGAGAGGAGGGAAAAAAAATACTCCGGGGTGATGAATGAGTGCAGCGTGAGTGAGTGAGTGGGCTGGAAAAAGGCAGGAATAATTGTTGCACGTGTGTTAACAAAGAAACGCATGTGAACGCAGATGAAAAATGTATATGGAGCAAGCTGCGTTGTAGACGTGGAGGCAAAGATAGACATAAATAGACCCACAGGGGTGTATTATATCTGCATGCGGAAAAAATGAATTTGCCCAAACGTGCAAATGAGCATAAATAACACCGCGGGGGGAGATGACATCATCTCACAAGTGGTTCATGTGGTCTTCTTTTCTCTGCCTCCAACAGACGCTCTGAAAACGGCTTTAATGCAAACAAATCACTTTCTGGGCTTGTTTTTGTTTTTAATTGCACATTTTTTCTTTTTCTCTAATGTAACACATATAAGTCGAACAAATTAAAGCAACAGAAAGGGTGTGAAAGCTAAAAGTTTTTGAGTTCAAATTGCTGCTCGAGCCAAAGAACAAAGGAAAATTAACCACAAACTAAACTACTGCCCACGCCCAATTTATCTGCAGCAAGCATCAGACGGTTAAAGTTCAAAGGTGCCACATGTAAGAATCGACCACCTCTCGACCAGCTGCTGCTGATTGTATCTGCAAATATTTGAGACAGTAAAATAAGACCGTATTTGGTTTAAATTCATTAATTTAATGATCAGAAAAGTGACTTTTAATGCAAAAAACTTCACTCATTTCGACAAAAGGGGATTAAAAGATGGTTAAATTAAATTCCATCAGATGTAGAAATTAAGACCTCACAACTCTGAGTGTAAGACTGTCTAATGAACTCCAGGGTTTCATGCTGCGGCAGGGATCAGGTGTGAAAACGAGCGGTTGTGGTCTGCATCGTGCCTTTAGGGTGTTGTGTGCCTCCTTAAAGCTTCAACCACATCTACAGACCACATGGGCGAGGAACGAATGACGACATTTTCCAACCACGGATCAACTTAAGGCAACAAAAGTTAACAAAACAGTTTTTTTTCCTGAGCGGGTGCAGTCCTCGGATAACCTCCCCTGGTATAATACTGCTACGCTATGATTTATGCTAAAACTGAGGTGCAAAATCCCTGCCAGTGTCTGTAAAGTCTATCAGCAGCTAGTGTGTCCACCGCATGGCGCCTGGTTTCTATTCTTCCCGGATGGGGATGGATGCGACGTTCCCTCCGCCGGCCCTCGCGGGAGCAGAAGGCGATGATTATGGAGAGGTATGCGGAGGTAAAGCGGAAGGTTAGCTCATTAGCCACTTCTGGTGTAACGGCATTAGCCGTGCTAGCGCTGATCCCCACGGACGTTCGCGTCGAGGTGCTCGGCATACGCATTTCCATTTTTACTCGGAGTGATTTACAATGAATGCGGGAGGAGGATAAGCCCGAGTTCCTGTAGCAACTTCATTACAAGCGAGTCATAATAATGAGCGCGCAGGACACCGAAAGCAGGTGAAATAAACAGTGTGTTTGCGTTGCCGGAGAGCTAATGAGGGCTGGATTTAACTGAGATACATTAACTAAAAATGGGCCATGAATACAAGATCACCTAAATGTTTTATAACTGGGATCATTTAAGGCACTTTTCAAGCATACGTGTCACAGAAAAGCAGCAAATCTTTGTAATTTAATGAAGTATATAACGTGTTTTTGGGGGGTTTGGCTGTTGGCAGGACAAAAGAAGCGATGTGAGATGTCACCTTGAGCTTTGGGAAACTGTGATGAGCATTTTTCACAATTTTTTGACAAAACTATTAAGAGATAATCGAGAAAATCATCCACAAATTCATCGATAATGAAAACAACCTATAGTTTTAATATATGGAATCATATATATATATATATATATATATATATATATATATATATATATATATATATATATATATATATATATATATATATATATATATATATATATATATATATATATATATATATATATATATATATATGGAATCTTACAAGATGTAAACAGCAAATATTTGGCTTTTTATGTTGAGAAATTTAAGCTATTTTTGACAGTAAACAAACTGTTTAACTGACAAATTGTTGCAGACACATATTGGTCTATTTTCCTGCAATGAAAGGGAAGACTAGCTGTTTTTTTACCATCGCTTCCCATCCTGTGAGCACAGCACAAAAGTCAAAGGCTTACTGAATACATGGACAGTTTAGGCAGCGAGACAGCCTTCACCTTATATAAACTGACAGTAAATGGATGCATTTGTGGAAAGTGAGTGCTCAACTTTAAAAAAAAAAAAACGCAGGACAAAAAGCCGGCCCCTGTTTGTTCTTGAGCCGAGGCGAGCTGCAACACCTCAGCAGCTCCACTGATAATGGCTCTATTCAGGTATTACACTGTGTGAGCAAGAGCGAGAGCCATGTGAACTGCAAATACAGAGCTCCGTCGCAAATACAGCCATTGAGGAGCTCAAATCAATCACGTCTCTGAAATGAGGTGGCGGTACAGGACGGGCTGCCTATAGCGCCGTGTGCCAAAGGTGGCCGCCCGTCAGTACGGCGGATATAAAGCAGAGAAATCAATCTTCCGACTAAGTCGCGGCTCAGAGTTCACTAAAGCGGATAATGTCACCGAGTGCAGGAGCCTACACGAGCGATTGTGCAAGGACATACAATAGGGCTTCCACCCACAAGCATACATCCCGGCAATAAAGAGAGAAGCCCCTTTGTCTCCAGGAGATGTATCACGCATAGAAATGTCAAACATGAGCAGCACAGGCCCACTTTGTTTGCCGTAATAAGGTTCGTGCGGAGATGGATGGATGACTGTAGCTGCATTCTGTTAATGCAAGGTCGTTTTCTTGGTAATGATGCGGCCGACGTTTATTTTATCCGTGGCACGCCGAAACAAAAGGAGGAAAGCGAAGGATCAAAAGAAGGAGAGAAATTAAAGGCTTCAGACTTTAATCAAGACGTCGGGTTAATTGATAATAATGTCTGATTATGGGAAAGGTCAGCTCACGAGGGGGTAAACGAGCAAACATCTATTTATGTAGAGTATGTGCAGACCGGCGGCACTGTGAGGCCACTTCTGAGGACTTTAAACCAAAGAGTTGTTGTAACTTTTAACTGCTTGCATCCCTGAAAATAAGAGCTTTGTCCTTCCTTTACATCATCAAGAAGACTATTTACTCACTGGGAGTCTCCCAATCGTTCAAATCACAGCAGCAGCATGTATGTTTCTCCCCTCGTTCGGTTTCCTTTCTTCTCGTGAAATGAAATGGCCACAAAAACATTTCACAGAGCCTCCTTTCTATTCTTTCCTTTCCAGTCATACAAGAGATTTATCAAGGTTAACAGCGACCTACTTTAGCTGCGGACATTTCAGCAATGCCTCCCCTGCACAGCGTCTAAACACCCGACCCACTTCTCGATCCACTGGGGCTTTTCTTTTTTTTTTTTTATTAAAACTGCTCCTCGTCCCTCGCTAGCTGCCTGGTGGCTCTGAAAATTCACCCTGACATTTTAAATTTTTTACATTTCGGGCATTTAAAGCCGATGCTCTTTTTTCCCGCAGGGGGTTAAGCTCGCAAGAAATGAAACCTGAAGGGTGCGACGTGTTCCTGCGACCACAGAGTGATCAGATAGGGCAATTAGACGGGATTTTCTCAAGAGCCGTGAGACTGCAAACAAGGGGATGTGATTCACAGTAATAGGATGATGAGAAAGATTGTTAACTCGGATGGAAATGACTAAACGATTATCTGCAGCCGTCATAAAGAACTCTTTTGTATGGCGTGAGGGTTACAGTGGAGGCCATGACACCGAGAGCAACACGCAGAGATTCATTCTTTCCTCTTTGATAGAAAGATGCTCCGACAAAACCACCACTGGCCTCGGTTCACCTGAAGCTTCTTAAGGACAGCACATCGACCAAACTGATCCAAGCTCTGAGATGTGAAGAGTTGGAACATGGAGGCAAATCCGCGGCAAAATGTTACCAAGTCATCGCTCGAGAACAAGATATACTACATGTTTTTAAAGAGCTGGGACCAACGCACGTGCAAATACTGGCTTCATTCAATTCAGTACAGCTGTTGATTCACAAAGATGCCATCTTGGATTTTGAGGTCGGGGTTGGTGAGGTTTCAAATGGAACGCGCCATTTTCAAGAGTTTTTAATAACTTTATGCGCAAGGCATTTAATAAATCAGGAAGGTAATTCCTGCAACTATCATCCCAATGGGTGCAACTTCCACTGCAGAATTGGTGCCATTGTTGATTTGAACACGAAAAAGAAGCAAAACAGGTCAAATACTTGCTGGTTCCAGCTTCCGAAATTTGAGGATTTTCTGCTTTTCTGCTTTTCTTTGTCATTTATGAAAGCGAATGAGGAGTCATTTGGTTTTTGAATGTTTTGGTGCACAAAAGAAGCAATTTGAAGGGCATGTTGGTTGAACCGAGCAGATAAATCATAAAATTACTGTCAGATTAGCTGATAATCACAATAATCGTTGAATGCCGCCCGAGTCCTGACAGATGTAAATTGTTTAACACACCAAGAGACAGTTTCAAAGAACTTTTTATCCTCTGGTGCCCCCCAAAAAACTGGAAACTTCACTTTTAAAAGATTTCCGAATCTCAAGATACAAAGTTGGGGTCTTGGAAGTCTACTATATTATTGGTTGTTTCCATTATATCTTTCCAATTCTGTCTTCAATTGTGAAACATGACCAAAAGCAATTTCTCCCCAAAGTATTCCCTTTCCTGAGACGAGCCGAGTAATAGCACAAATTTACTTCTTACTCAGATGACATGCACTCCCCCCCCCCACCATCATCGCCCTCTCTCGAGCACCACTTCTACCGAAAATATGAGCCAGCCTTCCAAGGAGGAAACAAAAATCACCAGGGAGAGCTACATCAGATCCTGTGAATTGGCACGCGTCTCTTGATTAGCAAAGTGAGATGGCTACAAGGTAGGAAGCCACGCAGCAGAGACGCTTCTGGTCTGATCTGCGGCCAGGCCAGCGAGGTGGCATGCTGGGTGGGAAATGACCACCAACCACCTGCCAAATGTTACAGAAACTTCGTCGAAGACAGTTTGGCAGGTAGCCAGCTGACGCCCGGGGGGTTTTGTTCTCTCTACTCCGACAGTAAAGCTGGTGGAACAGATAAAGTGTCTGATTTATTTGGGAATCTTTGAGCTGGTGTGGCAGGAAGGGGAAAAAAAAAACGTTTTCTTTACAGCGACTGCGACGAGAGAAACAACAACACCTGCCTCACAGGTGAACACGACTCCCATCTTTACATAAATAAACGTACACTTGGCTCGACTCCACTTGCATTTGTATTAACACCACCGTGACTCAACTTATATTGTGTTTAAGCAAGCTGTTCCGACACACTGATAGCGTTTTCCTGAGGAAGTCACGGTTCTGGTTTCACTGACAGCTGAGCTCCGGGTTGTGTATCGTAGAAACACCACCGCGATAAGTGCTTCTCTTAAAAGAAATAAACAGCACAGGTGAGTTCATTATTGGCCACTAATTGCATTAAAATGTGACATTTCAGGCTCCAGATCTGTCCATCAGGCCTGCTTTTTTTTTTGCCCAACAACTGCTGAGGAATACAGGAACTAATATCCAATTTCCTCCGTGCTGATGGTCACAGGGGCAGGCTGTGCTGCACTCTGCTCTGTAGCCTCATAATGAAGTGGCATTTTGGCGGGCCAGGCCTGCACTCGGCGCTGCGTGCACCGAAGTAGGTAAACAACTCATTCATCAAGGGTTTTTTTGTGCGCCTGCCAGCAGCGGGGATTGTTCGTTATGATGGAATTTGTTCTAAGGATCAACTTATCATCTGCGTCCGGGCAGAGATGAAATAGATTCGAGGTGATGTATGGCTGTTCGGGGCGCGGGCTCGTGTGGGAGTATGTGCGGCCGGCGCTAAAAAACAAATGTGAGCAATGATTTTTGAATAGTGTTGAATAAAGAAGTTAGGCTGGGGCCACAGGTCACAGTGCTGTCTGCAGAGCCGGCCTCTTGGCTTGCCAGCAATGCTTGTTGTTGCTACTGATGCAATTTGACACTCCTCCCCCACATAACTGAGTCAGGACACAACTAAATACAGCGTGAATAACAGCATGCATTTAGTCGAAAACTTCTAATCATAGTAGTGCTAACACCTTGCTGCATGCTTTGAATGAAACTAGCGGTGACGTCCGAAGAAAGTCTTCCACATATCCTGAAAATATTCTGTACTAGTTCTGTCATGTTGTGCAGAAGAAGAAGCAGTCAAGTTTAGACTCTGTGTGTGTGTGTGTGTGTGTGTGTGTGTGTGTCAGAGAGATATGGAGGGAGGGGAATTGAAAGATCTAACTTGGCTCTGAGGTCAGGCGATGAAATTTCGTACGCTGTGAGGGCTGGATGGAGATACAGTCACCCAGAAATGAAAATTCAGTCATTATCTACTCATGGCCGACGCTGATGGAGCGTTGTGGGGAAGTCTTGCAGCAGCATTCACAGCTGAAGGAACGTAAAATGTCTCTGTGCAGCTCGTCCGGCATAATCCAAGTCTCCGGAGGCCGAATTGTTTTGGAAAGACGATTGCGTTCATTCACGTTTTAACGACCCTCGACGACCGCGTTTAGCCAAGCAGCTACACTGAAGGTTTTGGGACGGGTCGCATTGATGTTGGGGACTAGATTGATCAAAATATGTCAAGAAATACAGTTAAAAAATCATTTTAAAATAAATACTTCATCACATCTGACCTCTCTTTCTGCACCACCATCATCAATCCCTTCCTCCCCGACTTGCCGGTTTGAAATGCATCCCACCACTTGCCTTGAGGGCAGCTCCTGGCAGGCTCGGTTAAAGATTTTTTTATACCATTTATAGCCGTTTGACTATCACAGGTATTAGACACCAGGGCAAGCATGGGAGACCGCTGGCCTACGGCAAGATTACCACCTGCCGGCGGATTCTCAGGTCCCAGTGAGGTGTTAGCTTTGGTGCTTAATAAGTGTTTCTGTGAGGTGATAGTGATTTTCATAAAAAGTGATTACAGAGGAGATAAGGGGGGAAATATGGGAGTACTGATGAGTATTGTTCTCTGGACGAAATGATGTATCTTAGTGGCCAGGTTGTGTGATTATATTCATTTAATATTTTCTCCTGCAGGAGAGTAATCTTGTTGCCGCGGCTGGATGAATAGAGGTAACTGTGCGTGGAGACACTATTTTACAGTAGACAGTCATTTTACAGAGCAGAGCGGCCTGGCTCTCACTGGAGCCCGACGTTAACACTCAATCAGATAGTGTCGTGACATGGCAGGGGTGGTCGGGTTGGCTCGGGTGAGCTGGTCACAAAGACCGCACTCTTTCCATGGGCAGGAGGAGGGCACATGGAGGTGGTGAAGGGGGGGTTGGGGGCATTAAAAACCACAGCACTCAGCAACTGAATCCAATCCCTTTAATCCCCGCTGGTATGCCTGAGCGACAAACGCCCATTGGTCTCCGCCTCAATTAGCGCTGATGGAGCCGGTTGCCGGACGGGTCAGGAGAGCGTCTGGATCTCTCGCCACGAATTGACGCAAGCCAGCGCCGTTTGCACAAGGAGCAAAATACCAGCGAAGCCCCCGTGTCCCTGCTCAAGTCGGCCACTGCATACCGTACATTCTTTACAGGACGAGCAATTTAAAACTCCTCGTTATCTCTCGCAGGGTACTGTAGAAGGATCTGCAAAGCCCCCCCTCCCTCCCTCCCTCCCTCGGCTCCCCCCCGTCCTCTCTGTGCTTGGATTGTTTGGATTTATTTGAAGGGTGTGTTAAGTGCCACTTGGGCTTAAAGCTGAACCGTGGATTGAGTTTGCAGCGATATTGCAATATCACCAAAGCCTGCAGCACGGGCATTTCAATTCATTTTTATAAAACAAGCAATCAATGAGCGGAGAACGGAGGGGGTGGGAGGCACCGAGAGACGGAGACTGGCAGACAAGCTATTATATATATGAGGAGATTGGTCCTTTGTGAGTCCAGTCCAGTTCAGTGAGAGATATCTCCCATAATCCACTGCTGTAAAGCTATTGAATGCACCTCTAGCACCCATCACTGGGTAATGCAGGCTTACAATAAAAACCTTTAGAAACAGTTCGTGTTGCACGCTGTCAATGCAATCAAAATATGATACGTGGCGTTCACCTTCCGCGGCGTTTGCTTTCACTGCAAACCAAAAGAGGAGAAAGTCTAAAAGTGTACAGAAATGCACTCTGTGGTCAAGGTTAGCCCGCACTGGATCACAGGCTGCTGCTGCTGCTGCTGCTGATGTGTGGAACTAATGCACCGCCCCATTCTGAGTCATCTCACGTGGCCCCTCCAAGACATGTCGTCCGCCATTCAATTACGTCCACTGTTTGCGCTCGCCCGGCTCGCATTTGGACAAGACAAACCAATAAACGCTGTGGAGTCAATAAATCCCCCCGCTTTCATCCATCAGACGACCTCGCTGACTCCTGGCTCGTCTTTATATTTAGTGTAAAGTAATGACACATTCTGGTCACGAGGCCCCTCGCAGCCAAAATAAAAACACTTGTGTATTTTTAATTGGGATTGTGTTACAGGTGCAGTAAGCTAAGAATTTGACTCCCCCCCCCCCCCCCCCCCGCGATGCAGAGAAGAAATATATCTGCAGGCTTTATAGATTTGTTTATCAATACCGATGATGACTCAGTTATTGCCAGGCACTGCTGAGGTTTCAAAACTCTCCGTTTCCCGTCAATACCGCTTGAAAGGAAAAAACATTACGAGGTTCAAGACTGAACAGGTCCCCTTTTCACCTTGCTGGCAATTCAGATGCTGGCTTGAGCAACAAGTCAGCTACAAAAGCTTTCCAGTGCCAAGGTACAAAACAAGTAATCATTCCAGTTATCAGCACACCTGGCACTGATTTACTATCTTAACAACTGTCTGCAACAAGAATGATAACTAAAACGATGATGTGAGCACCGGCATGATGAGCGATAAAGTTTTGTAAACAGTGGCGCCAAGCAAGCGCTACACGATTCAGCTGCGTTGGCACAAACAACCCAAAAAACCCTGAAGGAAATGATTTCAAGAAATCCTCCAAAGATACGGAGAGTTAAGAGAATCTAACACTCTATTACATGAGTTGTGCTCTGTTGCTTTTTTAGTCATATTTTCTTTTGAACCAACAGCAATTATTCTGGCGACTGTCAAACAGGAAAGAGGACATCAGTAAAGACTAGACCAGTGGGCAGTACATGAACAACTTTACGTTACATAAGTATTAAGATAGCTGTATAAATAACCTCGACTGAGTGATTAAGAGTCCAACCTCTAATAAGTCCTTAAATTCCATAAATCAGCCTACAATTAAGAGGTCGGTTGCAAATATGATGAGCACTCCAGCGGCAATATTTTGTTGAAAATGTCCCCAAAATCAAACGTTTGGATTTTTGATCGGATGCTGGTCATCAAATCGATACCAAAGACATCATTCCCCACTGTCGTCTGCCATCGCCAGTCAAAACAATCAATTAATAGTTTTTGTAAAAGTTTTTATTCTTGGTGTGGACGAACTTTAACTGTTGGTGTTGGTAGAGACTACAAATAAAACATTGTATTGTTGCAGTGTTTATTCCGCCATCGACTTGAATTAAGACTATTTTTAATACGATATTTGTTTGCTCTCGGTCTGACTGACTTCTTCTAAATGTGTCATCCTCGTTGACTACAGGAGAATAAATGTCGGCGTCAGGCCTGTTGATGTGTTTGTATCTCACATGGCTGCTGCTCGATGCATCCTAAATGACATTTGAGGTTTATTAGATAGTCACACACAGTGACAGCAACAATAATGGCAGGATGATGAACCCGCAATATCACCAGGGAACAGTGTTCGCCCGGGCCCCGGCGAGTCCCCGAGACACCATTACCCTTTAGTGGTTTTGGTGATAAGAGGTTAGAGCGACCTTCACGACAGTGAGGAATCTTGGCAAGAGATGGACAAAGACGAAGAGGAAGAGGAGGAGGAGGAGGAGGAAGGAGGGAGCGTAAAGCAGGCGAGGACCCTTGAGAGAGCCTGAAACAAGAGCATGATGAATGTACAGCTCGCAGTTTTTAATCAAGGATCAAAGCAGGGCCTCTCCGTCTGAGCAGCCAGCCTGTCTAGACTGAAACTCTCCCAAGCACATAAAGCAACATCTGCAGGATGCATTAATTACAGTAAAAGAACTGTTCTGGACCGCTCTCCGGGGTACCGACACATCAAGAGGTCGAGAAGAAGATAAAATACTCGTGTATATATCCAAAAAGTGATGATTTATTTTGATGAGACTTTAAAAATACTGTCTCCTTTCTAAAAAGCGATGACTTTTTTCCCAACCCTGAACTCACCCTCTCCCCTATCATTTGTCCTAATTTCAGTTAATAACGGTTACAGGGGCAATTCATCGACTTCCCATTACAGAGGTGCGCCCGGCCTGCATTTACATTTTAGGCTTTTAGCTGATGCTCTTATCCAGCATGACTTACAATAAGCTGAGCAGGTAGGGCTCTGCTCCAGGGCGCGCTGACAGGATGAATGCCTGTGGCGGATGTCGAACATTTGACCTTTTGCTTACAGGGCGGCCTCACGCCGGCCTCCGCGACCCCACCTGCCTCCGACAACTGCACAATTAATCAGCCTTTACTCACAGATCACACGTATACAATTACTCATCCACTGAAACTGAGTATTCTTCAAGTATCATTTCTTTTAATTATTACCCGCCGGACTATTTAGAAGCAGAAAAGGCCAAAAGAATTAAGCTCTCGCAATAATGGAGTCTGATTATCATGTGATTAATAGCTTTGATTATAATATTTAGCGGCGTAATCAGCTCAGACCTTCTTCCCGCGTCTCCTTTCCAAGCTCACACCTCTGCTTCCTCAAAGGAGGTGAAAGCTGAATTAAATATGTATGTTATTTTAGTCCCTTCACTCCTTCTACACTGCTGTTATAAAAAGACACAGACTTACAGAAATTTCAAATAATACTCAGCGTTTTGGTTTGACCTGTATCTAAGATGGTGTCAGGCTGAGAAAAGTAGTGTTTTAAGTGATTCTTCTACAATTATTCAACCTGAAAAAGCAGCGCTGTCTCCAGTATTTGGTCCCGTGCGGAGACACTCGGGAGCAGGTTGAAACGAATCCCTGCCGAGAAAGAAAGAAAATCCCCTAAATAGCAATTATGCTGTTTTGATCATTCTTAATTGTAGTGAAAGTTTAGATAGTCACTTATGTGGTGAGTGTGTTTTAAGAGGCCTTGGGCTTTCGAAACCCGATCAAACATTGTTGTGTAATTTAAAAAAAAAAGGTTACCTGCAGTGCCGTATACGAGGGATAAACACGAGTCGCTGGAAGTTGATTTGTTTTCCGTGCAGTTCAGTGACCAGAGAAACTTGGCCAACGTGTAAACAAGCAGCGACGTAGGGATCGTATTGAACTTTCCAAAGGTCATCCACACTGTTGTCTCCTTTTGAATGTTAGTTTGTTTCTCATGTAAAAGTAAAAAGGAGATCGAGTTGACTGCAGTTAAAATAAAGATAAAGTTTTCGCCCGTTTTCTGGCGTCAATGTTTAGCTCCAAAGTCCTTTTCTGTAGATTATTACACACTTAAACCTCAAAAACGCGACTTTAAATACATCAGAAGTGGAATTTTCTCAAATTCAGAAGTAAGAAAGAGACTCTGAAATGATGGAAATGAGAAGAGAGCAGAAAACACCTGGCCGTAATCTAAATGTGTCTAATTTTCTAACTGTTCCAGTGTCATAATTCCCCTGGATGAATCCAACAACATGCTGTCCCTGGTCACCGTTTTACGTACGTGAACGTCACCTGATGCTTGTTGTTATGATGTTAAAGGTGAGGCTGATACATGGCACCGGATACAAATTTACCACATCGCCACAACTTCTGTGTTCCAGTGAAAAAGAGACGTTTTCTGCTGATGATGTTCAGCTCCCAAAGTAAGAAAGAAGCGAGGAGACGTCACCGAAATGCACGCAGAAACCACCCGTGTTGAGAGCAGAAAACACCTGGCCGCAATCTAAATTTATCAAGTCATAGATTTCCCCAGCCGAGTCCAGCAACACGCCGTTTCTGGTCACCATCTTTACCTCCGCGAACATGAACCGGTCCTTGTTTTTATGATGTTAAAGGTGCAGAATGATACACAGCCCTGGAAGGAAGCCGTCTCACTAGTTGGGCCCGATGGGAAATCCAGGCTACATCTGGCCTTAACAAATACACCTGTGCTTTTGGAGCCTAATGCATAATGCAAGAGAACATATTAGAAATAGATAGGGGAGGGGGGGAAAATGGGACAGAGCTGGTAGCCGGCCTCTGGCTGCAGCAGGAGGGTACAGGATGGTTGAGTCACGGCTGAAATGGCTCTAAATGTAGTGACGACTAAATTAAACACTTTTTATTTAATTTGGGCCACGTTTCCTTCTGGTCTTACACTTCTGAAAGTAGCTGTATGTATTTATATGTTTTACAAGCGATGTAGAGAAGAAGCACAGCTTTTTGAGCCAAACCACATTAAAAAAAAAAAAGAAAAAAAAAAGGCAGTTTTAAAAATATTGCTGGCGAAGTCTTTGCAGAGAGGATAGTTTCTGGATTTCCACTCTCAGTTCAGTGTCATGGTTTATTCAGTGAATAAATAATAAAGTAAATAATCGACTCAGCCAGCCAGAGTAAACATTAGTTTTAGTCAGCTCCTAGGACACTTTGTAACAGCACAGTTTGTCTTCATTTAAGTTTCAGAATCTTAAATTCTTCATCTGCTCAGAGTGTTTTTCGAAATTTGGAGTTTAACACTAAGAAACGCTTCGAGTGATGAACTGTTTCTGGGAGGGGGCGGCAGCAGGAGTGGTTTTTTGAAGCGAAGCCAGAGGCAACGTTTCCACCATTAATCAACAACTTGTTTTTTTGGGGGGGGGGTTTTTCAGTAAATTGTACTCAAATGATCAATTGACTATGAGAAACAATCAATAATGGAAAGACTTCGTTACAGCTCTATTCTTAAAAGCTCTCGTCTTTATCGGTAATGCTTTTATATTATATTAACGTTCTTAAAAAGGCCCTTAGTAGATGTTTATTATCATTTACAAGTCATTTGTTAGCGTCAATAGTAGCATAATAAAACACATTTATTGCTACATGTATTGTTAAATGTGTCACATGTGGTTATAATTAATTGCCTTCCGAAGCAGAGTTCAATGTGTGAAAACGATAAAACACAGACGCTGGAGAGGAAACGGTCTCTTTGTCTTCAGTCCTCTGTAGGGAGGTCAGAGGTCACAGTCGACTGTAACGCACTCGTCAAAAAAGACTTGAGCGTCGGGGAGCGCTTGATGACAGAGAGGCTTCATCTGGTGGCGGGGCCAGTCAACCGTTTCGTCCAGTTAATGCAGCTGGTAAATGTTGTTTTTTTCCCCAGTTGAACGGGACAGAACACAGACACCGGCCTGATGATCGACTGGGTTCACATTACCGTTTCAAGTTGAGTCTGATGTGTAGCAGAGCTGAAACTGAATCATCAGATCTGTTGTGCTGCTGGGGATTTAGAAGAAAAAAAGAAAACCTCAGAGCTGCTTCATCCTCGCCATATTGATGTAACCTTACACTGGTGTGCAAGAGGATCAATGTCTGTGTGAAACTGCTGCAGTGTACAAAAAAGGAGGCCAAATGTGAAGGTAGAGCAAGAGTCTCGACTTTATACATCTACCAGCCTCGACGGTGGAAACACGCATGAACCTAAAGAGATGTTTCCCCCTAAATTACCAGCCAAACACGACTTTTACATCGGGGAGCGACCTCCACGGCAGGAGGACGACGTGGAGCAACTTTTAACTCAAGTACTCGTTAGAAAAATGTGGCTGGCGTCGCGTCAAATGGTCACACAACGGGAAAATATGTGCAAGAAATCCAGCACATGTTGCTCCCTTTTGGTTTGTATAATTGGCTGTTTGTCTAGCATTTGGGTTGTTGGCACGTGTTGGCACACTTCTTCAATTTCTGACACCTCACTGGAAACATCAGGGCTAAAAAAAAAACCCCTCCACCACATGTCTAATTTGTAATCACCACCAAGTTCCTCTCAGCCTGCAGCTCACGCTCGTGTTAAATCTGACATCTGGATCTGAACGTGCCATAAGTTAGGAGGCAGCACGGTAAATATTTACCAATTTGCAGGTCAAGTTCGCAGGAGATCTTTCAAAACTGATGACCTGAGTTAAACATCCTCCTGCTTCAGACTCACATTATCAGTTCTTTGGAAGTGAAATGTCACTTTCCAGCTCAGCAGAGCAGCGTTTCAAAACCAAACCAAAACGTACACGAGGAGCCCGTCTACAATCTCGTCACATCAACACTTTGGCAGACAACCTTGACCCGCCATGTGTTACGGCAGCATTCGAACATGCCAGCATGGATCAAAACACTGGGCAGCTGCTGCATGCAACATTAAACCAGGTCAAATGTCACATTTCTTCTTTTTTGTGGGAACATACTTCTCTTCCAATCTGATCGCATACTACAGCAGCAGGCTACGTCTGGCAACTTTCAACATTCAGAAACATCCAGGAACCCAACTAACACGTATTTTCTCGAGTGACTTGTTTTTTCTGTTTATAAAATGTCAGAAAATGGTTATAAATAATTGTCGGCAACTTCCTCAAATGTCTTCTTTTGTCCACAACCCAAAGACTTCCAGTTTAGTGTCACAGAAGAGGAAAGAAACTAGAAAATATTGTCATAAAGAAGCTGGAATCAGAGAATTGTAACTCTTGTGCCAAACAAAACAAATTAATCAGTATCTTTATCATTATTAAATGTCAGTAAAAAGTGACTAATAATAATCAGTTGAAAGTTCAAGAGCCGATCTTGATATCTTCAATTTGTTTTCACAGTGCAAAGATATTTAATTTACAATAACACCAGACAAACTGAATGAGTAAATATTCGCATTTCAAAGCTTGAAATCAGTTATTTCTCTTTGACATTTTGACTAAAGTGGTTCCAAGTCCAACACCAGTGCTGGGAATGCCTCCGCGTGTTGGAAAATGTCGGTACCGAAGACTACACAAGTTTACGCACTGATCCAATATCCAGAAAAGGCAAGCGACTTGTGTAACTTCAAGCAGTCCCACAACACAACGTCCATAACGAGTTAGTAGTATAAGAATAGTTATATATCTAGATTTCTTTGAAGATACTGGAATTTAATTGGTACGCGTTGTCAGCCGTAAATCAATCACAATTGTTGCCAATTTATTTTGTAACAATTGGCTAATTGTTTAAGCTTGCGTGCTTGTCATTGCATCTGGTAAAAATGTAAATAACCCTGATCCGAAAATAAAAAAACATTGTGTTGTTCAAGTTGTTACTTGGTGAAACAACTGCAGTTTTACAGACCGGCTCCCCTGCATGTCGTAGTCTAAAAACGTCAATGTTATCTTGAGATTTTTTGGCATGTTGCAATAGGCCTCATCAAATAAAACCACTCTGGGCTGAGTGCCCTGCCCTCATCTCGGGCTTCTTCTTGGTGTCGTCTTGAGCTGTGCCAATTCAACTTGGATTTCATAAAGGATTATTATTCCACCTCAAGGAGGAACCATTCATTTCCCCACTTCAGACAGTAATGAGCGACTGGAATAATCATCTGCTGCACTGTGCAGCACAGACGGCACCTGGCTTACACTCCAACCAACCCTAACTATTACCGTATTTGAGAAGCCTTTTAATTTCTACTCAAGTCCTCAAAGACACCCCAGGGCTCGCCGGGAAAGGACAATTTCTCTGAGTCTTGAGATTTCATCTTACCTTTTCCATTTCTTTGCTCCAAACTGAAAAAGCTTTTATATACAGTAGGTACACAGTGGAAAGCAGGTTATTCACTCCCATTTAGCTCCTCACAGCAAAGAGAACCGGCTGCACAAGTGTGCAAACAACGGATAATAACAGTTCCAATCTTAAAACACCGAGCTGCAACGAATGGTTATTATCAAATGTCTTATTTTGTCCGATATTCAGTTAATTGTCCAGCGGAGGAATGAGGCCAGGAAATATTCACATTAAGAAGCTGGAATCAGTTTTTCAGGTCTTTAAAAATGATTTGAAATAGCTGGCGATTTATTGCAATAAGTTGACAACTTATTGACGAACAGTTGCAGTTCTACAACAACAAGAAGAAATCCTGTTTCCACATCCGATTGTTGTTTCCTTTACCTAACACTTACTCAACCCATACATCATCTGTGGTTGCGTCAATCTCTGCCTGTCAATCACAATCCAAAACCAACAGACAACCATCACTGCATGTAACATCAAACTGGTTTTCACCGGTTTACCGTGTATCAACTTTCTTTCGCGTGAAGACGACAACCATCAATGTTTTCTTTAGACCTTGTTGGTCAAGATACCGGGTCAAGCCATCGAACTTGTGCAATTAAACTTTATATAAACAGTTATTTTTAAGTGGCAATTAGTGCTGCAACAATTCAGAAAACAAAGAAGTTGTCAACTATTAAATAAAAATCACCACCTATATTGATTTCCTATTAATGGGTAATTAAGTGCCCAAATTCTCCAGTTGTCCCTCGTTTCTTTAGTCCTCTGTGAAATCAAACTGAATATCTTCGGGTTGTGGACAAATGAGGACATGTGAGGATGTCATCTTGGGGTTTTGGGACATTTTAATGACATAAGCTCGCGGACACACACATTGCATTTTCCCATAACCCAAACTGACATCTTCAAATTGCTTCGTTCGTCCAACCAACAGTCCAAAACCCCAAACACTCTCCATTTACTCTCATAAAAAGACAGAGAAAGCCACAAATCCTCTCATTTAACAAGCTGGAAGCAGCAACTGTTTGACATTTTTGCTAGAAAAACGAAAAAAAACTTACTAATCATCGCAACTCTGGTTTCACACTTAATATTTAGTCTTGTAAAGCGAGCTAAAAATGCCCTTTTAAACCCACTACCAGCAGATCAACACAAGAAATTACTTTTAAGCCCACCCACATCCACATAACCGCTACGCTCGGGAAGAAAAACACCACTCTGGAGTTGACCCCTTTCTCCTTAATGTCTCCTCCGCGACCCCGCTGGCATTCAGCGAGCATCCACCCCTGGGACGCGAGGACGCATTCCCAGGAGTGGAGGCTGAATATCGCCTTGTTTTATTGTAATAACTCTGACTGAGTGTGCTGTATAAAAAGGTTAAGCCCACCTACACAGAGTTTACCCACATTCTTATATATGAGTCATCACCTTCCATGACCTTTTGAGGGAATATACTTGCGTCACTGAGCTACAAGTTTGGATTTAAAAGCTTTTTTGCAGCAGATTTTTGTGGTTTATTGTAAATTACATTAGTCTTTTTAGGGATTACAGGTTGAGTTTTCAATATCAGTCCCATGCAATGTTGGATTTGAGTCTATTAATTACATAAATATCTATACTACAAGTTGCAATAAGTCTGCAAGGAGCTGGTTTTGCATTGGTATGTGCCACAAGGAGCCCCACATGAACCCCATCTTGCCATCTGCAACATGTTCAATGCACATCCACACACATGGAGGACGCACAGAAACCATAAGGGGGACTGGAAAAGAGGGATTTACCCCCGTTTATCCCCCCCCCCCAACTGGGTTGCATTGCACTGCATCCTCCCTCCACATTTAACAACACTCTGCAGAGGCAACAATAAGCATCTGCACAGCTGATTATAAATAAAGCCAATGCATAACCCCCCCACTCATCCACACCCACCTGAAGAGCAGGAGATGAGGAAAACGGCGAAGGCCAGTTTGGTGGCGTCTCCCATTTTCCATCCGAATCTGATCCTCTGACTGGAAAGAGAATAAAAAACAAAACAAAACCCCCCCTAAAAAAAAAGATGCAAATCAAAGAGTCAAATTAAAAGTCTTGCTGCTCCAGAGAGCACTGTCTCTGCACAGAGGACATTTTTTTTTTTTTTTTTTTAAATGTCAAAATCGATTTTAAATCCAAAACATCCCAATAATGCCAAAAAAAAAGAAGGGAGGAAGAGGAGGGGGGGTGAAGAAGAGGAGGGGATGGTTGGTGGTATTTTCCAGGTTTTTACAGGCGAGCAAAGGAGGACGACTTGTTGGCATGCAAGCCGGAGGTGTCATGTATTTGCCAGGTCTGCAGCATTGTCACGAACAGCCCCCCGTGTGTTCACCTGTGCCTCCTGGTGTTTAACCTGTTCTCTTCTTCGGAGCAGCGGAGCAGACAGCCGAGCCACAGCCGGGCAGGGCTAACATCCATCGGACTGGAAATCGAGCGCACTCCGCTCTCCAATCAAACTTCTCCTCGACGAGCTCCGTCGCATAGCTTTAAAATGTCAGAAACGCCGTTAAATTGAACATTTCCAGGTTCCTCTCGCACGGACAGCGGGGTCTAAAACCCGTGTTGTTGCGGTTGTATTCCGTGCGGAAGCCTCAGCTTTCGTCCCGACAGTCCGGTCGGGGCTGCCCGGCCACAACCGCCGCTCCGTCCGCTCCAAGAGGGAAACAACCGATTACGCGGCTCCCTCCGGTGTGTTAGTCCGCTCCAAAGTGTGCCAAACAGCCGTCCGCCCGTCGAAGAGAGTCGCACGAACGAGTGGAAACAGTACCACACGAGAGCAATAACCTCTAAAGCTGCCGTTAATCCGTGTAGCTAATGCAGCTATCGAGTTTAGGACGAGCTGGTTTTCCCAAGTCCGTCTCCTCCTCGCCTGCTCTGGTCGGGACAATTTCAAGATGGCGTCACCGTCCCGCGGCAAGTACACCGGGCTCATATATAAGGCTTCCGGTGGGGCGTTTCAAAATAAAATGCTCAACGTCACGGGAATTTTTTGTTGTTGTTTTTTTGTTTTTTTATAAGCTGTAAATACATTATGTCATTGTTTTACTGTGTTATATAATCAGTCCATCTATTATATGGTACAGATTAACACCGCTGATGGTGAATATAGTCTAATATTCAGATAAATCAATGATTATACGACACCGAACAATGTCTTTTGATTGAATATTAAGTATTTATTTGGGAATGGTAGAGCACCTATGCCAAGATCTAATGGTGATCTTCTTACCTTTAGTTTGCCCTAAATTATATTTAAAATCAAGATTTAAGATGTTTATTGTTGCTCTTGACGTTTTCATTTGGCATCCTAATTAGCTTTGCATTATGGGTTTTAATTTTCTAGTCTATAATAATCCTTTTTATGAGGAATTAAACAAACGCCATTATCAAATATTACCCAATAAAATATGTTGTACTTTGGACATTTGGTTTGTGTTTGGTGGTTTGATGAAATACATGTATTTTTTGTAGGAATTGGCGCCATATTTACTAAGGTAGATGTCCTGTATTGCTAATGGGACGGCCTTGTTCCAAAATCTAGTTTTATGGTCTATGATAGTCTCTTTTTTTATCAGGAATAAAACAAACTTCAAAACTAATTATTGCCTAATAAAATATGCTGCAGTTTGTATTTTTAGTTGTGTATTTCCAATGTTTTTCTTGTGTGTACAGTCCAATATTTTGACAAATAAATGAATATACAATTACTAGGTGAGGCCGGACATTTGGTTGGTGGTTTGTTGTTTGATTAAAAACATATATTTCTTTAGGAATTTGCACCAAATCAGCTAAGGTGGACCAGATATTGTTACTTAACGGTACAGCACTGTCTCAGAATCTAGTTTTATGAGCTTCATTGTGCATTAATGTGCAGTAAAAAATTGTTAAATTATGGGTTTATAATCGTTTTTTTTTTTTTTAAATCAGGAATAAAACAAACCTAATCAAATGTGTTGGAGTCTGTATATTTTCAAACTTGTATTTCCAAGATTTGGTCTTAGCTTTGTCTTTTATCTTACCTTTATTTTGAAAGCAGATGTGTCCACTTCCGGTGCATCCTGGCTCACTGTAGCCAGCTTGATGAAAGTGCTTTACGAGCTGGGGATTGTTTTTAATTCGGGAGGTCTGCTCGTTTTACACTCTGGTGTGAGCCAGTGCAAGGGAAGAGGGGCGGGGACGGTCAGAGCAACATCTTCTCAGAATAAGAAACAACCCAAAACAGTCTTTACCTTGTTGTTAAATCATGTATTTGCACATAGAAATGAGTTTGTAGGCCACACTTTGCTTTTCGGTGTGCACGATACATTTTGTTTATTAAGCAAACGTGTATTTTTCTGTCCAAAACATACAAAACAAGCTGTAAAGGAGCTCTTCAACAGCTTCCAAAGCCAATTAAAGTGATGTTTAACGAGGTTTAAACCGTTAAATAGTTCCTATTTTAAATCAACAGCGCGCTCCGAACATATATCCTGTCACCTCTATGTAGGTCAACACGCATCCCACCTCCATATAGCCTCACGCCGCGGTTCGAGCTACTATATGGTCAAGTATCAGATTTCAACATGGGTTGGGTGCTCAGTAATAAATGCTGAGAATACCATGAAGTACAGATATAGGCTTGGCCTACTCCCAAATCTGCGTGACACTAATCTCTCTAATAGCCTGGAGCAGATCTCCAACCATAAGCGCTGCTAAACGATTAGGAGGTCAAAGGTCTCAGGGGATTTCTCTGCCAAGCTGGAAGCTGAGTCACCTGTTCTATATCGGAGCGTTGGCTTTCATCTCCAGCGAAACACACGGTCCTGTACGTAGCTTAATGGCTGGAGCTGGAGGCACTAACGCAAGGGGCCGGGTGAGGAGTTCAGTTCCTGTACATGTTATTCCCCTGGCAACCATTTTGAACTTTCCTCACAAATTAACTCTCTCTCTCTTTCTCTTTCTCTCTCTCGCTCTCTCTCTCTCTTCGCCAAAGAGCTCGGCTCCGTCCTGGAAATGTGGGGGATGTTTTTTTTTTTTTTTTGATGGTTTCACAGATTACTCACCGAGAAATATTTGGAACGCGCGTCAAACAACTGGATTACATATCAGGACCTTTTCATGGTCCACCAAATCTCTGTGTAATTAGATTACACTTCATTGTTAGTTTCCTTTTTGCCCTGCGTCACAAATAATTAACTAATTCAATTACAGGAATTTAGGGTGAACTGCGCATGAACTCCCGCTTCCAGTTTGCACGCTCGCCCCTGCTTCACCTTGCAGGATCTGTCCCACAAAATGGCCACACGGTATCGTGACTTTGACATTTTTTTATTTGGAATATAATCTGCGTCGAAGCCGA
Source organism: Sparus aurata (assembly GCF_900880675.1). Taxonomy (NCBI): domain Eukaryota; kingdom Metazoa; phylum Chordata; class Actinopteri; order Spariformes; family Sparidae; genus Sparus; species Sparus aurata. The sequence goes on from NC_044210.1 coordinate 17,272,908, forward strand.
AACAATCAATCAGGAATATAAACGAGGGGTTACGACAGCTGCACGGCAGCTTTAACAGCTGCTAATGACACATTTGTTTTCAGAGACCTTCCCTGTCAGATGTTGTAATACAAGGAGACCTTAATGAGTCACCAGATATTAGCATATGTTGTTTCCTGAAGTTATATAACAGACTTTTATTGATTTATATGGAATAAATAGAAAAAAAATGGTTGCCGGCCAACATGTAGTGATGAGTGCGAGATTATATCCAATCATCACAATATATTTACACTGGATTATCAAATAATATTATTTCCGAAACAGTCCTACGATGTAAAAGAGACGGACACAAAACATGTTAACAGAGAATTAAACACTACAGTCGCTTAAAAACAAAATGATGTGCGTACACGTTGATTCTTTCGCTTTCACGGCGAAAGATTGCGACCAACTGAATACCCCTCGCGTCACTCTCCTCTACGGTGGCTGCCAAAAATGTAAACAAAAAACACTACTACTTTTCTAGTTTTCTGGGTTTACTTCCAACGAAACCTGCGAGTTCCCGCTCGGCCGCTCAGATTTTACATCGTGATGACATCGTGGATTTTTCAATGACTTTCCTCGGCTGCAGTACCGCGAGTGGCCACTTGAAAAACGTTGGCGGAGGGCCGAGCAGCTCCCTCGTTAATTACAAATTAAAGAAAACATGATCATGAGTATTATATTTAATTCTTGCTGATAGATTCCTAAAAATCACAGCAGCAGCTTTACGATCCAGGAGGACGACCATTATACTGTATGAGGAGGGTGCAAATGACTTTTAAATTTCAATTTAAAGGCAGAATTTATTAAAAATATGTCCCAAAAATAAATTACAGCAAGATATCCTAACGACGAATGAGAATAGATTCATTTTGATGCCAGAAACATCTACTCTAGACCTTTTAACATCCCCGTTACACTGATTAATATCAAGCATCACCGATATCGTGTTTTCCGTGAGCGGGAACCAAAGTGGGCGTGTCCTAATCTACAAGTCCTTGAGCATCCGTGCAACATCCTCCATTGATGATGCGTCCCCGATTTGAACGGCTCCACTCAAAAATGGAAGAAACGTGGGCTGCTTTCTTCACCGAGCCTCCAAGAATCTTGAACAGAACCAAGAACCGGAGCTAATTCAGTGGAAAAAAAGGGGGCTTAGGTGAACAATAGCGGGTTTTGTCTTCTCTCTGGAATCTGGTTTGCAGCATGTAGCCTCCGTCAGCAAGTGGAGATGATGCTGTCTTAATCATCCAACCTGATTCAAAGGGGATGAATGCGTCCATACAGTAAGCACGACTCGTTGAACCTCCCCGATGTGCTTTCACGCCGTCATTCTCTTCTGTTTCCGTGCATTTGTTCCAAGGTCAGTGAAACAGCATCAGCTGCGGTCATGCAGGTAAAATATAGTCACTTAGTTGTTCTGTAAAGACTGTACAGTGCTCTTATTCAACATGTCTTTGTATGGCTGGATGTGAGTGGGAGCAGAGGGTTCTTCTCTTTCAAACATGGAAAGAAACACTGAAGTCTCGCAATTAGAGAGAAAAAAAAGTTGAGGTGCCGAGCTGATCGGAGACCAACGTCGACTTTCAGCAACTTTGGTTCAGAAATTTGACATTTTTATGGGTTTTTATGCTGTAAAAAACTAATTAATATCAACAACCGGATATAATTAACACACAAACTGACATTCCATTCATGAAAACTCGTCTTTTGTTACAGAAACGGGTATTTTTTGGAGCGTTTTGGCTTCAAGCACCTGGAATGAACGGGGCTCCGCCTCCAACACTGTGTCCAGGCCTCATCATACATCCACGGCTACGTTAGCTCGCTAAGTTAGCCTAATAAGCTAGGCTAACTTCTGCACGGCGATACAGAAAGAAAATAGTTCCAACATCCACCTTCAGAAACATTGTCATGACATTACAGTTGAGCTTTCAAATGCATTTATTTTATTATTTTTATTTTTTATCAGCTGATATCTCCAAAATAATACAAAAACATATATATTTTGGATTTTAAGGTGAAACGTCCCTTTAAAAACCGTAGATTTACTCCTGTGTTTGGCAATATCAGGACTTTAAACACAGGACTGCATCCTAAAATACCAAATATTTATTCAGATGTCAGCAGAAAACACAAGTTATTAGAAGAAATAAGGGAACATTAAAGACGAATAGTTGTTTTGATGATGTGCGCAACAACGTAGGAGAAAGAGAGGCAAGTCGGGGGGATTACAAACATAAAAGGAAGATTAATACTTCTGAGAATTGTAACATTATTGGTCCAAAATGTCTTTCAAGTGATACAAACATTGTGCTTTAAATGGGTCAGCACGCTCCATCAGAAGTGCTTATTGGATGGACAAATAACACGAGGACCCCTTCCCCCCCCTCGTCAGATCAGAACGATCTGTGTCCGACCGCTGCTGAAGCTGGCGATCCAACATCTACTCCCACTTGACGGCGCGATCGGCCAGTTCTCTCCGGCATCTTCTTCTTGGCATGTTTCACGCGAACGACCCGAGCACAACATGATGGATGTCTTCCATCCTCGTGTTCCACATGATATCACGTTTTTCCCTCACGGCGCCAGCTGTGTAGATCCAAATGAAGACATGAGTAAGCATTCAGCCATGACATAGGGATGACTTGCATTACGCTCGTGTGGAAAAAGAAAGAAAAAAAATAAAAGGCGGGTCGGGTTGTTCGTCTATCCGTCTTCCTTTGAGTGGGGAAGACCTTCAGTTCTGGTCCTGGAGATTTACCGCCCAGCTAATCCCATTACTCAACTATCAGATGCCAAATCCCCTCTAATGGCATTACACGTGCCAGAATTACGTATGATGATGCTTGCTAATGAGAGCTCAGCAGATATACCTTACTGGAACCAGTGGCCCTCACGCTCAGAGTAGCCCCATGGCTCTGCGGCTTAATGGACTCAGTATTGAGTGTCGAGGGAAGTCAAATTTATCGACAAAGTGCTTTTAACAAAAAGCAGGTTGCCTCGCAAAGTGCATCGCCCGGCAACAAAGGATGCAAATACATCTAAAAACCGCGCGCGTGGAAATGTGTGTTTGTGATGCGTGCGTGCGACAAAAGAGGACACGGTGAAGGGCGAGCGGGCGCTTTAAGACGCGAGCACGGGTGATGAATGGAAGGATGGAGTTTCTCATGCGAACCTCGATTCGGGCCGATGCTGCCGCGTCCTCTCCGCGAGCGCAGAGGTCAGCTTCTCAAGGTGATATGTCCACTTTGTCACAACACAGGTCATTAGAAATCCACCTGTGTTTGCAGTCGGTGTTGATTTTTAATTCCGCGGTGCATCAGCGTGAAGAAATACTCAGAGTGCAAACAGTGGTGGGAGGAAAGTGTGTTATTTTACTTATAAAGCAAATTCTGTAAAAAAAAAAAAAAAAAAAGGGTTGATTCAAGGTTGAAACAAGACAAAAACAAAGTCCATTAAAAGCAAAATATAGCACGATTCAAGCTGAAAAAGAACAGACTAAAAGAAATGAAATAATATTAAAAAAATATGACTGAAGCATAAAAATAAATAAGTGAAAAGATGGTTTTAAATACACTTGGAGAAGACATTCAAACTCAGAATTGTAATATTTCCAAACTATTAACTAAAAATATGTATTTTTTTCCATCCGTGAGTAAAGAAGCTTTTCTCAGAGGGAAAATAACGTCCAAGAACACTGTTTGAAGCCAGAAAAGGTGGCATGGTCCGCCACATATAAACAAAATTTAACTGTTTTTTTGTGTTTACCTTTAAGGTCAGTTTGTTTATTCAGTTTATTCAGTTGAGGTTTTTTTTTAATTTAGTTTGTTCTTACTCTTCTGATCAAAGTTTCTTTCCTGATCTTGTAAAAAATAACCTGCAGTCTGGATTTAAAACAGCAGTTACTTGAGTTCTGTACTTAAAGCGGCTACAGGGAATGTCTTGTGTTGTTGTTTCTGGCGCCCCCTGTGGACAAGAGTGGCGAGAGCACCACCGCCTCGTGTCGTAAACACAGTCTGGCTGTAGCGTGTGTGAGTATTTTTAATACTGTTTGTCTTTTTTTAAAAATAGCTGTTTACAGGATTCATAGTGATGAGGTAATGCTTCTATGTGCAGCCTGTGTGCTGATGAAGGTTATATAAAGGCGACGATATTAATCTGAGACTGTTTCATAACGAGTTCAAAACTCCTCGCAGTTTGTTTAAGTATAATTTTGAGGGGACATAAATATATTATCTCCGGACTCCTCGGATTGATCTATTGACCCGCTCAACCCGTATATGATATAAAAGTATTTAAAAATATAATTCATCATATTTAATATAACACATAGAATCATATATTAGTAACAGGTGACATTACTTACTGAATTCCAGTTTGTAACGCAGGTGTAAGTGTGATATAACAAAACATTAAAGGTTGAATTGAGCTGATGTGGAAACATGGTGGGCGGGGCCTTCTCGGGCCTGTGAGAGCTGACCAATCAGAGCAGACTTGTGTTGTTTTATTTTGAAGGGGCGCCTTAAAGAGACAGGAGCTAAAACGGAAGCCAAGTTGAGATTTAATGGAAAGGTGACATTCACATTTTGCTTTAGATCGATTTAATTGCGTCGACTAACACAAACTGATGTCGTTGACGTTTATTCTCCGCTGCACTACATGTGATTTTGTTGAAACACTCTTTTAAAACACGCCGTGACAACACCGCCTTTCAGCCGAGTTACTCTTTCACATTTCATTCCACAACAATGAGCATCAATCTGCAGCTACAACAGCCTTCACTCCCGGTTTTAAGGCTTTTTCTACCAGTTATTTGGAGCCCGTCTGTTTAGATTTGAACAGCGACGCTCGTTAAGGTTGTGGTCACAGTCGAAGTCGTTGATCGAAGTCAGCGCAGGTCAGTCAGGTTCTTCCACATCAAGCTGGGGGAAACCTTCTCTTTATGGACCTGGTGATTGACGTGTTGGAACAGGAAGATCCTTTTACGAACTGATGACACACAGTTGGAACGACGCTGTTGTCTGAACGCAGAATAGAAAAGTATGCAGACACAAGTCTGCACATACTTTCTGAGCGAACAGCGTCTGCACATTTTTACAAGACGCCGCTTTCTCACCTCCAGTTTTGTTGCTCTGACACTAATAAGACGGCGTTTTTTATTTATTTATTTTTTGCAAGCAGAGAAAATATGCAGCCGAGCACGCGGGCAAAAATAGAATCGAAGTCACATTAAAGACACGGCGAGGTAACGTTTCCTACAGCGCTCACTCCACCAGGCAGCGGTCCAACGCCGAGCCGGCAGCCTCCTTTCTCGGCCAGAACCCTTTCGAGATTCTTCGGCATCACTTTAAAACCCAGCATGGGGGCAGCTCTGCATCATTCCTTGTCTCATTTAACCCGTGTGATTACAAACAATACCGTCGGCAGGTAGTTCAGTGGCCGGGCGGCGTGGCAGGTGTCGCCTCTATCTATACAGAGGGGCTCAAATCAAAGCCTCTCCTCTTGCTCTTAAAGCGCCCGGGAAAATGATTTATACGCCTGCTTTCGGCTTGTCGCGATGCCACTCAGAGCGATTTATCTTGTCTTGGCGCTGGTTCTCTGTTGCCCGAGCCAGCCAACCTCCCCCTCCCTCCTTTCTGTTGTTTCAGCATGAATGATCTTTTCCATTGACAGCTTTGTTCATCCCTGCAGGCAGATCTGCACCTGTAACCAAAGCCCGGTGGATACCGGCCTAATTACCGTTCTCATCTGGCACCCAGCTGCCTTCCGTGTCCTCGCACGAACCCGTGCAGCAAGCCACAGAAGAGGGGAGGCATTAGCGAGTTAAAAATGAGCCTTCATCGCCGCGGCTGCTGTGGGAAAACCACGTATCTCTAAGAAGAAGAAGAAGAAGAAGTAGAGGGGAAAGGCTTTTCAAGGTCAGGAAGATGCATGGAATGAGCCGGAGAAGGAAGGAGCACACTAAATCTTGGGTTACAGTGGCAGCCGTCGACGACACTTCGCGCTTATGTCATAGAGGCAGGTATCGCTGTCTTCTTGATCCCCCCGGCTACTGTTTTTACACACAGACATGCAGGAGCTGTCAGAGCCAGCAAAGGCCCGGCGGAGGTTGACGGGTTCACGCTCAAAACAGAAAAATCGGCGCGCAAGCAAGGGAGGGAGAGGGAAGCAGTTCAACTGGTTACCAGTATATGTGAGGCACGTGGGAGTTGAAAAATGAGCAGGCAACCTTCGCCGCTTGAATAAAGGTCAGATAAACAATATATCCTATGTCGGAGCAAATATTTCTGTCCTTGATGGACGCGCTGAACCCGCCGATGACGCACGCTGCAGAGATACACATTGTATAGCTCCGACTAAAGAAAGCACAGCCATATTGTGCAGCTTAAAGCGCCGGCATCCAGCGCTTTTCATTAATTCTGTTCAGCGCTCAATGCAGAACGCGCTCAGATCAAGGCCTGCCGTCGCTGCATTTGCATGCAAATCTTGACCTTTGCCAAGCTGTTGGATGAACACTGTACATCTCCTTGTTTTCCCTGCAATTCTTACGTGCTAAACACTTGTTTGCAGAGTTTCCGTCTGGATTAAGACGCCGACAAGCAGTTTGCAGCTCCGAGGTTGAGATTAGGAGTCGAACATATGGCTCGTCCCCCTCTTTACTTTCCTCTCCGGAGGGGTTGACGCGGCGCTGACAGCTCTAAATTTAATACGCACAGGCCCCGAAAATACGCGTCGGCATGACCAGGCTAGTTTTGAAAATAACACCGCGGTAAAGCTGAGGCGGCCGATGCTCCGAGCATGACGTGACTCTTATGCAAGCGCACAATGAGAGCGCGATATTTCAGGAATGTAACTCAATACGCCGACACCTTTATAGACGAGTTGTTGCCAAGCGTTCGGGGAGGCGAGTGTGCAGGCAACATGCAAAAAGGGACGAGGAGAAGAGGGGTCCAAAGAGCCGCAGATCCGTCTGATGATGGAGTTGTAGGAGTGAAGGTTATCCCTGCGTCCCAGCAAACATATCAATAATGCTTTTATTAACACTCACAACTGTTAATAATCACCTTACAAAGCTCTTGTTAGCTGTCAGCAAACACTTTCAGAGCTTTTATAAATAAAGATTAGCGGCCGGTGGTTTATGAACGCGTACGGTGTCCACATACTTTTGGCCATGTAGTGTGTATGTGTGTGTAGTTATTGTGTGGCGGGAGTTTGGTCATCAGCCTGGACTTCACGGCCTCTTGTCATGAGAACACATGTTTACACGACTAAAAGGGGATGAATTACAGCCTCCTGTTTGCGTCCAATCAGACGGCGCGGACGCCTATTCAAAGTGTCGTCGCTGGCTTAATCCTTACAGTGTGTGTGTGTGTGTGTGTGTGTCTGTGTGTGTGTTTGTGTGTGTGTGTCTGTGTGTGTGCGCGGTCGTAGATAATAGTGCTGGCCTTTCTCGACAGTGTGACAGCACTCAACAGCTGTACGAGGCGCTGCCAAGGACCTCCTCCGTCTCTCTCGCTCGCTGTTTTGTTCTCTCGTCTCTCGCTCGGTTTCCGCCCGTCCGTCTCCGCGTCCTTCTCTTTGTTTTCATTTCTTTTCCTCCATCTTTTCTTTTATAATCATAAAAACAACAGGACGGGAGGGTATGTGGCGCATCCTCATCAGCTACTGCATCCTCCTGTGTTGTACAAGTCTGGTGAAAATGCACATCTGTCGCTCATGCCCGCCCTAGAGCCTGAAACAACCAATGACTAAAGTAACCCTCAATCTCTTACATGCCAGCTTCTAGATGACTGATGCATCATGTAGCCAATGAGATTGTAAATCTAGGCATATATATTTTATATGCATTTTGAAAAGGCCATAAACTTGGAAATTATGCAACTTAATGGCCGTTTTTTCCAGCTTAACACTTGTTTTTGGCTATTTTATACTAAGAAAGTTTGTATGAACAAGAAAATAAAGAACTATAATAAGTTTTTGCCCCTGTTACTGTCAGACAGGGGTATATCGAGGTCATAAAACAACTTGTTTTTGCAGAAAAACACGTGTTAAATGTTAATTTTCACTGATATTGTTACCTTCTTTGAACTCGGACTCGGATCTATTGTGTTTTCCAGCTACTAGGGACATTTATAACCCGACACCAGAGGTCCTAAGATGGCAGCAGTTTGTTTGACAACTCATGTGAGCAGATATGAGCTTCTATGCCCGCCCTAGAGCCTGAAACAACCAATGACTGATTGTTTATACATATGACCCTCAATCTCTTCTTTCAGTTCTCTCTTAAGCCTCTTACATGCCAGCATCTAGATGACTGATGCATCATGTAGCCAATGAGATTGTAAATCTAGTCATATATATTTTATATACATTTTGAAAAGGCAATAAACTTGGAAATTATGCAACTTAGTGGCCATTTTTTCCAGCTTAACACTTGTTTTTGGCTATTTTACACTAAGAAAGTTAGTATGAGCAAGAAAATAAAGAACTTTAATAAGTTTTTGCCCCTGTTACTGTAAGGCAGGGGTATATCGAGGTCATAAAACAACTTGTTTTTGCAGAAAAACTCGTGTTAAATGTTAATTTTCACTTATATTGTTACCTTCTTTGAACTCTGACCATGTAAGACGTGGATCTATTGTGTTTTAAAGCTACTAGGGACATTTATAACCCGACACCAGAGGCCCTAAGATGGCAGCAGTTTGTTTGACAACTCATGTGAGCAGATATGAGCTTCTATGCCCGCCCTAGAGCCTGAAACAACCAATGACTGATTGTTTATACATATGACCCTCAATCTCTTCTTTCAGTTCTCTCTTGAGCCTCTTACATGCCAACTTCTAGATGACTGATGCATCATGTAGCCAATGAGATTGTAAATCTAGTCATATATATTTTATATACATTTTGAAAAGGCAATAAACTTGGAAATTATGCAACTTAGTGGCCATTTTTTCCAGCTTAACACTTGTTTTTGGCTATTTTACACTAAGAAAGTTAGTATGAGCAAGAAAATAAAGAACTTTAATAAGTTTTTGCCCCTGTTACTGTAAGGCAGGGGTATTTTGAGGTCATAAAACAACTTGTTTTTGCAGAAAAACATGTGTTAAATGTTCACTTTCACTGATATTGTTACCTTCTTTGAACTCGGACATTGTAAGATGTGGATCTATTGTGTTTTAAAGCTACTAGGGGCATTTATAACCCGACACCAGAGGCCCTAAGATGGCAGCAGATTGATTGACAACTCATTTGAGTAGATATGAGCTTCTATGCCCGCCCTAGAGCCTGAAATAACCAATGAGCGATCGTGTAGACGAGTGGGCTAGACTGGGATAGATGTTTTAGGATAATTATACATACATTTCCAGCGATTGGAACAAGTCTTTTGTCACATTTCATAGTGTTAGATACTTTATTCCTCATTATACAGTTGAACAATGGAGCTGAGGTTTTTCACACAGTGCAAAGCAAAGACTAAACATAGATTTACAGAAACACTTCCAGCCCTCCAAAGTTGTTTTCTAACCCTGAAGACGAGGAGCTGAATTATTATATTGTTCCTGAAATTTAAATGTTTGTTTTCGAAGTTTCAGGTCTATTTGCTGCATAATTTTCTCATCAACAAATTGCTCTTCCAAATGAAGAATGCACTTTTTTGTTGTTTTGTTTCTCCTCCGTCTTCCGTCTCCCTCACTCGTTCTCTCCAGAGATAAAACATAGCTGTTACCCTGCAGCAGATGGCTGCGCTCTGCCACCCCCACTCCCACAATGCACTGGGCCCCCACGTAGGAGTTAAACACAAGCAGCAACATGGCCTCTGCATACGCATACACCTCACATGTACTACTATATACGTGACATTTACATAACCATCCTCGCTGCGGCAGGAAGAAACACATCGACTCCACACTGAACTACATTTGTTTTGAATCCAGGAGGGAAGTTCAGTGTTTTCTGCCATCAACGCCCAGAAATAAAAGATTATTTCTGAACGAGAAGGTTTGTGACAACTTTGTTTTGAACTCTTGAACTTGAAATTTCACGTCATCTTAAAAAGTCTGTGAGCTTCCTGTCATGAATGATGGTTTGTAATTTCAAACACAATAGAATGACTCAAAAATTATGACGCTACGAGCTACAGTAAATGCTAACACAACACAAGCCTAGCTTGTTAGCATGCTAACATAGGCTTAGGGTAACATTGCTATAGAATAAGCTAGTAGTAGTTAGTTACTTCACTTTTAGCATTGTACAGCTTGTTAATAGTGTTTACGTTTGTCTTTTTGTGCCTCAGTGCCTTAGTTAACCGTTAGCAATGTTAGCTAGTCACTCAACTTAGCTAACTTAAAGCGAAACTCTCGCCAAAATGCAACCTAGGCATTTTTGTGAATGTTTATGAGTCAAACCTTTGTGTAAAACCATAAATGCTATGAAAGAGACACTTTTAAGATTTACCATATTTTCGTTTTTCACGTCAAACTCATTTTCAGTGGGAGTGCTAAGGGCACTTTTACGCTAGCATCAAAATCTCTATTTTTAAAACACTAAGAAGGCTTGACACAACATGAAACTTTGCTCGTGGTATCACCAGGGTCTCTACACATGAACACGAGCATTGAGAACATTGTTTGTGTTCACAGAGTTTACTAAAAAGAAGGCGAGCGGACAAGCTACTGCTAACGCCATCCTGCCAGTCGAGAAGTTTCGATCTCAGAATGTGACGTAACATGGAGGACAGTTATTATCATCGTCATAATTAATTATAATGAATTAATTACAAAAAAATCCTAGGTTGCATTTTGGTGAGAGTTTCGCTTTAAGGTCACCATGGCTCTTATACACTCTGGGCTCAGAAGAGTGGCCAAAAATATACCGATCTTGAGAAAGTGGGCAGTAACTCCAGTATTCCACCAGACCCGTGTTCAATCCGTATCTGATCCACCACGGCAGTGGACCTTTCACTCTAGCCTCTATGTGAGTACGTCCACTAACTTTCCTGCGCTGCATATCTAGTATTTCTGCCACTGGAAAGCCTATTCTCAGATTTTGTGCAGTGAATGCCGCGTGATTCCCCATCACAACTAGTCACAAGCTGGTTAGCGACCACAGATGTAAACTTTCCTCCTTTCGCTGATGAATGTGAAGGCGGGTGTTGAGCGCCCGCAGTACATCAGCCTGCACAGCAAAGGTCAAACACAACAGTGAAGTAATGAAAGGAAAAATAGCTTTTCAGAGTGAAAAAGGGGCTTTAATTAATCAAATGTGTCCTTCTCAAATAGTTTGGTTTGTGTATTTTTTATGAACCGTATTTGTTTCAAGGTTACATATTCAGTAGCGTGATTGAAAACAGGCTTTAAAAACATAATTCTGAGTTAGAGAAATATCTTGTGGCCCCTTAACGAGCTTTTCGGTGGATAATAAAGCAAAAATGACGAATGTTCTCTGATTTCAGGAGCCTGTGAGCTTCGCGACAATCACAGGATTAACTGACATTGATCATTTCGGTGTGCTCAGTCACCTTCTCTGTGTCTTGCGAGGCATTATAATCCTCACTGAGCGACGCTTTAAGTGTGCGGCTTCTCGCTCCGCTGCACCTCCATGAGGATTTCGTCGTGTTCGAAAGCAGCAGCGTCACCTTGTTCTTGGAGCCGAACTCCACACATTTTTTTGTGTCCGAGCAGAGGAGTTGACGGGACAGAGAGGGAGCGTTCCCGGTCTAGAGACGGTGACATCAGCGGTGCCTTTGGCGCCACTTATCTCCACAGGATCTCCCAGCTGCCCCGGCATTTCCTGAAACGAGCCACACACTATCAAACTAAAAAGATTCAGGGGAACCTTTGAGGGGATTTTTGGAGTTTCTTACCTCACAAAAACTTGTTTCTGGGTGTGAAAGACATGAAAAATCTGATATTAATGCTCATAAATGATTCAGTCACGCATGTTTTCTGCCCAGGAATGTTTCTGTTTTTAGCAGAGGAGCATAAGGTGGGTACGTCAGCTTGTTTCGGATTAAAAATAGATCCAGAATCTTCTGAGTGTTGCCCGCATAGATTCATTTTATTCCCACATTTCCACTCGTGTGCATGTGCTGCGTGTTGTTGTGGTCGGGCGAGGACGTGTTATCTCAAACACCAACTGTTCTTTCTGTTTTGTTGGAGCCACTTTAAATTTTTTTTTTTTGCGTTCAGCCAGTTCTGCAGGTTTTGAAACGGTTCAATGAACCCAAAGAGCAGCTGAAACTCACCGATGACTGCAAGACAAACTAGTCTCTCTCTAGTTAGTCCTGCAAACCACGGACAGAGAACTTACCTGTTGTCTGTTTAAGTTACATTTTGTATCACCGTCGTCTATTACGGATGCAGCAATCAAAGATTTGTGCTCCTTGTAAAAGAAAACTGCACCTCTTCGTGATCCTTCATCGTGTTTTCTAGGTGACAATCCTGAAACACAACAGCACGATATAGTTTATGCGCGGGGAAAATTCAGCTGAAATACAACTTGGTAAATGTTGTAAAGCGATGCCGGACCTGTCTGTCGCATCTGTTTGTCTCTGAAATGTATTTTCATGCTCAGATGTTACGTCTACGTAACTGCCTTCAAAAGGAATAATGCATCACGTTAGCAGCTGTCGACGATTCACTTTGTGTCTGCATTAGCAGAACAGTTGCTGCCTCTGAGGGCTTCAATCTGAACGGAACAACACGTTCTCATCAGCGCATCTCAGCTGTTTTATCAACAACGATTTACATGTGCTGTGTGTTATCGTCCCCGGTCTGTCGGGAAAGTTTGGCACCTGTAACTTCTTTGTTCTGGTGAAAGACCGCGACGGAAATTATCTTCTGCGTTCGAAGAAATGAAAGCACGAACACCGATCTTGATATGACATCGAGGATGTTTTGCAGAGGTGTGATGTCAGCGGGTCATTAAACATGAAAAATGTGTTACGTCCAGGGTTCGTACACATTTTTCAAGGTCAAATTCAAGCACTTTTCAAGCACTTTTAAGGGTCATTTTTAAGATTTTCCAGCACCTTACTGCTGGGGTGAAATACGTATCTAAAGGAATATATATACTTGTGATTTTTTTCTTCACTTTTTATCACAATTATGTACATTGTATTATGCTGTAAACATCTAAAATTATATTCTATAATAGCAAAAACTTCAGAAATTAATTATCCAGTCTGATCCCAATTTTGTAAAAGACACAGAGTTATAATGTCAAGCACTTTCAAGCACTTAAACTAAAATCCAAGCACTTTTCAGACCTTGAAAACACAACATTGAAATTCAAGCACTTTCAAGGATTTCAAGCACCCGTACGAACCCTGTACGTCGTTCAGAAACACTGAAAATGTTGTGTGTTTTTTTTCCGAGGAGGGTCAAAGAAGGAAAACGTACTCGTAACGCTGGGATCAGACAACGTGGCACTCGTATTTTTTAAGATGTTTCGGTCGTCGCGGTGCTTTAAATTCCCGACATGTCTTTAAAAATAAACACAGCTTTTGCACAAACCTTTAAGAACAGAACATGAAAGTGTTTTTGGATGTAAAATGTTAAAAAAAACAGTTGTTAGTTATTGTGAAGTTAGGAGATCTTTGTCGTTGCGTACACGATCAGAAACAAAACGTCTTTGTCTCTTGAATGTAAACAGATGTCATCTGTTTGCTGCAACATGACTTCCCAGTGATTTGAACCTTGGCCAATCAAAGCGTTCTTATCACAACATGCTTACTGTGCAAAAGTTTTTGGACGTAGTGACCATAAACAGATAATCCTCCCGTCAGGAATGTCAACACCAGAAACTGAAGTGAAGAAACACTTTGTAGATGTTATCAAACTAGTTTGACGAAACAATCTGAACTCGAGGTCAACTTACTGTTTCTTTCCACTGCTTTCGTGAGTCAATACCGAGCTGAACTTCTGACCTGAGCCTCGTGAAGCGCCATGACTCCGAGGTCGTTCTGCTAAGCTAAAACCTCAGGGCGAATGAACGTATGAAGCACAGGTGTGCACAGAAAGAGGGCAAGAAAGCAGACAAAGACAGGAAGTGGAAAGTAAAACATGAAATGAGGAACTTTAGATATAAAACAAGAAAATAACTGAACTTAAACCATGGCAGCCACTAGCTCCATGGCTAACTGAGCTAATAAACAAACGACAGCTAGCTACAGCCAAAGTTAGCAGTCATGCTGTCCCTTATATTTTTGAGCTACCTTTGAATTAGATCTTACAAATTACACCATAATTATAAACATGATGAAGGTTAGATAGTAGTTATTATGTTACTTTTCTTCTTAAAGGTGCAAAATGTACGAATTTCAGACAAAAGCATAAAAAAAAATTGTCAACAGAAGATTGAGCTAGTTAGCATGCTAACCAGCTAGCTCCGTCCCCTACGGAGTCCCCTGTCCCACTAGCTCGTGGGGGCTAGTTAGCTCATAGCAGCTAATTAGCAGCAGTTAGTGGTTACGCTAGCGATATGCTAACCTTTAATTAATGATGTCATCTTGCCGATCGGGGCGTCAGAACACGTGTCGAACAAACTGGGACGAAACTGCTTCATTTATTTAGGAGAACGTTACGACACTGTTTTGCTGTGAAGCTCCAGAAATGTTTTAGGGATCACGAAACTTCACCTGACTTTCCATCAGCGTGGAGGGACGAAGTGATGACTGGATTTACGTTCATCAAGCTGAATATGGATGGAACAGCTTCTGACAACAACGAGGAGAATCCTCTGATCGTCTGGATCAAATAGTCAACAGCTGGTTGGGGAAAAGTGAAGGTTTCCTCTTCCAGGTCGGGACCCTTCAGGGGTTTACTGGCTCTGTTTCGATGTTAGCGTAACCCGGCTGAAGTTGAACTGAAGCGTTTGGATCCATAATCCCGAGGCGGAGCAGGCGAGGAGGAGCGGATGAATGTGTGCGACAGATTGGCTCTATTGAACTCGCTCGCTTTCGTTGACAGGATTCATCACAGGAGGAGAATTTAGTAGTGACACATAAACTACCTCTCTTCGTCTCTCGTTTACTCTTGTTTACTTCCCTCGGCTTGTTTACCGTCGCGCACGCTGACACTTTAAATGCTTATTTTGAATCCAACAAATTAGGGGATTAATGCCTCGAACCCTCCGCCTCGCATCTCCTGTTTATCTCGTCATTAGTGAACTTCTGAGCGCGTTGAACACATCATAGTGAAATCTGAGTCACGCGCGCTCGACTCTGAACCTCACACATGTGCACGCACACGCAGCGAGTAATGAACTTTAGCCAGCCAGCTCTGCACAGTAAGACAATTCCAACCCCTCACACACTCACGCGGCGCTGCCAGCACAGCTTGCCATTAGCCCAGGGTTGTCCGACTCCAGACGATGTTTCCAATCTCTCGCACCATCTGCTCCTCGCCTCGGCGCTACCGAAAGGAGGAAGAGTGCAGCTTCCTCTACCTCCTCCTCCCTGCGAGGCTTGGCCATCTTGTGTGGAGGTGTGAAAACTCTGGGACACGATACCCCTGGAAGTATTAGTGATTACAGCGTGTTTGCATGATTAAACTGTGAGGTTTTTTTTTTTTTGGATTAAAAAGTACTTTTCAGTCCCGCTGCACATACTCAGCCGCGGCTCTTTAATGTCATGCCATTTAAACGACAAGCAGACGACTCGCGTGATCGATAAAGCAATAAAGACAGGACACTAGAAACAAAGCCCCATTAACATAATAGATACGTGCAGGTAATTGCGCATTAATGTCCATAACATTTGCCATTAATTTCCAGGAAACGATGACTTTATCAGTTTTATTCCTCTTGCAGGAATGTTAAGAATAGCCTCCGCACTGTCGACACTCACCTGTCGCCTCTTAACACAAGCAGCGTTTACAGATTCAAAGGACGACGCATACGCAGACGATGCACTCGCTGCTCTGTGAATCTAAATAAACAGATGTATTCATTATTTATTTGCTGCTCCGATGCGGCGGCTTACGCGCGAGGCGGCGGGCGGCGAGGCCTCGGCCGGCATCCATCCCCTCCGCTCCCCTTCAAGGTTGAGGATTTGAGAAATGAGATGGACGCCTTGTGAGGAATATAAAGCAGGGGACGTGATGCATCACGCCGAGCGCTGACAGAAATACAACATGAATCATATGTGGTGATGTTACACAATGTGCTCTCGCAGTTCCCCTTTTCTCACTCGCACGCGGCCTCGCTGACGTTGGGAGGCGTTCACGTTGCCTGATCAGAGGCGATTCTTCTCCACAGTTTTGTGGTGAACATTGCTGAAGGTGTCTTTCTTTACCTTCCTTAAGTGAGACTTCATGTTCCGGTGTGGGAAAAGCGACAATAAGAATCCACCTGTCAGCGGCGAGAGAACTCATTTGTTCTCATTCTTCGCCCTCGTCTCCTTTTAAAATGCTTGATTTCTGTCTTCCTGCGCTGAAGGATGAAGCGGTGGAAGATGTTTTCAAGCACACTCAACACAAATGTCAAGGACAATCTCTTTTGTTATGCATCATCAGTGTGAGATGTTCAAAAAAAACGAGCGCCTGCGGTGATTTATTCCACCGCCTCGCTCCGAGCCTTCGCAAGATTTCAACCCGTTTAAACATTTAGGCCATCGGTCAGTTTTCCTGTCCAAATGTCTTTTTTTTCCACCCCAACGACTTCCTCCCCCTCCTGCTCGGGGATGACCAGTCGCTCCCAGGCCAGCTGGGAGTTGTAATCCCTCCAACGGGTCCTGGCTCTGACCTGGACTCTCGGTCCTTCTCCCAGCTGGTGAGGACCAGAACGGGCAGCCTGGAGGGATTTTACTTCATTGTCTTGCAATAAATCAGCTTCGCTTTACTCGTTTACAAGTTGTCTGCGAGCCACAAAACATCCAACGTCGAGATATTTTCACCAGCTTTTCACAGTTTTGCTGGAGCTTTCTCAGGGTCCATGTTGTTCCCACGTTACAACTTAAAGGTCCAGTGTGCAGAATTTCAGGGGTTTTTGGAGAATTAATTGGGAGAAACTGAATGAAATACTCATAATCGTTAGAATTATTGTGTTTTCGTTACCTTAGAACGAGCCTTTAATGTCTGCAATGGGAGCAGGTCATCTTCAAAAGACTCCGCCATGTTTCTACAGTAGCCCAGAATGGACAAACCAAAACAATTGGACTTAAAACTGGCCCAACAGGAAGTCGGGCCCTTTTGAATTTTATGCAATTACACTGTGAAGTCATACGACGATGTAGATATGTTGGGTTCTCTCCCCACTTCTCCCATAGACTTCAATACAGCTGGCACCACTGTAATGACTCCTTTTTTTATGGGGTCCTTGACTGGCAACAGGAAGTAAACCTCAGTCAGTAATTAATTTAAAAAGTCACTGAAGAAGCGATTGATGTACGGTTGAAGTCAGATTCTTTGCATCTTCTGTTTTCCTTTATTTGCTGCCGGCACACAACCAACACCGCAGAGCAAACGTCTGCAGCAGTCGTTAAAAAGACTCGACAGAACATTTCTCGGTGACATTCGAGTGATGCTTTTCTAATTGCTGAACATTTTTCGGCATTTACAAAGATCCTTGGAAGCACTTGTTGTCTCCGCGGTCTCGTCTTCCAGCACCGCGCTCCTGCCAACTTCCAAACACTTTCTCCAACGCCGGAAAGTGTTGCTGATATGTTTTATTTCATGAATGCTAATTTTGACAAACACAAAGGCAGCCTCGCTCTGAGACTCTGAGGGACCAAATGTGACATTTAGCGTCAACGTTTTAAGGTTTTTATTCATCGAGATGATTCGCAGGAGCGAAGTCGTGACCTTCCAGAGAGATTATGGGATGAATTATGCGAATAATGTGAAATCGCAACATGATGCTGCTCTCATGCAATCGTGGATTTACAGAATAAAGATCTCACGACTTTGTTTCTTCTGTATTCTGCATGCAGGACGTCTCTTCTCTCTCCTCCAACCTCATTTTTCTCCACAGTTGTTTGTTTCTCCATCAGCCCTCCCTTTTTCAATCTATTTTCCTCTCTTCCGTTTTCATTATCTTTGGATGCAAACTTCTCCTCTCCCCTCCTCTCTTTAAGTATTTACCTGTGTCTCGAAGCCATCTATCAGCTGCACTGATCCATCTCTGTGAATAATTTATGAACGCGGACCTCTCCGTCTTTCGTCCTCTTTCAATCTCACGTTCGCCTTCTTTTCTTCTTTTAATAAATGCAGACCTTTCTGCCCTTTTCCAGCTCTTCTTTTCGCCTTCCGAGTTAATTATCGCTCTTTCTTCGCCGACGTGTCACTCGCTCACGTTTCAGCCTCATTTTTCTCTTTTGTCGATGGACGCGTTTCTTTTTACGAGCAAAACCCGCCTCATTTCTCCCTCTTTCATACTCGTCTTCACTCTGTCCTCACAGACGTGCACTTCGATCCCTCGTCTTCACTCTGCCTCTTCAAATATAAGAAAATATATTGTTTATTTTTCTCTTTTGAAATCCCGTTGACTTCCGTTTGCTTCTGGATGTTGTTTCTTTTTCTTGGTTTTCTATTTTTCCCCCCCATCTTCTTTTTCTTTCAAGATATTGATAATTTTTTTAAATAAAGAGAGAATTTTATTGATAAGCATGAAGGTTCATTAATGACTTTGGAAATTAGGGATGTTAATGATTAATCACAGTTAAGAATTCAACATACTAACTACAAATATATTAATCGACAATCAGAGGCGGCAGGGATACATCGACGAGTAGCTAACAATAACCACAACAAATAAAACTCAAAATACTGGTGTCAACATATTATTAATGATTAATCAATAATGTTAAGACAGCTGACAGTCCATTAAAGAAATGACTTAAAATGTGCATCACAAATTGTCCACAAACCGATTTTTTGAGTTTTTGGTTTTGTGATTTCCTGTTTTATTTTGAAGTTCTGTCCCCACGTGTCATGTATTTCTTGTCATTTCCTCCCTTTGTTTGTTTTCCTGCCCTTTCTGCTCCTCATCTGTGTTAGTTCTGTCCGTTAATCACACATTGTGTATTTAAGCGCTCGTCCGACCTTCCTACTTTGTCATTTTGTCTGTCTTTGTGTTCTCGGGTCTCCCTGTTGGATCTTCCCGCTACGTTTCTCCGGCTTTTGGTTCCGATTCTCGGATTTCTTGAGTTTCGTTACCTGCCTTTGTGTCTTGCGTTGGGTGATGTCACGGTGGCTTTACACTTGGGGTGAACAACTCTCATGAAAATCAGAAATATGTCTTTCCACTTTCTTTTCTCATAAAATGCTCAATAATTACCTCAAACATTCACACCACCGTTTTAAACAACTGTAACTCAAACGGAGGTCAGTGGTACATTTTCAGGGGACTATTTTCTAGCGGTGGATGAACACACATTTGGAGCTTTTGTGAGAATTTAAGGCATCAGGATGGTGAATGTGCCAAATAATCTGCAGTGTGTGTGTGTTGGTTATGAAGGAACATGTCACCCAGTGACAATCTGCGGCTCACTGATGTGTTTTTAATGGATTTTGGACAACAATAGAGCGCTACAGCACGGAGAGAAAAAAAAGACACTGACAATGCTTTTTAGTAGGACATTCATTGTTTGGTTTTGGTCTTTTCATGAGGAAAATGTAGAATATATCTAACCCTGTCATTTCCTCCTTTCTTTCAGGACTGCTGAGGCTGACGTTATGTGTTCTGAATCACTTGTATAATATCTCGCCTCAGTTCGAACACTCTGTCCCGGCCTGACCCACTGCCGAACAGCACATTCACCATCACCCCCGTTAGCGTTAAAAGCATGTGTGCGCGCTGGTGTTGTGTAAGTGTTTGCATCGGTTTCTCCTCCCACCGTTGCCCCACCGACTCCAGACGATGCTGTCGAGTTGGTGATATAAAAAAAGAGTCTGGGTGCAGAGAGAAATCCAACAATTGTGCCTTTTAACAACTTAGGAGTTATATAATCAGAGAAATGATCAGCAAACAATAAACTTCTTAACGTCTCTCCGAGCTCTCGGAAATGTGTGACTCTCTTAGGAAGCGCAGACTGCCAGAAAAATTCAGCTTGTGTTATTCAAAACTTTCTTTGAGGTGCACATAGATTTCTGCTAATTAGACCTCCTCTGACATAACACGTGAGAAATGCTTCCCGTCTCTCCGAATCACCACAACCTGCACAAGTGTGATACTACAGGACTTATGCTACGAACAGTGACTAAACTTGGAGTGCTGGCTCTCCGTTCTGAGCAGATTTTTACCGGGACAGGTGCCAGCACACATGCTGATCGACATTTCTCAGCAGCGAGTCCAATCTCAGTTACTGTGACGGTTTGTGTTTTATAACACTCCAGCATTGAGATGATGTATTCATTAAAAAAACACAGAAAAACAATGTGGCGAGCAGCTTAAAAGTGACGAAGAGAGAGAGCTGAGGGTAGTGGGATTAAATTACAATAGAGCCATAACAAACTGAAATGAGAATAATTGGAGGATAATTGTGGAAAGCTTTTTAAAAAAAGTTGAGGTAAGTCTCCATTTTTGCAAGCAGAAGAGAGCATTTAAAGTTGCATCTATGTCCGAATTCATGCACCAAACTAAATGAGATCATCGGAAAAAAGTCCACTGTTCTCGTAAGAAACAAGGAAATGCAACATCAACCTTTGTTTCCTTTCAACAAACAGCTAACTTAGCATATAACATATATATACATATAACATATCAACACTAGTAACGGTGTCCAATTTCGTGCTTTTGTAAGGTATTGCTAAAAAGCTAATGTTAGCATTAAAAGCTAGCTAGATTTTTGTCTACTTTACGTCTTTTCTTTGCCCCCAAACACCATTTTTGGCTCTCAAGAACCCCTAGTTCTTCATTTTCTCGTGTTGGACTGAGGCTTTACTGGACGCCACAGTGATTCACTACCATCTCTTGAGGTACAAGATGGTATTACAAGACAAGGACAGGCTATGGCTAGCTGTTTAGCATGCTAACTTCGGGAGATGTCTTCACAACATGCTAGTTTTCACAGCAGTTGTGTATTGCCAGTTTACAAGATGAGGGTAAGGAATGAAACCCATGTGAACAAATATCCGCAACGCAACATAAGTTTAGCCTTTTATGCAAAAACCATTAAAAACACCACAGTTCTTCCTTATATACGAGCTGTTGGACCCTGCTCCTCTGTGCTCACCTGTCCTTCGTCACCCCATTAGCCTAACAGCACTTATATACCAGCCTGATTAGCCCAGTCACTCACCAGATTGTCTTTGTTGCCACAGCTTGCCTGCCATTCCTGCCTTTCACTGCCCTGTTGTTTCCTGAACTTGTTCCTTCCTGCCTGACTGTTTCTCATTAATTGTGTTTTTTGACCTGCTGCCTGTCTCAGGATTTGTTTGCCCGTCAGGCCTTCACACGACAGGAACTCAACCATCTGCAACATTAGATTGTCACGAGTTCAACTGCCTCATGTAGAGTCATCTCCATCTTGTGATGAAGAAACACTTCAGATTGCACATACCTGTTGCCTATTACTCACCTGTAACCACATTCCCTCATACATGGCCAAGACAACAGGTTTCTTATTCTTCCACTGAGGCAAATGACTGGTTTTGTTTCTGGTTTGGAACCTCTTCTTCTATGCTGCACAGTGTGGAACCTTGTTTATTAGCTGACTGGTTGGTTCGTTTTTATAGTTTGTTGGTTTATTGGTTAATTTGTTGGTTAGTTTGGTTTATTACGGTTGTTTTTGTGGTTAACTGGTTGGTTGGTCAGTTTTTTTTGGTTAGTGTAGTGACTAGTTCGGGTTTTTGGTTTGTTGGTTGGGAGATTAGTTGGTTTGTTTGTTGGCAGGTTAGTTTCTTTCTTTTGGTTGTTTTTTGGTTAGCAGGTTAGGTTCTTGTTTGGGTTGCCGGTTAGTTTGAAGTTTTTTGGTTGGCTTGTTGGTTAGTTTGTGTTTTTGATTGCGAGGTTAGTTGTTTTTTTTTTCTTTTAGTCTATTTGTTGAAAAGTACTGAACAGATTTCCACAAAACGTAGATGGAGGACGGGTTTACACCCAGAATAGACCCCCTGCCTTTTACTCAAATGTAACCACATTCACTCGTAGATGGCCAAGACAACACGTTTCTTCTTCTTCCTCTGAGGTTTTTTGATGGTTGGTAAGCAACTAGTTTAGTTTATGGCCTGCAACTTCTGCTTCTTCTATGTGAAACCTTGTTTATTTGCTGGTTGCTAGGTTTGTTTTAATAGTTTGTTGGTTTATTGGTTGGTTTGTTGGTTAGTTTGGTTTATTTTGGTTGTTTTTGTGGTTAACTGGTTGGTTTGATTGTTGGTTGGTCAGTTTTCTGTTGGTTGGTTTGGTGATTAGTTTGGGTTTTTGGGTTTGTTGGTTGGCAGGTTAGTTGGTTTGTTTGTTTGTTGGTTGTGTAGTTTTTTTCTTTCAGTTGTTTTTTTGTTTAGTTTTTGGTAGGTTTGTGGGTTAGTTTTGGGGGGTTGGTTTGTTGATTCGGCGTTTAGTTGGTTGTTTTTGTTGGTCTATTTGTTTCCACAAAACTTAGATGGAGGACGGTTTAACACCCAGAATAGACCCCTTAACTTTTGGTGAGAGTCTGGATAAAGGAAACAGATGCAGGAGTGTTTTTCTCACTTTCTTTAATATCATGAAATAGATTGTTTTTCAGCAATTTGTCAGTTTCACTGGGGAATGAATCTTGATGAAAAGATTTAGGTGACAGGTGTCTATGAATGAGTGCAAAGGGTGACTGTTGGGCCTTGGCAGAGGTTTGCTCCCATTCTCCTGACGATTAAATACAACTTGCAACACAGAATAATAATTGTGGGTAGTAGACAGTAGAATTATGAACAAAACATGAGAAAGTGTTCCAGAGTTCAGCTAATAACCAACTTTCAGAGATATTTTGCACTGGTGGAAACTAGATCTCCGTTGTCATGCCATCCATCCATCCATCAATCCATCCATCCATCCATCCATCCATCCATCCATCCATCCATCCATCCATACTCGGCTGCTTCCCTGCAGTAATTGCTGCACAGGGTGGTTCGGCAGGAGGCTTTTGCTTCCTCTGACTGGGATAGAGGATAAGAGGCGCCAGCCAGCCTTTAGGGCTTTAAGGCTTCCACAAATCTGTCTCTTCTCTGCCTTTGAAATAAGATACCCTCCCCCGGCTGACTACAGACCACCAGCAATCACTTGGCGAGGTGTCAGGGACCCCTGTTGAGCAAACCGAAGGGACCGCAGACCTTCGGGGTGTCAGGTTTGAATGAAATGCTAGTCATGGATGGCGCTGGAAATATTCAGAGGAATGTAAAGAGAGTCTTTTCATTTTCAGGTGGCAGGAGAGTGTCGGTGCATGTCAGGGAGCAGCATGAAACCTGATGTAAAGGAAAGAAAGAAGGCTTCAAGGACCAGCGGCACGATGAAACAGGCGAAAGTGAGTAAAATATGAACAAGAGTACATCCCTCGATGAAGCTGTTGTACACTTGTAGTCTTGATGCAAATGATGTGTCTTATATATAGCTGCTGGTGTTCAGGATCCGCCGGCTGCTCCCTCGAGATGCTGTTTTCCTTGCAGGATCAGGTGAAGCACTGACAGGTGTGTAAGTGTGTATACTTTTTTGGAGACTCGCACACAAACACACTCTGAAACATCCAGCCTCTTCGCTGTCGCCGGCGATGGTAATTCCATCTGTCGTCTTGTATGTTCGCTGTAGGTTCAAACATGAATGCAGCTGGGTTACGCTGAAAATATCACTGACAAACTTTAAAAATAGAATTTACAACTTCTGGATTTTTAGTTTAAGGTTCTTGTTTTAGTTGAGCACACTATATATAGGTTTTTAAAAGATCACTTCACCCAAATAATATGTTTTATCACAAATATAGTCAGTATATTTTTCTGGAAATGATGTCATGTGCCTCAGGATAATCCACAGACCCCACTGTTTCTTTTATCACTATTGAACTATGATGCTTGATTTGTTTTGTTGTCTCCAAATACTATTTAGGAAGAGATACCGAAGGATGATAATTGACAAATAGTGTTAATTATCACTGTAAACTTGTTAAACTTCAAAACCCTGATACGATAGGCTTGTAGAAAGTGTTTTAGAAAGTGTTGTTTGGTGTTAAAATGTCAGCCAATGGAAGATTTTTCACTTTTATAACTTTTATTTTGTATTTAAAGTAAATCTTAAAGCAGGAATGCATCCTGGCTACCGTCCAAAGCAAAAAAACCAACACAGTTTGACCGCAAAACCCTGATGTGTTGTATGTTATGTTAGCTTATTATTTTTTATGCTAACTTCCTGTGGCAGTGCAAGTCTTCTGGCATATTCTGAACTACCCAAACTGTGAATAATTCGTAAATGTAGATTCACAATGTTTTTACAGTTATTCCACTGCACTTACCTGGAGTAAACAATGCCTCTTCCTGTTCAGGTTGCACGACGGCAATCATGCTTCATTTGTGCTGTAATTTGTTTTTCTTACAGGACAAATCGAGCCGGCTGGCAGGCCGAGTAATGGCAGTGAAAGAGATGTTTATAGGGAGCCAATCTATAGGAATTTCTAATATTACCCACCAGGAATTTCAACATCATCTCAAAACTGGAAGCTGTTCTTCAA
Source organism: Sparus aurata (assembly GCF_900880675.1). NCBI lineage: Eukaryota > Metazoa > Chordata > Actinopteri > Spariformes > Sparidae > Sparus > Sparus aurata. The sequence continues at coordinate 17,297,563 of NC_044210.1, forward strand.
AGACCCTTCAGAACTTGTTGGGGGTCCCGAGACGGCTCCTTGGGGAACTCCCTCACGCTTTTCCACAAACCTTTGAACAAACCCTGAAGTCTGAAGCAGCGTTCTTCATTCACATCCTCCAGGAAAGACTTCTGGCTCGAGGAGGGGAACGATTCTACGAGCGCGACCTCCTCGAGGGGAAAATCGATCCTCCATTCGTCTTGAGACTTTTTTTTTGTACTGCAGCAAAAACAAAAAACAAAAACCTCTACAAGAGTTTGGAGAGGTGTTGCAGTGATAATCAATTTGGGTTTTCTATAGCGGAGCAGAGACTAATGAGGAACACATCTGCAGCACCGTGGGGATCACTTTTATTAATGCTATCGCTTCTGCAGCCTCTCCAACAACACGCAGCTTGGCCGTGCATCAGCGCTTACTCAGGTGAAGTCGTTCGAAACAGCAACAGAAATCATTCGACTCCCTGCCTTTCCTTTTTTTTTGATTTCTAGCTTTCATAAAGCTGCAGTGCTGCTGTCAGGTGAGAAGCTTAATCTACATAATATTAACTTTTGAGGAGGTATGCCTCGTTTTAAGCTGATATCAACGCAATGATTCTGTGTTTTTATGGCCAAAAAAGGCAAGAGAAGACAAAAACAAGAAGAAGAAACGCGGCTTTCAGCTGCGAGAACGTTAATTAAATCTTTAGAAAAGCATTAAATAATCACAAAGATAAGAAGTTGATCTTCTGTGTCTAATTTCCCCCCTCTCTCATTACTCACCCGCATTTACTTTGTGCATCTTTCCTCATCACGCTGCCACAAACCCTTTGAGCCATGTGCTATTTTCGTCTCTTTTCTTTATGGAAAGCAGTGGATGCACAGAGAACATTAGTGCATGTAAGGACACATTAACTACGACTCCCATCAGCACTTTCCTCTCAGGCAAAAAAAAAAAACCATACATCGAGCTCATTAAAGGTGATTCGTTGTTCGATTTTAAAATAGGTGGATTAAATCAGAGGGCAGGTGCTGTAGAGTTGCTCCAAACAAACCCTTGAACTTCTTCATCAGATTCTGTTGTTATTGGGTTTTTCAATCCACAAACGGGGGGCCATCTTTCTCAGGACGCCGCGTTAGACTTCGGTTCTTCGGACACACCTGATTATTTACACCTTCACTCGTCTCCTCTCTTATATTTCCTCATTCAAGATATCCTCCCGTCTTAATTTCCTCCCTCAACTCTTCCACTTCCTTTCCTTTCGCCGCCTAATTTCCTCAATCGCTCTCCTTTTTTCGTTTTGCCCTCTTCCTTCCCCAAACATCAACCCTCCTCTGCCGTCATTTATCTGCCTCTTTTCCGCTCGCTCTCTCGTCATCCTCTCCTTCTCTCACCTTTAAGTGTCTCATTAATAATGTTTCAGCTCTCCCTCTCCCAGAGCGTTCATTATCTCGGCGGCTGCAACTCCTACGCCGCCGTAATCAATCCAAATTAAAAACTTAAAAGTCGACCTAAAATAGAAAAGAGTCGGGCGTCGGACGAGCGCGGAGGGATTTGCTGTCCTCAGCGGCCTTTGGAGGAGGAGGAGGGGGGGAAACAAACGCCGGCTGCGTTTTGTTTTTTGTTGTTGTTTTCATTTATTCCTCGCTTGGCACCTCGAGGAGGAAGTAATTGAAATTAATGTCAGTGTTTGCATCAAACGGGCAGGGGTGTGTCGGTGTCTCTGGGAAGGCAGCGTTGTGGCGGCTCGGGTCGGATAACATACAGAGGTATACACTCGTTTGACGAAATGAAATCATGCACACACACACACACACACACACACAGACACACACAGACACACACAGACGCCTGCTGCTCTGACAGTGATGAAGTGGAGAGCGTGTCGGAGCCAGGCGGAGAGGAGTGATGAACATGGCCGCTGAGACAAGAGGAAGCCATCTGGGGGAAGTGTGAGTGTGTTTAAAGGAGCGGGAGGGGAAGTCTATAATCACACGCGCACACAGTTTGTTTCTTTATTCCTAAATAATTCAGGGACGTGTCTGTGTATTTATCATGAATATTAAAAGCGAGATTTAAAATAAGCAAACAGGAAACAAAAGTCCAGGTTAAATATAGTCAATTTTTTGGTGCACGAGCAGCTAATTTCATTTCCCTCCTGTCACTTTCCGTCAGGCGTCTCGAGGCGAAACGCAGAGCTCGATGTGGGTCCGCGTCTTCACTTCACTTCTTAATATATTGTTTTCCAATTACGCCGAGGTGACGCTTGTTATTTCTGCGAGTGTTACGCTCAAATGCGACATATTTTTGTTTTTTTTTAGTGTGCTTAAAGTGACCGAGTGACCAAATACAGGTCGTCATGGGTCTTAAAATTCAGAGAGACGCAGAATTTATTCCCCAGAACTGAAAGCAAAGCAAACTGTGATCTGACGGACGTTATTGTCCTTGCAAAACGCACCTGTTGTCGCTGATAGATGCCGTTTCTAGGACACATCGTTGAGGCGACGTAGCGACGACTCACAGTGGTGTTGTGTCATGTTGTGATGGTGCAGCTCAGCTAATACGAGGTCACGACTGTCAAGATGTTTTGCGGAAAGATCACGAAATGTGAACGTACCTGTTCTGATCGCAGCAGTTTAATCGAACCGACCTACAACGCTGACGCAGGTTTTAAACATGTCATAAAAAAGGGGATAAAATAGAAAAATATAAGAAAATGTGAGGTAACGTGTGTGTGAGGCAGAGCAGTCGAATCAAAGGAGAGGCTGAATGCATTATTCTTAAGTGTAACGTGCAAATCCTTCCAGGAAAAGACAGATTGAATGCAGTATGTGTTTCATTGGTGTGTGTGTGTGTGTGTGTGTTGCTGCAGACAGGATAATGTATTTCAGAAGTCCAGTCGTCTTTCTGACTGGCTGCAGCTCTCAGCGAGGAGCCGGCTGATGGAGGAAGAAGCCAGAAGTCACCCTCTACTTTAACTCCCCTCCGCCGTCACGTCTGCGTATTTGTACTTCTCAAACATCTGCGATATTTTAATTGAACGTCTCGTCCGTTTCTGTATTTCAATCCGAGCGAGGCTTCAACAGATGATTGGTTTGATTACTTCTCCACTGATCCTGTTGTGAAAAGATTTTTGGACTTTTAGCTCCAATCATGAGCAACATTCAGTCTGTTATTGACCCTTCAGATTTTTAATTTGTTTGAAGAGGAGCGTCAGGATCGTTTGTAATGTTGGAGACGAGTCCATCTGGAACGAGTTAACCTGGGTCAAACTTTTACCGAGCAGAAACATTAACGACGTCCAATCGATGAACCAGAAGGAAAGTTTTTTTGAGATTGACGTCCGACTGACATCCAGAATTGAACTTTTTACCATTTAGACGTCTTTTCAACTTCGGTTTCAGACGTCTCAAGACCGTCTTGTGGTTCAAAATTAAAGTTTTTATAACAGACAAACTTTAATTCATGCTGCAGAAGCTACAGGGGAAATTTGAACCACGAGCCTCCTGCACGAGGCGGGGACTTTACCTGGAGAACTACTCACCATGAAATCCCTAAATCTCCACTTCAGCATCACTTATAAACATCGAACTCTCCAGTTTTATTCCTACCTATATTCTGTAGGTTTTTACAGAGCGATGTGTTGATATGTCATTTGTACTTGGAATTGTAGAACACTTTATTCCTAAAATGTTCAGATTTCTGTCCGGAAATGCAAATTAGTGCATTTCTAACGAGATAATGCTGCATTTCCATATTTTAAGCGTAAAATACAAGAAAACATTAAATACAAAACTAATTGGCTTTAATGGTGACATGTATTAGCATAAAATGTACCGTAATCACCTGTTGTGTCTCCCCATAAAGGTTGACTGAAGATCTTTCCCTAATTTCAGCCTTCAGTTTGAGATTTTTGACCAATAAAAGGTTCGATATACAACCTAAGATCAGCATTCAAACAGAGAGCAATCAATCAGAGAGGTGCTAGAGTGATCAATTTCTTTATGCACAAGAGCAGGACGCAGACTAAAATCCACTGCATGTTTGGTTTTCAGAAAGAGGGCCGGGTCGTCCCAGGAGATGCAGGAAATCACTAACTGACAGAAGTAGTTGAGGGCTGAGTATGCTGATGAGACGCGGCGGTGTCAGATCCTGTTTTTCACGTTAAAGTCTCGATATCGGAGGTTCCCAGGTTGAACCACCAGGCGCCAGAACACCGGCTTCTCCTCCACAACAATCCCCCTCATCAGCCTGGAGTGCCCTCGGCGCTCGGCCAGCTTTAATTGCGTTTGGATTCGAGTCTGAGCATCGTCTCTGAGCTAAAGAGCAGCGCAGCAGTCTGCCTCCTCTTTCTCCCTCTCTCTTTCTGTTTCTTCTTGTCTCTCTTATGTAATTAAGCAAATGTGGTTACCATGAAATGACTCCCCGAGCTCCCAAAATAGGAAGGAGGTGTTAATCGAGGAAACGTACATAAGCTGCCGGTGGAGAAAGAGCTGCAGAGAATAGGATTAACACATGAAATGCGACATTGTCGAGGCCAGAACACCTCACATGCAGATGTTTCGAAGGCGTCCTTTTTTTTTACTGTTTGACATCACACAGGGAGGTTTTTAAAGGCAGTGTCAGACTTCACCGAGGCCAAACAAAGAGAAAACAAGCTCCTTCACGGTAGTTACACGCTCTCAGATCCTGAATCAGGCTGCCTGAAGCGATAATGCAACTTTTTTTTTTACTGGAAGTGCTCGAGGGACGTTCGTTGGAATGGTGAAGCAAGAAGGGCTTGTAAAAAAGTGCAGCCAGCACGAACTCGTTGGTGGACATGAATAATGTGGGATTGACATTCCGTCACAATCTGCATTTTGATGCCAATTTCCGCGTCTGTAATCGATCGAACGTCCATCCGACTGGGACATTTTGTTTGCGTCCTGAGTTGGGAAAAAACATCTTCACGGCGTCCTCCAACAAATCCTTTGCTGGGAAAACTCTCCAGCATTCTTCAGTTTATGCAATACCAGGCAAATGAGCAGTTTAGATAACAATCTCACCAAAAAGTTCACCAGTTGAAGGAGCTTTCAATGAGACAAGATCTCCCTGAATAAGTATTTTGATTTAAAATGCTACGAGAAAGTGTCTCAACGTCCACAGTTCAGGTTCGATTGTAAAAAAACTCAACAGGTTTTCTAGCTTTTGGTTTCCTCAGACTGAGCCGTGACTCAAACTCGCGACCTCGTGGCACAAAGATGAGAGATAAGAATTTTAAGAATTCGTGGTGAACTCAACACACAGAAAATACGCCAAATTCTTAACCTTCAAGCAACTAAAGAGCAAAACTTTGGCGAGAAAAAGAAGTTGAAGTGTTCATTCTCCACTAACAAATAACTTCTTGAAAATCCTTGTTGGAAACCGAAAAGTTCAAGCAGAAGCTTTCAATCAAACAGATCTTTGGTGATAAAAACTATGACAAAAATGTGTGTTTTGTTTTTGCAGACGAGACTAAAATGTTCGTGGTTGTTCGAAATAATTTGAGTCCAAAACACGAAGCAGCTGATTATGCAGAGGCTTGTTAGTCTAACTGAAGGAGGATTCTAACCAAAAGCTGTAAATGTGTGACTTTTCCTTGATTTAAACTCTGAAGGATTTAATTTAAATCTAAAACAGCCTTCAGTTACAGAAGATCTCCCTCAGTGAAGGCCGACGTGCAGAAGACGTTTTTAAAATGCTCAGAAAATATAAAAACTCTCGAGTGTACAACTTGAGAACTGGGCAAAAAAGCATCTGAAGAGGAGGACTGTGTGAAAATTCAGTAATTTAAGAACAAATAAAATCTCACGATGAAAGAAAAAACAAGATAAAGGCAGAGCAGGCACAAATACCAGAGAAAGGATTATTTTATTATTTATTTTTTTACACATTTCAACACAGACTGCCTGGATTCAGTTTCATGGGCGAACAGCTGCTGTGAAAATCTGATGACCTCCATGTGAACGGATTTTACAATCAACACATGGTGCAATAAAAAAAAGATAAATGTATTTCACTCCGAGAGAAATGCTGTGCGTCATGTCTGGAAGAAAGAAACAGCAGAGACAGACGACTGGCAGCCAAACGGGACGAGCGTTGAGTCCAGAGTTGACATATTACAATCTATATATCATCGTATCATATCAGTTTATAAGAAGTTTATTATAGAGAGACCTTAATGCTGGAATACGTAGTTTGACCTTGACTCTTAAAACGACGGTACCAGCAACAGGTGCGTTCACTCATAGAACTGGAGTTATATCTAGTAACCACTAATTTGATGTTTCGGAAGCTAGTGGAGGTTTAAACTTGTTGTTATTGTCGTGAAATGGTAGTTTGGTCGGGTTTAGGAGAAAATCTTGTTACATATATGATGGTTCCGATATGATACCAGCATCTCCTAAACCCGACCTAACTACCACAATTTCGGCAGAAAAAGAAAAATCCTTTTTGTGGTATTTACGTCCGCTCTGCCTTGATCTTGTTTTCTTTTATAGTGTGATTTATTTGTTCTTAAATTACTGAATTTTCACACCGTCCTCCTCTTCTGACGCAGACAGACGATAGGAAGCGATTGGAGGCTTAAACTCGTGGTTATTATTGCGAAATGGTAGTTTGGTCGGGTTTAGGAGAAAATCAGGGTTTGGGTTTCAAACCAGTTACGTATGTGATGGTTCCGATATGATACCAGTGTCTCCTAAACCTGACATAAGACCCAGACAGATGCTAGGAAGCTATTGGAGGTTTAAACTTGTGGTTATTTTTGCGAAATTGTGGTAGTTCGGTCGGGTTTAGGAGAAAATCAGGGTTTGGGTTCAAATCAGTTACGTATGTGATGGTTCTGATATGATACCAGTGTCTCCTAAACCTGACATAAGACCCAGACAGATGCTAGGAAGCTATTGGAGGTTTAAACTTGTGGTTATTTTTGCGAAATTGTGGTAGTTTGGTCGGGTTTAGGAGAGGATCAGGGTTTGGGTTCAAATCAGTTACGTATGTGATGGTTCCGATACGATACCAGTGTCTCCTAAACCCGACCTAACTACCACAATTTTGCGACGATAACCACGAGTTTAAACCTCCAATAGCTTCCGAACGTCAAACAGTGGTTACTAGATATAACTCCGGTTCTGTGAGTGAACGCACCTGTTTCTGGTACCGTCCAACAGCCGTGTACTTTGGAACCAGTGTCGGGAATTACTGGATCTGGTATTGGGGGCGACTTGTGTGACTTCAAGCAGATATTTAACCAAACTTGAAGTACAAAGCTGTTAAAATAATAATAATTGTGATTAATATTGTTTAATATGCAAAGTTCACGTCTGTTACGTTTCTGACTTCCTCCTTCGCTCGTGTCATACTAACTCCGGCCACTAGAGGTCGCCACTTCACGATAACGTGTCGTGATAATCCGTCTTCACAGACGACATTCAGGGCTGTTTATTCGGGGAGGACGCCTGATTAATTCACCACCATCACTCATTCCTCACATGCCCTTAATTAACCGCCCTGCTGTCATTTTTTTTTTTTTTTTCCCGCCGTAACCTGATTTCTTAAATGTCATCGAAACAAGAAATCCAGGTTTGGTAATTGGGGCAGGAGCTCAGATACACCTGGTGAGCAGCCCTAATTTCTCCACAACTTCTCGTCCCTTTTTTTTCCACTTTACTTTTCACCTTCCTGATATTCAGGAGTTGTAACAGCTGTAACACGAAGCCACATATTGTGAACAGACATCACTCACTTTCTAAAGGGTATAAATACGTCCAGGTCGTCTTTGCACGCCATATTAAATCCCCTCCTCCTCCTCCTTCCTCCCTCGTTCGCTCCTGCTGTGGATGTTATGCATCATTGCTGAGAAACACATCTCGTGTCCTCGCAGCTCGCGGCCTCAGACTTTTTCATTTCCATTTCCACGCGTCCCGCTGCCCTCTGGGAGGAACCTTGTTATCTGACGAAGCCGGCGTGGAGGACGACGGCCATGTAGTCAACGGCGAAGACACAGGAGGGCCGCGAGGCGCTCTCACCTCTCTCACCAGTTTTATTACAGTTCTGTTTCCCCTCCTGATTTCCATTTCATCCTTTAATTTTTCAGACTGGTCACACATTTGCATTTAGATTTTCCGAACAGAGCTGAACTCTTGAACTTGTGACCTAATTCAAATCAGCGACAGTTTTTAAACATTTATACAGGTCAAATGAGGTTACGGCGTGATTGTGTTCGTTACTGGTGAGTTAATTAATCCCCTAAGGAATTAAAGTAGGAGTGAAGACAGCGTTTCTAGAATTGGCTGAGATATATGCATTTTCAAAACGTAAAAACTGTTAGAAATAAAAGTATGAGAGAGTTTAAATGTTTTTTTTCTGTTATTTGTAGCTCATGAATGTACCAGTTTTATTCAAACTTACAATATCTGCAATGGAATCACTGTTACTCTAAGATTCACGGTTCATTATATATGATAAGAAAGAATAAATACCACACAGTACAATGACAACAATGCCATGCAGCCGCAGATAAAGGTTAAAGGGAGCAGCCATCCTTCAAGGTATGTCCTCCTGAGAAACTATTCTGTATCTACTGAGAAACTATTTTCTTGAGAATTTCTGGTCCAATTACTGGATCTCCAGGCTCGTCAACCACGTTTTTGTTGACATTTAGCCGTGCGCACCAGAATGCATCTTCTGTTTCTTTATTATGCATTTTCTGCCTCATTACGCATTTGGGAAATCTATTTTATTTCTCTTTTATGGCTCCACCAACAACAAGTTGCTGCTGTCTGTATCTGCAATGCACACAATCGCACCACTCTTGTGCTCGATGGTGTAATGCATGATATAAAATAATATGTGGATCAGGGGCCTCGTTACAGAAACATCAGAGATTCTTCCTCCTAAAGTCTGAATTCCTGTCTCATTTAAGTTTAGGGTGACATTGATGTGTTTGGTATAACAGAAACCATGTTTCCAAGCTGCATCTAGGTAAAAACCCCAAAAGTGGTGGCACCATTACTGCTACAAATTGTTGTAGAAGCTAACACTGTTGATGTTGGAGAAGCTAACATTGATGTTGTTGGAGAAGCCAACATTGATGTTGTTGGAGAAGCTAACATTGATGTTGTTGGAGAAGCTAACACTGATGTTGGAGAAGCTAACACTGATGTTGTTGGAGAAGCTAACACTGATGTTGTTGGAGAAGCTAACACGGTTGATGTTTGAGAAGCTAACACTGATGTTGGAGAAGCTAACACGGTTGATGTTGGAGAAGCTAACACTGATGTTGTTGGAGAAGCTAATGCTGTTGATGTTAGAGAAGCTAACACTGTTGATGTTTGAGACGCTAACACTGATGTTGGAGAAGCTAACAGTGATTTTGTTGGAGAAGCTAACACTGATGTTGTTGGAGAAGCTAACATTGATTTTGTTGGAGAAGCTAACACTGATGTTGTTGGAGAAGCTAACATTGCTTTTGTTGGAGAAGCTAACATTGATTTTGTTGGAGAAGCTAACACTGATGTTGTTGGAGAAGCTAACACTGATGTTGTTGGAGAAGCTAACACTGATGTTGTTGGAGAAGCTAACATTGCTTTTGTTGGAGAAGCTAACATTGATTTTGTTGGAGAAGCTAACACTGATGTTGTTGGAGAAGCTAACACTGATGTTGTTGGAGAAGCTAACACTGTTGATGTTGTAGAAGCTAACGCTGTTGATGTTGGACAAGCTAACACTTCTGATGTTGTAGAAGCTAACGCTGTTGATGTTGGAGAAGCTAAAACTGATGTTGTTGGAGAAGCTAACACCGTCGGTGTTGGAGAAGCTAACAATGATGTTGGAGAAGCTAAAACTTATGTTAGCCATCTGGATAATCTAACATTGATATTAGTCTGCTGGCAAAGCAAACATCTATGTTAGCCTGTTGTTGAAGCTAACACTGACGTTAGCCTTTTGGAAAGCCAACACCAATGTTTGCTTGTTGGTAAAGCTAACAGTGATGTTAACCTGTTGAACACGCTAACACCAACATTAGCATGTTAAACTTAAAAAGAGCTAGTTTGTCGCTATGTTTGTACACTATGACTGGCCTGAAATGGGTTTAGATGTTGAATTGTCGGTTTTGGAAAGTTACTGAAGTACACAAGTAGCCCTCCTCCAATTTTGGTGTCAGAAATGGTTGTGGGAGCCATCTGATAAACGATCAGATGAAGATGAAATGAATCCTGAGCGCAGCATTTCATGTGAGATATCAAATCAAGTGTATAAACATCTTTCTCTATGTGTAGAATTTGGCTTTTGTGTCATTATCGTCAATTTTTTAGTGCATCAATGAACCTAAAAGGAAAAATGCCTCGCAGGGGGCCGTTTCTAACCCTGTTTAAGTACTGAAAGGATTTTTCTTCTTGACATACCATGATCAACATAAATATGAATCAACTTCTTATCACCACTGATAAAAGCATTAACCAAGACTTGACAAACAGAGTAGTATCAGCACGAAACGATGAATAAAACATGCGACTTGAGGCTTAGTTTGTGTGTTCGATCAGATCCATTTGTGGAGGTCGGGGGGTTTTTTAGCTCAGTGGTAGAGATCGATGTTTGCTCGAGTGTCTGAGAGCACAGGGATCCTTTTGTTGGCTAAAAAAGCTCCTCGCTCTCTCCCTGCCTTTCATCTTTCATTTGGGCTCGGGGCATTGATTGAGTGAGCGGGGAGCCATTGACATCAAACCTAGCCACTGTCTTTTATTCCCCCTCCGGTTTCAATGAGGCGAGGATTTACAGGTACTCCAGTCGTCGGGGTTGCCAAGCTACAATGCGGGATTTACTTCAAAAGGCGGGATTATTTATCATATATGTCAGAGAGAAAATGTCCTTCAGCAAAGGTGAAGGGAGGATTTACAGATACAAACATCAAAGGGCAATCTGGAAGAATGAAAATGCAGCAAGCAAATGGGCCCGTCAGAGGAGAAGAGATCTTACTGGGGAAACTATTAACGCGGCACCGTCATGGTTCTTTTGAGCAAGGCATCAAACCCTTTGGTGTCACATTGTGGGCGTACGAGACATATTTAGAAGACTTTTCCCGCGCAAGTAAAGGTTTCGTTTTGTTAAATCCCTCTTGCCAACTTTCTTTCGCGCTCTCTCACCCATCGTCTGATGTTCACCCTGAAATCCACAGTAAACACCGAACATGAAAACATTTGGAATAATGTGAGTACACCTCTCAACAAAGTATGAAATGAAGGTATTTTCTAGACATTTAAATGCAGAAAGGTTTTGTATTGTATCTTTTAGCGAGAACATGAATATTATTGAAGTTTGTGTCATGACAATGTCGTCCTTTTGGTTGATATTAAGTTTTTTTTCTCACGTATACGAAAGATGTGGCGTATTTAACTTTTGTCACGTACAAAATGTTTTCTCTAAGTGTAGTTCCCTTTTTGTAAGAAACTTTTTGAGTCTCTATCCGAACTTGTCAAATACTGACAGTTTGGAACAACCACCAACTCGACCTACAATCCCAAAGCGTCTGTATTTGACAATAAATAAAAAATTAAATGTTAAGGAGGAACAAGTTGGAAATATATCCGATATCTTTGTGTGGCGGGGATGTTACAGATGCCTCCGCCTCGATATTCCCCGCAAGTTGGTTCCAAGTCAACTGGCCACTTCAACAATCTTCCCGTGAACATTGCGAGCAGATAAAGATGAGATTCACAGTTAAAACATTTAATAAACTCCAGCTGAGAGCGTCAACTTAATTCATAGAATATGGAGAGTGCATGAAGGTCATTGTGAACAAACATGTTACTCCGTCGGCGAATCAAAGCCTCCGTCTCCAGATGTTTACTCCGACACGCCGTCGCCTTGATGAATCTGTCCGCGCGCACATCTTCATTAGGCTCTGGGGTTAAACTTTATCCAATCAAATTGCTACCTTAATTGTGAGCCTTATTGGAGGATTGATTATAATTAGACTCGCTTGATGGGAAGTTAATATCCGTCAATTATGCAAGAGAGCAACAGAATAACAAAGATGAAACAGGGCTCGTCGTTATTCCCCCCGCTGATGATTTGTTTGGAGCGGAGGATGACAGAGACTCCAGGCTGGCCTCAATCTGTCTTCAAGAAGAAATAGATTTGAATATTAAATACTTCTTAAAAAAAGAAAAAAAAAACTGGATCTCTCCGGGGAGGGTTGCCTTAATAATGTGTACTCTTTTAAAACCATCTGCTGCTTTTATACAGTCGCTCACATTTACTTTAAGAACAGTTCGGAACAGTTCTATAAACTCCGATGCCCAAGATCACATCTGTCTGTTAAAAACTCCAGTAAAGATTGTGAGGAATAAACAAGCTCCAGGTTAAACAAAGACTCACTTTTCTGCCAGCTAACCTGCAGAATAAATACAGACGTTCATGGGCAGGTGTAACTGAAGCGATTAATACGAGTCTTCAGGTTGTTTAAAAGAAGAAGAGACATTGTTAAGTAGCTCCGAGCCTTGAGGATGTTCACAGTCGCCTGTATTGTGTGAGCAGATGCGCTGATGAGTAAAATATGCAATCGAAGAGTTTGTGAGCGACGGGACGTTAAACTAATACTTCTAAAGATCTAAAGATTTTTAGATGATTCGATACGCATCGCGATACCTCGGCTATGATACGATTCAGGGACGATACATTTGAAATACAGAACGATACGATACGATACGATACGATGCAGTCTGATACAGTTCTTAACATTTGTTTAATGTAGACATTCATTTTTCCATTATAGATTAAAACAAGCAATTCTATAAAAAGTGGCATTGCCATCACTCTCAACCACACTGTAAGGTCGTCAGTCCTTCACAAAAAAAAGGGCTACAGATGCCGAGTTGTGGCTGGAAGAAGTCTTTAATATCCATGTTGTTGTCTTGCGTGTTCTTGCTTGTGCTAGCTGTAACGTTAGCCAATGTTAGCATCCACAGACGACTCGTCGCCCGCGTAGTTTTCTCCACGCCGTCTCACCAGGTGAGTTTTCAGATTTGTCGTGCTACCGCTGCACTTAATAGCTGTTCTACAGACCTTACATACAAATGTCCCTCCTTCTTATAAAATCTCTTCCAAACTTTACATTTCAGATTAGCTGGCGGTTGTTGTTGTGGTTTTTCCCTCAGATACGCTAACGTTACTCTCGCGAGAATCTCGCATTGACCTTTAACCTTTTACGAGAATTGAAAGACGCTCTAAAGAATGAGCAGCAAAGCTTCCGTCGACCGATACGTAACTTTACAATCAGGCCATCGACCAGTTAATGGTAAATTTAAATCGATACAGGGGTCCGTGTATCGATGTAGTCGCATCTTTAACGTTAAAAAACGGTTACCGATACGTACCGGTGAATCTTTACACCCCTACCTGACAGGTTTGTTGTTTTTGGAGTCATTGAAAATTGACCCGTTCAGTTGTCAGTTGTATTTTTAGCATTTTGAGTGTGAGACATTGGACGTGCATGAGTTTGAGTTTGTGCACATTGTAATCTGAAATGCAGAATACATTTGTTCAAAACAAACTGTTAAACGTCCTTTAATACAGAACATTTGTGTCACCTTGAACATGAGAGCATGTAGATGTTGACTGTGCAAAAAATAAAGATGAACATCAGCAAACCAAGATATAAAAAACATCAGTCTCAAGGTAGCTGAGACCAAGTAAAGGACACCAGACCAGACTTGGTCCTTGGGACTAAAATAAACCAAACGCTCTTTTTCTTCATCATTCTGTTTTCCAAATCCGTCTCCAGCAGCAGCAGCTGAGAGCGAAGCAGCTGTCAGAGGAGACACTGACAGACTGACACTGCAGGTGAGGGCATGTAAACGTGAGAAAGCCACAGTGTGAAAAGGCCTGTGGTCGACTTAATACACTGCAAAATATGGCGATAAGCACGGGGCATTCACAGCGAGCCGGTGGGTCGGGCCGATTACACCCCGCAGACCACAAGACAACAACACCAGCAGATAATCTCTGCACGTCAGTCAGCAGCTGCAGACAAACACACACTTGTGTCGGGCTGCAGGACGGACGCGTCTCCTCCGGGGTGGATTCATAATTTCGATGTAATTCCTCCACCGAGACGTCCTAAACTTGTCTTCCTGTCCCCTCCGAACACATTATTCTGCCGTCTTTATTCACCCTCGAGTGTTTTTTTTTGTTTTCTGGCGACACACAAACACTGTCACGGAGAATCTCATCAGAAAGGTCAGAGGTCGCCGCAGCAGCAGCAGCAGCAGTGTGGTGATACGGCGTGTCCGGTTGAAATAAGGTGAGAGGGAAAACTGCTTAGAAACAAACACACACACACACACACACACACTGGGAGAGAGCAGCCAACAGAGTGTGTGTGTGTGTCATAAATATAGCTGTGGGATTCCTTCCCTCTGGCCAACCTGATTACTGAGATCAAAACATTTCAGCAGGGGAAAGGTATAAGGGTGTGTGTGTGTGTGTGTGTGTGTGATCTGTTATTCCTATCGTTTTGAGGTCCAGAGTTTTTGGACCAAGTCAGGACATTTAGGAAAGTGAGGACGTTTCATCAAAGGTCCTTGTTTTTAGGATTAAAGATGGAATTATAGTTTAGTTCACTAACTCAAGTACAAATTTGAGGTACTTGTACTATTTCATGCAACTGTATGGAAGTCGTGTCCATATGTGTAGATCACGTAGGTTGACATTCTCATTAATCTTCGTTAGTTGAGTCAATTAGACAGTCTTATGATGATTTCTCACCTTGTCAATACAAGTTACACTGATTTGAGGAGATGAAACAGGCTTATGTTTGAAGTTAGTGTCATCTTCATAATATATTTCATATTGTACTTGCAGTATATCATTGAACATATCTAATTATATTTTCTCTATGTAGCAATAATTGCAATTTTTCAGATATTTAAAAAAATAAATTACCATATATTTAGCTAAAAATACAACATCTAGTAATATATACGATATTCTTTAATATTTTGCATGTGTAGATCTAATATGTTAACATTTGTGTTTAATTTATTATTGGCTATATTAAATTATATGAAATCTTTACATGTTGTGAAAAACAAAATATGTTTGAAAAATATATATGATTTAGTTATATATGCAAAACATATTTTAAGTGATATTTACATGATGTAATTTGTTTTTATACATATCAAATAATATTTTCTCTATATAGCGATAACTGCATTTTTATATATATTTTTCACATGTTGATCTAATATTTAAACATTTCTCTGTAATTTTTCCTATATGAAATTATATGAACATATATGATTTAGTTTATTTATTTTATTTTTTAAATTATTATTTTTTTAAAATTATTTTTTTAACTATATTTTTAAGATTATTTTGAAATTATTTTTTAACTAATTATTTTTTAAATTATTTTGTTTTATTTTCATTTATTTATTATCAAAATGTGCACAAATATTGTATTTTGTAATATATTCTTGAGGCAAAATGACAATATATTGCCATTTATTGTCAAATACATGTGGACTCTTCTTCCGCAGATTGAAATGTAGTTTTAATACATTATAATTTTCAGTGTATGTCTATAAAAACTTGTTATGTTTGTCTGTAAAATGTCCTTTTTAAGACTGGAAGTGTTTGCTCCGCCCTCTTCCTCCTCAGGTCCCGCCCCCGCCCTCCCTCAGCTGTCAGTCATATTGATGAGCTGTCATCTATCATATCTCTGAGGTAACCGATGTCCTTAAAGCACCTAAATTTAATCGGAGCCCGTTGCTCAGTGTGTTCCTGAACATTCAGCTTCTTTGTCCTTCCTCTGCCTGCAGGTTGTTATTGGCAGGCTTTCATTAAACGCCCACAGGAGGTGAAACATGCCCCTAAACATCAGAGTACGACTGCTGAAAATGCAAACTGCAGCGTGCCCGGCTGCTGCAGTTAAGTCATTAAATCTACACATCGCAGCTTTTAGGCACTCATGTTTTGTTCCTCCACAAACGGACATATAGACGTCCTCGTTTGGCATCTGCATTTGTATTTCCCTGATTCCAACAGGCTTCAACCTCCAGCTCCAGCCAGAAGCCAGACAGGCGCCACACACCAACACACACACACACACACACACTCTCACTGAGCACCGCTGGTCTGAGGCCAGTTTCCAGCACTCCCTCTCCGTGCCAGCGCTGTCATCGCCGCTCCAAACACGCCGCTTGATAACGCCAGAGAGAGACACGGCGAGCGGCTGCCAGCGCGGTATCTGATCTTAGTATCGCTTCATGCTATTAAACCACAGTGATCGTCTTATGTAGGAGCCTGGCAGAGGAGAGGTGGGGGAGGGCGGGTAAGTCATCGGGTTATTCCATTAAGCCCCGCCCACCACAGATGCTTCATTGATTTAGTCCCGCACCACCTCCAGAAGGCTCAGCTGGGGTTTTTATTATTCCACCTAACTGTCTGTGACGCAAGAAAATGTAGGTTTTTGCGGTAAAGAAATACACAAGATGACCTTTAATGCTTAATTTGTTTAATTAAGAATGCGTGTAATGACAATGTTCAACCAAACAAGCTTTGAAGAGACTCACATGGAGAGAAACATGATTAAAATGACCCACAATGCTCAAGTTATCTGCACCTAATACCCAAAACTTTCTTTATGTATATTCTTTAATTAATTGAGGTTATGTTTTATCAACCGTTGTTCATTCTGACTGCCTTATGTAAGCCTAGTGTGTAAAAATACCATTTATCTGACATATTTTCATAAAGGCAACCAAAAAAATTGTGTTGTGTTTTAATTAATTCAGTAAGAATATATTTTATTTATGTATTAAAGCCTTATTCACACTGCAAGAGTGTAAATCTGGTGTAAAAACACCAGATGTCTGTTATATTTTGATTAAATCCCCCCGAAGTTTGTGATTTCTCTTTAATTTATTCACTATAATTATATTTTCTTTATGTTTTGTCACCTTTGATACATTTTACAGCCTTATATTCACCACAAGTGTGTAGTTCAGATGTAAAAACACAGAATATCTGATAAATGTTGATTAAAACCCCCAAAGTTTGTAACTTTTCTTTGTGTATATTTTATTTAACTCAGCATAATAATATTTTATTCATGTTTTATCACCATCAGTACATTTTATAGCTCGTATATTGATGTTGCATGTTTTTAGTTCTGGGATAAAAATGCCAGATGTCTGATATATTTTGATTAAATGTGATATTTAAAGTGTGAAAGTTTAATTTTTGTGTAAATATAGAACGGCCTGGTGTCAACTGTGGTAGTTTATTAGTTTTATAGGTAAAAAGTCACAGCAAAAATTCAAAGTCTTACAAAGTATATCAGTCAAATATCTCAGTACACATAATATAAGATAATATCACCTCATAAGTAACTTTTCATTGAGTTTGCATCTTATTTCAAGCTGATTTTTACTTATTTTTGAAGTTTTACAGTGCAGAAAGTTGATATTTTCTTGATAAAAATCAGTTTTTATGACGTTTGTTGATGAACTGCTGTGTGTTCTTGATTAATCGCTTCGTTTCAACTTAAAGAAATGCGTTATATTGTGTTGTGAGACCTTTAAAAATCCGCAGGAAGCATTAAGTGAAGTTTCACGGTTATTTTTGTCATTATTAAAAGAAGAAGAACTTGGGCAGTGATGGCTGTCAAACTCCAAAAATGTCACAGTCCCACCGTCTGAATGACAGCTCATCCTCGGTGTGAATCTTTAAAATGCAGCCTGACAGAATTTAAAATAAATCGCTCTAATCAATCAACACCGTCTCAGGAAGAAACACATCAAACGAAGCTCCCGACGGCCGGACCGGTCCGCACATGCTCATCGTCTTTCCATCACATCATCAGATTTATGATCTGCATGTAACCTTGACTTGTGCTGCAACTTTCAAAGATTCACGCCGTCGATACGTGCACGTTACTGATGCAGATGTTTGTGAGCCACATGTTCAGTTCTGCACAGAACATTAATTTGGTTGAGTCTAATTCCAGCCTCCGACTCGCTCTCTCGTGAACACAATGTACTCTCTTAAAGGGCGAGTGATGCTAATCACATCAGTGTGTGTGTGTGTGTGTGTGTGTGTGTGCGATGACCGATTCACCTTCTGAAAGTGAAACGAGGACACAACACGGCTGCATACGATGCTCCGTCGGGTCAAAGGTCATCTATCTATCGTTCCTGCTCTCTCTCTGTTCTGTCGATTTCCATCAGCTTATCTTTCAGGGACTGAACGTCGGGTTCATATTGAGTTCACACACACACACTCTGATACACAAACTCCGCGTGGTTGAAGCAGAACGAGGCTGACAGCTTGTGTACAAACAGACACAACGTCCCCGAGCTCCGATGACCTCGAAGATTTGGTCGCTGGTGCATTTTTTTTTTTTTTTTTTAGATGTTTTTTGATAATTGTTCGTTCCTCTTCTTAATAGAGACGTTTTTCATTCTGTTCTGTCCCTGAGGAACAAAAACACATTCAAAAGGGATGTTTTAGATAATATTTGGAGCAGCTTTCCAACATTTGTGGTCTTTGAAGTATAAAGTGTTGCAAAGTAACAGAAGTATTTTCTTCATTAATCTGAAGCTGCAAAGTTACCAAACATGAGAAATAAATGTAGTGGAGTAAAAATTACAATGTATCTTTTGTGTTTACATTCATACGCAACATTTTTTCCCTTTTCTTTCATATTATATTCACCCAGTGATACAAGAAGCAAAATGTACATGTGTGAACCTGCATATTTGAACATGTTTTCAGACATAAATGAGACATTTTTGATCAACAAAAGTAAAAAAAAAACATGTTGGCAATATTGGTAACTTCTGTATTTCAAGTATTTTATGATGTTAATGCTTCTAAAGTCAAAGATCTGAGTATGAGGAACCATGTTTGTTGGATTTTTGTGTTTTAATGGTGCAAAAAACTGCGAGTTTAGATCACGGATCGACGTTTTGATTAAAGTAATTAAAGGTTGGTTTGATTCACTTTTGGCTTTGGAAACTTTGTTGCCTTTCTTCTGGAAGTGATGTCTTTTGAGGAATTGTAGTTTAATGTTTAATGTTGTTTTTGTGTTTTTTAAAAGTTGTATTTCATTTCTTGTATTTGTTGTTTCTTGTACGTAACTTTATTTATGTTTAAATCTGATCTGATCTGACAAAGAGGGTTTAAGAGTCCAGTGAGTTGGATTTAGTGACATCTAGAGGCGAGGTTGCAGATTGAAACAAATGAAATACCCCTCGTCTCACTCTGTCACAGCTAAATTCTTAGTTTCAAACATCACCAGGCCGCTCCTGCAGCACAGCTCAGAAAGTTTTATTTTTGTATCCTTCAGAATAAAAGCAGAGTACGTTTTTCTGCACCGAGGCTCCAAATGTCAACAAGTGGAGAGCCGGTCTGAATATCCTCTCTGGATCACTGCTGACTGTGCAGATGGTGTTCAGTGTATAGAAGCCATATCTGACCAGTTTCTCTGACTCAAAACGTTTGAATCCTCCCTGAGTCACCGGGGACCGAGGTCAGGTTTAGTCACGGAGAGCCTCTTTGGTTTACACGCATCACATCGGAGGGTTTGGACGTTTGAACCGAACACGATTCGACCTCCTGACCCCTGTGAGATTCAGCCCGTGTCACTCCGAGCCAGTTCCCACACGTTAAAGCCTGCGACAGACGCTGCTGTGAAAGCTCGTGTCACGGAGCAGGGGATTGGCCCGCGGTGATGTAATGTACCTGATGAATGCATCCGGCTCCTCCTCCTCCTCCTCCTCCTCCTCCTCCTCCTCCTTGTCCAGGCAGCCGGCCAGGCAGCATGAGCTCATACGTCCTTGGGAAAAAAAAAGGGCGGGGAGGTGGGGGCATCTTTCATTCTTAAGTAGCCTCTTGACAAATGAAATGGGACCGAGCCACTTTTTTTTCATAACACTTGAGAGAATAAGAGCAGAGCTCTGTGAGGCTGCATTTACATCTCCTCCATGTTCAGTGAGACTCTCGTCAAGTGCAACAACGAGAACGAAGCTGCGATTCCTGCAGCAAGAAACCGAAGCACTGACGCAAAATACAACCTGTGCAAACAAATTTAAGTCAGTGATCATTTAGCAATACTTATGTGACTTAGAATATCTTATATTTAATTATTTCACATGTTATTTCAGTCAATTATTCCACCTTTAACTCCTAAAATACCCAATTTACTTTAAACAGATAGCAAATATCTGGATGTAGTCCCACTTTGTCTGTGTAGTTTGTCAGGTTTTATGAAAATGACATTCACTGCTTGAATAAACGTGGGTACAAGGACTGATCTCTGTTTTTGCCAGCGCTTTTGTTAACGAAAATTAAAACTAGAGAGCTGAATAAACCGGAAACTGTTCGAATATTATTTTGCTCATTTATAAATTCTCCAACAGCCTGTTGACCTTGACATTCGACAGGGTGCTGAATGTTGAATTTACCAACGTTTTTCTGTTAAATCGCTCATTCGAACTACACAAAGGAATCTAATTAATACAGCACTGCTTTTTAAAGCTTTTTTATTTGCCCAAGATTTGTTATGCTTATAAAATGTCCAAGCTCATGTAACTCAGTGATTGCATCCTGAGTGGAAGTGTTGCGTTTGAGGCGCCATGTTTTGTTAAACACTGACCCCTGGTGGCTGAATCTGTCAACTACAGCAAAAACAGCAACACAGGCTGAAAAAGATTAAAACTTCAGCTCAGAGAGTCGAACATCAAAATATTAAATGAATTAATAAACTCAGGAGTGAAAACACAACAGCTGGAGAACATTTATAGCAGTAAGTAAATACACCATGTTTCAGAACAATGCATCACTCTCATATGGAGGAGAGATTGTGAATAATGAAATACTGACACCTAGTGGACAAATTATATATTACCAGCAGGTGAGTGGTGCCAGTTTTAGGTGGTGTTGTGTAGATTTTCTACAATCTACATGCTCCACCCGTCCTTGCGTGAGTTTCCTCCACCAGCAGAAAACATCCACAGGTGATTTCTGTCAGAGTTGGTCCCCAGGTGTGAAGGTGAACCCACCACCCACTGCTCTGCTGGGATGGTTTAATGATGAGGACCAGTTCCACATGGACGATATGTGACCGAAGTAAAGATTCTTCTTCTTCTTCTTCTTCTTCTTCTTGTGCTCATTGGGGGAGGATGGCTCTTTGGTTTTACATTTTTAGAATGATGGTTGTTCTATAGTGTTTTGTGAGATTAGTAATGCATCTTTTGGAATAAGTATTTAAGGGGTTCTTAGAATGTTGTTTGAATAAAGTTACTTGAAAGTCCAAGTCTTCTTCTTCTTCTTTTTCTCCCTCTTCTTCTTCTCCTGTTTTTCTTCTTCTCATTCTTCCCTTTACTTTTTTCTTCTTCTTTCTCTCCTTCTCCTTTTTCTTCTTCTCATTCTTCTACTTCTCCTTCTTGTCATTCTTCTTCTTTTCTTCTTCTCCTCCCTTTTCTTCTTCTTCTTTCTTCTTCTCATTCTTCTACTTCTCCTTCTTGTCATTCTTCTCCTTTTTCCTCTTCTTCTCCTTCTTCTTCTTCTTCCTTTTCCTTGTATGTTTCTTTCTTTGCTTTCTTGGTTTTTTAGTGCTGCTGATGCACTTTTGATATTGAGAAAAAAAGATAAATCATCATTTTTTTCCTCCTTCTTCTTTTTCTTCTTCTTCTCCTCTATTAATGAACCACAGCAGTGGAGCCAGAGGTTGGTCACATGCACCACTCATGCTAATTGAAACACAGGTGTGCAGACTGACAGTGAACACACCACCAGCCAACTAACACAACAGAAACTTCTGTTTATCTTCAGTTAAATGTGGAGATTTAATTAATTCACTCATCACTAACGTCGATGAGGAGCCTCTGTACCAACCTGCAGCGAGGTGAGTTGATTTTTTTAATGTTATCTGACTGTTTCCTGCTGATTTAACTTCAGTGTTAAAGTTAGCAAACACGATTCAGCACTTATTCACAACTCCAGTCTGCTTAGTGAATGACACAGTGAGTTTATATCAGTTTAATGAGTAAAATACAACAATTAAAGTCAAACATCAAGAGTAAAAGTACTCCTGATGCAGCAAAATGGCTCCTGATCATGTTTGAATATAAATAAATATATGTTGCTCTTGTTTTGTGGTGCTTTAAGAAGAAGAAGTGGAGCGATGAATACAGTATTTGTCTCTGAAATGCAGTGAAGTAGAGGATAACATGGAAATACTCAAGTAAAGTACTCTTAACTGCAGCTAAGATCAATATAAACTTGTCTGAAACCTGAGTTATTGTTGTGTTTTGAATGCATTAAGTTTCCTAATGGTGACCTGGGAAATTGTTTTAGGAAAGCTGGCTCCTAACTGAAGTCGAAGCTTCTTCTTCTTCTTCTTCTTCTTGTCCTTGTTGTTCTCCTTGTTGTTGTTGTTGTTCTTCTCCTTCTCCTTCTCCGTGTTGTTGTTCTCCTTGTTGTTATTGTTCCTCTTCTCCTTGTTGTTGTTGTTCCTCTGCTCCTTTTCCTTGTGGTTGTTCTTGTTGTTGTTTTTGATGTTGTTGTTGTTGTTCTCCTTGTTGTTCTCCTTGTTGTTGTTCTCTTGTTGTTGTTGTTCACCTTGTTGTTCTTTTTCTCCTTGTTGTTGTTCTTCTTCTCCTTGTTGTTCTTTTTCTCCTTGTTGTTGTTGTTCTTCTCCTTGTTGTTGTTCTTTTTCTCCTTGTTGTTGTTGTTCCCTTCCTTCTCCTTGTTGTTGTTGTTGTTCCTCTTCTCCTTTTCCTTGTTGTTGTTGTTTTTGTTGTTGTTCTTCTCCTTGTTGTTCTTCTCCTTCTCCTTGTTGTTGTTCTCGTTGTTGTTGTTGTTCTCCTCCTTGTTGTTGTTGTTGTCCTCCTTCTCGTTGTTGTTGTTGTTCTTCTCCTTTTCCTTGTTGTTGTTCATGTTGTTGTTGTTGTTTTTGTTGTTGTTCTTCTTCTCCTTGTTGTTGTTGTTCTTCTTCATGCTTTTATTTTGTGTATATATAGCAGCTGATGGATCACCTTAAGGAGGATGATGTTGCACTACAGATGTGTAAATCTAATAAATCTGTTGCACTTTAGTTGAGTTTTAACTGAAGAAACATAAAAATGTTTAATCCAAAACAGATTTGTGCCTTTTTAAGTCAAATTTGCACCAACAAACTTGATAAAAGTAATAATACAAACACAGTGTTGTTGCAAAATAAAAAATGTCATCCACGTAGGATTAAATCTTTGTTCCTCAGCTCAGTCGTCTCTGCAGTGACTTTCAGTGGGTGGATATTTGAGCTCCTTGGTAACTGCAGACTGAGTCGGAATATCTCGTATCTATAAACTCCCGACGAGGCCGGTGATTGATGGCGATGTGAAGGAAATTGATTGAGCGTCTCGAATGGAAGTTGATCCGTCTCCGCCTCTTTATTTCTTTCTCTCTGCTGATGTGTTGCAGCCGAGCTCCAGCGAACCGGCTGACTCAGCAGAAGAAGAGGGAACAGGTGAGCCCACGCACACCTGCTGACATTTATACATGCAGGACAAATACACAAGCGTGCTGGGTTAAAGGAAAAGTAAAGCTGCTGCGAGGAAAATCACATTTAATTTAATTTCTCCACATCTTAATCATATTAGACTATATGCCGATGATGCAGTGTTTTATATCTTCACATGTTCATGAATTTAACTTCTTAGACGACCTCACAACTCAACCTGCTTTTAAGGTTTTGGCAATGTGAGCTTTTATTTGTATTTAACTGATACTTAATACCTTAAATCAAAAGAAAAAGTAATTCATTCTCACATTAATTGAATAATTTATGGAATTGTGTGAGTTTAAGTGCAACAACCGAGCAAAATGAATGTAAAATCACCACGGAGGGCGTCAAAACTCACTAGATAACTCTAGTAATGGTCAAAAATAATAGTTTTTATTCAGGAATATATACATTTTACTCGGGGCAAGACCACATTCATTTTCTACTGCATTATAACATAAAGTTCCCAAATGTTAGTCGACAGTAGATGGCCGCTTCGAAATGAGGGCGTAGTCTAAACCTGCTCTATATGAAGAGTGTGGTGAGATAACCTGTTGTGATTTGGTGATTTTGGTGAGTCACTGACCTTTGAAATCACAATGTCCTGATGACGTTTTCGCCGCTGATCAATGGCCCGATCCACAACTAGGACGCTGTGTGTGAAGTCGTGGTGATTCGTCAAACCCGCACTTGTTTTTAAGTTGATTTTCACGTGTATTAAAACCTGTTTAAAAGGACATCGTTGATATTCAAATGAGCAATTAATCATTGACAACACTGTCGATTAATCTTCTGATTATTTTCCAGATGAAACGATCAGTTGTTTGGCCTGTAAAATGTCAGAAAATGTAAATCAGTGTTTCCTGAATCATCGAATGTCTTGTTTTTGTCTTCAACCCACAGAGGAGGAAAATATTCACATTTAAGAAGCTGGAATCACATTATTTTGACTTTTTTCAATTAAAAAAAATCACTCAAACTAATTAATCAGTTATTAAGATTAACAAATAAATGATTTATTCATTATTTACAATGATTTCTTGATCTCAGGGCTGTAAATCATCATCATCTCCTCCTCGTTCTTCTATAATAAAGTGCTACAATATGTATTTGTTTCAGGGGGGGACTCACACTAAGTGAGACGTTTGGATTTGAGCGCCACATTATAGATGTAATAACAGTTTAAGGATACAATCCATCACTGCTGTCCTGTGTCACATCAGGCGGCGGCGGGAGGAGAGAAAAAAGGGAAGAAAAAAAAAGAAGAAAGAAGTTGATCCGTCTCCCCGGGTCATCGTTTTTCAGCGTATTAGATGACAAATAATTGGTCATTCATCAATAGCAATAGATGAAAGCTGAAATGATTTATTGCCTTTACAACAAAAATTGGGCCGGCCCTGCGATGATGATGGAGCTCTGTGGTCAGTGAGGCGGAGAGAGGAGGAGGAGAGGAGAGGAGAGGAGAGGAGGGAGGTAGATAAAAAAGAGAGGAGGGAAAGAGGAAGGAGGAGAAGGAGGGAGGGAAGGTGGAGTGAGAGAGGAAGGATGGAAAAAGAAAAAGGGGAAGGGGAGGAGACCAAGAAAGGAACAGGAAGGAGGGAGAAAAGAGAAGATGTGTCAGTGAATAATGAATTAAAATCTGAGTCTTTGTTTTCTTAAAACTTAAAGAATTTTTTCCCAAAAGAAGGAATTTTAGGCTTTCCACCTCCTCCACTTCTTTAGTCCCGGCTGCTCTGCCATTGACCAACTTTCAGGTCGTGATGGATCTCCTCCGACCCCGATAATCCCGCACAGTTGCAAGACGTGAACACGCTGCAATCCTCGTATTGATCTCCTCAGTGGAACACAGATCCCCGTCTGATTACCACCTCGCTGTGATCCTGACGGAGGGCCTCTCCATCTCCCGCCATCGCAGCTCGTCCTCCGGGGAGCGATCCGGACGAGGTTTAGGGTTAAAGCTGGGCGATAAACTGAACACGTGAGGGTGTGGACGGTCAGTAATCTACCCCATGTTAGTCCTGTCAGAGTATCCATGGGAGGAAACGATGTGGACTCATGTTGGAAGACAGTAAAATTAAAAGCAGTGGGTTGTTTTTTTGGGAGTTGATAGCGATTATTTCTAGTTTCTGACGATAAAACTGAGTCGTCAGCCTGAAGGTGGAGCACAGATTTGCTTGTGGAGAGTCCATCAGTAAGAACAAAACATCCGGCATGATTTAAAATAAGAATTAAACATAAATTTTGATGGTTTCTGAAAGCTTCTTTGACAATACTGGCTTCTAAGCTTGAGCAGTGAGAAAGAAACTATGAATTACAGCTGAATAATTTGTCAAAATGTGAAATTAAATCAAAACAGAACGTGTCCGAGTGCAATCTCAAAAACGCATATTCCGCAAAACTGCAAAAATGGCAATTCCCTTTTTAAAATAAGCTTTTATTTTGAAAATAACTCTTTAAAAATCATCGCGATATGAACTTTTTTTTTCAGCCCTACTATGAGCTAATCAATTGATTATTGATGTACAGTAACCACATTGCAAATAAAACCCAAAAAAGAAAGAAAGAAGAAAACAAAATTAGAGAAGATTTGGATGAATTTCGATTTGAAATTCTAAATTTAAGTTATCAGTAAACGTGTGATTGTTTCCTGACATCGACACTGAAACACACGGTCAGATTAAACTCGTAGTTTAGTGTTTTGTCGAGCAGATTATTTTGATGATCACTGAGACTTTTGTTTAAAAGGCTGTAATTGTAATTGAACTCATGTTTTCATCCACAGGATTTGAGGCTGCGTGGCTGTTAGAGGTGATGAGTCGAGTCTTCTGGCATTGAGGATCGATGTCATGATAACCGTCCCATCCTCACTTACAGCACCCTGAATGTGTTGCTTTGACTGGTCCATGATGAAAAAGGAGTCTGACGAACACTTCTTATATAATCGCTGGTTGCCATTGATTCTGGAAACTCTACATCTGCATCATCCAACAGT
Organism: Sparus aurata; assembly: GCF_900880675.1. Lineage (NCBI taxonomy): Eukaryota > Metazoa > Chordata > Actinopteri > Spariformes > Sparidae > Sparus > Sparus aurata. The sequence continues at coordinate 17,324,106 of NC_044210.1, forward strand.
TTCCTTCTACTCCTCTTTTGGTATTTGACTTCATCCTGCTGGCAATCGGACTGTCGGCTGGCCGGGTTATCCCAAAACTCGTCCTGGAAAACCTGGAAAAACAAGATGACCAAAATCTTCTATCATCCTGGAACATTATTTAAACTAAACAACACAGTCTGGTATCAGTCGTATACCGTGTATTATTATAAAAACAGATTTTTCTTGCAAGGAAACCAGTGAGTTGCTGGTTTTCAGACAGCCATGTATAATACACTGAAAGAGCATTGGGGATACAAATTAATTAATTAATTGAGAAACATATTGGTGTATTGAGCAGCTAGACGGTCACTAAAAATGTCCTGGAAAAGAAAAACGTGGTGAATTTGCGAGAGATGTTTCGCAACATTTTTCCGCTCATCTCTGCTTTTTTATCAATCGACAAATAAAGTAAAATAAAAAAGATAACAGATTTTTTTACACATTTTATTTTGGCGGTTCCAGTCCTCCGTAATCCTTTTTCCCTGTCAGGTGTTTTTATTTGTAAAAAAGTAAAAAAAAACACCTTCCTCTCTGTCCTTGAATGTTACAGGAGCTTCTTCCTCTCCGTCTTAAAGTCACGGGACATGTTTTTCTTTCTGCTGTTAATTTGTCAGAGCACTTAATAACCGGACGGACAGCGGCCGAGTGAAAGCGCCTCAGTCCATCTCTGAGCTTTTTCTCGTCACCCCCCGTCACGGCAGCTACTTCATCCGAGCCGAGGCGCTCAGCCGGCCAGTTATCAGAAGTCGTAATCTGTGTGTTTATCTGGCGGCCGGCCGAGCTGGCACGTCTTCAGTCGGGGGACAAACTGGATCCACGACCTGCCAAAGCATCGTCCGAAACAAAATCAATAGATCCAGTTACAGTAAGAGGCCGTTTATCTCGTCATCTCGGGAGGAATTACAGCCGGGGCCTCGCTCTGTCGCGCTCCCTCTCTCTCTCGTTGCATTCTGGGAAAGCTGACAGAAAACGGGAGCTCTCTGTTGGTCGTGTCGGTAGGGGGCCAGTTTTGAGGATGAGTGGTGGAGGATTGTTTTACAGCCGGTGGACAAATCGTGAAATCTGAGAAGGTTGCACTTGATTTCTTTCTGCCCTCGTTTCACCTCCTTCGTCCACTTCACAGCGCTGTGCTTCATTCTTCCTGTATGTTGAATCTTCATCTTCACCTTTTCGGCTTCTCTTTTATTCTCTCCTGTCCAATTCTGTCTTTTTTAGCTTTCTTTCTCTCCAGGATAAACTCCTAATCCACCCTCTTCTTAACCTTTTGACCTTTCATCTGTCGTAACATCATAATGTTTTTCTTTCTTTCCTCTTAAGCTTCTTCAACTTGACTATTTTCTGGTTTCTCTTCTCTTCTATGACGGCAGACTGAATATCACTCTGTTTTCATATCAAGATGTCATTGTTGGACCTCCTCCCTCCAGGATTAAGCACACAAATACACATTATAAACCACCTGAATTCTCATAAATACAAACAAAATAAAGAGAAAATTATGAGCGATAAAGTCCTTCCTGGATGCTTAAGGGTCTTCTTCCATTTTATGCCTCCTTTCCACCTTCCCTCCCTCCTTCCCTCCCTGTGTCCTTGCCTCCTCTGCCCCCCGGTGTCATTTGGACTTCCTCTCAGATCACGGTCTCCTCTCTTCTGCTTCTCTGACTTCTGTAATTCTGTTCACTCTCCCCTTCCTGAGTAATTGAAGTAATTTCCCACCTTGGCTATGATGAATGTGTCCCGCGCTCACGCCGTGCCCTTCTACTTTAGCCGGCCTAATTAAAGAAAACATTCCATGATTGCCTATTTTTCCTCGAGCGTGACAACCTATTATTCTCCCCAGCACCTGATTAGAGAGTTATTATGCTTAGATTTAGATTGATTTAACCAGGCAGCCTAATAAAAGACTACTTGGGGTTTGATTTAAAGTGGGGGAATTGCAGGTTTTGGAGCCAGTCACGGTGTGTAATTGTTATTACTGGTTCATGATATGGGGCCGAGTCGCGGGGAGGGGAGTTCTCGAAATTGAATTAGAAAATTAGAAGGTCACTCGGCGTACAACAGGTGACATTTTGGGACATTCTTGCCACGATAGAGCTGTCAGGAGGAGGGGCGTTCAGGCACAGATTTGTCCGGAATGATAAATCGCATCCATCACCGCCTGACGAATCTGACATATTTCTATCAAAGCAAGATTAATCTCTCCATCAAAAGGAGGCAACGTGGCTCATAATCATCCGACAGAATTGGATGCAAAATTGGGTGAATTGACTGGTGTTTGTGTTGTGGTGCTCCGCTGTGGCTCGATACTATCTCACAAGAAGCTAAATTGGAGGATACAGTGAGTGCTTTATGAAAAAAAAAAAAAAAGAAAACTATCTTTTTAATTGTAGTGAATGATTCTTTGGAGCAGAAGCTTTTGTAGGTTTGCAGATTAGGATTGGGTTAAATAGGTCCTTCAAAGAGCATGCAAGCCCAACAAATGTTTAGTAGGTGTCTTCATTAAAGGTGCATTTTGTCAGATGTGACCAGAATTTACTTTAAAACATTCAGAATATGAACTGACATCATCGAAATGGGAGCAAACAAAAGTGTAACGACGGACATTTTGTCAAAGGATGTCTATGTACTGTGTTGCAGAGATATCTACTGAAGTTAGCATGCTAACCAACTAGCCTTGGCCCATCCTTTCCCCTAATTAGTCACTTTACATCTCAAGAGGTGATTATCCGACAGCGCAAGTAGTTTTTGCCAGCTGTTAGCATAATAAATGAACAAAAAAAAACCTCTCAAAATGTCAAGAAATGCTGTAAATCGCCTCCTTCCCTGAACCCCTGTCTTCAAACTGACATCTGTCGTCACCGAGAATGAGTTTGGTTTCCAGCTGTCTTTATTGGGAGGCCGTGTTTGAGGTCGTGGTCCAGTCAGCTTATAGGGCCACTTGCAAGCTAACTGAGCTAATTAGCTAATGTCAGCTAACAAAGAGCAGTAAGTGTCAGCTCAAAAAATCTTGGGTGCAGCTTCTTGACTGGTGAACTTGTGAAAACCAAATGTAATTTTTACATCTTTAAAATGTATTTTTATTTTAGATGTTGTTGACATTGTTAAACCTTGCATAATAAAACCAGAACCTCCTGAATTGTGTCTTCAGAAATAAATAAATAATACATTTTTAGATGATAAAAGTTTTTAGAGAACAAATGTTATTTCAAATGATGGTCAAATGTTTAAAAGATAATTCAGACAGAAAATGCATCTTTTTAAGGCCTCAAAATGTATTAAGTGTGTAAAAAAATACTAATATACTTCATATCCAGGACATATCTGAGTAAATTTTATATGTTTTATGATGTTTCTCCCTTCACTACTGTCTTCCAGCGATCATACAAAGTTCTGCGGTCAGGTTCTGGTCCACATCAGGATCTCTACAGCTGAAAACAATGATTTAAAGGAAAGTCTTACAGTTGCAGGCACTTGTAATTGGTACTTGCCACCTTGCTTGAACCTTTAAACACACTATTTATTCTTACAAATGCATTTTAAAAAGTGGCACTGGCACTGTAAATATGTGATTGGTGCCTACTGTAGCTAACATCTGTTTTTGGAGCCCCCCCCCTCCCCAAAAGCTGAATGATGGCCCGTCCTCTCCGTGGCCTCGCTCACATCTAGTTAGCATAACTGCACTTACTGACGCGGCTGAGCAGCATTTTGATGAATGGCACGATTAGAGGTAAAATGAACAATTTGACTCGGGCCACGCCACGAAAGCACACGGGCTTTACACTGGCTGTCAGAGGGGAGAATCAAGTCCATCTTTCATGTCTGAAATCCAGCAGTGTCAGAGTGAGCTCTGTGCAAGTTGTCTTTGACATGTATTCACTGTTGGCGTTATTGGCAGTCACTCCTTCACTGTCACGGTGAGTAATGGCTGCGTACTGTACTGCAGCTTATAACTGCATGCGTAGATTGATGTATGAATAGATGGAGAGACTGATGGGTACATACACAGATACTGTAGGTGAATGAATAGATATTTCAAACGCATTAAGTAATATCATGTTTGAAATGGATGAATGCGTCACAGGAGCGGCACAGTCAAACAAACCCATTGATTAGTGTTTCAGGCCGTGTGTCATCTTGACAGAAGACAGAAAACAGAAAACAACCCTCGGCTGAAGTTTATAATGTCAGTCTTTTTAGATGATGTGTTTAAATTACTCATGACGTGTTCATTAGATGGAGTATGGCATAGAAATATGGTGCATGTGCATGTAGAATATTTTTAATATACCGACGCTGAGGAAGGATTTTGAATGGCTCTTGTTTCGAGGCCACAGCTGCAAAAAACAGGGGGGTCAAAGGTCAAACCTGGCTTTCCATGCCTCATTGATTAATAATTACAAAGAGAGAATTCAGACCTGGTATTAACATCCATCCTGAGTGATCTGATCAGTCTGGTCAGTCCACACGTGCCGTTAACAAGCGTCTCAACTGAGCACTTGATACGAATATGCAAATAAATCCTTGGAACAAATGGACATAATGTTTTTTATAAAGAAATAAATATTGAAACATTGGCCGAATTGACAGGAAGGCTCAAATAATTAAGAATTCATCAAAAACAGCTTTTCCCAATGTTTATAAAGTCTCTCCTGGCTCCTCAACTCACAAAATTGAGCGATTTTATAAGGGAGTCTGGGTGTCTTCCTTCATGCGCGTCCAAGGAGTATCTTATACTGATTTAAAATGTCTTTCTTCAAGGTGAATTCATATGAAACTGTGCTCAAACAGCTATTGGCAGGTAAGATACACTAGACACAGAAATATACAAGAGATCCTGTGACAAACTGACAGCTTTTACAAGGAAATAAACAACTTATCATATTGCAGTAAGTGCTGAATTTATAAAAAGACACGAATGATATCAGAATTATCACAGACTTTGTTTCAACCAGTTTATAAAGTCTCTCCTGACTCGACAGCTCATTAAATTGAGCGATTTTCTTTGAGTCTGGGTACTTCCTTCAAAGAAGCGGCATATCTTGGTTACTGTTTACTGTATTTGTAAAATTTGGCATGTTTATGGTCCAAAACATTGTCCTCTTTCATAAATTCAATGAAATCAGTTGAATGAAGTAATTTGTCTTGGTGACATTGACACTTTAATAAGTATATCTCATGTATATTTTTTCCCCCCATCAATTTTATCGCTGGTCTAAAAAGAGAAATTGGTGTCATAAATGTTACAGCAGGTAGTACATCACACACAACTCCTCACATGTTCCCGTCCTCCTCGCCTCACTGTCTATGGTTGCGTCTCTGGCTTTGGTTGCCAGTTATGTGAAAGACCTGCTCGCATTCCCCCACAGTTTATTTGTTACATCGGTTATTAAAGCTGTCTGCCGCCTGGCAACAGAATGAATGGGAGGAAAATTGTGCACAGATAGATCCTCTATTTGTCCAGTGAAGCAGCAAATATAGACCTGAAGTGGCGCAGCATGAGTGGAGTGAGATATGGAGGGAAGGTGGGAGGATGGCAGGGAACGGGAGATGAGAGGAGAAGGGGAAGGGACGAGAAGAGGAGGATGAAAGAAGCAGAGGATGAGGTAGGAAAAGAGGGATGAAGGAAGAAGGTGAACAAAGAGTTTCTAGAGACGAGGAGGAGAAGAAAATCAGGAGAAAAATGGGATCACTGGGTTTTACATAAAGCATTAAACCACAGAATATAAAGCTTAAATCACAACATGAACATATTGAAAGAGACTTTACGCTCAAATTCCAATTTTATTTTGTGACATCACTCCACCAGGGTTAGGAAAACATGTTTCAGCTAAGCATACCAGCTTGGTCGCCAAAAACACAACTGGCGATGTCCCATCTTCCAGTTATAAATATCAGATTTTTGTCGCAGTAAACACGGACTGAGACGTTCTAATTTACGTCACACATGAACCTTTTTTTGTCTGCAGAAATCTAAAAAGTAAAAGTTAAAGGTTGTAGTAGAGATGAAAAGGAAAAAAGATGTTTGAGGTGGAAAACAGAAGAAGAAATCATGGAAATACCAGCTTGGTCGCCAAAAACCCAACTGGAGCCGTCCCAACTTCCAGTTGTTATAAATATCAGATTTTTGTCGCAGTAAACACGGACGGAGATGTTCCAATTTACGTCACACATGAACCTTTTTTTGTCTGCAGAAAACTAAAAAGTTAAAGTTAAAGGTTGAAGTAGAGATGAGGAGGAAAAAAGATGTTTGAGGTGGAAAACAGAAGAAGAAATCTTGAAAATGATCATCTTGGTCGCCAAAAACACAAGTGGAGATGATATGATAGTCAGGTTATAAACATGAAGATATGAAATGTTTTTAAGAAATTTTACGTAGCCTTTGACATGCACAAATGTAAAAGTATCTGTAGTTTTCAGAAATGTTGACTGCCAGTGTTTTTGTCCAGAGGATTCAAAGATACAAAGCAACATTGAGATGAGCAGCAGCACTTTAATGTCTGTTTTTTGGGGGGAAAACCGGAATTCAGTGATCAGACTAGAGATTTGTGGGATAAAGTTGAGAGTAGGGATTGAAAGATGACAAAAAAAGGAGGATGATGAGGTAAAAGTTAAATGTTGAAGTAGAGATGAGGAGGAAACAAGATGGTCTAGGTGGAAAAGAGAAGAAGAAATCATGGAAATACCAGCTTGGTCGCCAAAAACCCAACTCGAGCCGTCCCAACTTCCAGTTGTTATAAATATCAGATTTTTGTCGCAGTAAACACGGACGGAGATGTTCCAATTTACGTCACACATGAACCTTTTTTTTGTCTGCAGAAAATTAAAAAGTTAAAGTTAAAGGTTGTAGTAGAGATGAGAAGGAAAAAAGATGTTTGAGGTGGAAAAGAGAAGAAGAAATCTTGAAAATACCAGCTTGGTCGGCAAAAACACAGCTGGAGATGTCCCAACTTCCAGTTGTTATAAATATCCGATTCTTGTCACGGCAAACACGGATGAAGATGCTCAACTTACCTCACAAATATCCATTTTCTGCCCTGTGAATTCCCCCTAAAAATATCCAGTGGTTTCACACTTACACATGTTGGAACGCAGCCTCATCGCCTGTAACGCCACCGTCTTCCACCTCCACGTCCTGATATGACAGTCAGGTTATAAACATGAAGATATGAAATGTTTTGAAGAAATGTTACGTTGATTTTGACATGTGCAAATGTAAAAGTTACTGTAGTTTGCAGAAGTGTTAAGTGTTTGCACAGATATTAAGCGATATTGAGACAAGCAGCAGCACTTTAATGTCTTTTTTTTCGTGAAAATTCCGGGAATTCTGCGCAGAGATAATAGTGCTCTGATCAGGCGTGAGATGAGTGGGATAAAGTTGAGAGTAGGGATTGAAAGCTGACGAAAAAAAGGAGGAGGATGAAGTAAAAGTTAAAGGCTGAAGTAGAGATGAGGAGGAAAAAAGACGTTTGAGGTGGAAAAGAGAAGAAGAAATCATGAAACCAAATGCAGACGAGCAGGGAGGCATGAAGAGGAGGGAGGGCGGTAAGAACAAATTAAATGGTATGGAGAGAAATTAAAGTAAATGACATGGGAGTAAAAAAGCAGAGGGAGAAAGAGAAATCATACATGCACGATGTTTATTACTTGTTGGATAAATGAGATGTTGCAGCAGCTGGCTGCACGATAAAGCTAAACATTAAAAATAAAGAGATGATTTCTTTTAAAGGATTAATAGCACTCTGAAGTCACTGATGATCACTCACTGAAGACTTCATTATTCCAATTAATGGGCCCCCTCCGCTACTTGACCCGACCGTCAGAATTAGTGGCAAGGAACCTTTAAGTCAGATGGATGAACTGCCACAGCCTCGCCGGCTAATTGGCAGCCACAATCAAGAGCGAATATGTATCAGGAGAAGAAGAAGAGCCTGAATATATTAGCAGAATAAGAGAAGAAGAAGAAAAATGAGGCTGCGAGCAACATGGCAGCGCCAACTGTCTCCATGTCAGTGGTGGAGAAATGGTGATGGGGGCGGAGACGGAGGAAGAAATGATTAAGAAATCAAAGAGAGCAGAGCTAATCGTTTCTGAGGAGTTGATCAGAGTTTGGAGGATCGTATACATTTTGTATTTTCTGCATTTATAAACAAGCTGCCGAGGCCGCGTTCAAAGTCGTAACGCCTCGTTAATTTCAGTGGTTTTTCTAATTTAACGAGATCTTCTGCTTTACTTTCTCACACGACGACGGCGACACTTTCAACCGTAACGGTCGGAAAACACCAATACTTGTCGGGTGTCTGTGGCTGCAAAGTGCTGCGAACCTTTTCAGTGTTTGATTTTTCAGGGTTGAATTAAGTTTTTTTGTTGTGCAGTTTGTATTTAGTGACTGACTCTCCATCGACGGACTGTCAAAGTCTTCTGACCCGGCTGGAAAACTACAAAAATGTTTAAACTCGAGGCCGAAAAGATTTACACTGCTGCTTTTCCACCAAAATTTGCAGATCTACACAGGTTTTTTAAATGCCGGTCAACCCCAGTTCCACTTCCTGCAGGCAAGATGGCCCTTCTGTTGCGTTGTACGTCACTGACGTCACCTTTAATGTCGCCAATGCTCCGGAAAAACAGTTGTAACAGAAGAGAAAACAACAAATGACGCATTGTGAAAGAAGCATCAGTAACAAGAGTCATTTCTCTCAAGTTACCTGAGCCGAGGTGATAAACACCTGCATCTACTGGGTTGACCTGGTGTAAATGCAGAGTTTACACGTTCCCATCGCACACAAAAGCCTGATGTTGGCAGGTTTACGTGGGATTTGAAATATGTCAGTTGGAGGAAAAGTATAACTCAGCAGGTTAATCTTGTTCAGCAGTTTGCCTGCCTCCTGGAAGTTTTGGCACTGAGTTGTTTTGGCATGGTCGTCTGATGAGCCCGTAAGAAATGTGACTCATCTCAGCAGCAAAGACTTCACGCGAGGATACTACACAACACAACACACACCTGCTGCGACAGTGAGATCCCGGCTCTGTCTGAAGCGATGTGTAGGAGTGGAGTCGATACTACCAGTGTGGGCGGTGCGTTCAGGGGCCCTCGGGGGGGGGGGGGATGAACGGGGCCCAGGTGAGTCGTGCTGCGTGCAGACGCAAGCTTGTTTCCCCGCTAAAGCAAACATAACCGATGGCCTCTTCGTGTCCCGCCATCGATTTTTCTCTTTCACGGCAGAGGAGGGAAGAAAAAAGGGATAAAAAATGGCGCGGCGCTCTTCTTCTCATGCATCAGCCAAGTCGGGCATAAAATAGTCCGTTTGGATGGGTGATCATGAACTGGCAGCAACGGGGGGAAGTTTACCAGAGCTAAATGGATGCCCAGACTGCACTTTTTATCCGCCTCCCCACCTCGCGTTACAGCCATAATTTATGGTAATAATATCCCTTGGAATGGAGGGGGGGAAGAGGCAGATGAGAAATGGGCCTGCTCGCAGCATGTTTACATTGCCTATACGATGGCGGGGGAAAACAGGAGTTTTTTAAAGCGCTGCAGGGGAGAAAAGCGTCTCCTCGGGCTGATTGGAAAAGGTGATTCACCCGACGGTTGTTCAGTTTCAGTGAGCTTCAGCCGTCATTACAGGGGAATGGATTCAAGCTCGTGTGCACCGTGTTGCTGCTGTTCCGTTTGCAGTAAAGTGGTCACTTCTTCACTGTTTTGTGCTTTTTTTTTTTTCCTCAAAATAGCACATTACCTCCTCTCCTGCTGGTAACTGCAGGCGTTTTATTTTTTTTTTAAAAGGTGTTAAAAGTGCAGCAGATGATGACTCACATCTTCATCTGTTCTCCGGTTGATCCGAACTCTCGTAGAAGCGGCGAGGTGATGCAACACGTGGGTTCATCTGGCTGCGAGCGGCCCACGCGGTCACCTGAGCGCACACACCTCTCCCGTCTTTAACTATAAATAAACGTTCCGTAACAATAGATCCTGCTCTTAACGCTGCCTGTCGTCTTCTGAGGATTTATTTTGTTTTCTCTGTAATTAGCTTTTTGCACTTTACAGCGAAGTCTCGTGTATAAAGCGACGAGTCGTCAGCGTACGTCTAGAGTTTTTACCAACAGAGTAAAAACTGGAGTCCGTTTTATTTACGTTGCGTGTTTCATAAACTTTATTCACAGCGTACCGCCTCAGAGAATATTACACTCTTTCATATTCTCACTCCCAACTCATGTGTTTAATGTCTTTCTGGATTGTTAAACGCTGGTTAGGTTTAGGAGAAGATCCGCGTTAAAACAGCTACATTCAGTGTCGTAACGCAAGTTGTGCATTTAATGTACGTGACATCAGTTATGTCATTATTTATGTTACATGAATTAAACTGCGTCACTCTTGATGCTACAGGTGTTTAAATTAACATTTGATTTTTAAAAGTACCTCTAGAAGATCGTTTATCACCAGCGATACCTGTGCCAAAGTTTAAGAAAAGTGGATTTAGGATATTTTAATGTTTTTGTCTGAAGATTCTTCAGATTTGTTGAATTTTTCAAATGTATGACTCCCAGAAAATGTTATTGTTTTGTTTGATTTTAATGCATAAATGTGAGAAAAAAAACCAGCTAATTGAAGTGATTATCACATATTCATTTATTCATTCACCCCATTAATTTATTTGAGACCTCACTTAAAATATTGGTGAATAAAAAATGAATTCTAGATATCAAGAAACAAAGATAGTTTCATAAAATAATGAAACTTAATATAAACAAAGTGGTTAAAACATCTGACCCGGGAGGGGATGGTGGTTACAGAACCAGCGCCTCCTGTGACCCAGAAGAAAAAAGGCCTTTACAGCAGAATAAATGAGTCATGGGAGCGTTGGAGGATCCATCCAGCTCCTCCTCCTCCTCCTCCTCCTCCTCCTCCTCATCGTCGGCCCTATAAGTCGTGACAGCAGACAGAGAGCTAGTTAAGATCATTTACATCCCGGTCATCAAGACTTTGAGATGGCTCATTAGCCTCTAGCATGTAGATAAAGCTCCAAATTGACAAGTGCAAAGTATGGGCTGCTCCTTCAATTTGGGGGAGAACAGGAGGAGGAGGAGGAGGAGGAGGAGGAGGGAGATTGATGGTCCTGCGTTCTCTGGGCTCAGCCGGACCGACACCGTCCGGCTCAGACAGAAGGTCCAGAATGTGTTCCTGCTGCGACGGCTTCATTAGCGCGGTGATTAATGAAGTTGTCAAACTCCAACACCTCTCTCTCCTTGATTTTTATTTTTATTTAACCCTTAGCCACTTTTAAAAAAATAAAAAATAAATAAAACCTCCCAAAATGTTTCATCGAACTAATTTATTCTAATTACGCACGCCGCCTACTTCTGTGCCGCGTCCCCTCCCCTCCCCCCCAGCTTCTCCCCGCTCGCCTTAAACCTTTTGGTGCAGATTAACGTAACAAAAACTCTATTAATTAATGTTTTTGTGGCTTTTAATTTCTGGCAAAGGATGCCGTCTGGATGCAGCTGCCTGTCGAGGCCCGTCACTGTTGAACCCGTGCCAGAGAAGTGCAGATGTAATTCTGTTATCTCTTGCTTTAGTCGTTTACGCAAATTAATTTGAACAATTAGCCCTCTACCGGCCTTTCATGGATCACGGCGAGAGGGGCTGCCAAAAAAATGAACACTCAAAGATTTCCATTCCAGGATTAGATGAAATGTTACACCTGGTGACTCGGGTGAGTTTAAATTAAACGATGAACTTGAGTTAAAACACACCGAGATTGATGTGCTTTTTTAAAGAAAATCACCTGTGTGATACGCCGACTTTGACTTTGTGCGAGTCTTTTACAAAAGTAGAGGTTCATCACCAGGTGCTTCACACACCGAAGCGGATAAATACCATAAAAAATAATTAGAAGTGGGGAACAGTGTATCCCAGAGTTTCCATTACACTAATTAAAATAGCTGTAACCTTAAAGGATCTTCATTAGTCTGTGTTTTACTTTCCCACAGTGGTCTAAATGCTGCTGCGGGGGATTTTTCAACAAAGACGCTATAGTTGTTTTTGTGTTATCACCTTAAATCAAAGGTTTACTTTAGTTTAGTTTATCAGGATCCCCATCAGCGACGAGCTCGCGGCAGATATTCTTCCTGCGGTTCGACAAAAGCTTTGCATTGTGACCGTGAATCATCGCAACTTGGATCATAACACAGTTTATTTTTAACACTGCAAAATCAACCGAACATGCAGGATATCCAGCAGCTTTTATTAAGAGAGCAACCACCAGTGTTCAGTAAGACTTCCTTAAAATACTTTCCTTTTCTTTTGGCGTCCCTGCAAACATATTTAGTGGCCTCTTAGTCAAATGAACTTAACAGATTGTATCTACTGGTGTTAAATACGTGTAAATATCTCCGGATATCCAGACATATTTATTCTGAATATTTAAAACGGATTGATGAAAGCAAACCTCCGATTTATCTGTCCTCTCTTTTAAACTTGAAACGTGGAAATCGGTCTTTGTTCTATTGACATTTTGCGATCTGTTGTTCCCAAAGTCCATACTGAAATTTGAATGAATGCATGGATCAACCTTACAGACCGCTGTTCCACTGAACAGCTTTAAGACTGCAGTCAAATCCATTCAGTCCAGACGAAACACAAGCTGAATTTAGTCGTCTTTTGTCCAAAGGGGCGGCTAGAATCAACAAAAACTGGAATTTCCTCGTAGCCACTTTAATAAAAACGGAGAAATGTCTGTAGATGTGCTCGATGTGTGCATTATCAGTAGCAGAAGGGGTAATAACACACTTTACCTGATTACAAGGCTCTGCATCTCACTCTTCTCTCTCTCTGAGGACTGAAACTTTGCAAATAAATGTGCTTTCACGAGCTACAGGATTCACCTTCTGGTAGCAAATGTGTGTCTGCACGTTAGAAAGAGTTTAGTTGAAACTTTTACTCTTGTTGTCCGTCTCTAACACACCTGTTTTTTCTGTTTTTGCGAAGTAAATGTCTCTGATTATTAAGAGAACAACTCTAGATGTAACATGTCCCCTGATACAGCACAAAGTAGATGTTATTCATGAGGAATCCTGGAAACCGTGGCGTGTTTTCTTCTCCGGTGACTGACTGCTGACCGCTAATGGCTTCACTTCCTCTCACACACATCCACTTCCATCTAGAGGACATGACTTTTATAAAAATGCATCTCTGAGGTCTAAATTACCGAGACAAATACTCAGCTACAGCGAGAGAAGAAGCTTCTGGTGATCGAGCTTCTGGTTTTTGGTGCTTTTCCAGCTGACGGCCAGCAGGGGGCGTCTTCCCTCCACTTCTGAGCCGAATCTCCGCTCACTTCCTGTCCTGGCTGCAGTAGAATCAGGCCTTTTTCTTGGACATGGAGCTGCAGTGAGTGTGAGTGTGAGTGTGTGCGTGTCATTAATGGCCGCCTTTCAAGCTGTCAGCCCTAACGAGCTGATTGCGAACGGAAATTGAGGTTTGAAATGTAACTGAATAAGCAGATTCTTTGCTTCCAGTGAAAGGAGGACAGGAGGGGAGGGCGAGACGACACCCCGGCATCCTCCTTGGCATTATCTTTAAACACCGGGCTAACCGCATTCTTTTAAAAAGAGCCCATTAAGCCCCAACGAGTGGAATCCATACGATCGGCTCAATAATGACATGTAATTTTGTGACAGTTATGTGTTCTTACGCAAATGTATGGGGCAAGGCTTCTCCCCTGTAAGTGCCCGCTAACTCGATTGTGCTCGTGTATTTCTTCAGCTCCGTGTTTAATGTCCATTAAGAGTTGAGAGACGGTGACTGAGGAATGTAATGGTGTCCTGCGAGCTGTGAGCCGCAGACTTTTTAAAAAGGACAATTTACAGAACGAAAAAAAAAAACCCTCGACTTGTTAATTGTATCATCGGTTACAGAACATCCGCTTTGCTTCTGTCGGGTTGTTCATTTAGTAATTAAGGTGGGTTGTGGAGGTGGGATTGATAACTGGAAACTGAATTGTTTTGAAGTGATCTGCATCTCACACTGGAGGGGTAAAGGCTGTCTTTGAATGGCGCCGTTGTTGGATCATTTTCATATCGGACTAATACAGGAAATTAAAAGATGTCGTGGTTCAAAAATGGGAGTGTTGGACCCAAAAATCTGCTGTCAAACTTCCAAGTAAAGGAAGACAAGAGCAGCCCTTCCAACAATTTGAATTTTAACATTTGTGCTATAACAAGAGCACTTCCTGTCTTCGGTAACTGATCATCAGAGTGTTGAATGGTGAAAAGACCATTTTGGAAGAGGAAGGTGTCTCTAGTTTTTTGTCCTCTGGTGGTGCGATTCTTTTGGGTGGATTGATTCTCAAACTTGGTGGAACCAAACTCCCAAACAAACTCTGCAGCACTTGATCAATATAAGCTCCTAGTTCTGCTCAGGTGTCTCAAGGAACAAGTCTTACTTGCGAAGTGAGGGAGTGTAATGCTGTCAAGAACATTTCCTTGACGTGCATTTGGTAAGTCAAAGAACGGATAAGTTAAAATTGAACATTTTCTTTGTGTTGCAACTCGATGTTTAGGTTACATTTGTGGTGGTTTGGCTCAAAAGACCTCCTCTGGTCGCCACAATCACGGACGGAGATGGTTGGACTCCAAAAATAGTTGGTTTTGGTCGCCAAAACAACTGCTAGAAATCAATCAAACCAACGCCGAAGCTCTCGAAGTCTCCAAACAGACCAGAATAAACAAACTACATGTAAAGGTGTGAACATGCCCTTCGTCTATGTGAAAGAACCAGAGGTCAGAGGTGAACAGGAAGTGTTGATGGCAGATCTCAAACCCATTAAACAACTCGGCATTCAGTGATACGTGGAGAAGAGGGAGCGACTTGTTAAATGTTGTTGTTGTTGTTGTCTCGCCAAACTTCTCAAACAGTGCAGATACGATGTAGATTTATTGTCAGTGATGGGTGAAAAATCTTGCAGCTAATTGGAGGGTTAAATGTAAAGTCATAGGTTGTTAAAGAGGATCGATCTTCGGATGATAAAGACCGTTTCAGAACCAACTACAGGCTGTGGCTTTAATACATACAGTACAAGGCTCTCAGCGTGTGATGAATACAGTACAAAGAGTAGTTTTTTATGGTATTAGAGTGTCCTTTGGGAATCCAGCCCATAACCCTGACAGTGTTAGTTCTTCTCTCTGTTCAGAGAGCTCCACAGAGAATTCAACCACTGTACTTAGACTAATAAAGTGAGGCTGATATCAACCTTTTATTGAATATCTTATACAACCAAATCATTTCCCCCTGCCCTCTGATCTGATCCTAGATCATCCCAGAATGCATTTATAAAGAAATCCTGATGGGACATTCGACTGAATTATTAATGTAATTGTTAAAAAAAAAAAAAAAAAAAAATCATATTTTATGGATCTTAAAAGGAAAAAATGTGTAAAAGAATTTGTTCCAGTCTTCAGTTTTGGTGCAACACCTTAACCTTTAAATGAGTGAAACTGTGTTATGGGGATTTTGGGATTGATTTTTAAAATTCATCCTGGTTTTGTGGTGATTCACAGCCATTCTGACAAGAAAAGACTGATTTTTCTCCTTGAAACTGGAAGAATTTGGATGGTAAATGAGTGTTAAAACATCCCAAAGTCAAGGTTTTTTTTGTATTATCGTGAAACCAAAGTGACACAATAACATGATCAAAACTCACAGATCGAGGCGGCGTTACGGTAAGACACTCTTGTGATCTGGGAGGTTAAAATGAGTGTTTTTGTAAATGGAGTTTGGTTGCTTGGGAGATAAAAATATAGCGTATAATCAGACAGATACCGTATAACAGATTGAGACAGTTGTAGAACAGAATGTCCTGTTGTCTACAAGGTTAAATGAGTGTTTTTGTCAATGGAGTTTGGTTGCTTTGCAGAGGGCAATACGACAGCTTCAAGTCCCTCTTTGTAATGCAGGGAAAGTTTTATAAATATAGTTTATAACCCCACTAGCATACAAGCGATCGAGGCAATCATAGAACAGAATGTCCTGTTGTATACGAGGTAAAATTTGTGTTTTTGTTGCTTTGCAGAGGGCAATACAACAGCTTCAAGTCCCTCTTTGTTAGGCAGGGAAATTATTATAAATATAGCATTTCATTTCATTTCATCCCACAAGTGTGTAACAGATTGAGGCAGTGGTGGAACAGAATATCCTGTTGTCTACGAGGTAAAACTAGTGTTTTTGTCAATGGAGTTTGGTGTGTTTGGAAAGCAACGTAACTGCTTAAAACCGCTGAATAAGTCCTAGTTGGTGAAGTGATGTAAATATTATAAATATTGTAAAAATCCCACTAGCATGTAAGTGATTGAGGCAATGGTAGAACAGAAACTCCTGCTGTCTAGAAGGTTAAATTAGTGTTTTTGTCAGTGGAGTTTGGTGGCTTTAGGGCAATACAACAGTTTCAAGTCCCTCTTTGTAAGACAGAGAAATTATTATAAATATAACATTTCACCCCAAGATTGTGTAACTGATCTAGGTAATCGTAGAACAGAATATCCTGTTGTCTACGAGGTAAAATGAGTGTTTTTGTCAATGGAGTTTGGTGCGTTTGGAGAGTGATGTAACTGCTTAAAACTGCTGAATAAGTCCTAGTTGGTAAAGTGATGTAAACATTATAAATATTGTTTAAAATCCCACTAGCATGTAAGTGATCCTGCTGTCTAGAAGGTTAAATTAGTGTTTTTGTCAATGGAGTTTGGTGCGTTTGGAGAAAACCTTAAACGCAGGAATAAATGAATGTTAAAGTGCACCAACAACCTAAAGTCAACATAAAAGACATAAAAGCACATTGGAGTGTGTTTATAATAAATGAATAATTATATAAAACGATAAATACACACTTTTTTAAGAATAAAAAACCAGCAGCAGCTCGAGCCAACTCTTCGCTCTCACCGCTAATGTGCAGCGCGACCTCCGCGGCGAACAACCCGTCCAGGTAGAGCAGCTGTTACCGCATCATCACCTCATCATTAACATACACAACACCGCTCAGGCTCGTCTCATCGGCTGTAATCACCTTAATGCAAAAGGCTGATGAAGTTGCCGCGGCGCCGGAGTGCTCCGCCTCGGACCTTTTCTCGTTTTTTATGTATGTGTGTGTGTTTTTTTTGTAATGGCGCTGTCATAACCGCTCTGCTCCGTCTGGGCCTAAGTGAATCTGAGGCGCCATCTTTTAAACGAGGCTAACAAATGAACACGTTTTTCCCCCCATCAAACGGCCTCCTGACAGTGATGCATGGGCTTCCAGATGAGCTCTGAAAAACTGATGGATCTGCGACGGTACAAGCGCTTAGATAAACTAATGCATGTAATTACGTTTTCCATTCCCTCTCCATTGCGAGGCATCTTATTACAATATCATTAGTTGAAATGGTCGGCAAAAAAAAAATGATATAGTTTGCAAATCTTCCTTCTTTCTTTCTTTCTTTCTTTCTTTCTGTTTTTTTTTTTTTTGGTTGTTGTTGTTGTTGCCATGTGGGGTAATTACTGGAAGTTGATTTCTTTGACTGGAATAAAAACGAATTCAATTTGTTGGCTTCTCGGGAAAAGACATTATCGGGCATCTCCGTGTAAGTGTTGGTAATTGTTGGGAGTCTTATTCACAGCAGTGGAGATGGTTACAGAGATGGCCTGCGTGGGGTTGAGCCACAAACACGAGATCGTTGTGATGGGCGGGATTTCTTATTTCTCGTCCCCGTTTTTATAATTGATTCCAGCTCGTTGATGACGTTTAAATAAAAAAGCACCTGTATTTTCAGCAGGTTTTGGTTGCCATGCCGGGCTTCGGGTCCATCCAAAGTGTACCGGGACATTTCATTTTGAGGTTTAGTGTCTTTGTGAAGTTCTGTTCAACTCTCCAACCAGTGGATGACCTGCTTTACCTCCCTACCTTGGAGTTTTCCAAAGGTCCTCTTGGTTCCAAGTACCAGAGATCAGAACCGGCCTCATGTTTGGTCGGATCCATTTTAGTCCAGGTTCATTTTGGATCCGTGTGGACCGGATTCGACCGTCCTCAGGTCCCTTTTTTTGGGGCGACGTGTCTCTTTAATTTGAGGATAAATTCATGCACATGAGGTTTTGGCAGGTTTTTGGATCCGACCCCATTAAGACTCCAAAAAACTGGCCACTTAAAAGTCGTTTTTATAAATAATTGATGAAATGAATTCCTAAAAAAAAAAAAAAAAAAAAATCTGGTAAGAAATTCTCAGGTCATTTATATATTATTGAATACCTCACCCTAATCACACTGTATGCTGAGTGTTGCTTGCTGCAGGAATTAAAAAAAACACATTTTTAATTAAATAAAGGTAAAATGTGACATAAAAACATGATAATGAACCTCCGTAGTGCTGCAGAGACGTCCTAGACTACAAATCATTTTCTGTAGATGTAAGAAAACCCCAACAAACGTCACGCCATCATGAATTTAATAATTTTTTGAACGTGCTCTCTCTCTCTCTTGCTCTAATAAATACTCACTCTCTCTCCTTAGTAGAGTGGGCTATGCAACAGCTGTGAGGTGTGTGTGTGTGTGTGTGTGTGTGTGTGGACTATATTTGCATCCCGGTACATTCGACTGCGTGCATCCTTGTTAGTCTCGGACTGTGTCTGTATGTTTGAACATGCATATTGCCATTCTCTGAGTGTGTAACGTTGTAGCTCCGTGCTGCAGCTGTGTCGAGTGTGTGTGTGTGTGTGTGTGTGTGTGATGTTGTGGAGGAGCGAGGGCTCATGTTGGAAGCAGTAGTGGAGCTCATTAGGGGAGTACCAGGGGAGCTTCGGCTGCCGCAACCCCCAGCTCCCAGCGCTCCTCTCCGGGCCGCTGCGCCGCCTGGCCGAGCCCTCAGCCGCAGCCCTTCATCTGCACACATCACACTGAAGGCTTGTGCACAGCGCAGTGGCAATATGCTGTCATATGCCGGGTGACGGGTGCACTTCACACCAGCGTCAGGCTTGTTTTGTAGTGCAGATTCTGGCTGCGGCGAGGAAATCTAATCTTCTGGAATCTTGAGCCGTGAGAAAGGTGTTTTTTTTTTTTGAGCAACAGGCAATTAAATATTTGTATTTATCTGTAACTATTTGTTTTGTGAGAAGGAATGAAAAAGAACTGTGAGAAGTGTCTTTCACGTTTCAAAGTGACCTCTTCAAACAATCCAAAAATGGTGAATTTAAAATGATAATGAGCGGAGCATCCTCACGTTATCGTCCACTGATTACAGCTTTACTTTTCTCCATAAAACTAGAAGCATTTGGTTAAAAATGGAAGGGAAAGTCTGGTGTTTTCACCTTAGGTTAAATGAGTGCTTTTGTGAATGGAGTCTGGTGGCTTTGCAAGGGCGATATCACAGTTTAAATTCATGTTATCTGTGAGGTAAAATGTCTTGTTTTGTGGATGGAGTCTGGTGAATTTGGCGTGTTGAAGAAAGGACAACTAAAACAGGAAGTAGTTTAGAGTACCATGTTTTCTGACCTGAACCAAAACCTCCTTCCAGGAAATTAAAATTAAAAGTGTTTGATAATTGAACTTCACCGCGGCGTCGCCAGGTCAGGAGGAGGTGTTCGGTCGCAGCTGCGTCGGTCTTTCATTACGGAAAATGGACTCTTGATTCGCGGACGCAGCTGATGTTTGTTGGCGGCGACACACAAGTGGTTCTCTTTATCGTTTCATTTGAAATATTGTGACGACGGAGGGATGTGAGGGAATCGGGTCAACACCGCGAGCGTCGTTGGAGGGGCTGCAGAACTCTATCATGAAAACACTTTAAAGGAGCATTGCAGCACAGAATGAAATCAGTTGAATATCATCCCTGGATATCAGCCAATGTCTGATGGAGATCATACTGTGATGTCATGCGATACCATTGGCCGTGACGGGCATGATGTAACGTGTCATATTTGGATATTAATGAGCTCAGCAAAGACAAACATGAGCTCTCAGTGGACACAGCAGCCTCTCCAGTTGTATCTAGTATCTAATAGTCGTAGTCGTTTTGTCTGATTCAAGGTTTCCATGCTGGCGTCAGCTTCTTGGAATTACTGGACGGAATGATCTTATCGATCAGCGCGTAACGTTTGGGAATGATCATGAATGCGTCCAGTTAACAGTCGAGGAAACAGCGACCTCATTATTACTAAAAACAACAACTGTGTCTTGGTGTTTCAGCATCGGTCGTCGAACACTCGGGACGCAGAAATGTAATTAAGACAGGATATTTCACAGTTTAACGATGGTATAAAATGGCTAAGACGGTGAACTTTTCTGAATTATCAATGTTGTGAAAAATAAAAGGTTTGGTACGTATCGGACGGCAACACATTTATACCTAAAAATACACAACATATTGTTGCTCCTGTTGACGCTGACGACGATGCATCTTTGATAAAAATCGTCCGACTGATACATCGTTCAGCCTCTGGAAATAAAAAAACTTAAGAGCTAACGAAAGTTTAAATTTGGACACCCTTTCTTGTGTTCCTGAAGAATAAATATTTGCAACCTGACCTTCATTCCTCCAGTAGAGACCCGTTAAGCCGCTGTAAAACTACAACTGTGTTCATATCATCGACTGAACTTGGAGCTCTGCAGGATTTCTGGACGCAGCTCATCTTTGCCGTCGCTAATATAAAGCGCGGCGCAATTTTAAAGCAAAATCAGAGCGCACCAGTTGCAGTTTTTGGGTACCTCACCTTGATTCTCTCGGCACAAACGTGTTCGAACGACAAACAGTCGGACAAATAACAACAACTGTGTTCCATTACGGGCAGAACTGGAAGCGCTCGCCTCTCCCTCCGTTTGACAAATGAGACTTTCATTGGACAATTATCGTTTTCGGGATCGCAAACGTGCGAACAGAATTTGTCACTGTCACTTTGTGTGTTTAAGGGCATATTAATCAAGTGATTAATTGCCAGATATTACCCGCTGAACACGGCCTGTGTTCCCATTCAAGTGCTACTTTGCCTTTGAGCGTGATTGGTTAATGATTGCGTTTTGGGTTTTTTGTTTGCGGAGGGCTGAATGGATTTGTTTAATGTTTGCCGGCGCGTCTGAGGGCAGTGCCACGTTCGCTTCTGACACGTTTTGGTATTAAAGATGAAGACCTGCAGGATATTTTCATTTCCTGGAGTGAAAAACGGGGAGCGGCGTCGAGTTCTGACAGGATTTCTGTCTTCGTTTAGGTAGATCAAGAGCAAAGATTTAGATATTGTTGCATTCATTTCTGTGTCAGTCACAGTTTCTCCTGTTAGTCTGATGATATTTGATCTCATGTAACAGTGAAAACACTCCTTCAGGGCTTCGTCTTTATAAATAGCCATGAGTTGTTCATTTCATATTTAGAATTGAATCACAAAAAACGAACGCCAGCCATTTGGTGAAGTTGCACACCGATGCAACAGTAGATAAACTTTAAATTTAAAGGAAATAAATCACAGAACACATCGGTGGAGTTATCTCAAATATGTCCAGGGATAAATTATTGAAAAATAATTTAAAAAATGGAAACATTCAGTTTGAATTTACACGATAAAGTCTATCGTCGATTAACTTGACTATTGTCTCGATTAATCAATTAGTTGTTCGGTCATCAGATGGAGGAAAGAAACCACAAATATTCACATTTAAAAAGCTGGAATCAAAGAAGCTGGACTTAAAAATGGACTCCAACCGATCAATCGATTATCAAGATGGTAAAAGTTGACAACTAATAAATTAATCATTGCAGGTTGGATGCAAAATTATGAAAATATCAAGTAAAAAATGTCCCGTTACTTTAATAGTATGCTTTAAAACCTTCCTGTCACAGTAAGTCAAGCTCCTTCTGCAGCTGTTCAGTATTTTTATATTCAATTAATTTGTTGATTACTTCCTTTAATAATCGATTAGGTGTCAGAAAATGTTGATAAATGCCGACATGACGTCCTCAACATAAAGATATTCAGTTTCCTGTCACAGAGGAGGAAAGAAACCAGAAATATTCACATTTTAAGAAGCTGGAAACAGAATCTTGACTTTTGATACTTTGAAAAATGACTCAAACTGATCAATTGATGACCAAAGTGGTAACAGCTGATGACTAATTGATTAGTTGTTGCAGCTGTAGTGCTAACCAATAAAAAAAGACATGAAAAACAGAGAAATTGAGGCAAAAATCATCCGTTACTTTGCTTATTTTAGGATACTATAACAGTGTTATAAACGTCTTTTTAAGATCAAATCTGCTAAACAGGAAATTCATTGATTAGTCTGGTCAATAAAATGGTGATAAATAAACAAGAAGTCGTCCTCAAACCACAACAGAACGATATTCAGTTTACTGTCACAGAGGAGGAAAGAAACCAGGAAATATTCACGTCTGAGGAGCTGAAATCAGAACAATTTGGAGGTTTTTACTCAAAAAATGACTCCAATTGTTTGACGAAATCGGTGGTAATTAATTTAACAGCTGAGAACTAATCAATTAATCGACTACGGGAGTGTTTGTAAGACACGTAAAGCACAAAAACATGTTTAGATTCTCTCAACTTTCTTTTAAAAAGCCAGAACATATCCAGATTTGAGAAGCTCCAATCAGAACACTTCTATTTCCTTTTAAAAATGACTCTGATCGATTAATCGATTATCTGAATAGTTGCTCACTCATTCAGAAGTTGACAACCACTTGATTAACAATTAATTGTTGGAGCTTTGGTGCTAAATCATGAAAGAAAAGACCAGAAAATTGGACAGATGTGGTCAAAAATCTGTGTTTTTTCAGGCTTTCGCTGAAATACACGAGATCTAATAATCGTTTTAGCAGCAAATGACGAACAAGAAGACGTTTAAAGTCGTCGTGCACATTTGTTTTACCTGATAGTGAATTAAAACACGATGCGCTGCAGAGAAATCCTGCATTTACACGTGTTTTCATGCAGTTTCAGGTCGTGTGGTCGGATGCTGGAGATGCATCAGCGCCGCGATGAAACACTAGAGGGAGCTAAGCTAATGTGTGATGTGAGCGTCTGCAGCAGGCCGTCTTCCTCTTCCTCTTCCTCTCGTTCACACATACGTCAACACACACACTCACACACACTTCTGGTTTCTGTGCTCCAGTTCAAAAAAAACAATCCTAATTGGGCCTCTCTCTCTCTCTCGTCCGACTGCAGCCAAAGACACGTACGTCTCCTCTCCAGAACCTCCGAGTCCTCGACGCGCGATTTAGTTTTGACAAATGTGATGTTTCAGTTAAATTGTTAATGGTGCTACAGGACTGTGCGAGCCAGACATCAAAGGGCATACATTAATACATACCGCTCATGTTATTTCTTGTTCTGTTTAGTCTCCCGGGGAGACGAGTGTGAGGTTTTTTTTTTTCTTCCTCCCTCTCTTTGCCGTTAATAAACCCTGATATTTCTTTTCCTAAAGGTAAAGCACCTCGGCACGCAAATGAGGGAGTTGAGCTGGTTAAAAAAAAAAAAAAAAAAAAAAGAGGGATCTTGCAAACGAGGGGGCCGAGCCGGATGATCCGGCAACGTTAAGAGGCGTGCTTTGAAGAAAATTCCATCAAAGGAAAAACAATAAGTGAATCGGTGTGTGTGTGTGTGTGTGTGTGTGTGTGGAAAGCGGGTGTTAAATACCTCGTGTTGTTCGGAAAATGCTTAAAATCTCAATTGGCTCCGTTAACTGGCATCTGGAGAACAATGAGTCGGATCTGTTGGGGCTTTTATAAAAAGGCTTTTAGTGTTCTCCGTCTCCTTCCATATGCCGCCGCGTGATTGCCTCGCGTCTTCATCCGAGGAGGCTGCACACCTTGCCTCGCCGACCCGCCGCGGCCGGATAACGAACGTCGGAGGGAAGCGCGCGTTCGCGACGCTTCGACGGCGCGCTTGATTTGCGAGACGGCGAGCTACTACCAAGACGAATTCCTCGGTATTTGTCATACTTAGAGTTACAAATAGGTGCTGATGCTTCCCGTGCTTCAGGAACAAACACCTGGGCCCTGTTTTTTTGTTTTTTTTGTTTTTTTTTTTAAATCTACAGCTTCCTCCTTCGCCTGGCGCCAAACTTTTAAGCTCACAATGTTTGACGAGGGAGCGCGACTCGCTCGGTGCACCGGGAGCTTCCTGCCTCTTGTTGAGCAGATGTGTGGAGGAGCTGAAGACGTGTTCGCTTCTGACATTTTCCCCAACCTGCTGTGACACAAATAGACTCACTGTCACATGATGTATAGTCAACGATACATCAGGGAGCGCAGAGAGAAAGAGAGAGAGAGAGAGAGAGGAAGGGAGGGAAAAGAAAAAAAACGGGGAAAAATGGCTGTCGAGTAAGAAGAGCAGTTGGGTTTTATAAGCGTGTGTGAGAAATTTATAGGTGTGGTTTTAATGTTATGTGGCAACAAAACACGTTAGATTTAGCTGCTCTTAAAATGAAGAATTACGTTTTCTTTAAGGGAAGAAATCAAATGAATATCGTGGCATTTCTTTCCTGATTCGTCTGAACTGTAATCCGTCAGTTGAACCTGAACATCTCAGTCGATTTTGAAGTAATAAAAAGGCCCATCCATCCTCTCCTGTCTCACCTCGAGGCCGTGTCGCCGCCTCCGCTCGCCATCGTGCCTCCGAACGTCTCGCCAACCGTCTTAAGCGTCTCTTAACCAGGTGAGACACGGACGACCTCCCCCGCGCGACCTCCACGTCCTCGTCGTGACAGCAGACGGGCTTCGAGTGTGTTTTGTGGCATTTTCGCTGTGAAGTCTCGGACCTCGCCGCGGCGCCGCGGGCCGTTACCCGTCAGGTTCCGAGACGCCGCCGACGTTGATGGGAGCGGGAAGGGGCCAGGTGTAGAGGTGGACCTGTCAGCGCTGATTTGTCGGGCCTTCACTCATCGCCTCTCGGGCGCCTAACGGAGGTGTAGCTGCAGCGTTCGTTGCACTCTGCGCTTAGTCAGACGGCCTTTTGTTTCCTCGCCGCTGTCCAAACATGAGGCGGTCTGTTCAAGAGTTAATTTACGCTGTCGAGGTGGATCACCTTCAGCAAAGGAGGAGCGATACAGGAAGTGATGCTGCATTATTTAGTCGATTAAAGGAAAATGTCACAATTTTTTAAGCAAAAATGTCAAACATTGTCTCGTTTCAGCTTCTTAAATTTGAGGATTTATTGTTTCTTTTTTTGTCTTTTATAACCTGTTGTTGATGCACACCTGAGGGTGAGAAAGGCTGAGACATAGAGAGTAAAATGATGATGTAATATCCTATTTTATTGTGCATCCTTACAAATAATCTTTGTAAGCCATCGTGCATCATGCATTCATGGTAACTATTTTTTTCAGTTTTATAGCATACAACCAGTGTTAAGGCGCGTGACCACATCACACATTTTTGTCAGTGTCAGTATGTGGTGCGTACCTTGATTAAACCATTAATTAAGAGAATAATTACTGCAAAATGGCCGCCGAGACGAGGCCAGCGGTTGGCCCCGGCAGCGAGCGTGACGCACAGACGCTTTCTGCTGACGAACACAAACATACATCAGTGTCAGGGCGTCTCACGGTGACGCGCAGAGGAGCTGCTGACGTGCTGGGCGGGTCCGACAGTTCACTTCCTGTCTCGCAGAGTTGCATAATCGAGCTTAAACGCCAAAATAGTGTGATTTCCAGAGAGTCTTATCCAACAGGGATGTTTTCCTCTGTGTGTGTGTGTGTGTGTGGCTGAGCAGGCTGGGGGCGGGGTTAAGAGGTACGTTGCCGTAGCTGCAGGGTCCCAACATCTGCATCGCCTCGGAGCGTCCAGCCTGCTCGACCAGCCGGCAGCTGTGGCCGCCTCTGCACGGCCTTTGGGCACTTGTGCATGGCTGTTTTTTTTTTTTTTTTTTCTCCCATGTTTCTCCTCCTGAGTTTAACTTTGGATGTGATGCCTGTGTGTGTGTGTGTTTGTGTGTGTCGGTGAAAATAAATAACCAGGACTCTGCTGCTGCTGCTGCTGCTGCTGCTTCTTACGGCCGTGTGATTACGTCTCAGCGCACCGCAGACTGGATGGAAAATCCAAAATAGTCACAAAACCTGCGTTCTCACACGGAGTGCAGCTGGGGTGTGTCAAAGCCCACAGCACCACTAATGTGATGTTTGACTGCCAAACAATACCGAGCCTACACACACACACACACACACACACACACACTCTCAAAACACACACGGGGAATATTGAGTCTCGTCTCTCCGAGGAAGGATAATATCACCCACTCTGCTTTTCCACCTTTTCACACACACAAACTGCAACTCTTCCTCTTTCTCTCTCTCTGAGCTGGAATAGCAAAGTCTATAATTACAGCAATCAGTAGCGTTGACTTCACAACACCTCCGACACACACACACACACACACACACCGCGGACATCGATTCACACTCCCGAGCCCGGGTCGCCGCGGCGTGGAAGATAGGGACTGTCATGATGGATGGGCGTTCGCTTTTCCAGGCCGCTGGTCATCATCAGCTTGGCGCTGAGGAACCCCCATTTCCTGCTTCACGCTGACCCCTTCCTGCCCCCATCAGCCCCGGGACGGGTCCAGGCATTCAGTCACATGGAGAGGGGGGGGGGGAGGCGGGAGCAGATTAATGTGGGTAAACACTCCAGGAATTGTCACTTTTCCTGTAAAGTAAATAAGAACGGTCGCAATAATAACACGTTTTTATTGGTGCAGCATTTTTCACAGCGGAGATAAAGTGCTTAGACAAGCCTAATAATAAATAAGCCCGACGCAAATTAATAACAGGAGAGAAAAAGGACGCGGCTCAGGGTAGGTAAACACTACAGGATGTCTTTGCATTTCCTTAACACAAAGCCAGCGTTTAAAACATTTATGAAGGAACAAAAAGCCCACAAGGTGTCTGCGACTGCGGCTGAATATTCATGAAAGGGGAACTCAGGAAAAAAAAAAAGGTGCAGCCAGAAAGCGGCGAGGCGTTCCTGCAGATAACACCTTGATCACATTATAGAACCAACACGTGTTGGAAGATTTAAATGTAATTTGAAGGGTTTTTAAATATTTCTCTTGGATCGGTTATCCCTTTTATTTCATGCGAGCTGTTATTTCCCCCCAGAGGTCTCAAAACCACAACACCGGTGTGGCATTTATTACTCATACCCCTGTTATTACTGCAGCACGAACAACTATGCGGGTCTCCTCTTGTTTGTCTGGTTTTGCGAGGGGGCAGACAAGAAAAATACCAGCGCAGAGAAAAATTATGATATTCATTTCAATTAGGACAATTCCTCCTCGCTGCAATCTATCATAGTCACCGTCCGTTTCCTCTGGAAGATGAAACACGAGCTCTTGACTCGGTGTTGTATAATCTTGTGCGGCCTCCGGATGAACCCTGCCCCGAGATAGTAAGAAATGGATGTGAGAAAGAGGGGAGAAAAAAA
Source organism: Sparus aurata (assembly GCF_900880675.1). NCBI lineage: Eukaryota > Metazoa > Chordata > Actinopteri > Spariformes > Sparidae > Sparus > Sparus aurata. Next base: position 17,351,559 of record NC_044210.1, read on the forward strand.
AAAAAAAAAGAGAAGCTAATTTGGCACATTCGTCTCATAATCTTTCGAAGTAGTTTTGGATCTGCCTGCTATTATTTTTTATACTGGGAACTCCACTCTTCCGTCCTCCCATCCTTCCATCCAAGCGCTCTGGTTCAGTTGCGAGACATGTAATTTGTGTACATGGCCTCTGGTGTTGTTTTAGGCCGCGCTCCAAAGCCACTCTAAAAAGGTATGTGGCTTTGGCGGGGAGAATAAACAGCCACCTCATTTCATTCTCCCACGTCTCGGACGCTCGTCTCTGCTCCTCTCGACCCTGCCAGCTCCCCGATTCCAAAGAAAAGCACACATAAAACACGGCACTTTGGGGAAATCAGGAGGCAGGAGAGAGGGAGGGAAAGGCTGAATGGCTAAAAAAGGTTACAGCGCGGATCCCAGAGTAGCTTAAACAGACCACAACAGTGGAAAAAATGCAGATAAATGCCTGCCTGGGCGTTTTGTTTGCTGAAATGTCTGATATGAAATTTATTTTGCTTTCGTCTTTGTCTCTCACTGATGCTGCAGCTCGACAGCATCCCACTCCCACAACAGCTTGCAGATGCAGTGGTGGATTCAGGATATTTGAGGGGCAGGGGCATGAAAAAATATATAAAGGGCACCAGCGCGTCATGAGATATTTATAGTCAAGAGATATTTATAGTCAAGAGAGGGCACTTTATCAGGTTTTCTCCATTGGAAGGGCACCGTAGAGGGTTCCTTGTTACGTTTTCTCCACTGGAAGGGCACCGTAGAGGACACCTTGTTACGTTTTCTCCACTGGAAGGGCTCCGTAGAGGACACCTTGTTACGTTTTCTCCACTGGAAGGGCCCCGTAGAGGGTTCCTTGTTACGTTTTCTCCACTGGAAGGGCTCCGTAGAGGACACCTTGTTACGTTTTCTCCACTGGAAGGGCACCGTAGAAGACACCTTGTTACGTTTTCTCCACTGGAAGGGCCCCGTAGAGGACACCTTGTTGCGTGTTCTTCCGTGGAAGGGCACCGTAGAGGACACCTTGTTACGTTTTCTCCACTGGAAGGGCACCGTAGAGGGTTCCTTGTTACGTTTTCTCCACTGGAAGGGCTCCGTAGAGGACACCTTGTTACGTTTTCTCCACTGGAAGGGCTCCGTAGAGGACACCTTGTTACGTTTTCTCCACTGGAAGGGCACCGTAGAAGACACCTTGTTACGTTTTCTCCACTGGAAGGGCCCCGTAGAGGACACCTTGTTGCGTGTTCTTCCGTGGAGGGGCACCGTAGAGGACACCTTGTTACGTTTTCTCCACTGGAAGGGCACCGTAGAGGGTTCCTTGTTACGTTTTCTCCACTGGAAGGGCCCCGTAGAGGGTTCCTTGTTACGTTTTCTCCACTGGAAGGGCACCGTAGAGGACACCTTGTTGCGTGTTCTTCCGTGGAAGGGCACCGTAGAGGACACCGTGTTACGTTTTCTCAACTGGAAGGGCACCGTAGAGGACACCTTGTTGCGTGTTCTTCCGTGGAAGGGCACTGTAGAGGACACCGTGTTACGTTTTCTCCACTGGAAGGGCCCCGTAGAGGATTCCTTGTTACGTTTTCTCCACTGGAAGGGCACCGTAGAGGACACCTTGTTACATTTTCTCCACTGGAAGGGCACCGTAGAGGGTACCTTGTTGCATGTTCTTCCGTGGAAGGGCATCGTAGAGGACACCTTGTTGCGTGTTCTTCCGTGGAAGGGCATCGTAGAGGACACCTTGTTATGTTTTCTCTGCTTGAAGGGCACCGTAGAAGGTCCTTGTTACATATTTCCACAGCAAGGGCACAGCAGAGGGCACCTTATCAAGTTTCTCCACTGGAAGGGCATCGTAGAGGACACCTTGTTACGTTTTCTCCACTTGAAGGGCATCGTAGAGGACACCTTGTTATGTTTTCTCTGCTTGAAGGGCATCACAGAGGGTACTTTGTCAGGTTTTCCCCACTGGAAGGCACTTTATGCCCTCGAGAGTGCCCTGATCAAAAGCGACCCTGCTGTTTGCAGTTTGCTGACCGATATCCGGTTCTGTAAACTCATTTTTATAAGAGACCTCTTTCAGCTGTCAGGGATTATAGACGTAGCTCGACGAGGGGATTTATAACTTAAACAATACGACAAATGAATAAATCTCAGAAGTATAGCAGCAGTAAACGGGAGGGTCCCATTTTCTTCAAATTGAAGGAAGTTGTTGAGGAAGTCTTTTATTATTCTATTTGTCATTTATGAGGTCATTTCTGCCACCATGAATTCATTGTGTGGTTTCGACAGAACAATGCACACTGCAAGAAATATGTCTGTTAGCAGATACACAACATCGGCAATAACTCAGAATCTGTGATGACTCGTGGTGTCCTGGTGTTTTGAAATCCTGTCGCTGATGTTGTTGAAGAGTAATTATGTATCGTCTGTTACTGTTTTTCACACTGTAATGTTTATTTTGTTTAAATAATGCTGAAGTACTTTCATAATTCATGATACTCCTCATCCACACTTTTATTGATTTATCTCAACTTTAACGCCGCAATTTGATTAAATGTTGATCATCAGTCCTAATCTTGATTTGGATGACTTTTCAATTCATTTTCTATCAAAACTGAAATCTATACGCCCCTTAAATTTAGGCTAAATCATGACACATGACCTTTAAAGCACTTAGAAAAATGCTAGGACTGTGTGACAACATCAAATATCTCCTCCATATCAATATTAGAGACCATATCGAAGGGATGACTATTGGCAGTCTCACAAATTATGAACACAGTGGGATATTTCCTCATCAGTAATATGGGTATAATGAATTAGTAAGTAAAGACAAGTATTAGAAAAACTAGAATAGTCTGGTAAGTTCAGAAAATTACATCACTGTGCTGTAATAAACCTTTAAAACCAGGAAACAACAACATTTAGGAGACATAATCTAAGATGTTATATTGTCTGTAGTCAATATATCACAGTCAGTATATTGCACAGCTCTATTTTGGTGTTGGCATCTGCAGTCGGCAAAAAATAGATGTGAGGAATCAAATATCTGGTGAAAAACGGTGAAAAAATGCCCATGAGAGCTTCTCAGAGGTCGTAACATTGCGTGTTTTCTCAGACAAGCAGAAAAACAGAAACATATTCCACCTTACTGTCATACATGACAAAGAAAAAAGCAACAAAAACTGCATAAAATAATCAGCTCAGACCCCAGAACGCGCTGGATGTCACCGGGGCTAACTTCTGTTTATTCTGTGATATTTTATGATAATAAAGCTTTTCGAACTGCGGCTCTAAAGTTAATGAAATTAAAAAAAAATAAAAAATCATCTGTTATATTCTGCAGAGGTCACATGTATGCAGGCAGGGAAATATGTAAATGTCTTTTGTGAGCGACGGCAACTCTAGACTGGAGAAGAGGAAAAAAAAAAAAAAATGTCTGCCCAAGTGGGGCGCGAGGCAGAGGAAAAGCACCAGGGCGGGCAAACAGCCATGAAATCCCTGATGCTTCCTGCCAGTGTGGAGATAGGCCCCGCCAACTGCCCAAATCCAGAGCAAGTCCTCATTCCTCCAAAGCGAGGGATGGCGGTGGGGGGGGGACACCGCTAAAGCCTCTCCCAATGTCAAGTGGCATTTATTAAATACACGGAGAGGAGAATGTTTTCATGCGAGTGTCCCCGGTGATCTGTGTGGTCCAAGCAGCGAGTGCCAAACCCCGAGCTGCCGTCTTTCTCCTCCGTCTTAGTCGCTTCTTCTGACGCCGGTCCAGATTCCTCGGGTAATCCCTCCCCCTCCTCCTCCTCCTTCGCTGGCGTTGCGCGAGTCTCAGGTACACCTCGACGTCCGATAAGGCGAACGTGGCTGACGGGGATGATAAATAAGCCATTAGAAGACGCGAAACCTCCGGGGAGATCCGCTCGCCTTCTTCCAAAGAGACGTTTCATGCCACACTCGGAGGACTTGAAGAGGATTTGGGTGCAAATCACATTTTTGTTATTTCTCTCTCCTCTTTTGTGTGCTGTAATGTTTCTGGCGAGGGAGGGGGGGTTAGAGGAGTAGGGTGGCATCTTCCATACCCGCCCAGTGGAATCATGGGTGGTAAATCTTCCCCCGGCTTGTTTTTAAAAAACCAAGTCGCCGTCTCCTCCGGGGCGTCAGATTAGTTCTATTTTCTAACACGTCAGGGGCCGTGTGGTGTTGCGACGGCCCCTGTGAAGTCACCGGATCTTATTTTTTTCTCTTTTTCCGCCGCAATCTGCCAGTGCAGATGATACCGGCTACAGACCCCGAGTCAGCCGCTTATTGTTCATTTTGGCTACAGCTGTCCAGCAATCCCAAGAACATGGGAGTTCATATCCAAGGATAATCTGTTTTTTTTTCTTTTTTTTCTTTCCTCCCATGTTTAATGCCTCGTCTCGGGTGTATGCTAGCTTTTTGGTCAAAGAATAGAAAGTGTTGGGGAAAAAGAGGGGAGGGTTAAAGAGAGAGAAAGCGAGCATCCCCCCCTCTAATCCTTGGGTGACCACTGGCGAGGCCCAGATGAGCGCTTACATTAAGGCGACTGGAATAGTTTTCTAAACTACCGGGGCCGTCCTTTTGTCTTTTCAATGCGCTGGAGCACATTAAGCGGAGAGCTGGAGACGAGGCGGGGCGACATGAGAAGCTACATTTATCAGTTCACAGTTTCAGAGGATATTGCAAATCAATTTATTAGATTATGAGGCCTGCTTTGAGCTCTGCTTTTTCTCCCCCCCCCACCCTCCTCCTCCTCCTCCTCCTCTTCTATCCGCTGCCTTCAAACGTAATATTTTAAAGAAAACTCTATTTCCAGATTATAGAGCACTTTATCGCAGAACAAGGAAGTATAAATTCTGGCCCAGACATCCTAAATCCTATTTTCTCTCTCTTTCCCTTACAGTAACGTGTCTTCATCTTCTCAAGGACATTGACATAATGGAGTTTGTTACGCTGGGGCCAATTTAACCTCTCAGACGTGGATTCCTGTAAATGCACGAAAACCGAAAACACTAAAACAAACATTTATATCTCTGACAGGAGAGGAAATGCAACTTTTAAACATCAGTCTTAAACACGCTGCTAACAAACACCAGGAAGCCACTGTAATTATGCTTTTGTGATGCATGATGGGTAATTATTTGGATTATTAGTGAGCTGAATGTGAATTAAGCAGCATTAACGTAAAAATTATACATTACGAGGAAATACTGTAATTGGAGTAGAGCGCCGTACAGTAACCGAGAATAGAATACTACATGCTAACATGCCTGAAGGCTAACATCATGCTAACAGTGGTCCTACAAGGTACACATGCTAACAAGTTACAATGCTCGCCAAAATGTTATCTTGTTTTCCGTCTTCATGTGAATTTTCCCAGTTAAAAAGACGTTTTTTCCAATTAATTCGACACCGCTATGCTAAGAGGCTAACGTGCTGAAACAAGCTAACAGGGCCTACAAGTGCTCCAACGAGCTACACGTGCTAACAAGCAGCTAACAGGCTATAAGACTGGCAGGCTAACATGCTAACAAGCAACATAGTAGGGTTAAGATAATTAAAAAAACAGTGCATAGCTGTAATATTACTGTAATTGGACTGTAAATAAACTACAGCTGCTTTTTACAGTATCGTACCATCATTTTACATTAAACGTGCTACGTTACTGTAGAAACACAATATATTAATGTTATTTTTACCCATATTCCTGTGAAATAATCACAGTATACCGCTTTGAATTGCTGCAGTTTTTAGTTATTAGCCAGTAATTTACTGTAGAATTACCGTCGTAATTTTGTACAAAAGTCGTTCACAAAAATAAGACTTGGCGGTCGCTCTTCCGCCGACGCTTTGTGCTGCAGTCCAGTCCACATGAAGTGTAAAGTGTAATAACACGCAGCCGCAATTAATCTTCCAGCAAGTGATCCAATTATCCAATTGAAGCCGCAATTTGAGAACGCTGGGCTTGTTATGTGCTGAAGATAAAGCTCGGACTTCTCCAACACCAATGAGACGATTTCTTAAATGGTATTATCCATGTTTGGAGACCGTTTCTTTTACTGGGGATTTTTTTTTTTTTCCTCACTGTGCCGTTTCAAAAGCGGCTCGTGCATCCCTGCTATGACAAAGATAATTCACAATGGTAATCAGTGCTCTTTAATTCCACGCCTCTCGTGTTGGGCTGACTTAGGATAAGACCCTTGAGGGGGGGAAGCCCCTCTCTCCGCTGACGGATGTCCTTTTTATTTATTTATTTCTTTTTGGTTCGCGATTCATCTAATGCTGAGGATTAATGGGGCTGATGGCTCCAAACGGGTTTGAGCTGTCAATGAGTGCAAAACTATTATTAAAAGTTGACATTTGTTATATTCCTGAGGGCAGAAAATGTGGTTTTCAGGTATAGATAGTTTCAGTCTCTAGTTATATTCGATGTTTTGTATTATTCCTGTTAAACTTGAGACTTTTAAACCAGTTTTTGTCTGAACGCTTTGGCTATAATCTCAATGCTCAGAGCAAAAGTATGAATACAACAATGGTGAGCATTACATAGCTTACTGAGCGGCGTGTAAACGAGGCTCGACAGTATGTTTATGTTGTAATTGATTCCTCCACATTCGGATAAGTAAGAAAAGCCAAACAACAACAACAAAAAAATACACAATGATAAATCTGCTTCGTCGAATCAATCTCAGACGATTATGTCACCAATCGCAAAAAAGTAGGATTTGCATAACTGAGGAAATGTCTCCTAACATGAATCATGTTTTAAGAACCTTTACATTTATCAAAACAACTAGAAAATATGGAATAAAGAACAATATTTTGCTCCTAATATTGAGTTTTTCTGTATAAATATTTGACTTTAAATTAACATTAATATGTTGAGTCTAGACTGAAGTGTTTAACTCGAGGCTACAAATCTTTTCTCCTCCATTGTCCATATTTTTTACTCATAAATCATTAAGATAAAATAAAACACAAGAAAATATAATGTTGACAGCAAAATTATCAAATAGATATACTCACCTAAAATATCACATATGTACGTACATGTTTGTTTTGATCTACTTATGCCAAATAAATAAATTAGAAACTTTATATTACATAAAAGCAGCCACACCGAGCCAACAGAAAAGTGTGTGTGTATTGCAATAATTATAATAATATATATATTGTAACAGAAAACACTGGAAACTGTAATTAGAGCTTACCTTTGATCGAGGATCTGTTCTTTAATATGTTAGTCTTAATCTTTGTTATTGCTGGAGTAAAACACACCACAGTTCTCATTAGTTACAAGACAAAATGTATATTAATATACAAAAAAATCACAACATTTTGTAATGTTTTAATGATTTTTACTGATTTGTTTGACCCAAGTCGGTGTCGTGTACAGAGAGGTGTCGTGGAGCAAACCTGAACCGTGGTGTGCACGGCGACGCACCAGATTAGTGCTCATAACTTTAAAGAAACGGGAGAATTTCAGCGAGTGTGATGCAATCAATCTATCGGCACCACGTTTCCAACACCGGGTCGGACCGGACCCAAATCTGCCTTCAATCAATCCAAAATAAATAATCACCGCTCTCAGGCTGAGTGGAGCTGCAGGATTTACACTGTGAATTAGCTTTACATCCTCAGCCCGCCTGATTGCCGCTGGTTTGTGTGTACCTGTCACATTTTATCCTATTAAAGCCAAAAAGACCTGCAGAAGAGAGACAGTTCCTGTCTGCATAAAGCCGTCCCCCGCTGCTACTGTTTATCCACAACACTGCCGTTTTACTTGTGCTAATGGACTGGGACTCAAATCAAATCTGACCCCTCGAATGAGAGCGAGCATTACCAAAAACAATATGATAATTCCCCCCCTTTCTTTCTTTTTTTCTTTCCTTTCCTCCCCTCTCTCCTCTCTCCGGTTAAATTGGAGCACAAAGCCGGCCTCCATTTGATGGAATCTTTTTTATTTTAAGGAGAAAAGAGGGTGAAACAAAGAGACGCTGGTGAAATGGCACTTCAGACGACAGGCGGTGTAAAACCTTTAAGGTGGATTGTTTGAGAGGAAATGTACCTTTTAACGTTCAGCCTCAAGTGTCAGAAAGGATTTATATTATTAGTCTCGTAAATGTAAGAACATTTACACACCTAGTAATGATAATAGTGTGAGGAGAGCTCTTTAATATCAGCTAGAATTGTTTGTTCGACAACTTCCTCCAACCAGAATGTGCCGATGATGGCGCCACTCAAAGTGGGAATAGAAAGGAACGTACCTGGATGACACGTACAGGAGATATCGCTGCAGGTGAGATAACAGTCATGTGGCTCTAATATGATCACAGACCCAAAATACTCATGAATGAATCTCCGTTTTGCTCAGGACGCCCTGGGAACCTTCTCTCGGACGTCTTTAATTTTAATCTTTGACCCTTAAAATCAGACAAAAATGATAAAACAAGAGCAAAATTACTTTTCTCGCACCAACCTGACGACGAATTTAGACATATTTCTTCCTCCGCTGCCTTTTTGACCTTTGACCTCGATTAAAACACGTCAAAATACTCCATGAAACGTGTATAAATAAAGATACTAAAGAGGCAATATGCAGTTTTTGCGAAGAAACACAAACTCGGAAATAATTCTACTGATTAAACACAGTTTGAAGGTAGAAAAGGTGGCAGGGTCCGCCACAAAACAAAGAGTTTGTCTATTTGGTTTGTTTAGGAATGATATATTGATTAATCAATTATTTTTTTGTCTTTAAAACTACATACTGCACCTTTTTGAAGATTTAGTGCAGCTTTAAATGTAGCAAATTACCTGAAAACATGAGCAAAGTGACATTTTTGTAGTTTCTTTTGATTGCACGAATGACAAAACACCATAAAAACGTGCTAAATGTCGTGTCTCGCTCTATAAATGTCAGAAAACGGTTAAAAAACGTGTGAAATCACTTGCAGATTGATTTAATAGCTGGCGACTGATCGATTGACAGCTGCAGCTTTACATCGATTAATTGTTTGGTGTATAAAATGTCAGAAAACGTCGATCGGTGTCGTCAAATGTCCAAATATATTCAGTTTAGTGTCACAGAGGAGCAAAAAAACAAGAAATCTGAGACATTTAGACGTTTTTTTCCACTAAAAACATGAATCGATTGTCGTCATCTAATCAATAAATCCACTAATGCTTCCAGATCTGCTGTATTGAACACGTGAGCGGGTGCTGCTTCCCACTATCAGGCGAGGTGTTTGATTTGTAGCAACACAGTGAACGTCGATCTGACTTCAGAGGATTTTTCAGAAACCTAACACAGCGATTTAGCCGCATCTCCTCCTGCTGTCTGTCACTTAATGCTTAACCGAGGAAATATGGAAATAACGACCGCGAGCTGATCAAAAAACCCAAACACGTCCTCCAAACCGTCCACCTTAAGGGGAAGTGCGGAGAGAAAGAGGAGAAGAAGAGGGAAACAGAGAGGAGATGATAAAAAAAAAAGAAAAAAGGGAAAGCAAAGCTGATGAAAAGGACGTTATTAGCTTGGTCGCGGTCGGAGCCCATTTGCGTCCATTTGCATCTGGGCTGAAACCTGCAGCTGAGAGCATCTCGGCGATGTATAATGACCGGTTGTCACAACAACACGGGAGGTGGCCCCGTCGGCAAAATGACGGCCCTGTCACTCCTCCGCAAAGACGAAGCGCTGGCAACCTGTAATTCCCCTCGCAGCGCTCCTTCCTTCCTGCCCGCCGCCTGGTTAAATGGCACTTTTGAAGGAAGTAAATCTACAAAGTTGTGTTTAATAACATCGCTCGAGCCAAATGTGCGACGGGGGTGAGGTGTGTTTGTGGGGGGGCGAGGAGCAGGAGGAGGAGGAGGCTCACGGGGTTAAGAGGGATTTGTCATTTGTTTGTGCTCGCAGGCCCTAATCTGTTCATTGAAACGGCCCATCTTTTCAGCTAGCCGCGCTCAAAGTAAATGAAAAACAATTATACAGGCGAGGAGGAGGAAGCGACGCAAGGTGGGACGCCGGCGGGCTGCTCGGTGTGGAGGGGGGGCGTCTGAAGCTGGATCCCCTCTGATCGCGTTCATCTGTCCTTAATGTGCTTTTCTGACTTTGTTTCAAAAGCGCTCAGGCTGTCGGAGGGAAGCAGCGCCCGCTCACGTGTTCAATACAGCAGATCTGGAAGCATTAGTGGATTTATTGATCAGATGACGACAATCGATTCATGTTTTTAGTGGGAAAAAACGTCTAAATGTCTCAGATTTCTTGTTTTTTTGCTCCTCTGTGACACTAAACTGAGTGTATTTGGACATTTGACGACACCGGTCGACGTTTTCTGACATTTTATACTCCAAACAGTTAATCGATGTAAAGCTGCAGCTGTTAATCGATCAGATGCCAACTATTAAATCAATCTGGAAGTGATTTAACACGTTTTTTTTAACCGTTTTCTGACGTTTTATAGAGCAAACAGCTAACAAACACCCATTAATATCATCACTATTAAATACATTATTTAAACTGTTTTGTTAATCATCTTTAAATTCTTTGATTCCAGCTTCTGAACTGTGAATATTTTCTGGTTTCTGTAGCTGAAACAATTGAGGGATTCGTTGTGGACTATTTTGATTATTTATTTATCGTTTTATTTCTAATTTTTGCGGATAAATTATCCCAAATTTTCTGATTTCCACTCCTCCATCAAAGCTACTTTAACTGTGATACCGTATAGTTCTTTGGGAATATTATATAAATGATTTAAACATTATTAATATATGATAGACTTCTGTTATAGGTACCAAACAATCGATTGATTTAAACCTCTAAATGTATTTGACTGGCTGATTGATCGTGTTGAGTCTTTTATTTTAGAACAATTTTAAATCCTCATACATGAATATTTTCTTCTCTTCTGACTCCTTTATGACAGTAAACTGAATTTCTTTGGGTTGTTGACAAGAACAATATAATTTGAAGACGTCACGTTGAGATGTGGAGCAAAAAAATCAACATTTTTACCTTTTTTTTGATATTTTACAGATCAAAAAACAAATTAATTAATTGAGATTTCGACTCAAAACTAAATTGAAGTTGAGAAGCAGTTTTAATAAGTTATCCCTGAAGACTTTAACACCACAGCTACGCACTGCTGCCTTCTTTTAGAGGATTAACGTCTCATTTCTTTGGTTTTCTGTAAATAATCGACGTTAACATATTTTCCTGAACCGAGCTTCAGGTGCTCCGTCGCGTGCCGTCCGTCTGTCTGTCGGCTCCAACTCACTCGGAGACTCCGTAAAAAAAAAAAAAAAAAAAAAAGTGAAACTCCAGAATAGATTCTTATCTCGCCTGTAATGAGTCAAACACCAGAGCTGACTCGCTTGGGTTGCAGCCTCCTGTCTCTGCAGATGTGAAGCCGAGTGACACATTGATATGCGGGCGGAGAGAGAAAGAGAGAAAGAGAAAGAAACACACAGTAAAACTCACAACCGAAGGCCTCCCCAAAAGGCAAACACATAACTAAACCTGTGCGAGGAAGAAGCAGCGGGGAAATTAGCGACAGAGCATTATAATTTGTCACTGATGCATAAATCTTGCTGACGTGCTCAGTCACTTTAATGGTGCCGCGGCTGCTCGGTGGAAGGCTGTGCAAACTTGCGCAGTTGCAGAAAAACAGCAAAACTATATGTTCGAACATCACCTTATTTGCATAATTTACCAAAAGCCAATGAGGCAGCTCAAGGAGTGCGGGTGATAGTAATAAGTGTTTGGGAAAGGCAGAAAGATCACTAATGGTTTGCCTATGGGGATTTCTCCACGCCATGGGGGAGGAAAATGAGAAATATTTTTCAAACAGCGGGGGTAAAGGTTTTAAAACTAGGAGCACATGGGGAGATAAAGATGTTCCTGCCACGGGGTGCTACGCGGGAAAAATGCAACGGCGAGGATGACAAAAAGAATGCCCCCGTAATTTCGGCATTAAGAGGTAATAATCATGTTTCACCGATGATATTAAAAACGGTAACCCGCAAAGCCGGGGTAAAATAGATAAATATATAAATAAAAGTGGAGAGCGAGAGAGAGAGTGAGAGAGAGGGGGGGGAGGGAGGGAAGAGGAGTGGGCCCATCAGGTAGAGGAGGTAATGAGGTGGCGGGTGGGTGGATGGAGGAGGAGGAGGAGGAGGTGGAGGAGGAGGAGGAGGAGGAGGAGGAGGGGCAGGGCGCCCATCACCAACTCTGTGTGAGGGTAAACAAAGAGTGAGGCGAAGGGGGGAGGAAGAGTTCGGAGATCACGACCGAGCTGCAGATCTGTGGCGCCCTGCAGGGAAGAAGAAGAAGAAGAAGAAGAAGAAGAAGAAGAAGAAGAGGGTGAAGTATGTGAGGCGACATGCTGTACGTACGTGAAGGCCTCGCCGCCGCCGCCTCTTAAATGTGACGATTTGCTGCTTTCCGTCACCGTTTCTGACTGTAAATGAAGATTTTTTTTGAGTTTTGGACAAAAGACGCAGTTTGAAGAGTCACTTTGAAATTTCTTTTTTATATTTTAGTTCATTTTTTTCACAGATTTATCAGAATCAGTGTAAATCTCGCCGGAAAACTTTTCTTCTTTTGACCTCACACTGCAGAAAACGTTATTAATCTGTCCGTTCACATCCTCGTAAAAACACACATAAATATGAGTGGTTATAATGTTTATAGCTGCTTATAATTGAGGTGTATGTTAAGATAATGTGTCCATAAATATCTTACTGTGTATATATATATATAAGTTAACAAACACACAGAAATCTACATTTTTGTACAGCTGGGAGCCAAAAACTGAAACTGGATACAAGCCAAAAGCAAATTAAACATGTTTAACGATCATTTCTACCTCACATCAAATGAAAAGGCACAATTCTTTACATTTCTTTTACAATTAAATTCACGACAAACATCTCTGGAGCCAAATAGAAGCTTACAGCAAGTTTATAAAGTATCTGCCTGCAAAATCCACCGATTCACCGACAGAATTTATGTATATTTAAGTAAAACCGCTATGAATGAAGGTGTGAGGATGTTTCCAGATGTGTCCTGATGTGCCCCTTTGACTCAGATCAGGTGTTTTCATCACTGACGTCTCTTCAACACATCGACACTCAGCTCAGTGTGTAACACAGACACACGAGCGCCCAACTCTCCAAAACTACAGAGCCGACTTCTGACTCTCGCTCTGGATGTTGTTTGCCGCAGCGAGCGCTCGCTGAATGTCAGCGGACGCTCGCCTTCAACTTCCCCGTGAAGAAACCGATAAGCGGGGAGAGCCGGTCGAGGCGGCCGGTCGGGCTGCGGTACATTGTGATAATGACATTTGGGGAGGGATAGTGTTGCAAAGCTGTTAAGCTCTTTCATTGCACCAAGAAGATTAGTGGACGAGATGGGGCTGAATGACAGCGAAGGTAGCGTCCCCAGCCTCGCCTGCCGAGGACTTGGCATGCAGAGGTCCGTTAAAAGCCAAGCGCTTACTTTACACCGAGGACCAATTGTCCTTCACTCGCAAAGTATCGCAAACCCCCACAAAGCAAGGGCATTCTGTTGTTTGTGCCGCTTTCATCCGGCTGTTGATGTCGCCGGCTTTTCCACTTCTGCGCTCGTGTGTTTTTTTTTTCTCTCCACCTTTTTTTACTCCTGCGCTTCTTTTTGTTTCCCGATGACTTTCGCCGAGCGCCTGTTTTTTCCCTGCCACAGCGCGGCGTCTGTATTTAGTTTATCTACTCGGCCCGACCCGTCGCTCCAAACCCCAGTTGGTTGCGAAAGTCGCCACATTAAGGCCTCGTTTGACCGCACCAAAGCAAGAAAGCGGGGGAACTCTGGACAGCTTGTCCTATTATCTGGGACGCCGGCCTGCCATGCCTTTAACTCTTTGTCACGTTGCCTGTTCCCATTATAAGCCTTCGGGGAGCAGGGGGCCGCCCGCCTGCATCCTGAGTGTATGTGTGTATACATCAGCGCTCGTGTTGGTGCGCGGCTCTAACCCGAGTTTCCCTACAGGCTTCTGGAAACACTTTGTCCATCTCTTGATGTTCTGTGTCTCGGCCTCTTCTCCCTCCCGCCCACGCAGGAGTCATTTTTATTTATTATCTCCTCTGACAGCAGAGGGAATGACGGGGAGTCGGAGAAAGCGTTTTGTCAGTTCTTAAGTGTCTGACAATCTGAATGAAGTTTAGCATGTGAAGAACAAGAGGGCGTCCCTGCGTTTTTTTTTTCTTTCTTTTTTCTTTATTATTTATTTCCCCGGCGCTGATGGAAGGACGGGGAGGGCCGCCGAGACGTGCAGAGAGAGAGATGGAGCTGACAGAAGGAGCGACGGCCGCCGAACCCACCAGTGTATTGAAGTGGTCTCCGTCCTGTCTGCTGTGGCGATAGGTGGGGAAGTGAGGGAGGGAGGGAGGAGCGGTGACCTCCAGCACGTGACCCCCCTCGGTCCCCCCGGTGGGCGCAAAAAAAATAAAAAAACGCCGGAGCACCAGAGTGATGAAACTCGCAGGCTGCCAAAGTGACAGGAGAGACATCTCAGGAGGGGATCGCTCTCAAACATGGAGACTCCCGGCCTGTCAGCGCCGACGCCACCTCCTCCTCCTCCACCTCCCGAGCAAGTCATCAATTTTGTCAAATGAGAGCGTGCAGTCAGTCAAGCGATCGACGGGATCGATTAGTTGATATAAAACACAACAGTTGGATGATGGAGGCGTTTTTTTAATACTAAATATTTGCTGGTTCCAGTTTCTTAGGGCTGGTTATCTTTATTAAAACACAATAAGTTGTTTATGTATTTATTCTATACACATAATCAATAATCAGGGTTTATAATGTTGATTAGTTTTGATCAGTGAAATCACATCCAGCTTCATTTCCAGACACTTCTCATGTTCGCAGCACTTTAGTCAGATTTGTTTGTTCAGAGATCCTTTATTGACGCGTTTCGGGGGAGAGGGCTCACTCCTGTCAGATTTGAGGAACTGAACTTCTGTCTTCTGTTGTGTGTTACTGGATCAATAAAGGCTGGTATTGTTTTGGGTGAATGTTATTTTAACTTGAGTGTAAAACCAATAACCTATTAATCTTTTGCCAATTTTAGATAGACAGAACATCAAATCAGATGATGGAATTAATACGTTTTGACACCCCGAAGTGGAATAATTTGAACATAGTGTTTATTAATTTAACTGTACATTTTTCTCTCGATTAATTGATCGGTTGTTTGATGTATAAAAAATTTCCCCAAATGTCTTTTTTAGTCCACAGGACAAAAATATTCAGTTTAATGTCACAGAGGAGGAAACAAACCAGAAAATATTCACATTTAAAATGCTGAAATCTGAGAAATTTGACCCGTTTTCTCTAAAAAATAACAAAAACATGTTAAATCAGACGTGTGGAAAGACTTTTGGCTCCCTTTATTTTTGCAGGACGGACTTCAGATTTCAGATTATCTTATTTAAGGTTGTTCGACTGTAACAAACACTGGAAAATGCTAATGCTTTTGTGTCATTATAAGAGTTTTAACCAGACTTTTCTTTGTGTGTTTCGAATATCTTGATAATCTCGACGTGACATTTTCATACGGTTCCGTATCCGCCTGTGTTTGGACTGAATGTGTGGCCTCACCTCCTCGGCTACAGGAGACGTGTTGATTTGTTTATTTAGCCTCCTTCAGCCCGGGGCCGGTCCCCGAGGACGCCTAAAGGTGCTTGTGTTTGCTTGTCTTGCGCACACATTGTGCGGCGAGGACACATCTGTCCAGGGTGATGTTTAGTCACAGCCTCGCTCCGAATTCCCAGGTGTGAGCTCACACTGAGGCTGAGGCCCCGAGTGGCGTCAGGACGCCGCGGTGTTCGCCTTCAGAAAGCAGCATGCTGTCGCTTGGAGTCTGGAGGGTTACAGCGAGCGAGCGAGAGAGGAGGGAGCGCCGGGTGTTATGTGACGGGAGTCGTGTGTCGGCGTACGTGCGCGCTTTTAAAGTCCTCTTTTGTTTTTCGCGATCGCGCTACTTACGAGACTGTTTTCGTTCGCTCCTGGAGGAAAGTCGATGTCACTTTTTGCAAGATTTGGACACGCAGTCGCACAAATACGGGTCCAAGTGGTTGTCAGGTGCAAACAAGTCGACGGTTTTCCCTCAACCGCACGGCCGCGAATCTGCTGAAGGTTCGTGGGATTTCTCTCCCGCCGAGGAAGAAACCTCGTAATCGTACACATTCATACGTTACGGTCTCTATATACGTGCACCGAGTCGCACAGGCAGACTTACAGCAGTTACATAAATGCAGTCCTCTCCGTTGTAATTTGTGGCCTCAGTGGGTTTTCTCCTGTTTTCCTTTTTTTTGTTTTAATGTGATGTTTATCCCTGCAAACACAGCAAACAGATTCTGTGAGAGCAACGACAGCCGTGAAAAGCATCGGCGAGCACAGCAGGTACTCCTGAGCTCCGCTGTAACAAATACCTCTTAAAGACTCTTATTTAAATGCCCCATCTGCTTTGACAGGTGCTGTTTGAAATCTAACCCCACGGGGGACAACCTTGTAACTTTTTTACGCGCCTCTTTGTAACCGCGCGAGGAGAAGCGGCGGGGAGCGGCCTCTTTTGTCAACCCGTCGCACTTTGAAAAAAAAATATACTGTTAGAAAAAGGAGTGTGTGTTGCTTTTCTCTCTCTCTCTCTCTGTGTGTGTGTGTGTGTGTGTGTGATGCTGATGCCTTGGAAAACTTTAACTCAAAGATTTCTCTCCATGTGGCGGCTTTCCACACACACACACACACACATCCTCCAGAGAGCATGCTAGTGAAGATCTTTCTGTTTGTTTGTCTCCTGTACGAAAAAAAAAAAAAGAAGAAAAAAAGAAGCTTGATTTGATAAACCGCCCGCTGGATTACGACTAATAAAGCGCGGCCTACCTGCTCTCCCCTCCACGAAGATGAATTACCCGTTTAATAAATAATGACATGCGGAGCGCAATGACAATTACCTGACTTATTTTTCTCCCGTGCGGGAGGGGGGGGGGGGGGGGGTTTTGGAACGGTCGGATGGAAGACACCTTACGCCGTCACGGATGGCGGAGCGTGAACGTCCGACGCTTTGAGCTTTAATTACCTTGTTGTTTTTGTCCCCTCCGTCACACCGGGGCCCCTGCACTCAATCATACTGCTGCCAACGCCACGGCGCCACTCCAGAGACCCTCCTCCGCCTCCCCCCCTCTCTCTCTCTGTCCACTGCAACACATTAAGAATCGATTAATAAACAACATTAATATCTTTTTGTCCCTCTCTCTCTCTCTCTCTTCTTCTCCTTTTGTTCCTTTTTTTCCCCCCCTTTTATTAAATCTCCTCGTCGCTCCTCTTGTCACCAGGCTTTGTTCGCCGTTAGAGGTTCACCCAAAAAGCATTGCATTTAATTGCCCGCCACCCTTGATTGCAAGCTTGTCGGCGCTCGTGTGTGCGTGTGCGCTCGTGTGTGTGTGTGTGTGTGTGTGTGAGGCCGCCGCCATTAGAGCCTCCTGAAGGATAATTGCTATCAGTGTAATGATCACAGCGCTTTCATGTATCGGGCTCCTCCATCTTCCAGATATGTGCCATTAAGAGCAAGGTTGTCTTTGTTGCCGCTCATGCTTGGACATAGGCCAACCCCCCCCCTCACACACACACACACACACACACACACACTGTTGAAGCTTAGACATATTTCTAATATGCCAAGATATTCTCCTTTGAGGGGGGGGGGGAGCAGAGGAAACGGAGACCACGGTTGTGTTTTATCTCTGCATCGTCAAGGTAACATAAATAATTTACGGCGTCGTTGTCGAGCCGTCATCCGCGGCTGGAGAAGCTATTACCGCTCTGAATTAAAATCAATTAATAAAAATAATAAAAAAAAGGCCTCAATGTGGGAAAAGTAGCTCCTGGTCCAGGTGAGGTGAGGTTTTGTTTTTTTGTTTTTTTGCAGCTGTGGCGAAAGAAAGAAGCGCCCGCCGCCGAAACTTCGCGTGAGAGGAGGAAGTCTTAATTGTATTATTTTCCGACATTAAGAATGCACGAGCTCCCGGAGAAAAACAAAAGCAAAAGCAAGGAGGAGAGAGAGGAGAAGGAAAAAAAAAAAAAAAAAAAAAAAGCACTAGCCAGACATCTTGGCATCTGTTACCATTAATTTACTGCTCACTGCTTTCAATGTGATTTCCTCCCATATGTTTCAGATGTGTCTTTGCCTTCGCCCCCTGAAAACAAACGGCTTCTTCTCTGAATTATTCACTCCACCAACCCCCCCCCCCCCTCCTCCCTCCTCAACACACACACACACACACACACACACACACACACCATAAACAATTCATCCGCGGCTTTATCATTAAAAGATGTCACACTGACTTTTCATGAAAGATACTCTCGGATTCTGGTCCACATGTTGTTGCTCCGGTTTGCAAAAGAAACGTCGGGGGGAGAAAAAACGGTGACGAGCGCGCAACGTAATTGAGGGTCTCGATACGCGACGCACCTCAAAAAAAAAACACACACGGAGGAGAAACGCACTTGACATTTCGACGCACTTGAACACACACACACACACACAAGTCAGGTCCTTGGAAAACGCACAACACTCTGACGCAAGCGCCATCTTCCGATGTAACGCCTCGGCAGGATGCTTTTTCTTTTTTTTTCCCCGTTTCCCATCAGATAAGCCTCAGGTGTGTCTTCTCACGCCCCTAATATGTTTAGTCTGAGCTCGCTCCGCAACACAATCTACTCGGATGGCTCACAATGAGGCAGGAACCGTCCCTGGTAGCCCTCGGCTGATAACAGTCTCCGCTGTAATGGCTCTCCATTGTTGTGGAGGCACAATGCTGCTTCGGCCGCCGTGCCGCTCCGGCCGAGCCCGACCTGCCTTTGAAGTTTCTTTTTCCCTTTCAGTCTCAGATGGCCTCCTCGTCGCGCCGGGGATGATTGATGACGCCGATCAGGAGGGCAAAAATGTTCCCGTTTCGAGATGAGTCACACCTTCTGCTGACTTCTGACTTACAGAGTGATTATCTTAGAGGCGCGATCTGCGAGTTCACGTCCAACTTTTGCACCCGTTCACCGTAACGAGTTTACTGCGTTTGATTTATTCATTCAAAGGACAACAGCGCACTCCTCTCGTGTTTATGTCGGAGTCAGAAAGCTTCGGCCGGTTTCCCTCCTGCTGTGTGATTGGCTACAGGTTTGCTCACTCATGTAACCCCCCATGCTATTTTTCAAAAGACACATTAGACAGAGCACACACACACACACACACACGCGCGGCTAACAGCTGATGGCTAATGAGCTCGGCCATCGTCGCCGTGTTTTAGGAAGAAACGGCCGCCGGCTCTTCGTCTGCAGAGTTGCTACGTAAGGTAAAGAAGGAAAAAGTTGCAAAGAAAGAGTGAAGTCGTGAAAATCAGGAGTCGTGCGTGAGAAGATGAAGATGTCTCGTTTCCGTTGCAGATCAAACTTCCAATTTTCAAGTTCTCTCAAGTTCGTTTTACGTGCAAACACTTCAACGATCTCCGTAATCTGGATCACACGTTCTCACGGTTTTACAATCCGGTCAGACTTTCTTTTCCCCCAGGATGTGAGGATGCACCTCGAGCGATAACGACAAGGAAAAATCCAGATCTGATCTCACGATCGCCAAATCCAACCAAAAACACACAAAGAGCATCTCTGTCGGTGCAGCGGGACTTTCTCAGGCTCTCCTTCCTGGTGAGTGTTGGTCACAAGGGGGGTTTTATTAGCCATACATAAAAAAAATGAATAAAAAAAGGCAGATGACAACAGGCGGCTGGTTGTAGCCGGACCGAGCACAACACAAATACTATTCTGTGTGCGGTTCCAGTTTGTTCACACTGTAACAAGTGAAGAGATGGAAAACATCAGTTGTTTACGACTGTCATGATCCAGAGACGGAGCAGAGGAACACATGACTCCTCAGATCAGGTAAAAATAAACCAGAAAACAAGGACACAGCTGATGGAAAGTAAAGAGAAGGAGCGTGAAGAACAAGACAATCTGTCCTCGTTTAATTTGTGTTTTTAGAAATTGAAATAAGAAAAAAGACCTGGTTTATCAAGTTGAATGTGTCTTTTGTGTCAGTTTCAGGCGAATCTGTCCTGAACGAGGTCGAGGCCTGCAGTCTATCCTGTTCCTCCTCACTCACTATATATCATAGTTAAATTTAATTTAGTCAAACTTAAATAAGACTTTTGCTGGTTGCGTTATGTGACACAATGTAGATAAAAAATGTGTCAGGTGCTCTTTGAAAACAGGGAAAAGAGCGATTATCCAGGCAATCTAAACCAGAAAACGTCAAAATGAAGAAGGAAGTATTAAAAAAGCTTTTATGACGGTGTGTAAATCACTGAAAACAGCAACAATAACATTGTTTTGATGTTTAGCGAGCAAATTTTCTAGCAATACGTCAATCAAACAATAAAATAATGACGATTTCAAAATGTGCAGCATGTAATCTAAAGTTATCAAGTAAAATACAGAAATATAGTCTTTGCATGCAAAATGTAATGAAGTAGAAGATGGAAATACTCAAGTAAAAGTACATTAAGATTGTACTTCAATACAGTAGTTGAGTAAATGTAGTGATCTGATGTGAAATGATTTGAGTCTGCAGGGTGACTGAAGTTCTCAAGAGGAAGTTTAAAGTAACAGAAAGTAGAAATACTAAAGTTTTAAAACTTAAACAGCACTTGAGGAAACTGTATGTCGATTGTACTTCATCTAAATGTCTTTTAAATAACGTGTATCGTCTCCTTGATGACTAATAATCAGTATTTCTATTGACCCAGATAAAAACATAAAACATATCGGTTGTATTTTGTATTTTTGTACTTTAATTTCCGGCGTGACTTTCAGAGTTTTAATCGTCTCCGTCCTCGTCGTCTTCAGCTGCTCCGGTGTCATTGTCAAGTTTAATCCCACTGCAGTTACAGACATTGATCTTTTATTGTAATCTGTCCTCGTCACGCTCGGTTCTGTGTGTTTGTTGTCAGTAGTTTGGACACAGCGGTCAGAACATTTTGAAGTTTCCGTCTCCGCAGACGGACAAACTGTCCCCAGCGTCTCCGACTCCAGCGTCCGTCCAGACAGCCCTAATGGGAAATATTTCTTTTTCCCCTTTTCGCCCTCTTTTTTTCACGTCAAGTGCCACCAGAGTGACAGCAGAGAGCAGAGGAAGACGTCCGCGGGGCAGATGATGTCATTTATTGATAAGCTGACGGCCTCCCCGCCAACAGAAGGACCATGTCACCGGTTTGTGCCTCGACTCGTCCACCCATTTACCGTCACTGCTCGCAGCCTTATCACGCAGATAGAAATGAACCAACAGACTACAGATCTGATTTTCTTCGATTGGAAACAGAGCGTTTTTCGGTGCAGTGAGTCATCGCGCTCCGACCACTTCCTTTTTTTGATGTGCTGGCGCAGAAATGATACAAATTGCATTTAGGCCCTGTGAAATACAATAAGCGGTTGGCGTGATGGAGAAAATATTCATTTATTGGCGTGGAGCTTTAAGCGAAGGGCTCCCATCCTTATCTGACGGGACTCATCAGCTTCCTTTTTGAAAAAAAAAAAACAAAAAACCTAGAACGAGGGCAGCAGCAGCGGCGGCGGCGGCGGCGGTGATGCCTCTGACTCAAAGTGGTCTGATTTACAGACTCGCTGATTCCATCAAGATGTGAATTGAGTCAGGAAATAAGATTGAAGATAGAATGATGTATGTATTTTTAATTATCGTCTACAGACAGACGTTTCCTATGGAGCAGAACTGATTTCATTTATTCAGTTTGTCTGAACTTGTTTGGATTTAGTTTGGAGGAGTTAGACCAGAACAAGGTTGTTATTTCTCTTCTTCTACACTGTTGGTTTTAAAGGAACAGTCCGCCAAGTACTGAAAATTCAGTCTTTATCTACCCGCCCTCATGCTAATGGAAAGTTGGGTGAAGTTTAGTAGTCCACAAAATATTCCTAAAGCTTGTCTCTGCTTGAGTTAAGGCCCAAAAACCATTTGGTATTGGTAAGGAGAACATCATGGCTTCAAATACCTTTTATGTCACCAAAAAAACAGCTGAAGTTGTTCTGACTTACCGTAAACAAAAGCTGGTTTTGGCCACCACATAAATGGCTTGAGATTAAATGACTAACTTTTTAAAATTTGCAGGCATTGGTGGCAACAGAAACAGCTTGAATGTCCTCAGTTCTCCATGAATAACACCAGGTTTAGTTGCTCCAAACCACGTGGAGATCGTCCGACTTCCTGTGAAAAATAAACGTCTTTGTTGGCCACAACAACAGCTTGAAATTGTTCCCAGGTACCCTTAAAAAAAACACCTGGTTTTATCGAGTCAAAATTGGCTGGAGATCGTCCAATTTCCTATGAAAACAGGATTTTTTTATCACCACAAAAACTGCCCCTCCATTCTCCTTCAAATTAACCCAGTTTTGTTGCCACAAAAACAAGTGTACATGGTACAACTTTGTGTGAAAATAGCCATCTTTGGTGGCCAACAAAAATGGCTGGAAACATCTTCAGGTTCCCTTAAAAACCACCTGGTCTTGTCGAGTCAAAATTGGCTGGAGTTCGTCCAATTTCCTGTGAAAAAAGCAGGTTTTGGTCACCACAAAACCAGCTGGAAATGTCCCCACATCTCCTTCAAACTAACTTAAATTTGTTTTGCGACAACAAAAGTTGGAGGAAGTCATACTTCCTGTAAAATGGACAAAAAAAAATTGTTTGGTCTCCACAGAAACAGCTGGAAATGTCCCAAGATCTCCTTAACAAACACCATGTTTTGTTGCCACAAGAACGGCTGGAGAGGGTACAACTCCCGGTGAAAATAGCTGGTTTTGGTGGCTACAAAAACAGCTTGAAATGTCCTCAGGTTGCCTTAAAAAACACCTGGTTTTGGTGACTGGAAAATGGCTGGCGATGGTACGACTTCCTGTGAAATATAGTCGTCTTTGGTGGCCACAAAAACGGCTGTAAACGTCCCCAGGTTGCCCATTTGGCAGCCTTGTGGGTTATAACAACTTCTGTTTGGCTGAGCTGTTCCTTTAACTTTGAATCTCTAGTACTCAACCCCATGATGTCTCTTTTTATTTTTCTTTCAGTAATACTCATATGATCTTGACAGAGGAATAAACTTAATAACGCACTTCATTATTGGCCATAAACCCGCCGAATTCCCCCTGGGATGATGTTAACAAATTGATTTGGTCTTGTAAACCAACAGCAGAATAACTGCTGCTGCTGTCTGATGTGTTTTATTAAAGACACTGGCTTGCTGACAGTTGTGGTCATCACCCCAACTTTTCCACATGTCCCCCCCCCGGCTGCTCCAATGTTTCCCGTTTGCTAATCACAGATGCATTTTTAAAGATCCAATCAATTATTTCCCCCACTTTTTATCGCTTTGTTTGTTTTGCAATCATTAATTAAAAACAGATCAGAGAGGCGTTGAGAGACAAACTCCTCGCTGACCCGGAACAGCTTCTCCGCCCTGCGTTGGTCAGTGAATGGTGGTTACAACAGAGGAGAGGTGTCGGCCTGAACTTCTGACCTCCATTGACGGCAGTCTGATCCAAATACGTCCAGATGCCAGAGGTTGTTTGAGGGTCGCAGCCTTCAGTAAACCACCGTGACCTCTGCGCCTCGATGGCTGAAATTCAGTTTGTTAATGAGGCTTTATTTTAGGAATGGGTCGGATGGTAGAGAATGTGTTTTGAGCGATTATTTGCAGGGTGTCATTTAAAAAAATGGCCCCTACTGAGGGATTCACCACTGTCTAATATCCCATGAAAACATCCTGCATGGATTTTTGTCAGCAGCTGATATTCTGTTTGTTTTCATGTGACCACAACCAAAATATATGTTGTGTTTGTGTTTTGTCACTGTCTACAAAACCAGCTCGGAACACCATGAAACCATCAACTCAAACCCTGTTAGAAACACGATAAAAGCAGAGTTTAACTCTTCAGTTTTTGTATGTTAAAGAGCTTTATACCTCTTATATTCAGTTTTTGATAAAGATCACAAATGAGTGCAGACAACCCTGGTGCTTTAAAGTAATGAGTAACAGGAACTTTCATTGGAGTGTAGTTGATTAAAAGTTGTACATTTCACCCCCAAAAATGTTGAAGTACAGTACAAATGCATGAAAATGTACAACATATTTTGCGGTCCACACCAAATATCAGACAGATTTTTCAGGAAACACCTGGAAATCTAATCTTTTCTATATAAAATACTCAAAGTTTCTGAAGTTATATAGTCAAGTTGACCTCAGGAGCATTTTCTGTTGCATTACTGAGCAATTTTGAAATCGTGAATTCCATTGAGTTCGGGTTGTATGAGTGCAAATGTTGTATTTGATCATTTTAGGTGTTAATTTTAAGTTCAATACATTGAATACAGTGTTTATGCACCTGTCGATCTGCAGGTGTGCAAAGGTTTTACACTGTAAACACAGTAAGTTTCCAAAAAACAGGGAAATGTTCTTTGTTTTCTTGCTACCAATCTGAAGTATGAACCAAAATATCAGTCAGATTTTACAGAAAACACCAAGTTGACCTTAGGAGCTTTTAGAAGCTTAAAAGTACAAGACTCAAATTGAGGAACATACTAAAAACCACAGGCCTCTTTTTCCTCTGCAGGATTCAGAAACTGACTTTATCTGGCTCCAGCATCGCCGAACAATGCTGTCATCTCGCATCCATCCCATAATGCAAAACACGGGTTGTTTCTTGCTGAAATCACACGCAGCCGAGCTCCTTCAGTTGCATGTGCATGACACTAATGGTACCATGTGATTCCCACCGGGGCCCCCGAGCTCGCTGAAAAATGCTTTGGATGTCTGAAAACAGGTACACTCCCATAAACAAGTCATTTAAAGACATCTGGTGTAAGAAGCAGCACCCGAAACAGAAAAAAAAAGAGAAAGAAATGACCTCATCCACTCAGAGAAGATGTTGGATAGATGGATAGATAGAGAACACAGTCGCTTTGACCCAAGGTAAATATAATGTGACAGGCCAGGGTCTCCCTTGAGATTGTGTAATTGTATTTTCACATTGTCACGTCAAAGTCAGGCAGATTTCCTCCCCCAAGTGTACACAGACAGACGGGCAGTGCTGCATATTTTAGAGGTGACAAAACTCACTCGTACATCGTTTTACAGTATTTTTCTTTATCTCTATCTGAGATTGGCACTAACCCTTCCCCCCCGGATCTGCTTCCTATAGCATCCGTGCGCTTCGTGGTTCACTGGCGCTTCACCTCGACAAATCTGGAGCCCGGACAATGACTGTGTTTGCAGAGCAGATCCCTCTTTTGTTGGCTCTCTTGAGGAAACCGGCGCAAAGTTTACAGTGTGTGTCGTACAGTAGATACACAGCCTGGAGGCCACGCAGCATTACGACAATGCGAGATCAGCATTCTTAGAAAATTGTGATTTATGCTCTTTAGTTTAATCATTTCAGATGCCAAATCTCATTTATGGGGAAGATAAATGAGGCATTAACGTTCACTTTAGATGTCGTGATAAGAGAGCAGGGCCTGCAAACAGCTATTTACAGCGCTGACCCTCACAGAAGTACATTTAAAACAAATGACAAGGAGTTTGTGTTGTTTTTACAGATTTGATGAGCAGATACAAGGCAGCATTGTTTTTCTGATGGATGCTGAATTACCCTCACGTAACACGGAAATAAGATAAACAAATAATAAAGTGCTTTACAGAACAAAAGGGTAAACGCAGTCGATTACAATCAACAAAAACATCTAAAAAATCATTCGTACAGTCAAGATAAAGTGGTCATAGCGGTTGCTAATCTTAGAGTTAAAGAGTTAAAGATTATATAGCTATAAACTGCAACACATGACTTGTATCTATTTTTTTTCATCAAGATCTGTTAGAAAATCTCACAACGTTAAAGACCGCCAGAAAAGTTTTTGGATCCATCCCCTATTCTGGTCTGTTAACCATCGTTAACTAATAGTAAAGTTATAATTAATTAAACTTAATGAATCATTAAGCAATTGTATTTGTTTTAAAAAACATCAGTTCTGGCTTTACAGTAAACAATTCATTGGTAAATGGTTAATTAAGGCTTTCATTCATCATTAACATGGAAATAACTATAAAATAATGTACAATTATATATTTGCCATGCACTACCTCTCAGAGGAGGTTATGTTCTCGCATGTGGTCGGTTCGTCTGCAGGTTTACACAAAAACTACTTCCCAGATTTCCATGAAACTTGGATGGAAGATGAGTCTCAAGCCAGAATAGACTCCTCTAAATTTTGGTTCTGATCCGGATAAGGAGAATTATTTCTTGACTTCCTTTAACGTTGTGACATTTTCGACATTTTTGATAATATCTCAGGAAACAGTGGATGGATTTTGATGGATATAATCCAGTATATTTAGGTGGCTGGCATCTTTGAGTGAGTAGAATTTGATGCAGATTCTAATAAAATAATTCTAATGCTTTATTTGATAGTGGATGATTGATTTGAAGGGGACTGTTGGGCCCTGGCGGAGGAATGCGCTCTACTAGAAACTAGACATGCAAGAGATTTAATGTATGAAAAACCTCCCTGTAAAAGTGAGTTTCGAGGAGATTATAAATAAGGAATTGACTTTGCAAACAAAAGTTCACCAGGCAGGGAGGAAGACAAACACTGAAAGGTTAGTTGATCAACACCGAATATAGACGGTGAGATCATTTCGAGTTTGAAGCTGAGAAGATGTTAGATGATTAAACGTTGTGTTCACCCGACAGCTCAGAGGTACATCTACTCGAGGCGAGGAACAATAGAACAGCATGTTTCGTCCATTTCATCCCGCCCTCCGTCATACATTCAACTTGTTTCTTTCTTTCTTTTTTTTTGCCGTTTTGGCCGCGGCCTGACGGGAATCCATTTTGACAGAAAACCCTGTAATTAAGTGTATTGGTTTGCCCCCTCGCTAAGCTAATGGCTTTATTTTGACAGTGTTAATTGTCATAATTGTCAGAATGGTACCTCTGACACTCGGCTCGGAGATGTCGGCGAGGAATTGTTGCGCGTTGATGAAAGCGTTGTCATACATACTTCATCTCAACGAGCTAATGCGGCCTGCGTCTTGCCTCTCCCCGTCGAGCCTTATGGGACGCTGCAGCGTCGGCTTTCTAATTGCCTCTAATGAAACGCCAGCGAGGGAGGTGATCTACTCCTATTTAGATCTCAGTCTTTAAAGAGAGACGGAGAGACAGATGGGGATGAATAGACGGAGGGAGAAGGGATGGAGGGAGAGGAAGAATGAGCTGATGTTGAGGAGGAAGAGGAGAGAGCGAACAGAGAGGAAAGTAGAAGAAATGGAAGAAGGAGACGGGTGGAGGGGAAAATGAAGAGGTATCAGGGGGGAAATGAGGCCTTCTTAGATGCATCTTCATAACGAATGCATGCTAATTAAGGCTTAACCCCTCGCTCAAAGTAGTGTTGTGAAACTTGACACAGTGATATGATTTCACAGGAAAGTGCTGCAGGGCTGCTTGAGCGTGTTGTTAGTTTTGGAAGTGGGTTAGTGTTGTAATGGAGGCGTCGGGGCAGCAGATGGTGCTGTGTGTGGACCCGCCGCTCCACAGTGTTGTCACACCACAGTGCCGACGAGTTTCTGCTTCATGAAGGTCTCTTTACAAAGTGTGTGTGTGTGTGTGACAGCTCCTGCAGCAAAATGCTTCTGAAGTCATTAAAGCACTGAAAGAAGAAGAAAGCAGCCATGACGCGGAGAAACACAACAACTCTTCTAGTCTTAGCGGCTAAAGATAGAAGATAATGTCAAACTTGTACTGTAAGAAATGAGGATCTAAACATACAACAGATATTCATTCATTGATCAGGTATTCAGATTTTAATATTCAGCATTCAGATATTATTTTATCTGAATATGTCACAGAAATTTCCCCCCACGATTACAAACATGCATAAAACACACTGAACCTATTAACAAATGCGCCTTTTATTGATTAAAAATAACAATATTCTGGCATAAACTGTCTTTCTAAAGGACTAGAAGACCATCAGCGCTCCTTGTTTTTATGCAACTAGTCTCATGGATGTATCTTGAGAGCATCCAAAGCACCTTCAGTCCTTTCTGTGTGATATCCAGGTGTGTCTTTCTTGGGCTGATGAGACATTGGTGTATTTATCTCTGTGCAGTCTCTCTTTTTGTGGTTCTTATCTTTTCTGTTTCTGAGCTGGTTTGTGGTCGTCATTGTTTCTCTGGATGACGAAACGTTAACTATAAAAGAAAAGCCCGATGCGAGACAGGGTGTTTGTCAACATTTTTGTTAATTTCTCAGGGAATAATTCATGGATCTCGAAAAAAAGGAATGTTAAATCACAAACATGCCGTAACAGTAGAGAACAAAATAACAGTGGCCGCCAAAGATAAATGTCAGTGTTTACTGTTTTCTTGCCAGCCTGTGTTTCAGACTGCATTTACAAATGACTCTGAGACTGTCTGAATGTTTTTAAAGGCCTGGAAAGGAAAATAAAATCTGTAGTCCATCAGAAAAATGGAAAAATTTGAGAAATCGATCATTAATTTACTTTATTAGGATCCCCATTAGTTAAAACCGTCTTTCTAGGGTCTGACATCTACTGGGTTCATCTATTGATCATTCCGTCATTCAATTAAATACTCTTCTAGTTTCTTAGGAGCAGGTCTGGTGTTTGATGTCTTGACCCCAGGTTTTTAGATTAGAGAAAAGTCTGAATAAAAAGCCAAATGTCATGTACAGACTAGATCACTTTCTGCTTTCCTTCCCTGGTAAACATCCCGTGACCTCCAGGTGTGGAAGCTCTCCAAAGATTTTAATGACGAACTTGAAAGTCCCGATCTCTATCTCGACACAAGTTGCAGAAATTGGCTCCGCAAATTACCACCGAGGTGGATACCAAACACCAAGAACCCAGAGGAAGAGTCATCTCTGACTTCACTGCAATAATCCAAGCGCAATTATTGCAGCAGCCGCAACAACAACAACAACAGCAGCAGCAGCACCAGGGTCACAGAACAGATAATGTGCAGTGGAAGTTCAAAGGCAACGATTTAGATGAAACTGTGCGTGCGTGCTGGTAAACAGCAACCCGGATTATCCGGAGGAGGAAAATGGAAGGAGAGAGGAGAGAAAACGAGACGTAGATGGAGAGCGGCTCCTCGGAGAGCTCCTCTCTCCTCAGCTCAGGTCCAGATAAGAGAATTATGGCACGACAAGGAGAGTTGACAGAGCTCGCTAAGTCTGTTTATTAGCAAGCGCACTTCATTAGAAACCGAGATCAGGTTGATAACCAACCACACCTCCCCCTCCTCCTTTTCCTCCTCCATTTCCTCCTCCTCCTCCTTCTGTTGGTGAGTAAATAAGCATCAGTGCTCCTTCACTTTGTATTATTATTTTTTTTTTTTGGGGTGGACCTCTCTCCAACCTGGACCAGATTTTATAATCTCCCTTTAAATGGGCGGCAAAGTGTCAAGAGCAGCAGGAGAAAGGCTAAAGGGAACAAAAAAAAAAAGCAACACTAAGGGTTTTTCTTCTTCTTCTTCTTCTTTTTTGTGTGTGAAAGATTGATAAATATGGTGGAATCTCAATTAGGCGTCGGGCACGAACGCAGATATTAAAAATTTGGTCAAGAATCTAATTAGCTGGAGGTAATTAAACAGTCTCACACAGGGTCATTAATCTTTCCCGTGGACCTTTGATGTTTTGCATACTGTCTTGCAAGTCATTAATAAAATTCATAACGCTTTTCTTTGTGGTGTTTTATCATGGCCGTTCTCCCCCCCCCCCCTCCTCCTTCTCCATCTTTTCTTTTTTTTTCTCCTCCTCCTTAACCCCCCCTCCTCCTCCATGTATCCTCCCTCCTCCTCCCTCCACTCCTCCTGTAAGAGAGCCCAGTGCAAGTGTCAACACATCACAAGGGCCTCTCCTCTTGAGTTAATTTACTTTTTGTGCATATTACATTTTAAAGTTGCACGCACTGCGACCCCTCCCACCTCAGCGTGCCTCAACCACCCCCCCCTCCACTTTTTCTTTCCTTTTTTTTCTTTTTTTTTGAGAGCACAATTACAGCGGCAGATCAAATTAAATTCTTCTGCAAGCACAGCTCATTTGGAGTGTAAAACATTCCTCGGCAGTGTGCAGCCGAGTGTGCGGCGTGTCAGCGCCTCGCAAGACGGGAAGAGAAGAAAACAGAATTGTGTGGCCATTGTGTCCCCCGTAATTAAATCCCCACAATCAGTCCATCTTAAATCAGTCACGCCGTAAATATGAAAAGGGACCGGGATGAGCTTGAGTACTTACTTGGCCGTCAACACAGCAGGGTAATATATGTTATGTAAATGTGGCGGAGATTATAACGCTGCAACATGGCCGACGTAAATATGATGCTTAAAAAAAACAAAAAAACGTGTGTGAATAGGTAGAAAGATGTGTATTTGTGTGGAAAAGGTGTGTTTGTGTGTGAATAATTTGAATAAATGTGTAAATATGTGCGTGAGAGAGGGTTTATGAGTGTGTGTGTGTGCTTCCTATAGCTTCCTGTGTGTGTTTGCTAACATGTTTGTGTGACAAAAATAGTCTGAGTGTGTGTGTGTGAGAGCAGAAGGCAGTGAGTGAGTGACAGTAATGCACAGCTATCATGGTGAGCGAGTAAGTGTTTGCTGAACCCCAGGAGGACACGTTTCAAAGAGCTGACAGCTGAGAGTCGCTCACCAACAAAACAAAATGCATTACTGAGTTAAACAAATCCAAAATACCAGTTTGTGCTCAGACGGAGTTAAGTGTTTAATAGGGAAGGTGGACGGATATCTGGGAAACTTAAATCAATGTCAGTAAAATCACAGTTTTTAAACCCAACGTCACATTTTTGTTTTAATGTGATGGCAAACACCCCCACCTTTTGTATGTTTGGACACTGATGATGGCAAACTCTTGAGATAAGTAAACCATCATGGTACGAGCAGTCTCCTAAAAATGTTAATGCTGTTTGATCAGGGCTGTAATCAATGGTTTCTGTATCGAGCATCCGTGTTAATGCCATAAATTCTCAAAAAAAAGACAAGTACTCAACAGAG
Source organism: Sparus aurata (assembly GCF_900880675.1). Lineage (NCBI taxonomy): Eukaryota > Metazoa > Chordata > Actinopteri > Spariformes > Sparidae > Sparus > Sparus aurata. Next base: position 17,382,747 of record NC_044210.1, read on the forward strand.
ACAGAGTCCCTGATGTCGTGTTGTACTCGCAAATCTGCTAAAACCTTTGAAACAAATATATTCAATTATTAAAATCAGTTTTGTTCTGATGTTTTTTGGGAGTGAAGCTGCTGTCAAAGGTCACTGGATGGTCTTTAATGTGAAACGTGTGTCTTTGGGAGTGAAGCTGCTGTCAAAGGCCACTGGATGGTCTTTAATGTGAAACGTGTGTCTTTGACTGACTATCATGTGTATGTTTTGTGTTGGGCAGCGACCTCTAGTAGCGATAGTAATCATTACAGCAGCAACGGAGGATGTCGGGTAAAGTAGTGCAAAGATCAACAAAGTCTGCATGAGGAGGCGGATGGGGTGGATGTTCGGGTTAATTGAGCACGGGACTTTAATCTAGAGACTTTAGAGACTTCGAGCGTTATCTTATGTTAGGAAGACAATGTAACTCAAAGTACACAATGTTTTCCTAAACTTAACCAAACAGAGCAGTGGTTGTGTTGTTTGGAGAATATCGATGTGCCATTTTATGAGTCACTGACGATTGGCCCAGTCAGTCATTTAGGTTTTAGGATGTGTGGGAATCATCTATGTGGGAATCGTTAAATATCACTGGCTTTGGCATTGGATGACTTAATTATTTTAGGAAAACGCTGTGAAAAGTTTGTGCAAGAACTGGACTGGAACGAGCATCTGGTGCAGTTAATATACTTTTCACGAGTATAAAGTGTCTGTTTGTACTAACGGTGAATAAAAAGCTTCATTAGGCTGCTCGCTAAAGTTTATTAAAAACTTGATATGTAAATAGTCTCTTACTCTAAACATTTATCTGAAACTCAGTTGTCACTTCCTGTTTCAAGGCCCCTCAAACCTGCCCATTCCACGTATGGATATGAATATTGGCCTTTTTTGTAGCTCATCCCTAAAATTTACATTATCCTCAATCCATTAATACAACAGGTAAACATGAATAAAATGCAATGCTTTTGGACTAATTACAAACAAAAGCCTCAGTTGCAGGTTTATTAGATCCATTCAAATAAAAGTAATGCAGTATAAACCAGCTGTGCAGTAAATCCCTCTCTACTGAAGGTTAAAAGTTTGGGTTGAAGCTGTTCCAGAGAGGTGTTCATTAAATTTTATGGTCATCTTGGAGGAAGTGGTTTGCGGTGCTGTTGGATTTTTTTTTATCACGCTGCACTGAGAGGTGTTATTAAGGCTCTGAATTGTTTCAAAAACAGAAACTAAGCATTAGTTTGTTAAAAGTTTTTGGATCCTTATGGTAACATGCTCTGAACTAATAGTGGATGTTCTCTAGAAGAGGCTTTGACAAGATTTGGCCCCAATTAAGCCGCTGTGCGCAAATTTAGCAGATGGAGGGGGGCAAAACTTTCATATTATACTTTGGCTCAGAGGTTTCTCTCTCATTGCCCCAGTCAAGAGAAATTTGGATGAGATGGCAAACTGTGCGCCTAATTAGCTGAGGAGCTCATCGAAAGAAAATATCTCTGCGTCCATCGCTCACGTCCAAACACAGGAGAGGCTCCACATAATATTTATCGTGTTTTACTCAAATGTGTGGAGAAAAGTCATGCAGAACAAATTTAATATCGCTTTGGAGATGCTTATTTTACTTTCTTTAAAAACAAACTTTCTCTTTATGATACTATAAATCATTTTAGGTTTTGTGTTTAAGCAAAAAAAATGCTGACATGATTTGAAACCCATTTTATTCTCAGCTCATTATATATAATAACCTGGAAGTAATGTCTTTCAGCAGTTGATTACATTAAAATATGGGATCAAGATCTTCTGTTTTCCCATTATTCTGACATGACATGAATGCAGCATTAGCTCTGGTCTGGTTTCACGTCTCCACAGGGTCGCGGTTATTGCAAACAACCCAGTAAGATGGAGTAAACGGAGGATGAGGGATCATCGGCGTATACCAAAGTTTAACAGCAACAACAAAAACAACTCTGTAAAAACACCCTCTCTTAATATTTCATATGTGGGTGTTTAAAAAGACAGGAAGTGGCATTGCTTTGTGCCCTTCAAGGCAAAGAAGTAAGAAACAGCTCTTTCTGTGCTAAACTTCATATTTTTAGTCCCCTTCATGCATGCCAACAAACAGAGACACTGTTGATACGTATTGTAAAGTGTTGAAGTCATGCATCATTGATAAAATCTTCTTACTCTTACTCTAAAACGTTATTAATCAAATCTTAAACTACATTTCTGGTAATGGCAATAAAACATACCTTCAAATCAGGTCTTCCAAATGTTGGGATATAATTTAATTGGATTGAACGGTTACAAAAGCACATTATTATTTAACAAAAAATCTCTTTAGTGGACATATCGTTGATGTTGGAGTTGGCCCAAAGGATTACGTTGCAGCCGTATCCATCTACTAGATCAATTTAAAGTTTAAATATACTTAAATTATAAACATTAGGCCAACTTCTGCTGCTAATTGTAATTTTAGGTGCATTCAAATGCTGCTGAAATAATCTGAAAAACGTGTTGCTGGCTGTGAACAGCAACAACTAAAAGATTTTGGGACACGATTGATTTTGACATCGTATACACAGAAAAATGGCAGAAAAAGTACGTTATTGTCATTTGCTGTCTTGCAGAGTGACCTCGATTTGTAAGGGGAAGTTATTAGCATTAACTATAATAAGTCAGGTACAGGAAGTCTGGGACAAGTCTGAACTACTATCAGCAATAACTTTCCATAATCTTCTTTGTAGCATCTGTCTTATGTCCACATCGTGGCATAAAAGCTCATGGGCACAGGGGAAATGAGACCATCTGAGGAGCACACAGTCATTCCTACACTCGCTGTAGTTAGACTGACGGACTACGTAACATGCAGACCTCAGCCAAAAAAGTGACAGTGAAGTATTTAACCCTGTGATACGGAGAGTATACAGTGATGCCAGGCATGCCAGCTCCTCCTCCTCCTCCTCCTCTTCGTTCTCAGTCACAGAGGTCATACGAGGAGCAGCTGGGCATGGGAGAAGCACTCCAGTCTGCAACCATTATATCATTTCCTGTTCTGTTTCCTGTCGACCTCAGCTGCCAAAAAGAGGGAGAGGGAGGAAGAAAAAAAAAAATCCCCTTAATGGGCGATTTCCACAGGGCGAAGGGGGTAAACCAAGAGGGAGCGTTTAAAAACTTCTTCACAGCGGGATGATGGGAAAAGGTCTTTCCGACGGTGTGTTTTCTCCGTGGCAGGTACACACGAGCGGCTTCACTCCAGCGAGATAATCTGAAAAGAGCTGCCTTTCATCCTCACTCGTACCTTTTACAACCAGCTGGTGTTTATGTGGAGAACACCCTCCACACCCACCCGAGGCCCTTTCTGTGTCATCCTCCCTCCTTCCTGGAGATGGGAAAATGAAGTGGTGTACTGCTAAATATAAACTGGCAAACAGAGGGGCGGTGGCGGCAGTCCTCAAAAGCACATTTCATACGGTGTCGGAGGGGGGAGCCGAGGGAGGTATTCGCTTACCTGATAAAACGCCGATTGTCTCCCCCCGAGAGCGCAGGCAGATAAAATTATTTTGAGTGGGAGCACAATGGCGGAGGTGCTTATGTTAATCCTGACACTTCTTTAAAAAAAAAAAAAAGAAAAAAAGCGGGGCAAATAAGATAAGCTGCTGCCTCAAGGTAAAGAGCAGGGAGTGGGGAGGGAGGTGGAGGTGTGGGGGGGGAGGCCCCTCCAACCACCGCCGCCGCCGCCATCATACGAACGATTCCTCCTTCAGCCAATTCCTCCTTCACCGAATCCTCGTCCAAGTTTGTGTCAGAGCATTTATTTGCATAATTCACACCTACTCCCTGCACCACCACCTCCCCTCCTCCCCAGCAAACAATGTCCTCCCCCCTGTCCCTGCAGGAACAGGGAACACGCTCGCATGTCTCACAGATTGGACCTGCCGTTTTAAAAAAAAAAAATATTTGTTTTTTTTTAATGAGGCGAAGCTTGAGAAGAAGCTCTCGCCGCGTTTGAACGAAGCCCAGTGGAGCGAAGCGTCGAGCGCTCATCCACCTACATGAAACCTGTTCGCTTCGAGTTCCTCCACCTCATTTTGAATCGTTTGGAGACTTTCGACCCAAATCTGAGTAGGTGTGTTTTCCGTTACGTCGCGCCCTGCGATAATGACGCGTCCTTGATGAACGATGAGCCTGTGTGAAATGTTCAAGGACCCCTGTTAGAATAGAAGTTTTCTTCATAATGCAGCTCGTTTTAACTCGGATGTTGTAGAAGTCTTATATTCGTCAGAGAAATCTTTGGTTGTCAGTCCAACACGATCAAAGACAAGTCCACCAACGGCTGATTTAGCTGGTGCATCGCTCCAAACGCGTTGATCGACGGGGAACCCCTCTCATGCGCTGCGTGTCGTGATTTTCTAGCTTTTCTCGGAAGTTGAAATATGTTGACCCCCGCTTTAAAGGCGCCCAACGCTGTTTTGTCCAAAACTCGCTTTTTTGGAGGCATTTTTAAGGAGACTCCATCTCTTGGTGCGACCATGGCGAGGAAATGTAGGACCAACAACCAACCAGAATCTAATAACCAACGCGACATCATAAGCACCACAGATGCATTTCGCTTTTGCATGGATGGTGTGTGATGCAAGATGGATTTCCTGGTTTGTGTCGTGATACATTCCGTGCCTCCAGACTGAATCAGCCTGACGCAGACTGAGACCATTTGTTGTTTATTCTTGTAAAGCAGCGGACCTGTGTGACGAGCGTTGAGGGGCCTTCAGCAGCCGCTCTGCTTCCCTCTCGGCTTTTATCTGATATCTGAGTAAAGTAGCTGCTCCGTTAGCTGCTTTCATCCGGGATGAACTCACCCCAGCCGCCGTTTCTATATTCGTCCGCTAACGGGGACGAACTTGAAAAGGCTGTGACGTTTGCGGTAACATCCCCCCTCACCTTGCTGTCGAAAAGGTTACGTAACAGTCGGGGCGTAATTTGTTGTGCGCTTTGAGACTCCTGACGCCCGTGTTTTGTTTCCTTTTCCTCTCGCTGTCATGTTTTAGGAAGCCCAGGAGAGCCGCTCTCCGGGGAGCCGACGGTAACTAACTGCGGCGCTGGCAGCAGCCCGGCAGGTATTTCACCACACAAAGACTGTTTGTTTTTGTCTCACATGGACTATTTTTGGCTGTCTATCTTTGTTTGTTCTCTGCTTTAAATGGCAGCTTTTTTTTCCTTCTTCTTCCTCTTAGTATTCCTGTTTGTTTGTTTGTTTGTGTCATAATTCCCTTTTTATTCCTTCCGTCTTATTCCCTGCCCGTCCCTCCATCCCGCTCTCCTCTCCTCTTTCCCCCGCGCTATTATTATTTTGTTTTTAGCGCCGCCAATGCTCTTGTAACTATCATAATTAAACGTGCTTGTTAACAATGGCAGCTAATGAGGAATACAACAGGATTAACAATAGGAGCTGATTAGACAAAGACAGGCTGATAAAGCTTAGCGGCGAGCTCGCAGTCGGGGTTTGTCTACCTGCAGACACCTGTCCTCTGACGTCTCCTGCTCGGAGAATAATTGTTTTAATTGTCGCCGAGTCATCACATCCTTTTGTCTCTCCGACTCCTTTGTGCTTCCTCGCAGTTAATCATGATTTTATATATATATATATTAAGTTATTCTCCCTTTTCTTTTTGTCTTCACGAGCAGTCACAACACAGGCACGACTCTGCCGACACATTAAAACGAGCTTGTTTTTAATTCCGACTCTGAAGATGAATAACGTCGGCGTGAGTCATGTCGGAATCAGTCCGTGAGTCATGTTTTCCCTCCACCCATCTCATGCAGTCTGGAGTTATCTCACCCCATCTCATATTCAAATCTTAAATCGTTCACCTGGAAGCTGCAAATACGAGAAACCGAATAAATCCACCCCGCGTTGGACGGACGCTACGCTAGTTTTTCAGGAAGGCGGATTTTAAGTTGGGGCGTTCTGGCGGCTCGGGCCAAGTTTAGACTGAGTCCGATCCAGTTTGGGCCAGTTGGTGTTGAGAGCTGGAAGATTAAATCATGGTGTTTTTTTAATCATTTTGTACTTTTTGGATCAATATATTCAGCATTTTTCTTTTTAATGAACTGATTTAATCCGTCAAGTTGGCTGAAAAAAGTGTCACAAAGACACGAGGACGAGACGAGCTGCACACATTTGGGCGTTTTGTTGCTCAGTAAAACTTCATCAGCTGATAAAATCATGAATATATGTTGCGAACGTCAATCAGCTGATTAATTGATCCTCTTGTCGGCCGTCAGCTGCATAAACATGATTTGAAACGTGTCACATCAGAACTAGTTTTACAGTATTTGTTGTTTTGGCTCGCATGTGTAACTGGGACATTTTTCATGTTGCATCAAAGAGACGGACTTCAGAACTCACATCCAGTAAAAACAAACTAATAAATGAATAAATCCAGAAGCAAAGAGAAGCGTATCGAACATCTTGAGTCACTCTGCAGGATCCCGAAGTCACAGAAGAGACGCTGATAACGTCGACCTCTGTTTCCCTGCTCAGCATATACGCGCCGGTTCTGTTTCCTCCCATTGTTCCAACCCATTCTTCTGGTTCTGAGGCCTTTTTGTTTCCTCCCGCGTGTCTTAAAATGACTAAACAGACTCTCATTAAACCCCAAATAATAACAGAAAGATGCACACTCGAACAAAACACATTAAAGTTCCTGTTTCGGTTTCCCGAGAAGCCGTATCTTCATTCTGATGCCACCGTCCTGCGACGAACTTCCGTGTTTAACATCGCAAAGTACAGAAGAAACTGCAGCTGAACTCTTTTTTATCACAGAGATTATTCTGGATTTGAACTCAGGAGCTGTTGTGCAGCCAAGCGCGGAAAAAAAATAAAAAAAATAACCACTTAGATTCTATTATGCTGCGGTTTGTTCACACTGTCTAAGCGAACCATAGAGGTTATTTACACCATGTTTTTTTTTTTTTCTTCCTTTTGCCTCCCTGATATGGAGAGCCGGAGACCTTTTGAGTGATACAATGGCGCATTTACACGGAGGAACAGCAACCTGACGCACCGTAAAGTACTTCTGAAAAGCCCTCAAAACGCGCCGAGAGTCGGCGGGGAAATGAAGGAGGCTACAGATAAGAGTCGACTTGTAAAACATAATTATATTTCCGTCGGCGGGGCGCGCTGCCGCTGAAAGGAATGCATTTAACCTGTGATTCATGCATGGCAAGAAGTTGTCGAGGGGGGGGGGGGGGGAGAAAAAAAAAAGAACAGCAGTTAAATTGTGGAGGTAAGAAGCCTTGAATAAAGTGTAGCTAAGGTCATACCATCTTAGGAGAATAATTTGATTCGGTAGTCTTCTCTCCTGCAGGCGTTTTCTACGGGGAAAAGGATTATATCTTTCTACTTTCCTCTGCTCCCAGCGGATGGAGGAAAAGGTCTAGTGGTATTAAAATCCTGCGAGCAGGTTCGGGGGGCCTGAATAACCAGAGAGTTAAAGGGAAAAAAGGTCGAGCCGTCGACTTTGTTTCGTGCGACAACTCCTTAAAAACAGATTTCTTTTTTTCTTTTTTTTTTCCTCGCTACACTTGATTGAAAGTGGATTCATTCATTGAGGAACGAGGGCCGGGTTCCTGTTGCCTCTTGTTTAAATTAATTCACAAAGGCTTTCGCTGGACTCGGGAGGGAAGCACAGATGAGTATCAACACTTTTGTGTATCAAGGAATATTTAGCTTTTACGTCGTATCAGATACGTTTGTCACGCAGACTCGGATTTTTATCTCCTCTCTTACTGTATGTGCTGCTTACCTCCTCGGTTTCCGGCTATTTTAGTGCGGCGGTAAACAGAGGCCTTGTTTTGCTGGCGCTGAGGGGAGAGGTTTCCCAGGCACCGGGCTGATACTCTGCTGCCGAGCGGGAGAAATCACATCCGGTTTGCTTTTTGTGCTGGCAGGACATCAAGGCAGACGGACACTAATACACATTCCTGACTCTTCCTCTTCGCCTCCTTTTATTTTCCTGATAGCCGTCGTTTCCTCCACCTGTCACCGAAGCCGTCTTTGGACAACGTGTGTGTTTACGTCAGATGAAACCGAGATAATGTTCCACAAGTTGGAATTTAAAAGCCAATTATCAGATCTGATGTGCAGAATTTTCCCAGCCGCCGTGATTTGTGTCGTTTTCTCAGAATTGCTGAATTAAATTAACTATTTAGCTGCTTTGGCGTCATGCAAAATAACATTTAAGCATTAAAAGTGCAGTATTTGCCTTTATATAAGAAGAAGTACCTAATAATTCTGTACTTTCTGGGTAACGTAGGGTAAGAAAACATGCATGAAAACATGTGTTTCTTTCTGTTTTATTAGAAACCTCTTAGCTTTCACAAACTCTTTTCAATCATTTTGTACTTTCTGGATCAATATATTCAGCATTTTCTATTTAATGAACTGATTGAATCCGTCAAGTTGGCTGAAAAAAGTGTCACAAAATCGTGACAAAGACGAGAGGACGAGACGAGCTGCACACGTTTGGGCGTTTTGTTGCTCGATAAAACTTCGTCAGCTAATAAAACCATGAATTTATGTTGTGAACGTCAATCAGCTGATTAATTAATGCTCCTCTCGGCGGTCAGCTGCATAAAGGTGATTTGAAACGTGTCACGTCAGAGCTAGTTTTAGTTCTCTCTGACATAATAACCACAAAAAATACAAATTAAGATGAAAAAATACAATGTAATCGAAGCACAAGGAGCAGAAAACAAACTAAATATGACTAAACGTAAATAGAAAATGTTCTCAACTGAGCTTTATTAGCATAAATGTTTAAATTTCTCTCCACATAGTTGCACTTTCAGAGGATCAGGGAGATGAATAAACACAGGATATGTATAATTTATGATTTTATGGCTGGCCTGTGTCACTCTGTCAACGTTTCCCTTAGTTAGATGTTAGCCAGAGTGTTCAGGAGCTCAGCCACAAGTCAATATAATCAATCAATCAATAAAAAACAAATGTAAAGGAGGCAGAACAGGTAGAACATGAGCCACCAAACCAAAAACAACATATTCTAGTTTATAAATGATTTTTTTTGAGTATGTTTGGGTGTTTTTTGCACCGGTTGAGTAAAATAAATTGGGAGTATCGATGAAGCTCCACTTGTTTCCCTTCATTAAAGACACTTTTAGCTCAAATGTCAGATTAGTTTGCATGTTGTCATTTGTGCCTTTTTGTTCCAGAGAGCGACATAAAGAAATTCTGAGACTTCTACCTTTTCAGACGTGCTAATTAGATTTCAGACACGTTTTTTTTTCACCGGGCAGGTTTATCGAGGCTATTTTCAGGTGAATGCGTCGCAGCTGGACCTGATTTTTGAGTCGCCCTCTCTCCAGCAAACGTCTGAGCCCTTCCAATCAGGCAGATTTACAGCACTTGAACCGACACTCCATCTGGATCGCCTCCACTAAGCAGGTTGGCATCATTTGAATCGGGGAGGGGGGAGAGCTGCTACTGTCTGCCAATCTTCATACGCGAGGAGAACTTGCTATTCAAATTTATTCGAGACTTATTTTATTACCTAAAAGTGAGGCGCATTGTTCGAACTTGCGATGGGGAGATTGTGTGAAAACAGCGCGGCGAGTGTTGGGAGGACCTTCTGAAGTTCGTTTTTTCGGTCTGTCAGTCTATCCTGAAGAGATATTATTGGCACCGTCTGGTACAATATCTGTGAGCTAGATGTGAAAGATCAGAGCGATATCTAGCCTTGCGGGATTTTTCCAACCCCGCCGGGACTTCAAATCGAGGTTAACCTCTATAGCTGTCACCTTCATCTGTCCCCCCCTCTCCTCCTCCTCCTCCTCCTCCTCCTCCTCTTCCCAGCGCTCTGAACTCCTCCTGCCAGAGAGTTTCTGTCTAAACCGCACAGTGCCACCCAAGTTGGCCAAAGTGCACTCGCAAGTCGGATCAAAGTCGTTTATTCTTTGGCTCGGCGGCGTGCGAAAGGTGATAACATTGCTGCGCGGGTCCTCCGGCGCTTTGCTCTGCGGTCTGGGCAGCGCCGCTCGCCCCACACCAGCCTCCCCGACCGGAGACAGAGGAGGCCTCCTAAGCCGGGGCGCCGCATTCCTTTTCTCCAAATTGTAATTAAAAGGGAATAATTATTTCTCAGCGGTCGCAGTCCAAACAAACAGACTGACAGCTCTCTTCTTCTTTTTTTTTCCACTCGGCGAAGGCCCACAGTTGATATCTCCCTGGTGGCTTTTTTTTTTTTTTTCTCTTTTTTTTTTTCGCAGTGGCTTTCTGAAGCTGCCACTTCTTGGTTTTATTATCTTTGTCTCCAGCCCTGGCCCTCCGTGCCTGTGCTGGCGCCGTTGGCACCGGCCTTGCCCCTGCCATCCCTCTGTTCCACGCTCAACTTTCTCTCGCTACATGAAAGTGGCCGCCCGCTGAGAGACCCGACCACGTGGCCTGGACCGTACCTTTCGCTCCCAAACTTTCCTGACCTAATTAGCGCCGAATTAAATCGGACAGGATGCATTCATTATTAATTTCCCCGAGCTGGGGGTTTGGTTGGGGGGGTTGGGGGGGTCTTGAAATAGACATTGGACATCGAGAGAGAGAGTTTCTCCCTCTCCGTCTCTGCGCTTCATTTGAATGCGGCACACGTGTGTTAGCAGAGCAATACCGAAACACAATGCAAGTTAATCAACGCACTTTGCATGCGACTGTGTTCCCTTTTCTCCGTCTTTCTCCCTCCGCAGAGCTTTAGATGTGCAGCCTGCCAAGAAAAACTCTCTCTCATCTCCATGTGAAGCTGCGTGTTCTGTTTCATGTCTGTCCTCTCCTGCTGCCGCGAACCCAAAACCTTCTTTTTTTTTTTTTGCTCGATGGCGCCTTTCAACCGCAAGGCCACCGTTCAGCAGCCGAGCGGACTTTAATCAAGAATATCTAAAGGCGCACGTTCGGGTTTTTTATTCAGGGATTGTTTAACATTTATTTTGGACTGTTTGGTCGTCGTTTTGGAAAGATTATTTAAAGCTGATGGTCTTCGACGAGCTGCAGCCGAAGTGGGCGACCGTTATGAAGCCTCGAGTTTGGCATCACGGCCGTCGTCATCTTGGTTTTTGGAGCCAGAAGTGACCATATTTGGATGTGAGGTTGGAGGATATCCCAACTGAGAACCCCAAGGACACACTGTGGTAGAAACTTGTCAATCATGACCTGTTTTATCGTCTAATTAGGACTTTAATTTACAAAATGAGCATCATGCTGTGTTAAGAAGACTTGAAACTAAACATTGAGACCATAAACTAATCAGGAAACTGTTTACCGAAGTCAGAAATCACGTGAGAAGTCGTGTAATCTTCTCATAAGCTTATATACAAACCGGTGGAGTCGCCCCCTGCTGGCCATTATCTATATTTTATACCTTGAATTAATACATTTTTTAGAAACAAGACTAAAAGCTATAAATGCTAACATCATGTTTACCATGTTTGATATCTAGCGAGTTAGCACGCTAACATGCTAATCAGCACTAAACAGAAAGAACAACTGAAGCCGATTCATTCTGAAGCTAACTGAAACTATCTGATTTCTTTATGAACCCATTAGACAGAATCCAGGTTATTTTCCTCCACACTTCTGCTTCTTGTCAGCATCATTTGGCTGCTAACCTCAGAGGAAACCTTTGTGAATATATCACCAAAGTGACTTTTAATCCAAATATCCACTGTTGTATTTAGTCGCCAACTTCTTTCGGACCCTTTAGCATCTTGATCTCTGTCATCAGAGTACTTTCCAGAACCTCTGGAGGTCTTTGGCATCGAGCTGACATGTTTTCTTTTTGAAAAATGGTCAAGAGATGCTACTTTTAATATATCTGCTCAAAGTAGGTTTGGATGTATGAATGATTCAGATTCAGTGTATGAAAAGGATCTTTTTGAACTTCCTTTTAGCCATATTTCCACAGGTCTTGTATGAGGGGATCTCACATGATCAAGCGATTCGCACAGCACTTACATTATCACGGCAGCTTTATTTAATTTCTTTAGTGTTTCCTCGACGAATGAAGATCATGATAGATCATCCGATGATTTAAGATCACAGGCAACCTCTGCAATTAATTCAATTAACCAGATGTCCCCGGGTTAATACTTGTCCCGTGCAAATGGTGCTTTTGATTTTAAAACACGGGAAGACTGGAATATTTTCAGGAGAACTTCAGTTTTAGGTGAAGTGGATGATCAAGCATCCCCTCCATCACTTTCTGCCCTTCTTGGTGAGAACAGAGCGGCGCCGAGGCCTTTGAGTCTCGCTCTGGTTTTCTTGGTTGACAGCGCTGCAGACTCTGGCGAGCTGCAGGTCCTTCGTCTGAAGATCAGTGGCGAGCTTGTGAAAACCCCGCCAGCAGCTACCTCCCATGGTTGACGAGAAGAGAGCTGTTGACATCCCAAGTGGTGTTTTCTCTGTGATCCTTGAGGGTGGGAGGTGGTGGTTATCTCTGGGTGCAAAAAGGTAGAAACAGTGGCGGCATCGGGACGGATTACTCAGAATAAACAAGCCAAAAAGTGCTTTTATGCATCACACAAATGGAAGAATTAAAGATTTTGAAATCAGACCGGTTCTCTGCAAGTAATCGTGCGTGTTTTTAAGAATTTTTGAAGCACAAAAATACAAACCGGGCGTCAAGCAGAGGAGGAGAGCGAAGGTCGAGCGAGCTTTGGCAGACTGTGGGCAAAACTAATTAAAATCTCTTGAGTTTGGACTGAAATACAAATGTAAATGACTTCACACTGGGGTACATTTAGATTTTTGGAGATGTCTAATATTGATTGGACTTGACTTTGTAGTACACGTCGCACCCTATGACTTCCATATTAGAGAAAACAACAATCCTCTGAAGCGATAATAGGCAAACTAAGATCCTCGCTCAGTGGTGATTGCTGCCGCGTCAATCAATCAAACCTCTTCTTTTTTTTAAAAGTTGGGTTGAGTTCGTGGGATGATTGATGTCTATTCTGAAGCTCTTCTTCTCAACACAGCTGCAGGAATAAAAGTCGGCAATCTATGTTTCTACAAAACCATGGATCTGTGGAAACTTTGGACATTTTATCCTGTGCTTCGGCTCTCGGCACAGGAAAACATCATACTTTGGTTTTAAATACCTGTCTTGGTTCTTAGGAAAGTCTTAGATACCTCAGACTTCCAGATGTTCCCATCAGAGCAGATAAAACCCTGAATTCTCATGTTGTTTTAGAGTAAATTTGTCTGTTTTTGTGTTCCGATGTTGAAATCTCCATTTTTCTCGACATTACAAAGGTCGTAAGTTCACTTCTGTCGAAACTAGTAGACACAATCTGTGACACAAATGGGGAATACCTCATTTTTATGTCTCTGTGCATCTCATCTTCCCCTGTCCTCTGTGCTAGTGACCCATATTAGTCCCAAAAAAGGAGTGATCTGAGTACAAAGGCAAAAATTCTGGCTTCGCTGGTGATATCTGTTCCCTGTGAAGCGCAACACAGATTCTGACTTTGACGACGAATCCTCGAACAAGGCTGATAACACATTTTAATTCCTAGATTTTATAGTTAATGAATAACTTATCTTTAATAACTTTTTTTGGTTTTGGAGGGTTTTACGGTCTCAAACGTCCCTGGAAAAGAAATCCTTGGAAAAAAACACCACCGCGCAAAGCAAACCTGAGCGCTAACGTGTGTCAAACATCAATCCACATTTTTGTTTTTTTTTTTGGCTTCCCCCCCCCTCCGACTGTAGCGCGAGTTATCTGGAGAGCTGCCAAACGCATCAAAGCGGCAGAGGTGTCACACAGGCTTTGAGAGGTAAAAGATTTTCCAAGTCGTCAGATCAGAGTTGGATTCAAACGTGGTACACAGTCTGAGTGCAGAAAAACAGAAAGAGAGAGAGACACGGGGAGCGATATGTAAAAGAGAAGAGATCAACCGTACAGTCATGTCATAGCCCAAGGCGAAGAGCTGCAGATGTAACAAAGACAGGGCCTGCGATTGTCAAGAGGCATGGATAATGATAGCTTTGCATGTAGGGTACAAGGCAAACATCAAGGCCATGCACATCGCAGTGCAGGACTTTAAAGGCTGTGGCGAGAAAAAGGGGGCCATGGGAGCGAAAGATGGCCCCAATATGGCCCCCAGTGGCTCCCCTTCTGATGGCAGGGGCAGGTAACTGGGAACAAAGCAAATTGGACGGGTACAGTGTTGGAGCCAGTGACGGGGAGCGTGTCTCTTCCTTTATTTGGAGGGGTTTTGTGTTGGAAACTTTTCTTCTTCTTCTTCTTCTTCTTCTTCTTCTTTTTTGTTTGTTTGATCCTCCCTGTCCCCCAGCATGCACCGCGCCAACTGGACGAGCGAAGGCTGCACGTGGAATGTAGAATACGTCTATATCGGGATCTGTGTTGTCGGATATTTTCAGAGAAACAGCAAGACCGTAAATATGAACAGAACTATGATTAAAGTTCGGTCAGGTTGAGGCTCAAATGGATCAAGAAAAGGGACTGGTCATGGTTCAAAACAGAAGTTATTGACACGTATATTCATGAAGGTCTCCATCCTAGATTCTTGTTCCCTGGAGATAAATGTAGTCCTTCTGTAAAATTAACACTCCATCGGCTGTTGGGGTCAAAGGCCAAAGTCTCTTGGATCTCTGACATCAGATGTAAAAGACGGATATTTGTAAGTGTATCCAGTCGACACTGACTTATTTGCATGAGTTGTCGGGATCGGTAACTAGGTATCGCCATCGTCTTTTGCCCTCCAAGAAATCAACAAGACAGTTTCTTGCAGCTTGACTCTACAGACTTTGGGTTGTCCTTCATACCGCTCTGCTAGTAGCAGCACTTCCTAGACTCTGGACTTGACGTCGTCGTTGGAGTGACACAAAAGATATTTCAAATCCGACTGATCCGATTTGAAACGACCTCCAAATGTGGTTTTGGATCCAACTTGCAAGAATCGCATTTCACGTGGTTTTCTGTTGTCCGAGCTGCAGGTCGTTGGAGTTGAGATACAACATGAATCCATTTTTAAAAGCTAATAAAAAGCCAAATCATTCTCCGACGTTCTCCTCTGCTCCCCCTCGAGGACTGTTTGCCTACGTTCAACCAAAGCCCGCTCAAATCTGACGTCCTACAGATGGAAACAACAAGGCGTCTGATCCCAAACTGTCGTCCCTCGCCTGCAGATTCTGAATTCCTGAGCAGATATCTGTTTAAACAGATCACAAAATAATCCTGTAATGTTTTGCGTACGTCTTAAAAACGGTTCGCCAAACACAAGCAGCTCTACAGGAACACGACCTGAATAAAATCCAAGACTAAAATCATGAATTTTCTGATAACGCAGGACTTTAAATTGCAGCCATGATGCTCTCCAGCTCCGCGAGCCGTGGATCATAATTGCGTTGTTTAAAATGAATGTGATCGTTTGAGTATCGGGTCGTTTTTATAGGCTGGATGAATAATTTGACAAACGAGGGATTTTAGTCTAATAACAGATATTTTTCTGCTGCTTGCATCAACTCAAAAATACGACAGAGGATATAAAATAACTGCATCTATTCAAAATAAAACTGTTTTCCCTGCACATTTGGTCCAGGAAATATGCTTTGCTCTCTTCACAGTTGGTGCATTGCTCGCTATATCATAGACTTCAGGAGCAATTAATGAAATTATGATAGAGAGCTGGAGTTAGTTCAGGCAAGCGTGCAGCATTTCCCCCTCAGAGTATTTATGTCTTGATTTTGTGTGTATTTTGGTAAAGAGTGCAACTTTTCACTTGGCGGGACTCCTCTTAATGACCGTTGGCTGCCAAATGTTTCTTCAGAAGCCATAAACATCATTTTTCCACAGCCTGTTCCTTGAATATGCACAACAAAAATAACCGTCTAAACTTTATTCCGCGTCCAATCCAATTAGGAATACTTTGAGAAGTTCATCAGTAATCGCCAGACACTGCAACTCTTCAGTCGGAGCCGCTGAAGGGCAAACAACAACGGCTTTTTAAACACTTACAGGCAGAAAGATTGATTCGCGTGTGGCGTCTGGGGATGTTATGGTACAGTTTATGACCCTCGACGCGAAACAATGCAATTACACTGTTGTTGCAGAAGCGCTCTACAGATGTGGTCATCGGCCTCCGGCTGTTTGTTTGTGATTTGGGGAACACGGAGGTCACCTGACACATTTCTTTGTTTCCTTCTCGACACAGTTTTTTTTTTACAATCTCTTGTGAAAATTGTTATGTGAGGAGAATGATTGGGATGCTTTATTAAACACATCTGCGGAGCGTGTGAATTGTGAAACACCCAGGTTGGGAAAAGGTGTTAATTCACGCGACAAAAGCTGGAGATGACAAGGTGAGGTAACTGAGCTGTCGTCGTCGTGTGTTACCTGCAGGTGTGAGTTTTGACAGATGAAAAAAATGAAGATTCAAAATGTACCGAAAGGAGAATAAAAATCTTATTTCAGCATCTGTACACTGTAAAAAGCCCAGTTAACTTTTCTAATTAACACACATATGCACTTTTATTTGTTTTTCATGTTGATTAAACTTAAAGTTTCTAGTTTTTTTGATTTTCAGACGACTTCTGAACTTACAAACATGAGTTTTGTTCATGAGTTAAATCAACTTATTCTAAAGAAACAACTTTAGTATATTTGCAGACTACCCAGCATGCATTGTTTGAGAGGTAAAACTCTCCTGAGACCCTTCTTGTTTAAATATATATATAAAAAAAAACATGTTTTCCTGTATTTTTAAATACACAAATAACACTAAAATTACACAAATAGACTGTTAAATGACGTTAATTCACAAATGCATCATAATTTCACAGGTTTGGTAATAAGTACTGGTTGTGTTGTTTCACTTTGATATGTTTGTTTGTTTATTGACATATATGTTGTATGATTGTTGTATTTTTGAAACATACATGCTGAATAAATGTGTTTTTATCAGCAAAAATGTTGTTTGATAAAAGAAAAAAACAGTTTTTTCAGTATTTTTGGTGAATATTACTGTTTATTTGTGGGTTTTTACAGTTTTTTACAGTTTAACTGAGTAATCAGTTTGTGATTCATACTTGTACAGTATGTTTATTTATGAAAGTCACGCTGTGCTGGTGTTGGAGCTTCGGGACGAGCACACCGTGTTCTGGATGTGTGTTGGTACAATAGGCCGTCGCTGGTTTGGTGGGGGGGCTGCGAAATCCCCCGAGAGACCACAGCGGTCACGACAAAGGCGTCTTAGCCCCGGTGCCACGACGAGCCACAGATCCTCGCCTCCCTCTTCTGAAGGAGGATGAAGGCTCCAGCCAGCAGGAGGGGGTCCAGCGTGACGCCCAGTAGGGGTGCCTGTTCACCCCGGGGCCGCCGGTTGATCTGGCTACTCATGTCTAAAGCGACGACTGAGGCCTTGTCGGCGAGACGGGACCCTGACGAGACGTCTGGGTCGACAGGAGCCGGCCTCACACATGTCTCGTTCAAAGGTTAAGCACACTATTATGGGCGTCTCGCTGAATGCGGCAACCGCGAGCCGGGCCGATGGCCTGTGGTGTTTTCTCCATGATTAGACCCGGGCCCGTCTGACTGGGCCACTCATGAATCTTTGAGAGCTGAATGTCAACGAGGTTGTTAGTGGGGACCTGATCTCAGAGCCACAACATGTCGCAGTCATGGTAAAGGTAGCTCCTGTCCAGAAAATGAGCCTCTCCTCCGTCTCAGACTGGAGCTGATCCCTTTGCTATCGAAAGAAATTAAGCTAATCTTGATTTTAATGAGCAGAATATTCGCTTATTTTAGCTCCATCGTGGATAAACAAATTCCTAAAATAGCGCTCTCCAGATTCCAGTGCCATGTATCCTATTTTCCTTCCAAACTGTTTAAAATGTCGTACAAAAGACACAATAAAAGTTTCCAATCGACTGGTTTGGAGAGAATAAACCAGCGTATGTATAAGATGGTGTACGCTCTGTTAAGCTTGGCTGTAATAAAGACAGTAGAAGAAGTAAAGGTTATAAACCTCAAATCAAACAAGGAGAAACCAAATTTGGGAATTCGGGGCCGTTATCCACAACTTTAAGGACATCTTGGCGTTAAAAGATATTGTTGGGATCGATAGAAATGCTTAATTTAATGGATGTCACACTCACAAGTTATTAAACACTTATATTACATAATATTAGGCTGCAAAATACATGTTAAACAACCTAACTTTACCTGAGACGAACTGCAGATGACACTGATGCTCCCTGATGTCCTGGATTTCCGTAACTCCCCATCTTCGAAGATTTTGCGAAGCCACTTCTTCCGGTTTTGTATTTGTTTCTCTGCAGCAGTTACACGTCGTCAGCATCCATTTTCAACAGTTTCCGGAACCTTTATAGTTTTAATCTTTAATCTGTGTGTGGGAAACTGCTTCTTCTTCTTCTTCATCCAAAAACAGCTGTTTCCCAAAAAAGTGAAAACCAACTCATGACCTTTTTAAAATGTCAGCATCAGATGTTTTAACTTGTAACTACGAATTTAAATGTTCTGAATCTTTCTCTAACTTGTGCTTCATCGCTGTGGACGGTTGCTCTTAGTGGGCGAATGTGCGGCACCTCAATTAGGTGGACGGGAGATGATAAAGAAAAGTTTTTCGACTAGTCTTTGAGCAGAAAGTCGTCCAGATAGCTCATTTAAAAAGCAGGAATCAGCCTTGATACTGTAACATTAAAGACCTCGAGGCTGAGTCAGTTAGGAGATATGTGTCTCTATATTTAGACTTGGCAAATGATTCTGCTGTCCAGCTTTTATACGCTAGATTTTAATCTTTTTACTTGCATTGTTAGATGCAGGACCTCTTTGTTTGCTGCCACCTGAAGCTCAACTTGAGACAAAACTTCTATCTTTATCCGTAAAGTTGCACAAATGTCATCCGTGCTGCGTTCCGTGTTTACTCATCCTGGAGGGTTTTTCTGGCCTCGGCGTCCAGATCGGCAGCAGACGGCTTCAGTCGCCTCAGCTCAGGGCCAAATTAAAAAACCGAAACACTTAATTACCCGGAGCGTTTGCTGCGGGCTGTCTGGATACCCAAACGGTTTGCATCTCTGACACATTACGACTGAAGTCAGGCGGTCTTAATAAATGTAATTGGAGGCTGTTCAGATTGTTTGGAAGCCAGGTCTGGCGTCTAACTTGTGCCCAGCAGTTCGAGCTGGCATTGTTGTGTCCATATTTCCTATTAGTCACATTTTGAGTCACGGCAGATGAGCTTTCTGTGGTTTTACATATCCCTTCGCTCCCTGATGTATACAGGCCGTATGTGGCATGTAAATGAATTTCTCAACTATACACAATATATTTTCTTTCTTTCTTTACAATCTTGGATTCAAAAGGTTAGGAGCTTCATTTTCTTACGTCTAACTCATCTGTTTTTAGCTATCGGACATATTAAAAACGACTGCGTTCGACTGAACGTGTACCAGCAGCTTTACCCTTTTACGTTCTCCTTCCTCCTGTGTTGCAATCTGATTGATTTCACCTCGCAGCGGTGGATAATCTTCTATTAGGAGAGTTAAAGCTCGGCCCCATACAATGATGTAAATTAACAACGCATCCTGAATGCAGCGGTGCGTCGGCCTGAGGGCAGCTGGAGGACGGCGAGGGGCGGGTGTGTGCTGGTGTGGAGGCAGAATCATATTATACTATATTAGAAAGGTAAAATATCCACTTAGTAGGTAAATCTTAATGTTTAATTTTGTGTTGTACCTATAGATGCAAATGCAAAGTCATTTCTTTGATCAATTAATCATTAATATATGAAATACGTAGATTTTTCCTTTAGAAAACAGTTTTTAACCACTGACATGATCTGTGTTTGATGTAAAATCCACACTAGGACATAAAATAACAGAGTAAACATCACATTGCTAGAATAATAAACACGTTAACACAAAATAATGATTTTATTTTAATTAAGGAGCTTCTCTCTGCCACTTTTCAGCAACTGGCAACAAAATCCGATCAATACTGAGGCAACCAAATGGCTAAAATATCAATTAAATTACAATTAAATACAATTTCTAATACTGGGTATTTTGTTTTTTATTTGGGTATATTTGTAAAGAAAGTATCTGCAATCTGTTTTGTGATTGTGCACACCTGATTGTCAATTAAGACATTTTTAATCGGTCGATCGATTCCCTAATTGTACCAAACCACAAATTTTAAGTGAGAATCTCATAAATGAAAACAAACATTTTGTCATAGTTTTGATATTCAAAAGATTTATTTTTAGCTTGTCATCGTCTTGTTTGATGATTCGTCATATTTCTTCATTTCTCAATCGGGCTGCGACTAACGATTGTTGATTATCTGCCGATGAACAGATTAATTGCAGAGTTTCCCACAGAACAGCTGCGTACTTTTATATGCGGAAATCTTAAAATGGGTCGTTAAATACACCTGGGCTGACTACCAGAGTGAAATATATGTGTGGAGAACACTGAAAATGTCAAAAACGTCTTCAGATCGCTTAAATTTCGTCCAACCAACAGTCCAAAACCCAAAAACTCTTTTATACCTGCCATGAATGACAAAGACAGGCAGCTAATCCTCACATTTAACGAGCTGGAACCAACAAATATTGTCGTTAAATCGACTATTTAACTACTTTTTGCAGGTCAAATACAGACGAAGGTCAAACTCGACCTCACCTGCAGTCCAGATGCAAATCATGGTGTTTAATTTGTATTGTTGATAGTTTGAATCGCTTAACTTCTCCAGCAGATTATTTCATGTTTTCTGTCTCTTGCCTTCTTGCTGCAGCGGCCTCAGGTCCTTCAATTGTCTCCAAAATACACATCATCATCATCATCATCATCATCATCAGGCTCATTTAAGCCTCTCAGTTCCCGTCTCTCTCTCTCTGAAGGGGCACAGACACTCATTCCTTCCACAAGAGTCTCAATTTCTCGCGAACCAGCGCGAATATTTGGAAAGGTGATTGGTTACGGCTATGAAGTGCCCGCCTGGAGCCAGAGAGACCTTTTTTTTATATCCGCTGTACGAGTGTGAGCGGCGTCAGAACAATGAAAGTTGCGTGGTAGCTAAGTGAGAGTTTACTCATGTGGGACTCCTCCGCTGATGAAAGTGAGAAGCCTCTACACCCTGAATTGGGTGACAGGGACCCCTTGAAAGCGAGAGGCCCTTGTTTATCAATTTGCTTTTAACATCACAAAGATGAGCTGACGTGCGTTGCAGAGGAGCGGTTTGTTTTATCTCGCTTCAAAGCGCTCCCACCCCATCACAACCCACCGCACTTCTTCTTCTTCTTTTCTTGTCTCTTTTTTTTTTTTTGGTGCTTTCTCCGTTTCAAGCGCGCAGTAAAGGTTTGCGTAAACATATGCAGAGATGAAGAGAAAACAAGTCGTCGGATTCATGTCTGCATGTCTGATTCTTTATCCTGTCTCTCGCCTTCTTCTCTCCCATCTCTCAGAGGCTTATGTACACACTGAATAAGCCTGTTTTTTTTTTTGACAAAGCAAGGTGGAGAAGAGAAAACGTACGTAACGAGCTCGCCGCCAGTTCTCGCTCTGTACTTTTTTGAGAGGCCTTTTCTCTCTCTTGTCTTGACAGGGACAGCTCCCTGCCCATTTGATGTCGGCTTGACGGTCAAGGATAATGGTGCGTCGTGGGACCGTTGTCATCCCTGTCAATAGGATGGCCGAGGGGGAGGGGAGGGCCCTTGTGAAGCTACCTTTTCTTTTTTTTTTTCTTGTAGCGCTGCATTGTCTTCCCGGGACGTACGTGTCGGTCATTAGGTCACTTTAATCTCGAACCTGATTTTTCTGACGCGCCACCCTCGAATGACTCGTCGCCTTCCGATAATCCCCAGCTCTTCTTCTCGCACGACAAACTTCCTCCATCGCACACGCACACACACTTCTCTCTTCTTATTTTTACATTCACGTCTTCTCAATGTCAAACAAAGCCTTGAAAACTACTGATCATTTTCTCTCTCTCCTTCTCTCTCTCTTCTTTTTTTTTTTTTTTTGTTTGGATTGAATCTAACAAGGATCCTTTTCTCTTTGATGTAATTAAGCTCCTGAGGCTTGATCTGGGCGTCAGAGTTAATTTTTTCCCGAGCATCGCGGGGAGCTATCAGAAGACTTCAGATGTCAGGCACTCTTTCAAGCTTCACGGCACCTCGTTTTTTTTTTCGCCTTCCCTCCCGCATAAAAGATGGAGGGGGTGGGAGGAAGAAGGGAAGGAGGGAGTGTGGAAAAAACAAACGGACTCGCCTGACGTGGTGAAAGAAAACCCCCCTTTCTCCTTCCTTCTCCTCGCTGCCCAACACCTCCACCACCACCACCCTCCTTGGTCTAATAGTCCTCCTTATCTCGGCGCCAGGATCCCCCAGGCACCTTTTTGTGCTGCCATCAAAATTGCCCACCTGTAGCCTGAGGACAGAAGAGGAGGGGTGTGGATTCAAGGATGGCCTGTGTTTTCTTTTAATGGGAGTTGGTTTCTGTTGAGCGAGCAACCTGTGTCACTTCCACCTCCCCCCCCCCATCGCTAATGACGTGTCAGAGGACACCCACGGCGAAGCGCCCTCCTCTTTACGGGCTCCCGACAAGGCGAGGTTGTCCGTCGCTGCCGCTGAAATTATTGACGGCAATTTGTAAATATGGTTCGGTGGTCACAGGGAAGGGAAGTGGCCTTCGGGGAGGTGCTGGACCCCCCTCGCAGGAGTTGGTAAAAGATGGAGGCGAAGCTCAGTTTTGCAGCAGAATAATCAACCCCGGGTCAGTTTTTTTTATATACGAGCGAAGTAACTCGCTCCCAGTTTGAGGGACTGATCTGCGACTGGCCATTGTCCTCTGTAAATTGAGTCAAAGTTCAGGAGGAGGGGATTACATTTGGTGACGTGATGGTTGTGGAAGAAGCAGGAAAAAGGGCTTAAGAGACAAACGCCGCGATTTGTCTTCTAGTTTCAGCGTTTTCTGTTTAAAGTCGTCCCCGACCCCCCTTCGGCTGACAGACACTCAGCCTGTGTTCAAAGCGTAATCTTCAACCTCTAGGTAGCGCCGCTCAGGCTTGAAAACAAAATCTCCATGAGAGGGAGAGAGGAGAGAGAAGAGGAGAGAGGAGGTGGAGGAAGACAGAAGAAAGAGAAGGAGGGGGGGGTAGTTGGAATAAAGGCACATTAGACAGACAGTTCCTCTCAATTGCTGAAACAATAAGCCCTATTTATCGCCCATTTGAAAAAGGTTTGACGTGGCGCCGAAACAGAGGCGGCTTTCATCTCCCTGGCATATTAAACTGTCACAGTGCTTAACTTTAAATTAAGGTGACACGCCAGTGACTTGGGGATGTCACTAATAGTGCAATGGCGACCTGCTAATAGAAGTACAATATGACACGTTTGCTTTAACTAAAACCTCCGCTGTCAGATTAAGCCGGTGACATCTTAAACTTTTCATACATTAACGTGACACTTGGAACAAACGCAATTTGGCATTGAGATCGGGACAAAAGAAGGCGTGCGACTCAAAGCGCGCCCGTGAGTGGTATTGTCACGAGGTGTCTCGGCATGAAAAGGGATGACATTTTCTTGTATTAGGTGGATGTAATAAATCACACGTGTGGTGAGGCGCCGTGCGAGGATCACGCGCCCCTTGTTGTTTTGCGGTGTGTTTTACAGGAGCGCCGGGTGCGAGGTTTTAGATCGAGCGAGCGGCGAGGTGGAGAGGTTTTAAAGTACCTAAACATGTAGGTTTTAAGATGGCGGACTCCTGAAAGACATTAAAGACTCGCTTCCCCTTCGCTCTCCTGCAGAAGCGTGATAGCTCAGCCTCGTGTCAAAGGGCCTCGACCTTGGATTAGAAATGTGCTCCCTTTGTTTGAAGCGTCACGCAACGTGTCTTTCATCTTAACACGGCGAACAATACGTGTCGCTGCTGTCGAGGGGATTGGGGCTATCATTGTGCTGTTGAGTCTTACTATGAAAGGACGGCGTTTTTATCCCCCGATAGGTGGAGAGTGTAGTTCTTTAAATGCATCCGTTTAAAGAGAAGACGAGGTCAGAGTTCAGGAAGAGTGGTACTGCGGAGAAAGTGCCAATTAGACCACCATCTTTTATGTAATGATCACAGTCAACACTTGTAATAGATGTCACAACAACCTTTGTTGTGTCTTTATATGGAGATTCAGCGTCCAAATATTGAGGCTCAGTTTGGTGTCCGACTCCAGCTGTCAACCAGAAGCGTCAGTATTTTATTTTCTGGGAATTAGACTCAACAATCAACTGTCTTTCTTTAGGGAAGGTACATTTTGTTGCCCAAAGAAGTCCTGGATGATCAGGACAAAGAAAACTCTGATTTGTTTTTGAAAGTCTTTGTCAAGGAGTTGATCAAACAATGTATTTGGAGTTTTTTTTATTAGGGTCTAAAAACCGATTAGATCTTTCCAAAATGTTTCCAACAATGTTCAGAGAGAGAATCAATGTGTCAATGCATTTAATGTGGTTGCTTGTTGCAATAACTTCTGGGAGAGAGTCCGAAAGTGAGGAAGGAAGTTGGCAAACGAGACAAAACGTAACCTTGTCAGTATTTTACTTTCTGGGAATTGGACTCAACAATCAACTGTCTTTCTTTAGGTAAGCTACATTTTGTTGCTTGAAGAAGTCCTGGATGATCAGGACAAAGAAAAGTCTTTGTCAAGGAGTCAATCAAAATATTAAGCTCTAAAAACCGACTAGATCTTTCCCGAATGTTTCCAACAATGTTCAGAGAGAGAAATCAAGGTGTCAATGCATTTAATGTGGTCCGAAAGTGAGGAAGGAAGTCGGCGAACAAGACTAAACGCAACCTTGTCAGTAATTTTACTTCCTGGGAATTAGACCCAACAATCAACTGTCTTTCTTTAGGAAGGTACAGTTTGTTGCTTGAAGAAGTCCTGTACAAAGAAAACTCTGACTTATTTTGGAAGTCTTTGTCAAGGCATTTGGGTTGTGTACTTTCCTCTTCCCAAATGTTCCCAACAATGTTCAGAGAGAGAAATCAAGGTGTCAATGCATTTAATGTGGTCCGAAAGTGAGGAAGGAAGTCGGGGAACAAGACTAAACGCAACCTTGTCCGTGAAAATGTGCCTCCTATTTTCATTCCAACAGATTCACACCTTTATTCTGAAAAGTCTGAAAGTGGTCTCTGAGCTCTCCTCCCGTCGGTCGCTGCCTCCGTTTACATTTCGGCATCGAGCCTCGTGATTTATACGTCTGTAAACTCAATTTAAGTCCAGGAAAACACTCCTACCCTAACATTTCCTGACATGTTACCATGAGTCGGGCGCTGTGCCTGGTTCTCTAATCCATTACTGGTGGAAAAACAAATTTCTTGTACTTTTCGGCCATGGGAGCTATTTTTAGACGGTTTCTTTTCACAAGGCTGAAAGCCAGCGAACAGCCACTGTAGGATTTTTCTTCTTCTTCCCCGAGCTGATTGCCTGGCTGTATGATACACTTTAAGGACTGAGCTGACTCATATGTCCTTCACCACACTCTCTCTTTTAAATGATCTTCACAAACAGGGACGATTTTAGTCGCCTGTGATTTAAATTTACTCCAATAAAGTCCCTTTTAGTTTCAGAGACGGGCCTCTGATTAGAGCCCTGACGCTGACTCAACAATCTACGTTTCCAATTAACTGAAGGAGGCCTGGGACGACATGGGCCGCTGCCCTGTTCCCCGCAAGAACACACACGCTTAACACACACTCATTTTTCTTCCCTTACATGCAGATATTGTGCAGAAAGCCCCTCTGCACCCACTCGCATCTGTATTTACATCCACGTGAGCCAAACAGGAACGCAATCACACACACGCTCGGTCACGAAACTTCAGCCGTTGCACCCACAATGCCTGGGGTCACCGAGACAATCAGAAGAAAAGACTTCAGAGGCGTCGGTTTACAGGAAAACGTCACAGTTTGGAGCTTTTCTATCGAACCTAAATAAACAGGAAGCGTCCAGAAATACCAAAAAGTCCCAAAAAAAAAAAAAATCAGCGGAGATAATCACGGCCGTCGACAACAATGGAGACTTTGTGAAATGCACAATTTAATACGTAAATATTTGACGGAGGACAGGGTGTGGAGCTGGTGGAGACCCATGTGAAAAAAAAAGCCTTTTTAAATGTGTTATGTCAACACAAAGAATTATATGAGCTGACGGAAGACAGATCCCCTAAAGGTGGTCGCCAGAGACCGTTGTGTACGTGATCCTGTTTAATAAAAACCACGATAGCTGCAGCAGAAAGAAGAAGAAGAAGAAGAAGAAGAAGAAGAGACACGTCATGTGACTTATAGACTACAAACTAGCCGTGGCGCCACAGGAACGCTGCGGGAAATCTGTGTTTAAATCTTCCTGTTTAAATCAATCTAAAATAAAAACAATATGAATTTAAACATTCATTCTTCTTGCAACAAGAAGCTAAGACGCGACCTTACGTACGCTGCAAAACGTGGTCACAACAAGCGGTGGCGCCAGAGAGTCATCAGGGCGAGATTGAGAGAAACAGCAGTTTTGATTATGGTGTATTTTATAGTTTTAATTAAAGATAATCACATGTAGACGGTGTATTTGTTTCTATTGCAGATGAAACTATGATAACGTCTCATTAAAGACAAGCTGGAGACTTTATTTTGTTCATGTTTCTTCATTTTAAAAATGTTTTGCATCTATGTTTTCTATCTATCTGTTGAAGAAATGTAATTTTTATAAACATATGTCTTAATTTTATAATACTTTTATGATTTATTACTGTTTGCTGACTTAAATAATCTTCTACTTTTACAAACATTTGAAGAAACTTTCAAAAAATGACTCCACAATAATCAGAAAGATGGGTCGAAGGGAAGGCACACAGCTAAATGTTTTGCTGTAATCTCCTCGTTTTGAATTTGCCACGTCCTGTTTCAACCCAACACGACATGGATTCCTACCTGGCTACATGTGTACCAAAACCTCAGCAGACTCATCCTCCTGCTTAGCATCGAGGCTAATTGGAGAGAGCGAGGGGAGGGTAGGGGAGGAGGGGGAGGTAAGAGGAGAGGAAAGGGGAAAAAAAACCAGTAAAATCCCCTAATTCCTGGATTATAATTTAAAATATTCCAAAATGCTAATCAGGGAATTGCAACCAACAAAGGGATAATAAGACAGTCATCCAATTACTGGCATTTTCTCCCCGTTTTTTATTTTTTGGAGGGGCCTGTGCAGACCTGGAGCCCGAGCAGCGCCTCCTTCTCCTGCTTCTTCTTCTTTTTTTTTTTAAACCGAAGACAGAGCGATGCTGCTCAAGCTGTGAGCAAACACGGGAGCTGTGGCGAGGCCCTCCCTGCGTCTGCCTGTCTCACAAATATGTTAATTAGGGTCCAGATATTCACACACTTAATTAGCCGGGGCCTAGGTTGTTTCATTTTGATTGGGGGGGGGAAGAGAAAAGAGAAAGGGAGGAAAAGGATTTTACTTTTCAATGCGTGGATTTAAATATGGCCTCAAGGTGGTGAGGAGGTATTGTTAACTACTGTACTCAAATGAACTTTTCTCCCCCCGTTTTTTTTTTTTTTTTTATCCGACGGCGTGAGAGACGGCAGGGTGGGGGAGAGAATCCAGCGTGGACGAGATTAGGCTGTCATTTGCCGGCGAGCGTTTCCATTTGGAACATGAAGTGATTGCGCTAATTGAAGTGGCATTCATTACATTACCATATTATATGTTGGGGAGAATAAAAAATGAGACGAGGGGCCAAGGCTGCCATCGCCGCCGCCGCACCTACACGCTGCACCGGAGAAGATACTGGTGGAAGCCGGGGTTACGCGACGGAGAGGGTGGAGGTGGAGGGAAAGCAGCTCGAAGAAAATTGCAACGCCGGCTGCCTCAATAGGCATCATTAGACATGAAATTAGAACATTTTCGGGATGAACTGTGCACATAAAGGACTGCGGGGATTTGACACAAGCACTTTGATGTGTACGGTTTAGCTTCCTGGCGTCTCCTTGCCAAGTGTGCACCCGGGCGTAATGCAGCACAATATCAACTCCTGGCCCGTGGTCAGAGGGCTACTGTACGCCTCCAACGGGGGGAGGAGGGGGGAGAAAGTAAAGATTTGAATTAGTGTCATGAAAGGAAATAAGTGTAAGGAAAAAAGTTTGGCCTCGCGGCCGCTGCACCCGACTTTTAGTTTAAAAAAAAACAAAATTCAATTAGACAAAAACGCTTAACAGCGGATCTCTGTTCCGCCCACTCTCAGCCGGAGAGGAGAAATTAATTTCTACAGTTGTGCTTTCAATTTTCTTATTTGGCTTCAATAGAAGGGCCGGTCCATTATTCAACTCATCTCAAAGGCACATTTCCAAAATATCACTTACACACAAGAATATTATATTGCTCATGTAAATCTCTCTTTTCTTCCCCCTTTTTAAAAAAAAAGAAAGAGAAAGAAAGCAGCTTGGCATATTTATTGGTGAGTCGTGCTGAGCCTCTATATACCTCCCCTCCTCCCAGATATCCACCTCCCCTCCCTCCCCTCCCCGTCTCACCCCTCCCCGTCTCACCCGCATCCCGAATACAATGACCCAAATCCAGTAGGTCTCCTCTCGGCCCCGTGGCTCCCGATCAGCCCCAGGTATTTAACATAAACATCCTCCCCGCTCTCCTTTTCTTTAAGCTTTATTGTTCAATTTTTTTTATATAAAGCACTTCTCATGCAAACAAGGGGGGAGAAGAGTTGAGGGGAGAAACGCGAGTTCACGCAGGTGAAACACATTTTTCCCAAATTTATGCTTATGACCCGCGTCGACCTCTCCGAGCAAACAAACACCTGCAGTCGGGCCCCATTTGCATGTCTGGAGGTGTCGGTGATGTAAAACAACCACGATGATACCTCTGTAACTCGCAGCGCCGCCGCCGCCGCCTCTGCCGCCGCACCGACCCGTTAAATGCGCGGCGCAGCACGTACCGTAACGCCGCTCCGCACTCCGAGCTGTATCTGACCCCGTGGCAGACAATCCACCGCCATCCCAATTCCGCCAAAGCAGAGATTCCCTGATTTTATTCTTCTTTTTTTTTTCAGAAGAAATTTGACACCGGTCCAAAAAAAAAAACCCCAATCCCTCGGCTTTGAGAGTATGTAAAACATCTTTTCTTTACCTTACAGCTGACTGGAGCACCAGCTGGTGGCGAGCGGCCAAGACTGCAAGGCATTTCTGCTTTTTACTCGTGGGCTAACTGCACCGCTGAACTGCTCTGGGATTCACTCTGCATTATAGAAATGGACTGCGGTATAGATTATTAACAGGACGAGTGTGTGGGCGCCGAGCTCGGGCCTCCGCTCTCCTCTGGAGTTTGTGTTCGGCGTGCTCTTTTCATCCTTTTTTCTCCTCCTCGCGTTTTTTCTGTGTTTTTAATTTGCATCTTGTTGGTTTCTCTGTTTATTTAATGACCGGAGTGATTGTTTTAAAGCGCGGTCTGTGTAGGGCAAACCTTGAAAACTTCTGGTTTGATTTAAAAAACGACATTTCTAATAAACCTTGAGGCGTGTTTGAACATCTCAACAGCGCCCGCCGTGTGTTTTCCCGATTATAAATAACTCCGAACGTGTCGTAACGCCGGCCGACGCTCATCGCGAATCTGACGCGCGCGCGATTCCTCTATTTGTTTAAACGTCCCTCACTTTGCCGTCTGAATCTCTCTAATTTAAAGACGATATTTTGAATAATTCATCACGGAGGACAATGGAGAGGGAGAGGGGGGAGAAAAAGAAGAAACTGTTGTGTGTTTTGGCATCATTTAATCGTCACTCTTAACTTTTTTTTTCCTCCGAGTCTGAATCGGGGCCCGTAATAAGGAGGAACGGGTTGGCATCAGTCTCCACTTACCACTGCATCTGCACTGTGGGCTTAAGCAGCTCAACTATAATGAATTCAGCAGTTAAAAAAAAAAAAAACACCAGGAATAACAGCGGAAGATAAGGCAGCAGCTGTGCTGTAAGTTAGACCTCAAAGATTGTGCAACTTGGCACAGCGCATACAGAAAGAAGAAGAGGCCGACAGCGAATCTGGACGCATATTTGAAAAGGTTTTATTCCGTCTTTAATTCGAGTACAGATGCGAGAGAGACGGAGCGCACCTCTCCTTCCCTCCCGAGGAAATATGCATGTGATTGGGTTGGATTTGTGTCCGTCAAGCGGCAGTCGGGACGCGAAAGCGCGCTCGTGTCAAAACCCTCCGAGTGTATTTATACTTTTGATCGGGCGAAATGGAGCAAGAGGGGAGGAAGGAGAGAGAGAGAGAGGGAGAGAGGAGGAAAAAATCTCCTGTCAGCTATTCTTACATAAAATATTAGACTTCTCATTGTTATGAAGACTTGCGCTGAGAAAGCCTAAGCCTCTTGACTTATGAATTTTAAAAGTATCCAAAGAACTGAGAGGAGGGGAGCCGTTTTTTTCTTTTTTTTTTTCATAATATATATATATTTATTCCCCCTCCTCCTCCACACTGACCTTAATCTTAAATAGGTCCCAGAGACAGGTAGACTGATAAATGGACTAAAGTGATTCCAGTTGAGGAGAACAGCAGCTAAGCCCGGGCTCTTATCGCTGGCAGGCGACAAACAGCTCCAAACTCCAGGTTCCACCGGAGCGTCCGGGCCCGCGGTGCCAGCTGGGCTAATGCATAGATTAGTTTACAAGTTTGGCTCCAGTGCCAATTGGATTAAGCCTCATCATGCTGGGGGTATTTCCACATTGTTTGACAGTCTACATACGGTCAGCATCAGGCAGGGAGCACGACTGTGATGGACTTATGCTAAATCCTCTCCTTTTTTATTTATTTTTTGTTGTGTTTATCTGAGCGCTTTGTGACCGACGATGTCGGCGGCGTGTTGTGCTTACTGTACGGAGGCGTCAGAGCGCGGCACCTCCAGGAGGAGATTGTAGCCTCTCTTTATTCCTAAGACAGGGCCCGTCCTCGCCCTCGGGCTACGTCTTTAATATCGGCGCTCTTGTCACCCCGGTTAAAAAAAAAAAACAGAAGACTTGTGTCAATATCAAAACATCGCTGACAGAGAGTGTGTCTAATGCCGCTCTACACCGAGCTGTAATCAGAGTTATCGCTTTGAACGGGTTCACAGAAAAAGAAAAAGGCGCTTTATTTTTCCAAAGCAAAATTGGTTTGGTCTCCTTTAAGACTCGGAGGTTTATTTATTTAAGACGGGAGCGCGGCGCGAGGAATCAAGTAGGGGGACTTCAGTGGCGTTCCTCAGTAATATTTATACCGATCCCTCGGCTTGTAAATCATTTATGCACTTTCCCACTCGCGTTTGACTCCGAACCGCGGAGTCAAGCGCGAATTAGGCCTCGTAATAATAAACTAACCTCCTGCTCGGGCATTGTCTCCGTGCAGATCAGAGGAGGAGGGTCAAGAGCAACTGGACCTCTAGGGCACCCCAGGGACCGCCCCCCCCCCAAACCCCTAACAGCTCAGCGGTGGGACCGCCGCAGAGGCCTTTAATTGTTATTTCAGCAGCCCCCCCCCCGCCCCATCTTCACCCCTCCTCCCCCACCGCGGTGTCCGGGCAAACAGAACGGTCCTGATAGCTTTGTAATGAGAGGCAGTGTCCGGAGGGAGCAGGCTAGTGACTTCCAAATACATTGCCCTTGTTAGCAATGTTTGGCGCGCTGCTCCGTTGTTACAGATGTCGGTAATAGAGCGCTAATAGAGATCCATTACCCTTAGGTTGGTCGTGTGTGTGTGTGTGTGTGTGTGTGTGCAAAGAGCCCCACAAGATTACTCCACTCGTCGCTGACCTCTGCCTCCCTCCAAAACTGATTATTTCATTTGATCGAGCCCAAAGGTGGCGGCGTCGGCGGGGTCCGACACCGGGGTTGATGACGGTGATTTGATTATCCTCTCGCCGCCGCCGCCGCCGCCGCCGCCGCCGCTGCCGCCGTCGTTTGAGATTCAGGATTATACGTCAGCTTTGTAGTGGGGAGCATCAGCGGCGAGGGGAAGCAGGCGAAGGAGGTGGAGAACAATAGAATAACAAATTGCGCGTCGCCCTCAGGACAGAAGGTAGAAACAGAAACATTAAATTAATGAGCCCAGAAGAACTTTGTCACAAATGAATCGTGTAAATACATTGATCTTCTCTCCTCTCTAGTTTATTTTCCTTTTGCTGCTTCTTTTTTTCCCCTCTCCTCTCCTCCCCTCCCTCCCTCCTCGCCCGCCTAATGATCTCTTCCCCTACCATTTTTACATCGCAGGAGGAAAAAGGAAAAAAAACCTGTTCTTCTTTTTCACCGGCGCTGCCTCTCGGTAAACACTCTTCCTTCTTATCTGCACGCTGCCTTCTCCCTAGGCTATGGAGCAGATTTTTCATTTAGCTAAAAGCTCGGTAAGAGGTCTATGAGAATGATAATCCTACCACGGGCCGCAGCTGGCGTTTCCGCGGCGCGGATGATTAGTCGGGAACGTTTTGCATTCGACCTGGAGAAATTCTCTCAGTGGGAAGTTCGCATCCGCTTACTGTCTTTTTCGGCGAGGCCCCACTCATGGCCCTCACCCCTCCCTCGCCGTCTCCAAACACACACACACACACACACTCTCTCTCTCCGGAGGAGGCTTTTATAATGGATGATGAGGGAGAAATCCAGCATTTACCTCCCTCTCTCGCTCCTCTCCAAATACCGTCACTCCTGTCACCGCGCACGACTCGCTGTGACCTTCCTCAAATATATTTCTAATTGCTTTCGACGGTGAATTGGCGCCCCGCTGCTCCGAAGGGCCCCTTTTTTTTTTTTTCTCGAAGCGTCAGGATATCCCACTTTTCCGCAGGTACGCAGAGAGGGATCCCCTCAGATGGAATTAAGGCGGCGAACAGGAGGAACAGGTCATGAATGCACTTATCTCATTTGTCTGACAGGTTTAAACGTTTATGAAAGGCCTCAGCCCTAATTCCCTCAAGCAGGTGTAAGCTTCCGTCGAGGTGTGAATTATATCCAATCGAGCAGATACGCTCGTAATATGATGAACGCGCGCTAAGCTTTTCCAGGTGGAAATTGAATAACTCATGGTTTCTGGGCGTAATCCATCCGTGCATTGTCAAAGACAAATAAGGAGGGAAGCATCGTTTCCCTTTGTGCCACAATAAACTGCATTAGCGTCATTTCACGGCTCTGAAATTACACGAAGACGGCCGCACAGACTCCTTTTAATAAAAGCACCTCGTGAATGTTCTGGTTCCAACCTTGCCCCGCATTAGTGCCGTTTAAAGACGCGAACCGGAGGGAACACATGGAGCGTTTTGCACTCTCGCTGCCCCCGGTCACATCACAACGGGCCCACAGTTGATGGACAATGTTCACCGATGCAACAAACACAAATGGGTATTTGCTTTTCCTCCGAGCGTCGTCTGCCACCTGGCTTTAGTTATGAATACGTCCGTGATTATTCCTGCGAGGATTCATCTGAAACGTGAAATCCCATTCAGCCGAATTCAGTCGTTTGAATGAGAACGTTGTGTTTTCCTGCAGCACGTCCACAGTTGTAGATATTATTTATATCCCATCAGCACTTGTGCCTCTGGACGGTGTAACCTCGACAGTGAAGTGACTCTACTGTCTCTCCTCCTCGGGGTCATCGTCTCCCGTCGGCTGCAGGAAAAGCATTTAATAAAAATAGATGTGTGCAGATCGTTGTTTCACGCTCGCCTCTAACTCCGCTCGGAGCTCCATTTTTGGCTTCCAGTCCGCGCTAATAGAAAAATGAAAGAAATACTCCCGTCGATGCCGCAATTAGCTGCATAATGGAGCTATACATGGAGCGAGAGTGTCGTAAAATGTTCGAGACACAGCAGCGTTTGTTGTTTGTTCATAGTCAGAACTGACCCATGATCACAGCGACCTCATTGTAATCGTACAGACAGAGAGGAAATAGTGGAAAGCTCCAACGCAGACACTCGAGTAGCGTTATGTGTCGTTAAGTCGCGGGGAGCTTGCTGGATTATTTGGCGTGAATCAGCTGGAACCTGCAGGGGAAGCAGAAGTAGAGAAGCGTATGACTGTGCAAACATTATCAGTTGGTTTTAACCATCGAGACAGGGTTGTTAATAAGGATCACTTCCCTGAGTGCGTTGCTCAAGGGCAACCGCAGTCGTTCCCACAGAGATTGGAGCAGATATCGTGGATGTGTGGCGGCAATTCTTAAAATCTCAGACAAAACGGTGACGAAACACGTAGCTTGGTGATGCCGCAGATTTCTTTGCTCGCTCTGCTCACCGGGAGAAACAACAACGCAGGTCGACAGTGAAAGCAGCTTTTTACGACCTCGTATTTACGTTTCTTGCTCAGTGGTGTCCTCTAGTGGCCGTAGTGATTATCACAGCTGCAAAGGAGGAAGTCAGGTCGCGTCAACGGTGATTATTTTTACTAAATGACGTTGTGAAGCTGCGTCACGTCCATCACGTCTACGGTACGTTGGGCTAAACAATGATTTGAGACTGTCGGCCGTGTTCTGGTCACCGGCAACCAGCGTATCCAACGTTTCCGTAGGATGTGTCGGATGTTTTTCCAAAAACTTTATAGCAACAGGAGACTAAATGAAACACGTGGTTACGTTGAATAAAATGAGACGTTTTGTGTTTGAACATAACAAAGTTATCGTGTTGTTTTAATGCAGATTTGTACATTTTAAAATTATTCTTTTAAGAGTTATGTTGGGAATGTTTTTGAGCCTTTGATATAACTTTGTCTGGAAAGTCTTGATGCAAAACTGAAACTGTTTGGAAGGACTGAAAGCAAACACTTATTGTATTGAATTGTTCGGTTTTTGTATTTTTTGTATTCTGTCCATTAGTCTGTCATCGTCTGATAGTGAAAAATGAATGATAATTACGAATCCTTTCATAAAAACACAGTTTGTGTTCTGATTTATTTTACGTTTGCTTATTTATTTTATTTCCCTTTCTCGCAGAAATTGCTGTGAGCCACATCAAACCTTACGCTGATCTGGACTGAAATAGTTAAATGAAGCGATGGTTAACAAAAAGTATGACAGCTAATTATTTTATATATACTCTTGATCTGTTTTAGCTTCCATTTTCCAATTCATCAGTGAATAACAAATGTATTTGTGTGCTTAAACCGCCAAAAGGAGGCTGTGACCCAGTGTCGGCGCTATATTTACCCCCTTCGATTTGAAAACGACTTGTGACCGCGTGGCAAATGTTTAACTTCGGGGGGGAATTCTGAAAAAAGTTTCCCCGACACTGAAGCCTCCATTGTCGTCCCGGGTTATAAAAGAGAGCGAGGGAGAGAAAAACACGCCGGATGAATACAATCATGTGACCAGAAGTAATGACAACCGTGACCCATTTGCGCGATGGTAATTAGCCATCCACAGCCACGGGGCGCTGACCTCCAAGCAGGGGATGAAAACAAACCCGGCTGATTTTAAAGCCCTCTTTGTTGCACGGGAGGAGAAGAAGAAACCCGCTCACACTCCCCCCATTGTGTCGCGTGTTTAAAATATATTTTTTGAAAAAGTAGTGCATGAATAGCGCTCAGTGTTGCGGGAGATGACTGATGTCTGACCTTGACAAATTTCAAACCATCCACGCAGCCAATAAGTTTCCATCAGCTGGAACAGAACCGAGCCTCGGGCCAGGCTGTGATCAGATTCAACATCACCGCACATCAAAAAAACACAAACGCAGAACACTTTGTCTTTTTTTTTTTTTGATTGCGACTCCTCCGGGGCCGCGTTTGACACGCGGCGGCCGAGATAAAGACTTCTGTCCTGCTGCGGTGGTGTAATCTGTTTATTCCCTCCGTCGGTTGAAGTCACATGAACTCTGAACTTATCGGGAGAGAAAATCACTTCACCAGCAGCGGCGGCGGCGAGAAAAAACCTTTAACAAGCGTGCGTGTGATCCTTGACTCTTATCGCGTTTGTAGATCGCGATATTGAAATTGTATCATAATAGAGTGAAACAGCAGATAACGGCGGGGAAGTAATTTTATTTTTTCATTTGAGCGTCTCTCCAGAGGCTTCAGGCGACGATCTGATATGTGGTCACGTCTCAATACACAAGACTTTTAACTGCAACCACATTTTAATAAAAAAAAGTTGAGGAAGCCGTTTAAAACATAAATAAAAGCAGATTCAATTGAATACGGTACAAAACAAGATGGTTATTGTTCAAACGAGGGCCAGAACTTAATAGTCGACCATAAGCCAAGTTTTATTTTGTAGTATTGTGAAGATTCAAAATGGTACGGAAGCCCTGAGAGGCCAAACTATTCTGGGGATCCATTTTCCTCAGATTTTATAGCACATTTATGTAAATTATTGTTTTAAGATGCAAAACTGGAGCCAAGTCTGATTTAAATTGTGTTTCAGACGTCAGAACAGGTGAGAAAAAAGTTGAAGATCGTCTTTTTTAGTATTTTCTTGCCTCCGTATGCGTAACCGACAGACGTCTGCACAGTTTTACTTGCTCAGATTATGAAAAATAATTAATTATTAGTAATCCTGTATGTTTAACGAACATTTTACCCAACAGTGATTCATACACAGTCAGAGAAAGAAGGTTGATGGTTGTACCTGTTGGGGTACGACTGTTGGCATTGATTACTTAATCGGACCCGTCTGGTTTGGACTGTGAATAACCCCGGTCTGGTACCTCTGGGACTAAAATGGACCTTTTCACCTTCCACTTCAGGCCAGACACTCAGAAACCATATTGTTGTTTGTCTACACTCAAATTTGATGCCTTAGAAATGGAAGTCGAGGTCAAATCTGGACTTTTTTAAGGTTTTTGTGTAAGTTTAAACAATTCGATAACAGTTAAACCTTTTCCTCTGATATAATCTTCAAATTCATTCAATTAAAGTCGACATTTTGAGACGTCACGAACACAGGAAAGCGTTAAAATCGACTTCGACGTGCACAAAGTCAAACCGTAACGCGACATAATGGAAACACGACTCCTCTGGGTTTCACTCCAGCCTCGTCTTGAACCTCGCGTCGCGTTGAAACGTTTCTGAGTGAGACGGAGAAGTGAGACGAGATTAGAAACGGAGAAACCTGGCGCCGCCGCCTCCACCGCCGCCGCGGTGAGCTCTAAGCGCCCGGGCCCCGACTTCCTCCGCCGCTGTCTGCGCTGTAAGTCGGTTGAGTATCGCACCTACCAGGCAGATAGAAAATTCAAACACCGAGTGCCAAGATCTTTATGTGGATTCCCTACTTTCCAAATAGCTTAGGATAATTCTCCGTCTAAGCTAATACCTGGTGAGGAAGTAAAGCCTGAAGGATGGGATTATTTAATGTGGCATTTTTAATGTGTGACACGCTAATCACATCTCAGAACAGGAATACTTCAACCATTTAACTTTCGTCAAGGGAGGAGAGACGGTTTTTGGACGGGTGGGGGGGGGGGAGAGTAAGCCTTCAAAAGAAGACCCCCTTCCCTCCTTTCCAGCGCCACCTCACACCGCTGAAACCTGCCGCAGAACCGCCGTGACAATGACACATTGTCGTGCCTCGGAGGGGGAAGACGAGGGAGGGAGGGGGAGGACGACAGAGACGGAGTAACCTCGAGTGCGCGAGCGAGGGGAAGTTTTTATTCCGACTGTTGCGGCGAACGCACGCCGGCGACGCAGGGAGTCTTCTCCCGAGCATTACACATCAATCCCGCGGCCTAGACGGGCAGACAGAATTACTCCACTGTGTACCGATAATGATTTCACAATCCCCTCGCATACCGGCGCCCGAATCTCCCGCGGGATTTGCGGGATAAAGCCGGAGTTTTCTCCCGGATTTACCCCTAAAAAAAAAGTTGAACAAAGGTGAAGTCGGCTTTGACCACCGCGAGGGGGAAGTTAATGCTCGGCGCCTTCGCGAGGGGAGGGAGGCCTCGTCTATCTCCGTCATCCGTCTGTGATCATTAATGGTTAAACATCTGAAGCGTTGCTATTATATCAGCATGGAAAGTTATTAAAACACACACACACACACACACACACGAGCGCGCGGTGCCCTCGTGTCTTTAAGGATCGCGCTCTGATAGCGGTGAGGAAATCAATGAAGGGCCTGAGAGCAGCCGGTCTGGCAGACTTGACACGCAACAGAGGAAGGTAAATTATTGGAACTTTAATTACTTTGATCCGTCATGCATTGTAGCATTGTGTCAGGGAAGTCAATGCCATGACAGACGCCGAACAAAGGCCAGCGCCGCATTTTCATAACATCTTCACTCCCTTTTTTTTTTTGTCCTAATGCCTGATTAAAGCCAGGGTGTCGACGACCAAAAGCCCCCAGCCCCTGTTTTTTTTTCCCCCTCTCCTCTTTCCTCCTGCACTGATTTAGAAACTCATTTTGAAAGCTCTGTTTACCCAACTCATTACTGAAGTCAGGGATTGAATGCTGGTCTATTATGGGGTGGCGGTGGCGGGGGGGGCGACTCTGCACCACGGCTTTACAAACAAGCACAATGGCGCCGGCGCTATCACCGCTATCACATTGTAGCGCCGTAATGTATCGCGCTGTTTTCCAACTCCATAAATATAAGTCCAGTGTTTTCAGCTAAATTAAGAAGGATTTCGCTCCACAATGACGCCCGTCCTCCTTTCTCTGAGTGGCCCGCGCCGGGAAACAATAACCCCCAAAATAAAAACACAAAGTAAATGAGCGAGAGTGAGAAATTCCTTTTTTTTTTTTTTTTCTTCATATTATCATTAAAGGGTGTACAAAATTACTCCCCCTTTTTTTTTAAACACCATTTCATGAATATTCTGCCACTTAGCGCTGCGGATGAATCTGCAGGATTGTTCTCGGCGCTGATAAATGGCCGGCATGTGTGGTAATTTAGAAGCGCGCATTAATCTCCAATCGTCGTCGGGGCCTAAGAAGGGAAATAAATAGGAAGCAGAGGAGAGGAAATATATATATATATAAAAAAAAGGTAATTGATATCTAGCAAATGAGCAGACCTCCTTAAAAAAAAGAAAGAAAATAAAGTTCTGCAGATATAACTAAGGCGATCATCTGCGTTATTAATGTGTGAGCCGAGCAGGAAGAAGGAAAGCGCTTTGTTTTACTTCTTCATTCACACGTTAAGTACGATTAAGCCCAGACTGTTTTTTTTTTGTTTTTTTTGGGAGTCGCTCAGAGAAATTGTCAGCTGTCATCAAGAAAAGAAGGGAAACGCTGCTCTTGACTGGAGTCTTAATTCATTAGCGGATCAGGGATTTGCTAACTTCAGACCTAATCATCCGCCCAAGCGCTCCACTGATGGTTTATATTTCTGTCTCCGACTGATTTGTA
Source organism: Sparus aurata (assembly GCF_900880675.1). NCBI lineage: Eukaryota > Metazoa > Chordata > Actinopteri > Spariformes > Sparidae > Sparus > Sparus aurata. Next base: position 17,422,135 of record NC_044210.1, read on the forward strand.
TTTTATTGTATTCCGCAGTTTCGGGGGATAATCCGGCACAATGTGACCAAATGGGCTTTGAGACACTTCCTCAGTTGTAGAGGACAGTGAGGACGTTAGCTGTCGCCTCTCTGAGCTGCTGCTGCTGCTGCGGTTTGTTCACTGACGCTCGCTAACTCACAAACAAAACATTCACACCTTCTTTTCTTATGTAAATCCTTTAATTTAACCATTCTTGTTGCCTTTGACGATGCACGATGCAAGTCTTGTACCTTTTCCAGCCCCTATATGAGAGATTAGGATTGTACGTGCTACACAAAACACGCTAATCTTATAACCTCCACCAGCCGCAACATTAAAAGGCTGCTTACACGTTAATGCATCAGTAATACTAATCCTGTAGCGTAATCTATACATACTGATTGAACACACACTGATGAAAGGGGACGTTTACTCCCCGTGGTAAGTACTTTCGATTTGAAATCTACGTCACGTATTTGATGTGCGGTGAAGTTTGAGCACCAAAAGTTTGGTTTAAGAGAAGATATAAGAAGAAATAAGAACAATACCTAGATATTTAAGGTAGGGATGCACACTTTAAGTGATTTATTTGATCGATTATCAATTAATTATACTAATATATGAAATATGTTGAATTTTTTGCCTTAGAAAACTGTTTTAAACCCCTGACATGATCTGTGTTTGATGTGAAATCAGATTTGGCTACATTAGGAGTTAAAATAAGACAAAATAAACATGAAAATACTTAAATTTCAAACTAAATTACACAAAATAACGACTTAATTTTAATCGTGGCAACAAAATCCAACCCAGACTGACGTGACTACGAGGCTAAAATGTTAGAAATCAGTTTGTGTAAACTGACAAATTACTAGTATTTTAATTAAATAAATGTTTTCACACCAGTATTTTGTGTTTTATTTTGATATATTTGAATAAATAAACATTTAAATAAACATTTGAGTAAAGAGTGTGTGAAGTCGGATGAATTGAGTGATGTCAATTAAGACAACATATGCTGGGACTTAAGTAAACTTATCAGAACTCGTCATTGTAGCTCAAGATCAGAAGCTCTACGCTACGTTAGCTGCTACTAGCATGACGCACCCATCACTGATAAAACTGTTAGAGCTTAAACATTCCTCACTACAAAGTCGAGCAGTATTGATCATTTGTTTCCATTTTAAATCCATCCGTCAGATGCTAAGTAACCATCTAAATATTAGCAAAAAAATCTCTGTCTGTTGGTTTGTTACCCGCATATCTCAAGAACCGTTCATCCGATCGACTTCACACTTGGCGGGTTTATTGCTGACGACTTAAGGAGGTGCAGTGTGGAATTTGGTGCAATTCGGACATACGACTCTCCCCTGAGATCTTTCGGGGAAGTAGACATAAACAAAATGGAGATAAGCGCAGTGCGACAACTTGCTGCTGTAATGAAAGAGGAAGGTTCAACTATTCAGGGTGAGTGAGGTGAGATTTTAAGTGTCTGCCAAGAGTAGTACGCTAACTTATGTTAGCCGTTAGAATGTTTACTGTTGTTGTAGTCAAATTATAAATATCAGACATGTTGCGACGGCTGCGATGAATCTGTCAACGGTCCAGGAAGCCTAAATCTGGATAATCTGTGCAAAACGTCAAGTAGTCTGACATGTAAATCTACAAACGTCTGTTCTTGAAAGCAAACATTTGTCACAAGAAAGTTTTTGAACCCGAACCTCCGCTGTAGTGTGAAGCAAAAAAATAAAATAAAAAATGTAGCTCTCTGTGTAAAACTTCAAATGTTAAGACTCTCAGATGGAGGAGGAGGGAAAAAATCATACTTCTCTCCTTAATTTGTATTGATGGCCTGGAAGAAACCAGCATGCTTTGCAGTTCTGTAAGGGGGGAAGATGTTTAAGTGGAGATTAATTCAAATTTCTGCTTGCTCAGTACTTGTAAAACTAAAGCAATTTATATTCCTTCTCTTAACGATCCCCCCTTTCTCTGATTGCGGTAATGTAATCTAATTGTAATTATGATACTATCTGAATCATGCAGACCTTAACATGATTGGAGCTACTCATTGCATTAAAAACTAATTTTTGAATAATGATGAAAGGAGCACTGGAAAATGTGGAAGTATTACATTTTTTCTTTATCTCTGTTTTGTGGGGGGATCTTGTTCTCTCCCCATCTCCCTCCCTCCCTCACCCCCCCGCCTACAGTCATAGTTCTGGTATAAATGACAAGGAGGAGTGGATCCAAAGAAGGGGGGGCGGGGGAGGCTGGATGGGAAATGGACCACCCCAATTAAACGTATCAGGCTCATCAGTGGCTGCAGGATAGCAGCGCACCGCTGCGAACAAGTTCGCTGTCATCCCACGAGGTTTAGCTTATCACTCACATGTGCCTCCTACGCCATGTATCGCCCCCTCACCCAACACCCCATTCACCTCACCCGAGAGGGGAGGAGGAGGGAGGAGGGAGAGCTGGTAGTGATAAGACTGAAGTGAAACAGTTGTAGAAGCTGTGGAAGCAGCGGCGCTGGTGTCACAGTGACAGTTTTGTTAGTTAAATCCAGAGGCAGTTTTATTTGTGAATGCACATTTCAGTGTTGATTCATCAGTCGACCATCAATAGGTTGTTTAGTTTATAACACGTCAGAAAATGGTGAGAAATGTCCATCAGGTGACGTCCTCAAATGTCTTGTTTGGTCCACAACCCAAATATATTCAGTTTACTGTCACAGAGGAGAACAGAAACCAGCTTATTGCTCATCAAGATAGTTGGAAACTGTTCCATTAATCGACTTATTGTTACTTTGAGCCGGTGCTGATCATTTGTTTTCATGGTAAATCCATCCGTCAGATGCTAAGTCAGCCATCCAACTATAAAGCAAAGAATCGCTGGCTGTCTGTTGGTTTGTTACTCACATATCTCAAGAACTGTTCATCTGATCTACTTCACACTTGGCAGGTTTGTTAATGAGGACTCGAGGAGGTGCAGTGTCGAATTTGGTGCAATTCGGACATGCGACGCTCCCCAGAGGTCGTTCGGGGAAGAAGACATAAACAAAATGGAGATAAGCGCGGTGCAATAACTTGCTTTGGTAATGAAAGCAGAAGGTTGAACTAGTCTGGATAAGTGTTCAATACAGGTTTTCTATTCTTCAGCGAGGATGGAGGTGAGATTTAAAGCTTCTGTCAAGAGTAGTATGTTAACTAATGTTAGCTGCTAGAATGCTTAAAGTATAGATGTTCAGGAGGCATAAATATGGATTTGTTAGCCAGATCATCTGTGCCAAACAGCGTGTTTGAGCAGCCATTGCACTAGTTATCTTTAAAGAGATAAAGGAGAACTATTTTTTTTATTATACTTTATGTGTTTCAAATTTAGGAGGCGTAAAAGTATAATTTTTCATTTAAAACAGGCAAGAAAACGCTCCTCCTGGTTGTTAAAAGAGACTGTTTCATCTTTATGTCTACATCTTTGGATACAGTAAATCCAAACTCACTATTCTGAATAATATTTGTAGTCTTGGCTTCACCTTCCGTGCAGCTGCTGCTGACGGGGACAGTTGAGCACTAACGGGATAAGGAAGGTGCTGCACCTGCAAGCCACGTTAACTGCAAACCGCGCGGGCTCGGGATCATTTCTTATCAGAATATGACTCTTGTACAATCTCATTTAAGGGGCCAAAAACCCAGCAGTGTGGCCCACGAGCCTCTTCACAGCGGTTAGAGGCAGACACGAGGCCGAGGTGAGGGAGCAGGAAGGAGGGAGATAACCCGGCGGCTTTCACACTCCTGAAGGTAAAGCGTTTAATGTATGAAATGAGGCAGTAATGCAGGAGTGGCTGGCCGGGTGGCGGAGGCTAATGGGCGCCGAGACACTGTGAAAGTCTCTGCAGCAAGAGGAGGGTTTTCTGAATCGTGCAGGGGGAGATAATTCACCTGCATCTGTAAACAGGTGGAGCTCACTGCCGGAACAAATCTGCTGCAAGACGGGGAGAACACAGCGCAGAGTTTTTTTAAAAGGTCGGGGAACAGAAATGATGGTGTTAACGCTCCGTTCAAGGTAGAGGGAGGCGGGTGGGCGTCCAAAAAAACTGTGAGAGTAGCGGTGAAATCTGACCTGCCGCAGCTGGAAAGTGCTGCTGGATCAGCTGAATAACAGGGAGGCTATTAATAAAGCCGGGCAGGTCGCGGCATCAGTCTCCCTCTCCTCTCACACGGGCGCCATGCATCACAAACCAAATTTCAAAGTGCTGATAAGCAGTTGTAGAGGATGTGTTCTGACCCTCGCTGAACTCAGGTGGCTTGACGGACCAGAACCAGTGGATTTCCTCCAGTGGAAGAGAGATTGGACCCACTGTATGACCTTATGGAACTGTAAAGCAGGTCGCCACACACAGATTTTTACCCTGACACTGACTTTTTATTATATTTTTTGTACTTTTAATTGTCCACACTTTAATTTTGATGCTTTGTTTTCTGTTTCGGTATCATCGCTTGAATTAAATGTGTACGATCAGTCGGCTAAACGCTGCTAACGAGGAATATTAGCTGCTTATTCTTGTTTGTCTCAAATAAGATTACATTTCAAATGTAAAATCTTCCGAGTCAAATATTGCTTGATAACAAAAACAACGCAGGTTAGCGCAGGTGTTTGTTTATGCTAGTTTGTTCACCGGACGAAAATGCCGTCGCGATAATCAGCCGAGACTTTTTGTTTACCAACGTTGAATGATGGTTTCAACAAATTATACTTTTAACTCACATTGTGCAGAATATATAATACAGTTTCACTTTAAAGAAACAAGAGACCACTTATCAGATTATCAATTCTGCGCATAATTAATGCATTTATTTATTTACGTTTGTGTCCTTTTTCAGTGGCGCAGAAATCCTGACGCTCTGTAGACGACTGACTGGAACATCACGCGTTATTACAACAATGTTCATCCCAAGAAAGTGAATAAAAGAAAGCGAAACAATCAAGATTAGTCATGAATTATGCAGAGAAAAAGCTTAAATAAAGAATCAGTGAAAAGGTGGTTTAACAAAAATAATCTCCATCATGACCGCGAGCGACAAATGTCACCACGTATCACCTGAGCGTCGCCGGACGGAAGCAGCCGCGGCACAGACCCGATCTCGAGTCCTTCTGCCGACTATCTTTAACATTGCTGAAGGATATGTGATTCTGACAAACCCCCCTCATCCCCCGAACATCCATCTGTGCGTGTGTTTTTTATTTTTTTCCTTCTTTCTGTTAACGCACAGCTCGCTGAGCCGTGGCAAAACACGCCACAGATCTCCGGCTATTCCCGTTCTCCTGATGCCTCGCCGCTGCCACCTGGGTGCTCCAGTGGCTCCGAGGCGAAGATGTGCAGGACGTGTGTGTGTGTGTGTGTGTGTGTGCGTTGTTTGTCCGCTGAGGGCATCAGCCATGTTTCCATGAACACACAGACCGCCATGTGTTTTTGCACGAGGAGGTGGAGCGGTCACCTCGTCAGGAAGCGACCGAGTTCAGCGAAAGGGAAGTTTCAGAAGTCGCGCCGTCATCAGATTTCTCTTCAGACCGTGAACCAGCGTGAAATCACAAAGTGTTGAAGTGCTCAAACTGTTTTAATTAAAGTTTTTTTGTGTTTCCGACAGCAGGAAGAGAAGACGCCGTTCATCAGAGTTTACACACCGGACAGGATAAAACAGGAAACGACGTATTTTTCATTTAATTTCTGAGTGTTTTGGGGTTTTAATGCAATTTTTCTGTTTATATTTTAAACAAACTGTGGAATATTATAAAGCTGCAAAGATTTCTTAGCCTATAGATGTCAAATATTAAACTAAATGCCAACAGATTTGAGTTTTGAGAAGATTTTAAAGCAAAAACGTAAAAAAAATCACTTAATTGTGAATATTTGCTGGTTTATTTCCTCCTCTGTGCTGCGATGGAATGTAACTAACAACTTTATTGGTGTGTTTTTCATCTTTCCCTGTTAAAAAGAATATCAAAAATAACCAGTTTAATTCCACAACTTCACCCTCGTTAATATGTAAATGACTCGTAATTGAAGATAAGACGTTTGCTCTCCATTAAAGGTTCGTTTCTTCAGATCACACGAGATGAAGGTGAACCGTCTTCTCCACACCTGTTTCACTAAAAGGTCATGTTTACTTAACATTTTCCAGGTGACAGCACGTTAACGCTCCCTGACCGCCGCATTAAACCCCCGCAGAGCGAAGACGACGAGATAAAGCTTCATCTTCAGGTCCGCCTTTGAAGCCACCTGTCCGCGGAGCGACTGGACGAGCGATATCGCGGCCCGAACACGCGGACCTGAGCGCAATCTCCCGCCGCCGCCGTGAAGGAGCTTCCATTTCGCCTAATTCAGACGGCGCCGCCTGAGCCGTAGGTGTAATTCACTGATGATACCAATCTGACCTCATTGTGTTTTCTTAAGTACCCAGGAATTAGTTTCCGAGGAGCGGCGGCAGCGAGGAAGGTTTCTTCTTCTCTTTGTGATTCAGTGTGGAAGGGTCACAGGAGAGCCGGAGCCTTGATGAGACGGGATGATCAGGTTCTGTCTCTCTTAAGTCTCAAGGGTTTTCCTCTCTTCTCGTGTATTAAAGACTCCCTGATTGGACTCCGGACGCCCTGCAGATGTTACCAGCTGGCGAAATAAAAAAAAAAAAGGGAGAGGGAGGAGAGGAGGAAAGTCACGTGGGCGCACACATGCACACGATTACATACGTTGGAAAGGAGCGGCCGCGATGATTAAAAGAATCCAAACGTCACTTTGGATGGAGGAACAATGTTTGCAGAAGGAGAGTGACGTGACGCGGGCTTTGAGGAAACGTGTTTGCACTTCTCTCTTTTCTTTTTTCCGCGTGCGATGAAAGGAAAACAATTAAAAGTGAGTTTTGGGAGGGGCCCTCCTGGCGGAGCAGTCGGGAGGAGACAGAAACACCCCCACCGGTCTCTTAGCAACAACATCCCCCATCCCTCCCCCCCGCCACCTCCACATGTCAGAAACCTTTGCCCCCCTCCGGCTCCGGGAGGCGCAGGGAAACTTTCCCTAGGTGTCTTTTTTACACCGCTTGCCGCCTCCTGATTGGCCGAGGGGCTTCCGCTGGCTGTCAACCGCCTCCCTTAAGGGAACCTGGCAGATCTCGAAGAGGAGGAGGAGAAAAAAACACAGAAGAAGGAGGAGGGGGGAGAGAGAAAAATCAATTTTAAGCTCACATGCCCCACTGGGTGCCAAAGCCACTTCGGGGATACTGAAGGATGCCCGAGTTGACAGGATTTGACTTCCAGAGGTAGAGAGGTGACAAACTCTATCACGAGGAGGGGGGAAACGGCGAGGCCTGCGAGGGATAACCTGTTCTGAGGGGGGGAGGATGGCTCACCCAGCATCGCCATAGGTACCAGCGAGAGGAAGAAAGTTGTGACTGAAAAGAGAGAGAGGAGGAGGAGGGAGGGAGAGAAAAAAAGGAAAAAAAGTGGCAGAATTCAGGGGTGTAAATGATGAATTACTTTTCATCAAGTGAAGGGAAACATACTCCGGAACAATCCAGAAAACGGAGCAGGGAGACTCTGACCTCGTGCTTCAGAGCAGCCAATATCTTCATTCAAGAAGACAACCATGAAATTACACAGAAAATGGGATTGTCATGAGCGGGCCCTTGAAAATCTCGGTGTACAGTCATTACGGCGGGGCGGAGGGAGAAAGAGCCTTCATCCACACATCATACCCCGTAAGAGAAGGGAAGCGGGGTGTGCATCCGCGGGGACGGCTGCTCGAAACCAGAGGGTCGGGGTTAGTTTAATGAAAAGAGCGCTTTCCTCACTCGGAGATCTTCTGCGTACAGTAACGTGTGTTACTGTACATCCTGTAAACTGCACAGCTTTTTAAAAAAGAAATATTATTCGTCCACACGCGCCCTCGAAGGAGTGTTAACAAATGTTGGCGAGGCGGTGTAATTAAAGGGAGGCGACGGTTTGTTTCTCTCACATACGAGAGAAATCACAGACACACACAAAAAAAAAAAAAAAGGTTTCGTGAGCAGATGCACGCACGGCGAACACAGCGCCTAATGAGCAATCAAATAATAATTAGGGAAAAAAAAAGCAAAGGAGAGGAAAAAGAGCGAGGCTTTGAATTCAAGATGCTCAGGTTAACCTCTGAAGCAACTCGGAGGAGGAAACTTTCCGAACACTCGAGCGGCCTCTCGCTTTCACATCGCGGCCAAATCTGTTATTTAAAGGTCTGAATATACGCAGTCGCTCCCCTTAAATGTAGTCAACACGTCTGCGTAATCGACGCCGTTCTGTAATATATAACCGTCATTTACAAACGATACAACGGCTGTAAAATATGCACGGAAGTACTTAAAAGCCGGTTAATTAACCACTCGTGTGGAACTTCATTTACATGATGAATAATTTCATTAAAAAAGGTCGAGATGTGCATCTTCTGTTCTTTTTTGCACGGGAGTAAATATTTAAAAAAATTTAAAAGTAAGCCGTCGGATGTAAAGATCAAGTGGACTTTATTTGTATCTTGCAGGCGAATATGATCGTTTAATGGCAATATGATCCGCCGTGTGTGTCAGAAATGTTGTTTTTACCACATCACACAGCCGAAATGGATAAAATGTATTGAATTAAACGTCCAATATGAGCCTGTAAGCGACATCTGTTTGTTTATTTATCCACACAAGTCACAATGACGTCACAGTATTAAAGGGGCACTATGTTGTTTTGGGAAATTCAGATTCGAACTTCATCTTCACACAATTCAACAACACAAACTCAGAAAAATGCATTTTTTCCCCCCACAAGTGAATAAACGAGTTGTCCTCAGAGGAGCATAGGGCGATTGTAGCTAGAAAGGTGGCAGGGTCCGCCACATATAAACAAAGCAAAGCAGTGTGAAACTGTGTTGTCCTTCAAGGCCAGTTTATTTAGTTTGTTTAGATATTTCTCTTCTGCTTAACATCCCTAAAACTACAGAATGCTCCTTTAAACGGTTAAAAACAAGCTAACAAAACGACTAAATTCACAACAATAAAACTACTAAAGACAACAACAACAGTACCGATAAAACCCATCTTATGTGGAGACGGGCTGGTGTTAAATCAATATAAATATATATATATTTTAATGTATCACTATCTGTACAAGACAGGATGTTGCAGGAAGTGAAAAACAACCTCTTGATCCACGCCGAGTATCAAACTTATAACCGTTACTGTGATAAATTGATGGTACAGAGACCGACTGCAGGTCCTGATGATGTCACCTCTTCTGTTTCTGGACTGAAACTGTAATTGTTCCAAGTCTTCATTGAAAAAACACCGCTGATCAGAAATCCAGATGAGTCAGAACTAAGAAGAAATGCATAAATTAGCACATTTCTTAATAACCGCCAGACGTTCCTCCCGTCGGTTCCCGTGCAGACACATTTAACTGCGACTCGTGTTTACGTCTGACGTCTGATCCAAACACAATACTGTCTGTTGGAGCATTTTCTGGCGCTACAAGACGCATAAATCCTCCGTTTTCTTTGGAACGCCGGTGAAATTTAAATAAACTTGATATATTATATGAGTAGAACTAATTCATTTGTACTTTAATCATGAATTACAAATGCGCAGGGACTTTAAATCAGCGCGTGTGGACAGTGTGAGATGCTAGACGGCTGCCAGAAGCGTACGAATATCACACTGGAGTTTTACGTTTAGAGACAAGAGAGGCGTTGTTTCTCATCGAGGAGGAGGAGGAGGAGAAAGTTTAGGAGAATCCTGTTTGTGATAGAAACCGAGAGAGAGAGAGAGAGAGTCGGTGGCTATCTCCAAATTCTCCTTCTTGAATGCCGGCTGCGCTCTCAAAGACCGAATTAACGAGACGACGAAAAGAAAGAAAGAAAGAAAGAAAGAAAAAAAAAAACAGGAGCAGCGACGTGTCCGTGGAAAGTATTTTTGAAGGATCTGTAATTTTCAAAGTGCTCTGCATTTAAATGTCCCTTTTATTCCTAAACAGCCTTAAGACACTTTTCAAACTGCTCGATTCACATAATTAGATGGGGCCAACAGATGACTCGCTCGCTGCGCCACACAGCCATTAGAAAAGGGGTCATTCTCCTCGCAGAATGGCTACTGTTCTCACTTGTCATTAATTTGCCACTTCAAAGCGGCGCGAGCATGTGACACCGCCCGACAAATGAAATAAGTTACACTTATCTCAAACAGCCACCATTACAGCTGCAAACTTTTCAACTCCAATCACACTTGCCCGCTTTTTAACAGTCTGTTCAAAGCGCGCATATGTCCTCCAGTTTGAGATGGCATGAACAAAAAAAAAAAAAGAAAAGGAAAGAGCTCGTGTCATCTTCTCCGCCGAGTCTCCGCCGGACGGGGGATTGAGAGCGGCAGCAGGACACATTCTGCAACGTATTTCAAACATTTCCATCTTTTGTCATTAAAAACAAGTCAGTGTTTCAAAATCGCAACTTCCGGACGGCCATGTTTGTTATTTGAAGACAAAATGAGGGTAAAAAAGACACATTTTCTCAACACAAACACGGCCAAAATCCATTTTTTTCTAGTAGGGATAAAGAACTCCATAAGTCAGTCCATACTTTTCTTTCGCCTTCAGGGGAAACCGGCCTTTACAGCAGCCTTACATTAAAAATACAACAGAAGACGGGCTTCAAACAACTTATAAGATGAGACGAGGCCGCCGAAGAACACTGTTGCTTGTTATCTTACACATTGATTAAAGATAGTTCGGCTTTAGGCTCGTTTTCCCCCGATTATGTAACACATCCCGCTCTGAACAAACATGCTTGTTTTAAAGACGATGTTCGGACTATTCTCCTCAAGATGATGATTCCTGAGATCAACTCCAAAACCCCCTTTGTCCAGAAATAATAATAATAATGACACTAATATAACTGTACTGTAATATTGGCTGTTAAATACACCCAACAGATGTGTTGGTCAGGCTGCAAACATGTGGGCAACATATGGTAATAGTGAACGGAAATGTGGCTGTTGATTTGAGTTTGTTTGCAGAATGTTAAACACGTGTTATTATTTTTATGCAACGAGATGTTTGAGATATTTGTAAACTTTATAAAATGTTCATATTTTGCATTTCCTTCCCTTTGTTCACATTAGACATCATCTGTAACCCTCTAACTTTAGTTCAGGTACACAATACAATAGTTATTTACCTTTGAAAATAATTTCATTTTTAGTCATTTTAGTTGAGGACCTTCTGCGTCGTGATTTAAAAACTGTGCGTACAGAATAATGTTGCATGTGGACACAATCCTGCGACCAATATAAACCAATATATATATATATATATATATATATATATATATATATATATATATATATATATATAGACAACATGTGGCCAACATATGGTAACACTTTGTACAATAATTTGTATGTTTAGCAAAATGTTACACATGAATTGTCCTTTTTTTATACAACAAGATGTTTGAAATTTTAGTAAACTTTATGAAATGTTAATATTTTACATTTCCTTCCCTTCGATCACATTTAACATCATCTGTAACCCTCTAACTTAAGTTCAGGTACACAACACAATAGTTATTTACCTTTTAAAAGCATCAATTTGTTTCTTTTTTTAGTAATTTTTAGTTTAGGACCCTCTGAGTTGGCATCTAAAAAGTGTGCATACAGAATAATGTCACATGTACGCAGATGATACTGTGGTATCTCTAATAGGACAATATTGGCGGACACATCCTGCGACCAATATAAACTAAAATCTTTATATATTTACACATATTGACAACATGTGGCCAACATATGGTAACACTTTGTACAATAATTTGTGTGTTTAGCAAAATGCTACACATAAATTATCCTTTTTATTATGCAACGAGATGTTTGAAATATTAGTAAACTTTTTGAAATGTTCATATTTTACATTTCTGCTGCTGTGAGGATTTCTGGTTCTGATTCTGATTTTATCACATTAAGCATTCATCTGTAACCCGATATCTTTAGTCCAAGTACACAACACAATAGTTATTTATCTTTTAAAATACATTTTATTTTTTGTTATTTTAGTTGAGGACCTTCTGAGTCGCGATTTCAAAAGTTTGCGTACAGAATAATGTCGCATTTCGGACAGCATGTACGCAGATGATACTGTGGTATCTCTAATAGGACAATACTGGCTGATACAATCCTGCGACCAATATAAACCAATACTTTTATATATATATATACACACACATATATTGAAAATGTTTGTCCAACATATGGTAACACTTTGTACAATAATTTGTATGTTTAGCAAAATGTTACACATAAATTATCCTTTTTTTATGCAACAAGATGTTTGAAATATTTGTAAACTTCATGAAATGTTCATATTTCTTTGATGTACAGGAAAATCCACTTTGACCACATAACATATCAATCTGTAGCCTTCGATCTGCAGCTCAAGCACATAGTTTTATTCCTCTCGGAGTCTCAACTTGTTCAGAACAATGTCTTTCTGTCCGGGGCAGCACTTTATCAGCATCCCCTCCCCTCGTCTCCACACACGGCTCTTTGTCAGCGGACCGCTGCAGCACCGCCGAGGCCTCGACTCTCAATCCCGCCAAGGTTTCCTCTTTCCTCCCCAGAATGTTTGAAACGCTATCAAAGAGTTGGCGTCTTCATCAAAGAGGTAAACTTTAAAGGGTTCCACCTTTGCCGTTGCCTCTCCCCCCCCCCCCTCCGCCTCTTCTTCCTTTAATCTGGCAGGGGTTTGGCAGTCAAAGGTAAATAAGTGTGAAATGGGACATGTGTTTTCCATCGTTTCCCTTTGTCACACATGTTCTCCTCTCTCCATGATTAACATTCCACCTACTCCAGGTCCCCTTTCTTGGCGGTCGGCGGGCCCTCGCGCAGGTCGGCCTGCCAAAACACTCCCTGGCCACCTGGAATTACAGAGCTTTCAAAGCCCACACTTCCTGTCCATCTGAAATCCATTGAGCCTATCAGAAAGCCCCCCCCCCCCCCCCCAAAGTGTAGGATGACAAGATTCTGGCATATATGTTTATACTGGAAGCCTCTGCCTCTTTTCTGATCGACTGTTTATTGGTCTTCATTAGACGGTGGTAATTATTTGAATAATAAGCCAACAAAGATGAGTCCTCCTTGAATTCAGAGCTGCAGCCCTGATCGGTGCCAGCGGCAACATCTTGAGAGTATCATGAGACAGGAAATAAAAAAAAAAAGGGGGCAAAAGGATAAACAAATTTTTTTTGAAAATTACCCAGAGTCACATGAAGAAGGGGAAGGCTTTCTCCAGACTGGTTGAGATTTCCCTCGCCGGCGGTGAGTACGCGCCCGCCTCGGGGGCCTCGAGGTTGGCAGCGGCGTGCCAGTTGTTTTGTTTACCTTCCACCAAATGTCCAAGAGACGTGCCGTCAGAGGTCTCTAACAAAACCAATCTCCCGCTGCCGTTGCCACCGGCGCCTGTGATTATTTATGTCATTGTTCGGGCATGCCCGTCACATTCTGGGACTAAATAACTCCAGAAAGCTCGTGATGGACGCGGGCTGTGTTCGATGATGAAAGGCTATGATTTTTCAAATGGCACTGATGAGATTATTACCGCACTTTAGGCTGACAGCATTAGAGCAGCAGTCGGACCCCCCGTGCTCAAAGAAGAAGGGGGTCCGATTGACATTTTGGGGTGCAGGCTGTGTTTTTTGGGGTGTGCTGTGCATCATCTAGCGTACATGCGGTGCGAGAGGGCAGGGAGGGACGTGGCAACACGTACGAAAGTTTCCCAAATCTCTTCCATGTGGAGGAAAAAGAAACAAAAGTCCATTTGTGTTGTTGCTTTCCCCTCATAATTGCCTCCAAAGCTTCGGATGAGGGCCCCGACGTGAAACTGTCAGGAAACACACACCTTAATCTGTAATCATTTGGACCTATCATCCGTTTTTTTGCCAGCGTTTCTCATTTTTTGGAATCAAACGGCTCGACTGTCCTTGAAAAAAAAGGATTCAGGAGCCGCTCAGGTCGTTATTTTAAATCACAGCCATGTTCTCTCCCGTTTTGGTTTTTGGAAGCGAGCTGCTTATTCCGCCGTCCCCGCGAGCTTACCTCCATGTTTTGAGTCCTTGTACCTTGGCAGGCGGGTCCAACCATATGGCAGAACTAAGTGTCGATTATCAACCAATCTCATATATCACACGCACATCCGATAAAGCCGGATATTCATCACTCATGTAGCACTTTGGGTGTTTTTCCTTTTTTTTTTTTTGTTCCCCCGCACACTCACTGTTAAGTAATGACAGATGAACAGCCTACCTACAGCTCCACTGATCCAGAAATATCAAATGTGTTTTAGGGCCGTGCCAATAGTCTGTCTTTTTGTCATTGAGTCACACATGTTACATGCTGCTTGCAGGAGTATTACGTTTGACACATCTCACATGATTTTCAGTTAATTATTTTGATCTGGGAGTGTGAGAGTACTTCCAGAAGATTCCTGCAGGATAATCCCCGACAGGTTTGTAGAAAAACCAGCAGGACTGAGAGCCGGGAGTCTTTATCGTGAGCCTGCATTACCTACTGTTACACCAAAATGATGACAGGTAACACTTTCATTTCATTCCTGTGTCTATAACGCATTATAAACATAATTAAATACATCATACTGCATTATACACATTCATAAATGCATTAAATTACATTATAAACATTCTAACATGCATTATACTGCAATATAAATGTACTTAAAGTCATTATAACGCATTATAAACATAATTGAATAGATCATACTGCATTATACACATTCATAAATGCATGATACTGCATTATAAACATAATTGCATGCATTAAATTACATTCTTAACAGTCTTACATGCATTATACTGCATTATAAACATACTAAGATTCATTATACTGCATTATAAACATAATTGCATGCATTACATTGCATTATAGACATACTTTAATTCATTATACTGCATTATAAACATACTAAGATTCATTATAACATTCTTAAATGCATTATACTGCAATATAATCATACGTACATGCATTATATTGCATTATAAGCATACTTAAATTCATTATACTGCATTATAAACACACTTAAATTCATTATACTGCATTATAAACATACTTAAATTCATTATACTGCATTATAAACATACTTCAATTCATTATACTGCATTATAAACATACTTAGATGTATTATAAACATTCTTAGATGCATTAAATTACATTCTTAACATTCTTTCATGCATTATACTGCATTATAAACATAGTAAGATTCATTGTACTGCAATATACATGTACTTAAAGTCATTATAATGCATTATAAACACACTTACATGCATTATTCTGCATTATAGACATACTTTGATGTATTATAAACATTCTTAGATGCATTAAATTACATTCTTAACATTCTTACATGCATTATACTGCATTATAAACATACTAAGATTCATTATAACATTCTTAAATGCATTATACTGCAATATAATCATACGTACATGCATTATATTGCATTATAAGCATACTTAAATTCATTATACTGCATTATAAACACACTTAAATTCATTATACTGCATTATAAACATACTTAAATTCATTATACTGCATTATAAACATTCTTAGATGCATTAAATTACATTCTTAACATTCTTACATGCATTATACTGCATTATAAACATACTAAGATTCATTATAACATTTTTAAATGCATTATACTGCAATATAATCATACGTACATGCATTATATTTCATTATAAACACACTTAAATTCATTAAACTGCATTATAAACATACTTAAATTCATTATACTGCATTATGAACATACTTAAATTCATTATACTGCATTATAAACGCACCCACATGCATTGAATTACATTATAAAAATACTTAAATCTATTATAATGTGCCCATCGTGCTATATAATTGTAGTTGTAAACACTCTTAATAGTCATTATGCTTTAAAACAGTCATTATTATGTCTCTAGTGCATTGAAGACATACTTGTTATGCATTATAATGAGCTAATGAGTAGATTAGGTGGTTATAAATCATTAAACCGTGATCGTTTGCTTAAAGTAAGTAAAATAAATATTGACGTCTGCTCCAGTTTGACATAATGTGATGATAAAAACCAACTTAGTGAAGGTTTGAGGCATTACAGGAATGTGTAATGATTTAAAGTGATGAGTTTATTATCTTTTCTTATGTAAGAGGGCTGATTCTTTGTGTACCAAACCCTTAATCGACATTTTACGTTGGCGAACGGCATACGACAAATGTCAATAATGCATTATGAAGCGTTATGAAATCAAAATGACATGCTGGAAAGATCTCGACAAAGAAAGCGTGCACACAAACACTCCTGTGAAACATTGTAGGTGAGGAGGAGAAGGTTTCACTGCTGCTCACTCGCTGTTTCTAAATATAAATCTAAAATATGCAACAGCCTCGGCATGTAGATGAGCGCGTACATTATCATATGTCATGTCACGATGATCAAAAAGCTTAATGAGTGACACAGATACGATGATTACCTATGTGCCCGTCTGCGTGCGAGGCAGCAGCAGCAGCAGAAGAAGAAGAAGAAGAAGTGCTGCCATCGCGCCTCGGTTATTAATGCAGCACTTAATTAGTCATAATTTTATACAACTAATTTACTCAGGACGCATTAAATAAACATAGACGTCTAATTAGAATATTGTGTTAAACTTGTTGGATGGAGCGCCGGCGTGCAAACACACACACACACACACACACACACACACACAGTTGCAGACGTGCTGTGTTCATTATCAGACGAATACCTTAGCAACTGATACTGCCTTGAGCGTAACAGAGCGAGAGTGATTTGCATACACAAATGCTCCTGAACGTAACGCGCTTCATACGTTAACGGGACGAGCGTGGAGTAAAAGTCTGATTCCAGGAGCGGCGGGCGAGTAAAGCAGATGTGTGGAGGTCGAAGGTCGAAGCCGCAAGACCGTCACGACAGATGTTTTAGTCTTTTTCATGCTGAGTAAGCGTTCAGGTTCAAGTTCTTTAAGCGACTGCTTCCTTTTAGTGCACACTGTGACAGCCTTTAACAGAATGTCTTCAGTTTTATGCAAATATGACAAATAACCGAAGTGGATGCACGTTTCGATGAAGTCGTCGAGAACTGTAAATCGTTGACTTGGACTCAGGAGACGCCCAAAAATACCGTCGCTAGGTTGAAACGTTGGTCAGACGCGAACGTAACTTCTTCTCTTACTGCAAAAACAAAATACTTTGTCTTCTATATGAAATAATTGGACACGCTTAAAGTGTCTGAAATATTTATAAGGGAAGAATTTAAGTAAACTAAGCCAGAAATGTGTCGTTGTATCTTATTGTTGCTCCTCTTTTAAGAGATAGTTCTGATTTTACTCATTCATCGCTTCATTTTTGCCAAAGGTTTCTCGTCAAAGTCTAAAAAAAAAGGCTTGCTACTCCATTTATTCTGTAAGCAAATGAAACTATAACATACTTTCTACACACTAACGATGTATAAAAGAAGTTGTACCCGTCGCACGCTCGCTGACACTGTCCATTTCTTCCGTCCACCTTGAGTGAGTGCGGTGTTTTGCAGCCTGCAGCAGTCATCAGCAGGCAGCAGCCGGCAGGCCGCGGTGCAGGCGAGCAGTAGGACGGTGCATTAATGAAATGTTAATGGCTGAATTAAGACTGAAATAACCAATCTAGCCTGGACTCCTGCGCGAGTCCATTAGCATCAGCACACCATGCTGGGGCAAATGACAACACCACCCCCCTCCTGCCGCCGCAACCTCCATCCAGGGCGGGGGACCGCGGGGCCGGAGGCCCACGCAGGTAGATGGCGTCGGAGGCTGGGAGGAGGGTGGAGAGGGCGCTCCATCTGCCTGACCTCTGCTTGTTGGCTGCTGGGAGAGCGTCAACAAATGATTTACAAATGAAACCTCGCTACCGGACGTCTCTCCGTCTGATTGATGAACGACATCAAGGACGAGCGCGGCCATTTCCCCCGTTGTCTTAATGGTGGGATTTGTTTTTGTGTTTAATGTGATGTTGCTTTTCCTCCAGAGGTGTTGAGTCCTGAAAACATGAAGTTAAAACATTAAAGTTTCACAGAACAGGTGATCAGGTCATCGATTATTTGTTTAATTTATTTTCAAGCAACAACATTAAACATTTGCAGGTTTGAGCTTCTTAAATGTGAAGATCGGCTGCTTTTCTCTGTCATTTATGACGGTGAATGAACACTCTTTGTGCATCGGGCTTCAGGAAAATGTGACGTGACGTTTTATAGACTAAATTATTATTCAATTAATCCAAGAAGAAAATAGTCTCCAGAAATGTTTAACAATATAAGGCTTTTTAAAGAAACCTGTTTTATTGCACCATAGTTTCTTAAATCCAACACTGATTCCTGATCCAGCTACTTCTACTGGATTTCCTGTTATGTTTAGGAGATTTACATGTGCATGGAGTGAAACTTGATGTTTAAAAAAAGGAAAAGAAGTGAAGCTAGATTTAAGTTCTGCATCACCATCTGTGTCGCTACACGACCCAAACTTTCAGCCGCTCGGAGGCTTTTATTCGGCGCTGCTCGATTTCTCTCTGTGGACACAGGAAAGAAACTAAATGATCGACACTTGAACTGCTCTTTAAGTGACATCTCAACTAAGGAAACTTGTTTTTTTTTTTTTTTATCGCCCCTCCAGAAATATCTGTCTTCAGCGCCGGGCGACCTTTGGACTCTGTCTCTTTAAGAATTAACCAAGAGGTCAGCGCCGTCGCCCATCCGTCTAAATGAATGTAGCTCAAGATCACTCGGGTCCGATCTTGATTTGGATTTTATTTAATTACGAGTATATGAATGCATGTCTTGCTTTGCTCTAATGCTGTTATTCTACATCATGGAAAGTGTAATTGAGACCACACAGGGCATTACGGGGCAGCATTATGGCCGAGGAGCTGACTGATGTGTCTACGCTTGACGCGCTGCTCCCTGTTTCTTAATTAGAAACTTAGATCGAGATGTCGGTCCGACGATCGCGCGAGCATGTTGCCTTTACGTCTCGTGACGGAGGCGAGCGAGGGGAGGGCGGGGCGTCACGTCCGACCCCCGAGATCCCACAAAGTATATCGATAAATCTGTGTACAAACATCCACAGATACTTCACCAGGGGAAAAAAAAATAAATGTGAGGAAGATACATTAGAGCTCTTAACCTGGTAATGTCCTCTAATTGGGGGGAAGCTGTAATTGGTTTACGCATTAATCAGATTTGAGACGCTCATGGTTAAGTGTCGTGCGAATGCGAGGTTTCCTGTCAAAGTATGAAAAGAGTTTTTCTTTTTTTTTTGTTGTTGTTGTTGGGAATGAATGCGTTTGTGCCGCCGGGGGCCTCCGGAGCACATTATGTGGTCATGATGACCCGTTTGATTCAATGACCAAACATGCACTTAGTGATTGTGGTGCGTTCAGGGGAATTTGTCTCTCCGAACATGATTGGGGAGGGGATTTGATTCTAGTTCCACCTTATATGTTACGCCGCTTTTATTGACGTCGCATTTAGTCACTTGAATAATGAGTAAATGTAGTGGAAGACTCTGTTACAATAATCTCTTTAAACTGAGTAGAGAGAGCCGGATAAACACCAGTTCAGACCCTCATGAAATTAAAATTGTTGTTCTGGTTCAGGTTCCGACTTGTCAGGAAGACCAGGTTTGGTTTGAAGGCTTTTTAAAACTCTTGGCTTTAAAGAAAGATGGTGGTTTTTGGTCAAAAGTTGCAAAAATTGTTGCAAAAAATGTAGTTTATTGAAAGAAAATGTCATTTTTCGAGCAAAAATGTCAAATATTTCTGGTTCTGGCTTCTTAAATGTACAGAAAATTACAGCCAATGCATTAAAACGTGCATTCTTTCCAATGGCCAGCAGTGGGCGGCTCTACTGGTTGCAGGAGAAGAAGTCTGAATGTATGGAAGCTTATGAGAAAACAAGCCTACTTCTCACCTGATTTTTGACCTCAGTAAACCATTTCCGAATTAGTTTATGGTCTCAATCTCTAGTCGCAAGTCTTCTTCAACACATCCTGATGTTCATTTTCTCAGTTCTGGTCCCATTTAGAGTAAAAAGAGATGTGACAAGTCGCTACTGTTCCCTTGGATTCTCAGTCAGATCCAATCAGCCACCGTGTGGAAACAAGATGGATTGGTTTTACCAAACTCAAGGCTTCAGAACTGTGGTCCACAAACCAATGGGGTGACGTTACGGTGGGTTTTTTTTTTAACACTACAAGCCTTGTAGTTGTTAAGAGCAGGGAAGGGTTGACAGCTTCTCAAACACTTGGTTAAAGCAAAGAAAAAAAGAAATGTGGTTTTGGTTAAATGTTGTAAAAGCCAGCGAGTCCAAAACTAACCAGAAAAATGTGACTCATGGTTTGGTTTCCTGCAGCGGCTTTTTTAAGGCAACCAAATGTTTGTAGATACAGTTCACGGCCAACAGTGTGTGATTTGTGTGATTGTTGAGCATTTTATTCCAAAAAAAGTAGACGTTAATCTTCTGCTGTAGTGGCCTCCTGTCCTCGCAAGGTAGCAGAACCTGGTTGCAGGGATTTGGACCATTTTGGGTCATTGTTGGTGTTCCAGTTCATCTGCAAGGAGGTCAAGATTTTTCTGCTCACCAGTCAAGTTCTTTCTCGCCAATCTTGGAAAACCATTTCTTCATGGAGCGTAAGTGTTTCTGAAAGACCAAGCTGACGTCCTCAAATGTCTTGTTTTGTCCACAACTCAAAGATTTTTCAGTTTACCGTAATGGAAGAGTCAAAAACCTAGAAAATATTTACATTTAAGGAGCTGAAATCTGACATTTTGGACATGTTTTCTCAAGAAAATGACACCTTTCACCTCTAGTTTCAATCAAAGCAGTAAAAACAGCCCTGACATTTCTATATAAAGGTCATAAACGTATGAAATTGGTCTCCAGCTCCATTCAGACCACAGTTGTTCCAGTTCTTTGGCTCTGCTCTGTGAATTTCGAGTCAACCAGCGCGATAGCTTGAGCCTTCGGAGCAGCTCTGCCTCTGAGGAGCGTTTGCATAATTAAAACCCTGATGTACAGTGTCATGTCTTGGCTGGATGCTGACATACTCTACAGCTCGCTCTTGTGGGGGGATCACAGTCGTGAAAGACGCGTCTCCTCCACTGTCTTTAAATAATGTTCTCCCAGATTGTCCTGGAGCAAAAACGTCATTTTGGCCGAAGAGAGGAGGAAGTTTTTTTTTTTGCATAATGCATAAAGCGTTTAGATTTTAAAGGGAGCTTTAACTATTGTTGAAAATTCACAGTGACTGTGCCAGAGAATCCACAGTGGGATAATAGATGTAACATCAGCAAGGCTTTCAGAAAACAAGACCTGGGGTGGGGTGAGGGAGTCGAAGGGGGGGGAAAAAATCATATAGATGGGAGGAAAAAAAAGAAAAAGGTTGTCACCTTCACCTTGCGTACTTGTCATTCGCCCAGCGTCAGGTCATTAAATTCACATTAGGCCTCTCTGAGGGACCTTCGGATGCTGTTAGTGCACCTAAAGCTGTGTGGCAGTAAAAAGAATCACAACTTCCGCCTCTCCGCTCGGCGATGGGGGAAAACACACACATAAAAGCAGCTACGCGGCACTTTGCATTCTGACACTGGATCATTATGGTCTCTCATGTCTGTTTTTTCCCTTTTTCTGGGGGTCGATAATGGAGACCGAGGGCACCGGAGAGACGTCGGCCGTGTCCATTTGTCCGTCCCCTGGAGGCCGGAGCTGGATCCGAGTCAAAGTTTTAGATCGCTGCCACTGAGATGGCATTAACTCCCCGTCTCCTGGGCCAGCTGCGTGAATCATTTATTAACAGAAAAACCTGCGACAGCCGTTCCAAATGTCAGATCACGTTAGGCCCGTGGCCCTGGATTATTCAAGGCAAAATAAAAGGTAGCCAGGGTGGCACTTTGTCACATATGGAGTGGTTACCTCATGCCGCAGAGGGCCGGAGAAATCTGTCACAGATGTGCGAGGTCTGCCGAGGTGCACGAGCCAGGAAGGAATCATGGAAACAGAAAATAATCAGACGGCTTACAGCAGCCTGAACCAACAACCTGTATGTTGTGGTTACAGTAGCCTCCGTCAGGGTCTACACAGGGCCAGCGTACCCCGACCCGGTGATGTCATCGGGGTTATCACAGCTGGGCTCAGGGTCAATCAGCGAGCATTAAGACCAAGTTCTTCGTGTCAAACGGCAGCGATTATTTATTGATTTCATTTCGGAGGGCCGAATGAAACGTAATTCGATCACATCATCATCATCATCATCATCATCGTTGTGATATTATTCTGCTGAAACTCAGCACGATGCTAATGGAGTGATTGGCATGAATGATGGAGGCGATTAACGGGCGGCTCAGTCGGCAGAGTAAAAATGTTGGTATTCTACATTTCTGATTTATGTGTCGCACGTATTATATCAACATTTCTACGATAGGAGAGGTTGAAGGGATGAAGACAGTTCAAGATGGTTTCAACAGTCAACACAAGACATTTCTGAGTAGACAACTGGAAATATTCCAGCTGTTTTTTTGGGCACAAAGTCGATCGTTTCCTGACCCTAACCGAGTGTTTTTAAGCCTGAACCTAACCAGATTATCTTGTACCTTGCCGAAACGTATATTGCTAACTTTTAATCTGCCGTTTGCATTACGGGAAAGGTCGGATTACAGGATTTGAAGCCAAATGATCCATCTGAGTTGGGAGATCCTACATTACGTCCCACTGAAGTTGTGTTATGAAGCCGTACCAGTCTGCGTTGGTTAACAAGTTAGCCTAGCCTTCAAATTAGCCGTGCTAAACTGCAGCGGCCTCCAAGATGACGACGATCACGACCAGCGACGCTTCGTCTTGTTGGTTTGGAAGAGAATCCAAATTCGATTATTCTACATTTCCACCGGAGACGACTGCAGAGTCGTTTCGGGGACGTGGCTCGGTGGCGCCGGTGACCTTCGACGTGTTTATCTGGCCACGTCTGACATTGGCCACCCCATTTGCCTGGCATATTATTGTTTATGAAGAGGAGAATCGGGGGGGTTTATAGGTTGCTGTTGGACGGACAGCTGCTGTGTTTGGCTGTTGACCAGGGGCCTAATAACTTCGGCATGAGAGGGACATTACCTGTGAGCCAGCTGCCGTCCGGCCTCGCATGATGCTGCGCCCGACAATAACCGTTCGGGATGTTGAACGGAGGCACTAATAATGATTTGAGCTCGAGTCAAGTCGTTTGAACTTGGAGTTTTTGCAACCTCTGGTCACATCCCGCGTCTACGGAGGAATACATACATTTGTCTTTGTTTTGCATCAGAAGGAACTCTGATGGCAGCAGCGCTGCAGAGTTTCTGGCAGATGAGACTCTGTTATTACTTTTCTTTTCAAACACTTCCTCTCTCTCTCGCTCTCTGTCTGTCTGTCGGCTGCTGGTTGTGTCAAACGCTCAACGTATTGGTTTTTATCCCTTTCTGCTTCTCATTTCTCATCTTTACACATGAGTTGATCGCAGCAGCTCCATCCGCCTCCTCCTCCTCCTCCTCCCCCACCTTCAGCCGCGTCCTGCGAGCGAGACAGCTGTGAAAACAGTGTGGAATCTGTGCAACCCGGCGGAGGAAAAAACCCGGCGCGTTGCTGTTGCATCTCCCAATTTTAACCAGATTTTCCAGGGATATTAGAGGAAACAAAAGATTGCGCTCAAAAGCTCCACCCGATAACTTTTGGACGGCTTCCCCCTTACATTTAAAGTGCGGTGACACCGATTCCAAACCGGTCCACGAATTTGCATTCGTTGTTGCCGTCTTTAGCATACGTAATAAGAGAAAAACCTTTTAAGATGTGGAGATGTGAAACTGGAGGAGATTGCACGCTTGTCATGATGAGATTCAAGTCCTCGCGGCTCCGACGGGAAGAAAACCCCAAAAACTTTTAAGCTTACTTTCCAGTTTTTTTTGTCGCCTGACATCTGGTGACATTGATACAGATAAAGTTCACAACCGGAAACGACAATAAACAATCAATTAAAACGATCTTTAACAATCAGTTGATATGTTTGCAGAGCAGAATCTAGACGACACCCTCCTCTCCTCCTCCAGGTACTTTATTTTTTCTTTTTACAAGTTGCTCACATGTTAATTATTCGTGATCGCGGTAAAGGGATTCATCGACGATCACAAGTTTCCGGAGGTGTTGCTTGGCCGTCGATTCAAATGCCGCAATTAGTGTTGTTGCTGTTGCTATTTAAGGTATTTGTCTAACGTTACCTTGTCTCGTTTGTGAAAATCAGACGAGCCTCTGCGAATAAAAGTTCATGCACAGTGTTTTTTTTTCTTCTTAAGTCGGTGAAAAACAACCACATGTTTCAGAGACTGTCGAGGATTTAGTTTGAGAGCAAAAGAGCTTAAAATGAGCAGTAATGTGTTCTGTCACAGTAACCGCTGTTAGTATGTGTGCAAGTTTACATTCAACATATTATTTAAATGGTTTCATCTGTTGCCCTGCTGCACTCAGTCAATCATTCATGTCAAAATTTAGAAAATAATCAACATAATCAGGTCATAATCTTCTTTTTTTGTCATTTTTCAAGCTAAAATGTCAAATATTTCCTGGTTTCAGCTTCTTTTACATGAGGATTTGCTGCTTTTCTTTGGGTTTTGGACTGTTAGTAGACAAAAAAAGCGAATTGAAGACGTCACTTTGGGCTTTCGGATATTGTGAGGAGCATTTCTTAGAAATTCTTAATCACTGCAGTCGTTTTTTAACCAAAAATATCAAATATTTCCTAGTTTTAGCTTCTTAACTGTGATGATTTGCTGCTTTTCTTTTTTATTTATGATAATAAATGAAGAGTCTTTGGGTTTTGGACTGTTGGTTGTATAAAAGATGCAATTTGAAGATGTTGTTTTGGTCCCCAGGAAATTGTAACGAGCACTTTTCACAATTTCTTTTTAATTTTTTCAAGCTAAAATGTCACTTTTCCTGGTTTCAGCTCCTTAAATATGAAGATGTGTTGTTTTTCTTACAATTTTAGATTGTTGTTGGACAAAAGAAGCGATTTGAAGATGTCACTCTGGGCTTTGGGAAATTGTGAGGAGTATTTAAAAACATTTTTATCATTTCAGTTGTTTTTTTAACCTAAAATGTCCAATATTTCCTGGTTTCAGCTCCTTTTACATGAGGATTTGTTGCTTTTCTTTGGGTTTTGGACTGTTAGTAGACAAAAAAAGCAAATTGAAGACGTCACTTTGGGTTTTGGGATATTGTGAGGAGCATTTCTTACAATTTTTTTAGTAATTTCAGTTGTTTTTTTAAACAAAAATGTAAAATATTTGATGGTTTCAGCTTCTTAACTGTGAGGATTTGCTGCTTTTCTTTGTCATTTATGATAATAAATGAAGAGTCTTTGGGTTTTGGACTGTTGGTTGTATAAAAGATGCATTTGAAGACGTTGTTTTGGTCTCCAGGAAATTGTAATGAGCACTTTTCACAATTTCTTTGTCATTTTTTCATGCTAAAATATAACTTTTCCTGGTTTCAGCTTCTTATATATGAGGATTTGTTGCTTTTCTTATAGTTTTTGATCGTTGGTTGGACAAAATAAGTGATTTGAAGACGTCACTTTGGGTTTTGGGATATTGTGAGGAGCATTTCTTAGAATTTTTTTGTCATTTCAGTCGTCTCTTAACCAAAAATGTCAAATATTTCCTGGTTTCAGCTTCTTAACTGTGATGATTTGCTGCTTTCCTTTGTCGTTTATGACAGTAAATGAAGAGTCTTTGTTTTTGGTCTGTTGGTTGTATGAAAGATGTAATTAGTAGATGTTGTTTCGGTCTCCAGGAAATTGTAACGAGCAGTTTGTCCTTTTTCAAGCCAAAATGTCAAATATTTCCCGGCCTCAGCTTCTTAAATGTGAGGATTTGTTGCTTTTCTTATGGTTTTAGATTATTGGTTGGACAGAAGAAGCGATTTGACATCACTTTTGGATATTGTGAGGTGAATTTCTTCCGTGTTTTTGACCTTTTTTACTCTAAACACTTCATTTCTTAACCAAATATGTCAAACATTTGCTGGTTACAGCTTCTTAAACATGAGGATTTGCTGCTTTTTCTTCGTCATTTATGATATCAAATGAAGATTGTTTGAGTTTTTGAAAACAATATTTTAGGGTCTGGGAAAATAATTGAACATTTTGTTGATATTTAATCAATAAATCGAGAGAAAGATTGTAAAGTTGACCAAGACGGGAAGTTACGAGCTCCGGTGTACGCTGTACTTCCAATTTTAATTTGTTTGAAAGCAATGACACGTCGTTAAAGTCCCAGTCGGCTGCTGAATCACATCTGCGTATGTGCAGTCATGTATATGTGGTACTGTTTGTATTATATGTTGACAGAACTGTTGTGATATTCAGTACGAATGTCCACGTTCGGGGGAGCTGCTCCATACAGCGCCGGTTTATTTTACAAAAGCACGCCGACGTCACCGAGACAAATCCCTGTGAATTTATAGCAGCAGGTGAATAATGTGATTAAGTCGATGATTTGCAGTAAACCAGCAGTCACTCTGACTGTAAAGAGACGTCCTTAAATCAGCCACAACTGAACAAAGTTGTCAAAACACGGTGCTGCCTCCTCGCCGGGGCGGATGGGCGCGCGCCTCATTTTATTCCAGCCCATGTATAAAACACAACGTGGGAATAGGTTTGACTGATCTATCCCATCTAATATGCGACTTTCTCTCCTTTTTTTCCCCCCTCTCCTCTCATAAGTTGCAAATGGCTTCATTAAAACAAAAGCACGACCATAGGGAGCACATAAAACATGCTGCTGCTACCTAATATGGTATTTATGACCGGGGCTAAATGTAGAGTGAATTAAACTTTAAAGGATTGCAGTCAGGTAGACTCGCCGACGTTTGTGGAGGAATGTCCATTAAGAAGATGAAAGAAGAGGGGTGTGTGCATGCGTGTGTGTTGGAGGTGAGGGTGGTGGAGGTGGAGGGCGGTGTTATTCCCTCATGGCCGACCGCTGGAACGCCAGCGTCTGAGCGAGACGGCTGGCTGGACCTAGACACCTTACATCCGCACGTGAAATGAAAAATCGACTGACGGGTTCGCCCAGGAGCCCCGGCCTCCTGTATTTACAGAAATAATTAAAATGTAATATCATCAAAAGTGACTTCTCCCCACCTCCCTCCGCCCTCCAACCCTCCTTCTTCTCCGGGTTCTCCTTGTACTCATTGCCTCCGCCGCCCTGAGAAAGAAGAGTTTCATCTGCCGGAGAAAATAAACCAATTAACAGCCTGATGTAGTCGAGATGCGGCGAAAGGAGGTTTATGCCGACCGAGGCGTGATGCAGAATGCTTATTAGAGGACAGGTTCAGGTCTAAATAATCACTAGACACGCTTGGAACCAATTCTACATTCATCAGCTGCTGGATTTCCCAGCGGGGACGTACGCAGGAGCAAAAAAAAAAAAAGGCCTCGTCAGGCGCTCTGGATGCCTCAATCTTAACCTGGAAGACCTGCGCCGGGCGGCACGCAGACAAGACGGAATAAAGATGCAGTAAACACTAAAACAAGCGAAAGTCTTTGGACCTTTACCTGCACAGCCTCGGAAAAACCTGCGCAAGAGAAATCCTGATACGCCAAGAATTCATAGAAGACGTACAAGCATCATGCAGATGTTTCAAAATGTCTAAAAACGAGGCCTTTGTTATATATTTTGTGTGGTTGTACACAAAGATTCAAACCCAGAGAAATCAGTCATTGTCTTCAGGGTGATGATGTGTTTCATGTGGTCGTCCAGCGCTTGTACTTCTAGGAAAACATCAGAGACGGGCAGCGGTACTTCACCTCGTCTGTAAACCAAAGTCTGTCTTAGTGACGTCAGATAGCAATAATATGTGATTTACAACATCCGTTAAGACTTCTAAATAAAGCTTGCAGGCAAACAGTTTACGTGTTTTGACATTTGGACTGTTGTTAACGTTGTTTGGTTACGTTTAGGCAGTAAAACTACTCGGTTAGGTTCAGGAAAAGATCGTACTTTGCGTTAAGATAACAACGTTAAGTCGTGAAACTTGCATAATGTGAGTTTGGTAATTCATGTACGTTCTCTTACAACAAGCCTGTCTTGGTTCTTGGTAGGAAATGAGACACAAACCCAGTTCTCTGTAGGGAAAGTCCAGTTGATGACCTCCAACCTCCAACTTGGACAAGAGGTGACGCTCAACAAGAGTAGTTTCACAAACAAGGCTGCTGTCGTTCACGTGTTTGGAGTTTCAGGCTGTTACTTGATGACGTCATCAAACTACATCTTTTGTTTTTCGTTGATTTGATTGAGAAACCCCGAGCAGAAGAAGTCAGGATGGAACTAGATCGCACAAACTACAGTAACTCAAGAGTTGTTCTTGGATTGGCTCAACCAGTACTCGACATTTTCTGTGTGCAGATCATGAAAAAAGTAGTTTGTAAACTTTGATGTGTTCAAGTTGTCAAAGCTTAGTGGACGTCTGCTTTTTCAGTTAGATTTCTCTTGAAGTTACAATTAAACATGCTTTTATGTCTGACTGTTGCTGTCGACACGAGGGTTTGAAAATCTGAAATACAAGTAATCTGAGCCGGCTTCCTTTATTTATTTATATAATATAATATATGCACTGCTTTCTGGATGGTTTATATTAATTTGCTGTGTCTTGTAAATTGATTTGACCGTTTTGATGATGATACGTTTCATAAACTCGACTGTGACGGCAGTCTGGACCAACACTATCTCAGTCTGAGCTTTAAGCTTTATGAGACGTTCTGCTGCATTTTTGCAAAGTATGTAAATACGTCTCCCAGAGCAGTTCTACGCCGATATTAAATAATTTATGATCTGAATTCATATTGTATATTTACATTTATGTAGTGTCAGACTGATATAGGGTAAGTCAAAATAAGGTCTAAAGAAACTAAACAAATTATTCTCCTGCAAACATATTCATATATTCTTCTTTATATTAGTGTTTGTTTGCCTTACGGCGATCGACGACTCGAGTTCAAAGTTGACCCAGTTTCTGATTTACCAGTGCAGATGTGATCAGTGGAGAAAACCCACTCAGTGCTGCTGGAGTGTGCAGATGCTGCTGCATGCTTGATTCATTTACAGACAAAAAACTGATGCTGGTGTAAAAAGTTTGTTACGACGACCTGACCAGTGGTTTTCTGACGGACACTGAAGGTTTGAATTAATACCTGACACTTTGAAAATACACCTGCCATCACATGGTAGGAGGGGGAAGAACTGAGGGAAGCTGTGCTCACACTCTCCAGGTTATAATGAGTGCAGTTAAACAACAGATATGTCCAAGTTTCACGCAGCATCGACTACATACCATCTTCACATTTGTACAAAGCCTGTGGACCTTCCCAGCCGTGCTTGTGGCACCAAAGGAGATATTTTAAGCCAAATTCATCTTAAACAAATGTGAAGCTGATATAAAAAGGAGTGGACAGCTTGAACTTGTCCATGGTTTTGCAAAAACATACATGGCTAACATTTATTTAGTTCAAGGTTGAATCAATCCTGATTCCTGAATCTGGTCTGGGTCCTTGATTGGTACCGATCAGAGTATCTGGTAATGTGACGGGATTATAAACTGTATTACAGACTCATCAGGGCCACTTGTATTTAATCGATTTAAAATCTGGACAATTATATTGGTACTTTCCAAGTCGGACCACAACAACCACAACAACCAATGTGAGATCCGTCCCGGAGCATTGAGGCTAATGTTAGCTAGCATGCTACTGTCGATAGAAACTTGAAATCTCACCTCCACAAAAAATCTGTGTCTACACACTCATGTAATCTTTTGCTTTTGTTTTTTTTTTTCTCACTGCAATGCTAATGCTAACGCTAATCTCAATTTTGTTTAAGTCTGCTTCCCCATTAGAACAATCATATCTGAGTCTTGGGTCAGTCTGCAGAGCACTGAAGCTACAGCACTGAAGTTGAGCTCTTGCTGTTTATACACAATATATGAATAACGTGCTGACAGACAGATGAACAGATTATATTGGTACTTTCCAAGCTGGACCACAACAGCCACAACAACCAATGAGAGAGGCGTCCTGGAGCATTCTAGCCCTTGAGGCTAATGTTAGCTAGCATGCTGCCGTTGACAGAAACTTAAAAGCTCACCTCAACAAAAAATCTGTGTCTCTGCACTCATGTAATCTTTTGCTTTTGTTTTTTTTTTCTCACTGCAATGCTAATGCTAATGCTAATCTCCATTTTGTTTATGTCTGCTTCCCCGTAAGAAAGATCCTATATGAGTCCAGGGTCAGTCTGCACAGCCATGAAGCTACAGCACTGAAGTTGAGCTCTTGCTGTTTATTCACAATATATTAATAAAATGCAGACAGACAGACGGACAGATGAACAGATTATATTGGTACTTTCCAAGTCGGACCACAACAACCAATGAGAGAGGCGTCCTGGAGCATTCTAGCCCTTTAGGCTAATGTTAGCTAGCATGCTGCTGTTGACAGAAACTTAAAATCTCACCTCCACAAAAAATCTGTGTCTCTGCACTCATGTAATCTTTTGCGTTTGTTTTTTTTCTCACTGCAATGCTAATGCTAACGCTAATCTCAATTTTGTTTATGTCTGCTTCCCCGTAAGAAAGATCATATATGAGTCCAGGGTCAGTCTGCAGAGCACTGAAGCTACAGCACTGAAGTCGAGCTCCTGCTGTTTATTCACAATATATGAATAACGTGCAGACAGACAGACAGATGGACATATTCCTCGCTCTATAGTTAGATCTTGTGCAATGTGCTCCTGTCTTTGTGAAGAGCTGTGCAGGGGGACAATGTACTGTAAGCTGAATGCATGAATGCATGACCTCGGCTGCCACTACCTCATGCGACAGCCCCACTTTGTCCCCCGACTCTTGTCAAAAGCATCATGTTTAATAGATTAGAGTCACATCTTGTGATTTTGCGTTTGGGATACACAGGTAAGTGTACATATTTGAGATGGCCACAGGGATCATGCATCTTAGATAGCTGTGTGATATGCACAGCTGTAATGGCTTACATCCTCATCCCCCTCACCCCCTCTGTCTCTCTCTCTCTCTGCTGTCTCCCATGAGGCTCGCCCACCTTTTTAACGTTTTAGCTCACAGATGGGCGAAAAAGGTTCCCTCGCTCTTCACGTGACCTCTGTTGAATGTAAAAATTTGTGACACAAAGTGGCGCAGTTTCATATTTGTTTAGCCGCGACCGGCTCGACACGCCGGCGTAATGGCACGGGCTCCGGTAGCCGGATCACCGGAGGCGGTGCATCAGGGGACAACCTGGGATCACCGTGCTGCTGATTTATGCATGAACCATGTGCTCGCTTCGCCGAGACAGACGGAGACGACGTTAACAGAGGAGACATTCGGACAGGAAGACATCCTCTTTATCGTGGTGCTGGGGGATCGCCGTCAACAGGGATGGGCGGAGGCCCTCACAAAGACATTACATATTCTGATGTTGTATTCATACCGGCTACCTGTCTGTTTGAGCCATCTGTCATGTGGAATGAGGAACATGGAGGAGACAGAAGGGACAACAACCCAGTGGAGCAAAGTCATCATCCAGATGCATTAAATCCTCACTGAGTCGGAAACCTCAGGACACTAAATGTCACTGTTTCAGGAGTTAAATGGTCAGAAAAGCTCACAATCAGTTAAAACATAAAAAAGACACATTTATTCACAAAACAGTGTTATTTCTCTCTGTGAAAATGCTCAGTGTTGCAGTTTTCTGGTCAGTTTTGCAGCACACGAGCATCACGTCAGGCCTGTTTCTTTGTGTCAGCTGGTGTTTATTAGATTTATTTCCTTTGAGATCAGTCGCCATGTAAATAAACTGAATATTTAACTGTGTTTTATCTTGGAAACATCGTTCTTGCTGCCGCTTGCAATATTGATAATCTCTTGCATCATGTTCCTCAACAGCTGATTGTAACCACACACAAAACAACCAAGAACAACCAAACAAAAAGCTTTGTTTTCTCCTCTGATAGCCGCGACTTGCGCCCCTGTTTGCAGCCAGCGCCCTCATCCTTAATGTATGAGCTATCAGCTGAGTGTCCATCCCAGGTGGCCATAACATGCTCCGACATGCAGACGGCACAAACAGATTGCGAAGCACTTGAAGCAATAATACTGATGTTGTAGGTCACAACTTCAACAGTATTTCACTAGCAAATGCCAGGTTTCAACCATATATTTACAGTGATGTACTGTTATTATGCTTGTGCAATGCATGATGGGTATTGAGGAACATTACAGTAAGAGGCTGTGAATTTGAATTTAAGTGTCATTCTGAAGCGACTGTTAAAATAAATAAATAAAAACGGTACATTCCACGTAAATACTCTTATTGGGGTACATTGTAGTGCGACAACAAGGTACACATGCTAACATGTCAGAAGGCTAACAACATGCTAACATGCCAGAAGGCTAAAAACATGCTAACAGGGTGGCCTACAAGTTGCCCAACAAGGTATTCATGCTACCAGGCTAACACGCTAACAGCAGGCTAACAGGATTACAAGCCTACAAGTTGCCCAACAAGGTACACATGCTAACATGCCAAAAGGCTAACAACATGCTAACATGCCAGAAGGCTAACAACATGCTAACAAATTGCTAACAGGGTGGCCTACAAGTGGTCCAACAAGGTACACCTGCTAACATGCCAGAAGGCTAACAACATGCTAACATACCAAAAGGCTAACAAATTGCTAACAGGGTGGCCTACAAGTGGTCCAACAAGGTGCACATGCTAACATGCCAGAAGGCTAACAACATGCTAACATGCCAGAAGGCTAATAACATGCTAACATGCCAAAGGGCTAACAAATTGCTAACAGGGTGGCCTACAAGTGATCCAACAAGGTACACATGCTAATGTGCTAACAGGCAGACAGCTAACAGGTATAATTGTTGGGTTAAATTAAAAACACTACTTTGCTGTAATATTAATGTGAATTTACTGTAAATGTGCATATTTACAATAACTACATATTACAGTATAATGTCATACGTAACTGTAGAAACAAAATATTACTATTTTATCTGTTTACTGTGCAATAATTACAGTATCCTCCTGTGGATCTACGTAATTGACCTTTAAAATTACAGTAATATTTATAATGTGGCCTCTTCTGGTATGATGTGAAACTTGCAGCATCAAATAAATCATCTGCAGTGAGTCAGACCAATAAATCACGCGCACTATTGTTGAGTTTATGTGTTTTTCATCATTGTGTCATCGGTAAAAACACATTCCTGCTTTTTTATTACCGTACCGAAACACCAAAAACATTCAAAAAATGTAGTAGATCTTGTTTAGAGTTTCCCTCCAGAGTTTCTCAAGCCTCTTTGTCTACATCTGGATCACAGATTGAACATTTAGCACATGAAATATGGTGTAATGATCGTGACAGATGTAGTCGTACCTAAATCATATCCCACGCGGCGAGTATCGACCTCCACCGGGGAGCTCCTCGAACATGTGGGCTCGAATGTTTTCCACAGTGTGCTCATCAAAACAGCAAATCTGACTCGTAAAAAAAAAAACACCCCTCCCAAACTCACCTCTCAGTTATTCTAAGAGGAAATGGGCCCACCTATCACAGAGCAAACCTGTGTTTTTTTCCCAGCTCTGCTCACTCATACGGCATTAATTCCAACACTGGGAATCTGCGAGGAAATCTAGCCCCCTTTGAGCGTCGCTATCCCTGTTTATCTTGACAGCGCTCTCCTTAAGCAGGCCGTGTATCCATATTTGAAGGCGCCACCGGCTGCGTAGGTAAAGATGGGAATTTGTAGTGACAAGGGGGGAGGGCATCAGCACAACAGAGGTACTTAAGGAAAGAGACAACCTCTTCCAGCAAAGGCAAATGAGTCTTGTCAGCCGGCAGTTGGTGCAGTAATTATAAAGGGTGCGTTGAATTTCCCAGGGATTCCAGGAGAACGGCATAATGGAGAAAGCACTAAGAATTTTATAAGGCAAGCTGCGGGAAAATAAAGAGAAGGAGAGTGTAACATCCACCGAGGTCTGCCTTTAGAAGGGAAACATAAAGTTGTTTGTGATGTTTAAGGAAGCCGGGATCATTTAAAGCAGACCTGCTGATTGTGTGAAACAGCAGTAGGAAGCAGGAATGGCTGCTGTTGCCCTAAATTAGCACTTAAGTTGTTGCACATTGCCTCAGTAATTTGGTGGATAGCAGGTGCACCTGCTCGTCTCAAACCCTTCTCCGTTTCAGCGCTCTGCCAAAAATGGAAAACCCAACTTCCAGCAGCTGACGCTGTGATCACAGTGTTTTAGACGAACATTATCCTGACAGATAGCTGGATAGCTGCAATACTGTATTAATCCCAGTGGGGATTTAAAGATAACTTTGGTGTGGGTTAGCTTTAAGAAAAAACGTAGCATAACGGTGTTTTGTCGTCCTTATGAATAAGTTATTTTTGTAAGTGCGTCTCCTCCACGAGCTGTTAAATGTTCTTTATCTAAAGAGATATTAACAATGTGTGAGGGAGCGCTCGGAGAGGTTCTGTGAATGGATAAGACTGCAGATGTATGTATACATAATGTTGATGTGCATCTTTTATGAGAATCCTCAAAGCATTTTCTTTTGCATGACATCATAATGCAAAAACATGGTTTTCCATACCACAAGTACAGAACCCAAGAAGTTGTGCCACTGACTTGGAGAGCATCAAAATTAACTAAATTAGCTCGTGTAAGTCCGATTGTACACCAATGTGTTCGTAATAATGGTCCATAATGACGTGAAATTGCATTTTTTTTAACGTTTTCTTGGGGTTGGACCCCAGAAACCTGCAGATAAAGACATGCACTTCCGCAAATCTAGAGAAAAACACGGAAAATGATTACAATTACAGTATTTACAATCAGGATAATAAAATTATAGATAGGTTGTAAACATGTTTATCGGAAAAAAACAGTGTGAGATGCCAAAAACTTCCAAGAGTTGCCAAAGCTCAAACCCACACAGACACACAAGAAGGTTTATTTTGTTATCCTGATTGTAAGTAAAGTAATTTTAATATTTTTTCGAGTTTTCTCACGGTTTGTGGAAGACATCGGTGCACGTATTTGGCCGTGGGTTTGCAATTTCATGTCATTATCGACCATTTTTATTTACATATCACACAGATGAGAGAAAGGAAAACAAACAGAGAGAGAAAAGGATGCAAGTTTAATTTAATTCAAAACATTGTCTGAAAAAGTCGGAAAGAGAACGACGTGTGCAGCTGATGTGTTGCATCTTTTATGAGAATTGTCAAAACATTTTCTTTTGCATGACATCATAATGCAAAAACATGGTTTTCCATACCACAAGTACAGAACCCAAGAAGTTGTGCCACTGACTTGGAGAGCATCAAAATTAACTAAATTAGCTTGTGTAAGTCCGATTGTACACCAATATGTTCATAATTATGGTCCATAATGACGTGAAATTGCATATTTTTTTACGTTTTCTTGGGGTTTGACTCCAGAAACCCGCATATAAAGACATGCACTTCCGCAAATCTAGAGAAAAACTACAATTACAGTATTTACAATCAGGATAATAAAATTATAGATAGGTTGTAAACATGTTTATCGGAAAAAAAAAACCATGTGAGATGCCAAAAACTTCCAAGAGACACACAAGAAGGTTTATTTTGTTATCCTGATTGTAAGTAAAGTCTTTTAAATATTTTTTCGTGTTTTCTCACGGTTTGTGGAAGACATCGGTGCACATATTCGGCCGTGGGTTTGCAATTTCACGTCATTAAGGACCAATTTTTAATAACATATTGGTAAAACTCAAGAACTGCAATCACACAGAAGGGAGAAAAGAAACAAACGTAGAGAGAGAAGGATCAATTTAGAAATTATACGTCTAATTTAATTCAAAACATTGTCTGAAAAAGTAGGAAAGAGAACGACGTGTGCAGCTGATGTGTTCAACTTTTCAAGGATTGGCTTGTTTATGAGCGCTCGCTCACCTTTTCATCCAGTTTTATTTATAACATATATTTATTATATCATATTTATGTTCAGGATGTTGTGTTGAGGATCTCCTTTTACTATAAACCCTCAGAGGTCGACCTTTTAAAGCCTCCAGCGAAGGAGCTGTTAAATGAATTTCAATAGCAGCTCCACTGGAGACGTTCACTGCCCCTCGATGATGTTTCAGAGGCTTTTTCCACCTTGGCTGGAATAATCTGTGGGAGAAACACTGACTGCTTGAAGTTTCCTTGCATGTTAATTGACACATTTAAAAGGTATTACGCGTCAGAACGCAGCATCTTTCATCAGCGGTCTCGGCTCCCGGATGAGTCTGGCGGTATTTGCTTTGAAGCACCTCGACAGACGAGGTATCCTCCGGCGCCGACGGTGTTTCTCTGCCTCGCTTTCCTGCAGAAATATCTCCTCGGGCTCAACACCGAGAACATGTTTTTTACTCAAACGCACCTCGTTAAAACAGGTTAAAACTGAATTAAGAGGGAGCTACTGTAGTTGTTTACCTAGATGCTAAAAGTCGTCTTCGGGGATTTGCTGTTTTTTTTTTCTTCCTCCTGTAGATTGATGCGTACTTGTGTTTATTTACCCTGCAGAAACATTCATGTATACGTGAGCCTTGACAGTTACATCTGTTCAGGTATGCACCGCCTCGAGCGGCGTCAATGAAACTGCTGCCAACTCGCTTTGCATCCCATCAGCTCACCTTGAACCTTTTTTTTTTTTTGCATTTCCTGCGTTTTTCTCCCTTCACCTCCGGACCCCGCCGGCCCGGTCGACCCCTCCTCCCCCCTCGGTGCGACCCCCCTCCTCCATCACTTCAGAGGGAAACAGATGCACAAACCTCGTCCGCGTCTCGGGGACGCACCGACGCCTCACCGCCGACTCGGAAGGTCCCTCAGCGACAACTGTCCTGATTTCCTGTGACATCAGAGTCAGTCTTCAGTCACTCTGATCCCGTCAAGGAGTCGGCTGAGATGAACTGATGGCGGACTGGCCTATTTATACCCCGGTCACCTGATCTCTCACTCCCCCACAGGCCAGGAATATTAAATTGACAGCAGCATATTTTGAAATGTGTGATCGCCCCGGAGGCTGCAGACACTCAGGCTTATCTGCTCTTTATTTTTAACTTACCTTGATAAACACAGGGTGGGCTTCTTCCACCGTACCGTTCACCGACGCCGAGCTGATGGTTTGATTCCTACTGCGGTCACCTGTGTTTCATGATAACATCATTTCATATCATCTAAATGAAACTGAGACACCTTGTTTTAGTCCAGCTGACTGTTAGTTTCATTGTTTGTTCTTCCTTCCTTTCTCTCCGCCAGTAGATTATTCATCCTCCCTTTGGTTGGTTTGCCATGTTTTAGAGAAGGTTGATGGAAACAGCGAGATCAGACAAAAGCTTGGAAACTACTTTTCTGAATAAGTTCCGACTGTTCGGCTGTTTTCCCCGAAGAAGACGAGGAAGATTTGTTCATGGTTTTCTTGTTTCTGGGAGAAGAAGAGAAGAGGAAGCTTCCCGACAACTGTTTTTTATTTCGAAAGTGGACTTCTTCTACTTCCACAGGGGCATTGTAGGACCTTGCGGTACTTCCTCAACACCCTCCTGGCTGCACCTGATTGGACAAACCAGACCAACATGGTGGCTGGTTTGGAAACCTTCTCTCACATCACCATAACATCTCAGTTAAACATGTTTCTGAAGACATTTTACGCGGAAACTAAGCCATGCGGTGGCCGAATCTGTCTTTATTTTAACTTCACAGTGTTGGAGCCACTGCTAACTTCTTTCACTCACTTACGCCCTTCATTCATTTACAGCCAAGCTAATCTGTGAATAACCAAACAGATGATTCTGTTCCATTTGTTTTGCCTTCTTATCAATTCATTCATTCATCGCCGCGACTTATTTTCCCTCCATCCTTCCATCCTCGCCTTTCGAACGGCCTCGCTCTTTCTTTCGCCCGCCGCCACTCCGCAAGCTAATCAATGTCGTATGGCTCGTCGTCCCTCCCTCCTGGTCATAATATTACTCATGTATTTATTCATCCATCCATCCATTTTTACTCGGGAACAGTGGGTGGTTTTCAGGAAGCCCCCGCAGCCTTGGATCTTTCCCTCCAAACACAGGAGAGGTGTTGACCGACGTTGGACAGATTGGCCGGGCACCGGAGAAGCCGAATTGCTGTAATCACATTTACTTGGCCCTTATCTGCGTGTTTGACATTTTGTCTCAGCGGCCCGACAACCAAAGTGTAGGTCGAGCCGAACCGCGAGCTGTCAAACCTCGCCGCCCGGCCCGTGCCATGTTAAACACCCAACATCTGGGCCCACCGTAAACACTCAGCCCCTCGTAATCAGCTCCACATGTGGCCGCCGCTCGGGCTGCACGTGCTCCCCCGTCCAGCGCCGGGGACGCAAAGGGAAACTGTCAGGCCGCGTCTGAAACGGATACAGCGTCAGGATTACAATGCACGTATGAAATATCCCGAACTCCTCTTGTAATTACGGCAGGTTTCAAACGGGCCTCCGCCGTTTGATCTCCGCGCCGTCCTGATACAGAGCTTAAAGACGAGACATTTTATTTAATAACAGCTGCACCGCGAAAACCTCCGGCAGCTGGCAGTTAAAAGAAAACCCCTCCCTCGGATACAGTTACCCTCCTAGATATCATCAATCTGTGATTTCAATGCATTCCAGGAGTTATTCTCTGATGAAGCGGTTTAACTTACATCTCTGGTGAACCCCGCTTTCCCTCCAAACTGCCTCGTCTAATTGAGCCTCTCTTGTTTTTCCCGTGTCTCCCAGAATAACTTTTGACAGCCTCCGAAGATCGGGTGCGACCCCGTTGCTCGGATACTTCTCGTCGGCTGGAGCGGTTCATGAATTTCTGGCCACGAGAAAAAATCTGCAAATGTGAAGCCTCAGTCTTTGTTGTGGCTGCGTTGGATTCTGGTCTGCAGAGCCAAAATACTCCACGTGTCCCGCAGTAACTTATTTTTTGTTGTTTAGTGTGAGTGTAATTGTCAAAAAGGCAAATCTGAGAAGTTTGTCTTTAAGTCTCAGGTACTGACACCAAGATCTACGTCAAATATCACAAACATGGAACATATATACAGAGATTTCTATACATATATACATAAACAAGATGAATTTGCAGCATCAAGACGGTGATAATTAAAAGTTTGACATCAGGGAAACACCAGAGCATCGATGTTGTAAACACGGAGTCCACGTCTCGTCGTCCAGCTGTGGTCCTGAACCCGGTCCGCGGCTCGTATTGGGACTCTCTTCACCCCTGGAGCGGGTCAGATGCCCCGAAAAGCTGTGATCGCATCAAAGTCCGCTGCTCTTAATCCAAAATAATCAATTTCAGCCATTAGCAACGCTTGTTTCAGCGATAAAGTCCCAAAAAATTAACTGTAACAACGAACTCATCAGGCTTTTATTAACCGGCTTTATCTAAACTTTTAGGTATCTCATACATGCCTTTAAATGTCTTGTAATCTAGCAGTACACGTGTTTATTAAAGGGATATTCCGGTGTAAGTTTAATCCATGGTCTAAATCACCGTGAAACTGTGTTAGACTCCCTCTCGAGAGATCAAGTTAGCAGACCGCTAATTTACGGAGTTTTATCAACCTCAGAAACGACCGCACG
Organism: Sparus aurata; assembly: GCF_900880675.1. Classification (NCBI taxonomy): domain Eukaryota; kingdom Metazoa; phylum Chordata; class Actinopteri; order Spariformes; family Sparidae; genus Sparus; species Sparus aurata. The sequence goes on from NC_044210.1 coordinate 17,462,000, forward strand.
ACAACAATACACTGCAGTAAATGGATCCAAATATAAACCGCCACCAAAAAGCCACAAATAATGCTCAGAACAGCACCAAACT